>NC_050594.1:13423618-14061118 GCF_013368585.1 Megalops cyprinoides
CAGTGCCTGTGTTTGCATGCATCTTGTTCATTGTGGTGTTGTGGTGTACTTAAGCAGAATTGTTTTTTTTGGTTTAAATTGATGGCAGAAGTGTAAACGTCTGCTTCCTTTTCTCATGGTAGCCTCATGGTTAATAAGTGGTGTTGAGCAACACTCACAGTACACCCTCGCATATGGTGGAAAATCCCCACTGTGCAATTGTCTATATATACAACTTTGTGTCCTAGGCATCTTTCACAGCCACCCCCATCCCATAATTAGGCACTCAGGCATGCATGAGTTTTGAATAGGCTACCTCAGAATACCTGTAACACTCTACAACTGAAAATCTTTTTAAAGTGTGTTGCTGAGCTAGCCTTCATGTTTTCTATTTGTTTCTCTGTCATTCACAAGTCTTTGTATTATTTTCTTATCTTTTTTTAATTGGTGCCAAAGACACCCCCAAGCAGTTAGTCCTAGCTTGTTTGGTGCAAAATAAAACACATTGCCTTCATCGACTATGACACGTTCTGGGTGAGACCCAGTAATTATAAACACAACAGTCCCCATCCAAACTGCAAAGTGCTTATTGCTTTTATCTGTTATCTGTTTATCACACAGAGTGAATGTTAACATCACTGCTGTTTCTCTGATTCTTCTCTCTAGTACTCTCTGTTGAAGTCTATGGTCTATTAAATGCTAGAATATGTTTAAACAATTTTTAAATGGATGATTTTATTACCTTCAATGTAGACTTAATTTATTGTACCTGAAGCTTGGCTATAAGATGATGATCATGTGCCTTTGACAGAAGCCTGCCCCTATGACTACAACCAGTTCCACAGGCCTAGGATAAACAGATGAGGTGAGAGATTAGCTGTTATATATAGAAACAATTTTCTGTGTATTCCTGTTCACAATCATGATTTTTCATCCTCTGAGCTACGTTCTCTGAATTCTTTTCTATTGGCAGTGTTGAAATATGACCACGTAATCATTCATAGTAATTACAGTTTGCATATTGACATTGGGTGAACTTAAAGGGTTAATAGAGTCTTTCGATCTTATCAAACATGTATCCTGACCCCTGCATACCGAAGGCCCAGTTCACTGCTACATCTTCTGATTATATGAGTAGGCCTCAGTCCTAAATTAACCTATGAGATAACCATTGCTCTTGCTGCACCGGTTGAATTGAATAAGGTTGCTGTGGAAGGTACAGCACAATAAAAGAATTAATGAAAATAATTTGAGTCCTTTTCTCTACTGTTGATTGTGTAATGAATCTAATTTCATCACTTCCTGTGAATTGTCAAAATACTATGAAGCATTCCTTTGCTACTTGCAAGACTAAATTGTGACTACTAGGTGCAATATACCATCTGTTGACAGCAATGTTAGCATGACAGTGGCATGGTGTGAAGCACAAACAAGTATTTCAGGTTGATACAGAGAACCAGCCTAGAACTGTTTCACAGATGAAGTTTGCACGCTGTGCACTGGGTCCTGTTCTGACCACAAATTTCAAAGACATTTTTAAAACTGTCCAGTGATGTACTAGCTGTTGTAAACAATTCACTGGCCACAGGGATTTTTCCAACAGTGTTGAACAACAGTCTTGTCAATCCATTTCTCAAGAGGTCAAAGATATCTCATTACTAAACAACTATAAGCCCAAGTCCTCCTTTTCTCAGTAAAGTGCTTGGAAAAAAAATCCTGGGAAATTGATAAATTTCAAACAGCCTTTCATCCACACAACATCACCAAGACTCCTCTCTTCAAAGTGATAACCGTCCTTCTGCAGATAAATGCAGATTGTGGTTATCTCAGCATGCTGTGTCTTTTAGACCTCATTGATGCTGGAGATCTAGTAGACTACAAAATTTTATTGCAGTGGTTTCAAAATATGACAGGAGTATGATTCAGCCTTAACATAGATTAAATCCTGTCTAACCACACAATGTCTGTTGCACTGAGATACGTGTCAAGTAAAAGAACCATTACTTGTACTGTTCCAATAAGGGCCTATTCTGCAACCTATTATTCTCACTACACTGTCCTATGAAAAATCAAGGGACATAGAGCATCTTTATTCCAAGAAATTTATAGAGTGCTCATCTTTGGTCTTAACGAATAGCTCTTTGCCACAATATGTCAGTGACCCACTAAGTTTCAGTTTTTAAATCTCATTTGAAACGATTCTTTTTCAAGGTGGCCTTTGAGAAAGATTTGTTATTACTATTTTAATTTTATTTAATGTTACTTTCACTGTTTTTTGCTGATTTTTATTGTATTTCACTATTAGTATGAATTGTTTATATCTTGCCTCTGATTTTTAAATCATGGTTTACCCTTGTATCATTTTTATTGTTTTTACTTGCTTTCCTTCTAATTGTCTCTAAATAACTTTATGTTTCAAACATGTATGAAAGGTACTATATAAATAAGGTAATTACTTATGGTTATTATTATCATGTTCATTAATGTCATAGTCCTCAACCACACCTTCATTTCCTTTGACCTTATGCTCACATCTCTCAACTCACTTCTGTGAACGGCGGCAGTGTAGCATAGTGGTTAAGGAGCAGAACTTGTAACCGAAAGGTTGCAGGTTCAATCCCCGCTGGGACACTGCTGCTGTACCCTTGGGCAAGGTACTTAACCCACAGTTGCCTCAGTAAATATCCAGCTGTATGAATGGATAACATTGTAAAGAACTGTAACCTATGTAAGTCGCTTTGGATAAAAGCGTCTGCCAAATGAATAAATGTAAATGTAAATGTGAACAGGCCATCTGCTTCCTCTTCACTGCTCCTGGAGACACAGAGAATTTTAGGTAACAGGGTCAAAGGTCAATGTCACACAGGCTACAAGTAAAGTAGGATTTTTGTGTGATTTCCAGCCCCTAAGATGGTCATATGTTCCAAAGATTTTTATGGAACTTGACGCAACTGTCATCATCACGTTCCCAAAATTTTAATTTTTAGGCCACAGGGGTAAAGGTAGAAATTACAGTGGCCCTTATGTGTTTCTCAATCTCTGGACTTCAGCTCAGCCAGTTGTGGCTGAGTTAGGATCTTGGTGTTCCCCAAAGCCATGTTGATCAGCAAGTTTACTACCTCATGCTGAATTTAACATTACTAGGGTATAGTGACACATGTTGTATCATATTGACCTTAATCACAAGTCTTCACACAATATCCAATATACAGCATCCAATAATTGGGAGGGAGCTAGTGTACAATATATAGCTACATTTGTCTTTAAGCACTAAAGAAAAGAATGTATTAGACCTAAAACCACGTGGGTATGGTGTGATATTGCTGAGTGTTTGCAGTTCTTCCATTATTTATTTGGGATTTGCCTAACTGAAACCCAATACAGATCAATGAATGCATCAGAATATTTAAATCTGTGAAGTTGGACCGATTTTACACATAGTCAGCTAGCTTCTAGTAAGTGACCAGGAGCTTGTTTTTCCTTAGTTGGACAGCAGGTCACTGCAGTCAATGGAAATGAAGCTTTGCTCTTTATTTGCATGTGTGCCACCAGAGTTGGGCCTGCAAAGCACGAAGGCACCCACTGTAATATCTTACCTTACAGTTACCCCGACACAATCATCATTTACCTTCTTCGATAAGCTACGTTCAATGGCAACATGTCTGACCTCTGAGACTTTTCACAAGTCAAAATTCATTATAGATCCTTGTATGAATACCTGGCATGGCTGTGTGTTAACCTCATTTTTACAGTTACTTTTCATGCCAATTCAGTGTTTCTGTTCTGACACCCTATCTATTTTTGTTCATTGGGTGTAGCTAACTGCCAGCTACTGTATATCATAATGTTTAAAAATGTTTAAACACCCACAAATGATGTAACAACAATTGGTATAAAACTTGTGTCCCTACTGATATCTGGCCAATATGAATTTAAACATGCATCTCTTCATGGTGATCAGCTATTGCCTTGTTGGCTCTGGTGAGTACAATTTAAGCACTTTAACAGAAAAGTCCAATGTTGTTTTACATGTATATTTTTGTTAGTGGGTGTCATTATAAATATTGTGTTTATGGTGTATTCATTCAATTTATGAAGGAAAAAATATCCCACGAGTGTGTCAAATTTCACATTGTTTAATACGATCCACAGACCAAAAAGGCACGCTATCAGTTTGAAGTAAAATTTCGGAAGATACTGTATGCTCTAAGTAAATACATCCAGAGTAAATACACTTCAGTGTCTGTAATCTATAATGAAAGGGCTGTTTGTGAATGCAGAGTTTACCTTTCTGTTTTGTCTCATCGCAGTGTTTGGGAAACACATCCCTGATACTGACCCAGGGGAAGACATCCCTTTGGATATCTCAGGTGAGCAGCTGAGTGTATGGATGAAGACACTCATGATAATTCATGTTTGGATGAGTTGTTTGCTTTGTCGTAAAGAAAGGACTGGCTTCAGGCATAATAAGGAAAAGCTCTTGATCTCATCAAAGTAATAAAATGCACCCCTACTAACGTCAGTGCTAGGGTGTGACAGAATAATATGTGAATAAATGAGGATAAATGAAGGAATTTTTTGCAGTTTTGTCCCTTTTTTTACCCAACTTTTGTGGTCACCAGCTGTACATATAGTGATGTTGTCTCACTGCAAGAGAGTCTGCACTTGTGTGGGAGGGCAGGGCAAGGTGAATACAGTCCTCTGATACACCTGCATGCAAACGCAACTATTTTTCCACACTACAATTCCAACAATATATTATAGTGGAGTGGGTGCAAATTGGAGGATAGGTGGTACATCACTGATGTAATTGGGAGGAGTCACAGGTGCCTAGCGAGCCACAGGGTGCCAGGAGCTGTGTGATAAGGAAACCCCGCTGACCTACCCCCCACCCCCCCCCCCCCCCCCCCCCCACGGCAGGAGAAAGTATGTCATTTCAGCCCTTCATTTTCCACGCACCTGAGAGAGGCCCAACCTGATGTCTCCAGAACAGGGTGCTGCCAAAGGATGTAATCTATCATGAAAGGGCTGTTTGTAAATGTAGAGTTAAACTTTTGCTTTCTGTTTCATGACAGTGTTTGGGAAACACATCTCTGATACTGATTTTGGGGAAGACTTCCCTTTGGATGTCTCAGGTGAGCAGCTGTGAGGTGTATGGACAATGGCACATTTTACTGCACAATAATTCATGTTTGGATGTGCTGTTTGCTGAGTTTCATTGAAAGATTGAATGGAAAAGCCCTCATCCTTATCACATGAAAATGCAGTCCTATTTGAGTCATTATTAAATAAAAATAATACCTTTCATTAGAATTTTTGTAATGCTTAATGATGGTTGGTGTAAGCATTCATACATTACAGCGATATAGCGAGAGTGTAAAAACATATTTTCTTTGTAATTGTTATGTCACTAGTATCATAATGCTGATTATTACATGCATCATAACATTATGGAAGTTGTTGTTATTATGTTATGAGGATGTTTATGACAAGGGTTAAGTTCAGTTACAAGATATAAATTTGAAATGTAGGGCCTGAAATACGGGGTCCGTATGAAGATAATTTAATGCGCATTACTTTGATATTGGTATCATTTATAAATCATAAATCATATCATAAAACTACTGGTGAATGGGACTGAAGATCTAGGGTTTGTCATTAAATCTGGATAACTTTGAACTCTTGGCCTGGTCTTGTTGTCTTTGTGCAGGTCTTGATTTTTCTGCATTTGACTTTGCTCTTAAGGGAGAAGACCACTTTGATCCCAGAGTAAGTTGCCTTTTGTTCTATTAAGGAAACCTTACTGTTCAGTTCTTTTAATTCACTCTGAACTTTCACTCTGAGTTGATGATGCCTCACAACTGGTTCCACAGAGATTGAACAGCACTCAAAAAATCCCTGGCATTTGTTACGTCTGCAAGAAGGTAGTGCGCTATGCGATTCGTAAAATGACTGGGAATTATACCAAGGTGAGACCCATTTTAAAACAGATAATTTGGCACCCTAGACATTAACACTTCTTAACAGCTATGTGTTCCTTTATTACAATGCAATGCAGGTCAGCTAATGCATTATATCCTAACCTCATAACTGTTTCAACAGTGTCTTTACATAAAAAAAAGTAAAAAAAAAAATAATAATAATTTAGGGATGATGTTGGATTGAGACTCTTTGAATGTGTCTGTTGTCTCTTTCATCATTTCCTTCTTCTGCCTTTAGAGCAAAATCAACTGGGCTTTGCATTTAGCCTGCAGAAGCATTGGCGTGCCGGCATGGCTGTGTAAGAAGTTTGTCCGCAACTACCTTAGCAAGCTGATCCACGACATTTTGACAATGCAGGGTGCAAGGACGATCTGCATGGCACTCCGTCTCTGCTGGTGGCCTCTTCCTGAGAAAGCACTGCAGGGGAACCTAGCCGCAAAGCCACCTCGATCCATCCACAAACAGCTGCCGTGATGTCACAATTTAGAGGTGGAAGTAAACGCATTGCAAATAAAAGTAAACACGCTTCGCCAGTTTCAGAAGTGAGCCAAGTCTGATTTTACTAGAGATTGTGACCGGTGTCTGTGTTGTGGAAAGCTTCTCTTATTTTCATGATCACTTTATCTAATGTTGTTTGAAGCCATTTCACTGCTAATAAAGCCAGCATCAACGAAGCATTGTGTAATTGCCTCAGCTGGAAAGATGGAAGGAGAATTTGTCTGTCTGCATGCTTTTACATGATTTTAACTGTGCAATACCCAAGTATAGTTACAAAGTAATCAAAGACTGTGGTTTCATGTTGCATAAAATTCCTTGACATACAATTCCACAATTCCAGTTCATAACTAGATTTACCTGTCAAACTTCTGCAATGATGAGCTAGATAAGTAGCTGTTTTGCACTAAACTTGTGAACCGTCTTCTCAAAGACGGTTGCATTACAACTGGTGATGAGAAAAAACCCTGAATGCTGATGGGTTGCAGGCGATTTTTGACCATTTTGCTTATTTTTTCCCAGTTGGAGCATTATCCTTTATAATGAGTGCTGACAGTATGATTTTTTTTTTTTTTTTTTTTTGATTCTCCTCAAATGTTCTTGTGGTTTTAACTGGCTTGCACACAATGAAACCTCACGTCCCATACCCATTACACATTTAACAATCTGCTTTAAACCAGCTCAAACTGGATTGACCCTTTAGTCACCATTCTGTTCAGGGAGATTTTTATGCTGTGTTTTGCAAAGCACCTTTGAACATATTTTATATAGTTTGCACCCATGACCAGCCCTGACCAGCAAGCTTATGTGCGTGTGTGCGGCATCCACACCTCTGTATTTACATTCGCTCACACCTCAGGAAAAGTCACCAAGGTCAAATTGATTTTTGGTAGTTTGCAGATGAATGCCTGCACATTTGTGTATGCGTGCATACATGTAAGCGTGTTCACAGGGGGGTGTGGTGCTTGTGTTTGCATGCATCTTGTTCATTGTGGTGTTGTGGTGTACTCATGCTGAGTGGTGGTTCTTTGAAGGCAATGTCAGAAGTGTCAGCATCTGCTTCTCCTTTTCTCAACTTAGCATCATGCTTAATATCTGGCATTCAGCCAAGTCATCAGCACAGTACACCCTTGCATATAGTGGGAAATTCTCATGGTGCGCTTGGCTGTTTATATATACCCTCATATCCTTGGTCCATCACAGGGACCATAATATGTGTTAATGTTGTGTTCATGGTTCCTCTCTCATGGTGCTGAATCTCACCTTTGTGTAAATTGAGTTTATGCATAAATGAACACACGGATATACAAGAATCTCCTGTTCTGTGCTGTGACTCTCTGCCATAATAGAACGGGGAACAGGTCAGCTCAAGCATGCAATGGAGGTAGATTCATTCATTCAAGATTGCACACAATATCACCAGGACAGTCTGCACACATTAAGCTGGAAGTATTTATGTTTTATCAAAAAAAAAAAACTGTTCATTACCTCTACATCTTATACACATAGTAAATGGTGAATCCATGAAATGAAGTATATTTGTGTAATTTATGCCAACTGGCCGGTAAAAATGACTTTATTCTCTTTTCATTGATTTCTGTTGCAGCGGTGTGATGGAGTGGTAAGGAGTACGGCCTTTGACCCAAATGTTTGGTCCCTCTAGATAAGAATGACAGCTAAGGAAATGTCTCTAATGCATAAGCACTGGTAGCCTCACAAACAGGAAAGACCCTGCTGCACAAGATATGACCTGTTTTCATGCCATGCACACTGTCATGTCATTGCATCAACACTATCTGTCCCTAATGCTATGCAGTGCCCCCTGAAATGCTTTACAGTGTTCTCAGTGTTGAAAATATCTTGACCTGCTACAACAGAAAAAAAATCCCCATAGGCTGGCAATGCTATAAGCTAAGTCATAATTCTACCATGTTAGCACTGAAAAATCATATGGCTGGACACGACTGTATATCTGTGTTGTTGTCATCAGTTACAAGAGGCAAAAAACTAGTTTGCATTTTGTTGGCCAGGCCTATATTCTAAATGGACGCAAAGGGTTCTGTAATAACAGTTGTCTTCGTTCTTGTGCATGTGCATTTGAAAAACTGCCTTCAGCAGGAGACAAGCAATCTGGAATGGCAAGTGACTTCTGCTGTAAAGTAAAACTGGTTATGAGCATGTTACCATTCGTAATGTAGTATTCACTTCCATCTGGGCAAAAAAGTCAGTGGGTTTGTGATCTCTGTCTACCCTTGCAATTCTGTCACGTCTCTGTGTTTGGACATGTTCACATGCATTGTTTAATCCACTGTGCTTCACGGAGATGTCACATCTGCAGTACTTGCAGTGACCCCAGAGCTCGCTTATCTCCCCTTGGTGAAATCGAACGGCAAGCTCTTCCTTGAAGTTTAGGTGCTAGGTCGTATCTTATTTACATTAGATGTCGCCACCATTGTTCAGATATGACTAATTGTAGGCTACAACTTGCTAGCCAATGCCACCAGAACACCATTGTTCCAGCACTGCTGCCACTAACTGGGACATGGGTCCCGTTTCTTTTGACTTTTATTGATGCGTGATTTCAGTGCTCCTATCTGTCAGGCAGACAACAGGGGAAATGGTTGACAACCTTAAGAAGCATGTAAAATGGGGAACTACAAATCTGGAGACAACATAAGAACATGGGAAGTTTAATGAAGAGAAGTGGCCATCCAGCTCAGCTAAGCTCTGATTTTGTCAATTATGTTGTCCGTCGTTCCACACTGTGGTGGTGTCAGAGTTAGGAAATTTTTGCAAAATTGTATAGTCTTATGACCTTTGCATATCGCTAGTAATTTCAGAGCTCATCAGCCAATGTAGGGTTCGAAAACACCCACCAGGAGCCATCACAGTTTTTGTGTGTCTGAGGATGGATGACTAGTTGACATTGTTAAAAGAATATGATTCGTTAATCAGATCAATTTGATTTTGTGATGAATTTGAAATATTGAACATGAACATTGAAAGGGTTTCGGTGCTTGATTTATTCTCTTATCTTTTCACGCTGAACTTTGGGATTATATGTCAGTGCCTTCAGCTGCTCTGACATGCATCAATCAACTGCACAAATGCCAGTCTGACCCTCTTCTGTTCAGCTCAGATTTACAGAGATAGTCATCCTTATAATGAAAGTCCTGCAAAGAACATCCACATGAACCTGAGTTTCAGTATGCTTTATTTCATAGTAAAGAATAGAAATTATGCACATGATTTTTTTCAGGCATAACAGTTATATAAAGGCAATTAGTTGCAATGTGGCAGTTGCACATCTCTGTCTTTTTGCACATTGGCACCTCGACCTAACGCCTTTTCCTGGAAAGAAACAATAAAGGAATGCTTAAATTATTTCAAAAGCAGATGTACAGTGTATAATGAACCAAGCAAAAAAAGCTCCGATGCAGGGATTGTACACCTTCAGCCTTACTTCTGTGAGCTTATGTAGGATAATATAATAATTATAAGGAACGCTGTTGCATTCTTGAGCAAGATGCTTCAAACTGCTTCAGTAAACATCCTGGTGAAGTATTATTAGTTACTGACTGCCGGCTGAATTTGCTGGGGAAGTGTACCGCCATTAAGGCCTCTTAGATCTGTCGGTTACATTTTTTCCCTCTTTTTTCGCCCTAACTTTGGAATCAGCAGCTGGCCACGCTTTGTTCAACTGTCACACAGGAAGCACCGAAGCAAAGCACATGGGTTCATCTGATTCACTACCCCATGATACCAATTCCCATGCCTGTCAGGCTACTTTTCACACTGAAAACCACACAATGAACTACATTTCAGCTACTGCTGATTAGAGGAGTGATACATCCCTCACTGACCAGATGGCAAGTTGCTAGGGGGCATTTGTATGTGGTAACTCAAGGCTTATATAAGCCCAGGTGGGAATAAGCCAATCAGACGACAGACAGCACTGTTGCATGGTGAGAAGATACCAGTGCTTTTAACCAAAATGACAAAAGTTCAATTTTACATGTGTGGCACTGCTGTTGTACCCTTGAGAAAGGTACTTCCCTCAGATTGCTTCAGTAAATGTTCAGTTGTATGTTACAAAGAACAGGTTAGCTTTGGAAGCTGCTCTGCTTATGAGCGTCTACGAAGTAGATATTGCAATGAATAGTAACAGAGCTGGACAGGCTGCAGTTAGGACTGCTGCAACTGACATGTTATTGCAGATAATGGGAGTGCTTACTTGCAGGCATGGATGTTAGCGCAGATGGTCGCGACGTTGTCAGTTGTGGAAAGCTCCACAGCCAATTTGTCAGCGACCTTTGCAAGGAATCTCCTACACAAGGATTTGAGAAACCCAATCCTGTTGCACATTCCAAACAGCTTTTTTTTAACTTCCTCCTGAAAGAAGAAAAAGAAGAAAGTAATGTAACAAGTATCAGCTAAGAGAAGACACTGTATTTTTTTTTTTTGCTGTCTCAACACTTGGTGCGGTCCGATTAAACCACAAGTTCAAATAACACATTTGTATTTAAAGTTGGGATATTTGTCTTCCATTTGAATTGGCAGCTTAATCCACACTGGAATGAAGTGCTCGGACAATTACCGGGGTCGTTCCATTGGTGATGGCAAAAGATTTCTTCATCTTCCTTACAATCCACTTACATGCCCAGCAAACCCCTGGGAGCTGTGCCCCGGCCTCAGCCCGAAACTGAACCTCAAGCTCGTTGTCCATCTGTTTTTCACAGAAAGAGAAGGGGGGAGAGGGAGAGGTCAGGAGAGTTCATTGCAGTACCTACATCCGTGCTAAAGGACGAATACCTTCAATCATGCCCCATTCCAAACTTGGCCCTGGATCACTGCAGAGTTCGGTGGTCAAATGGGGCAGCAGTAAGAAGTTACAGTGAGGAAAATTAGACTTGTTACCAGAAGGTTACAGGTCTTGGGTGGTGCATCTGCTATTAGAATTCTAATCAAGGTAATGGATCTGATTTTATCAGTATACTGTGCAGGCTGAATCAACCTGGATTAGAGTGTCTGTCAAACAAATCAATCATGTAATGTCCTTACCCCCCCATGTTTGACAAGAGCAAGGCCAACAACCCAGTGATGGATAGTGGTCACTGTGGCCCTAAAACCTGAAAGACCTCTTTTTGTTGTCTCCTGAGATATAGACTCACCCCTTCATTGTCCTTGTCCTCAATGAACATCTGGTGGTGCTCCCAGCAGTACACCACAGCTGGTGGGAAAGTGTCAGGATAGTGTTCCCATCAATTTGTGAAACCGAAGAAGAAAAAGAAGCAGCCCTCTTAGAAAGGGATTCTGTCTTCATCTTACAGATTTTGTGTGTTGTTGATGTTGTTGTGTTGAGTAATGGTGATATTTGCATGCATGAATCTGATATCGCCATAAAGACAACTTACTTGTATAAGCCAGAAGAGCGCAGATCAAGATGCGGGTCATTGTCGCAGATTATTGTGCCTCTGCCGATGGATCTGTGTGTTAGATGTCAAGTCTTGTCCTTTTATAGCTTTCTGGGGTTCTGTTAAATTATTTCTGTGTGTAGAAATGATCAGGCTCTAGCACCCAGAGGCTATTAAAAACAGCAGTGGTTTTGCACCTACTGCGCCAGCTACCATCTGCTCAAATGGCCCTGTTTCAACCATTTTTTTCCTATCACTCTGTAAACTGTGAATTTGATCATTCTCATAACAGTAGAATTTACTAATTATCTGAAAGAGTATATTGTAGTTTGGACAAAATAACTCAGAAAATGTTGGTATTCTGAAACAAAACAGCTTATTGAGTGCCCCTTTTTTATGACTCTCAAGATTATAAATATGGTTTATATTAATCTGATGTACATTTGTGATGAATATGAAATATTTAGTGTGAATATTGAAAAGGTTTCAATGATTGATTTATTTATTCCAGTGTTGTTAGAGTGTCTAAATGATAAAGTTGCTTTTTGAACATTTCCCTGATGAAGTTATATTTTCATGCTGATGGCCGTTGTGAAGGACTCTGACAGTACTTGGTTGGTACTCTCAGATGCTCTGACGTGCATAAATGCCACTCTGATGCGCTCTCAAATTTACAGGGATGGTAAACCTCCTTATGAAAGTTTTGCAAAGAACATCCACATAGACCTGTTTTCAACATGCTTTATTTCATAGTAAAGAATAGAAGTTATGCATTTTTTTTTTCAGCCATAATAGGGATACAAAGAGGACAGTAATAAAGGTAGTTGCAATACAGTGGTTGTAAATCTTTGTCTTTGCTCACATTGGCACCTTGATGTTAAGCTTTTTCCTGGAATGTAAAAAAAAATATATATATATTATATGCACACGCAAGAGAGGAAATGATTAACACGTGGAGACGTGGAACACATGAATGTTCAGTATGAACAAAAAGCCCAGTGTCAACGCATTCTGAACAGTGTCAGAGCTATGGTAAGTCTTTGTGATCAGTCAGCTTTTCCACGCACACGTGAACTTGTGTGCCAGCTCATGGACACTTATTTATGTGCCTGGGACTTTCCACAGGTGATCACATGGATGCTATTATTTGGAAAGTGTAATATTTTCAAGTAAAACCCAATTGCAATTCATTCAAAATTCAGTGCAGACACTTACTTGCAGGCTTTTACATTGGCACAGATTGTTTGCACATTGTCTGCCGTTGAAAGTTCCTCGATCAAAACATCATTCCGTTGATTGACAAATTCATGGCACGCAGTCTTTAGGAAGCCTACTTGGTCACAGACAGCTGCCAGCTTTTTTTTTATTTCATCCTGAAGGAGGGAAATTCACAGCAAACCACTAGAAACTCAAATGAGAAGAATAGCACACTGCATTTTGAACATTGTGGAGGCCTTTTTATTCTGAATTCTTTTTTCACATACTTTTGGAAGTTTTGTGCTGTCATTCCTTATTTGCTGTCTTAATTTTGCTATACTTGTTTGTCTGTTAATACTGTAAAACAAAAAGCACCATAAAGAGACACCATTGGACATTTACTGTAGCTTGTCTTTAAAAGCCAGTGACCCTGCCAAAGTCTGCAACTTTACTTGTAGCATTTATTAGTCTTTTTTTTTTCTCGCAGTATGAGTTTTGGGTTAATTACTGCCTACAATTACATTTTCCAAGAGGTTACACATGGGTACATTTTTATGTACGGAAGACTTTTTAATCTTTGGAGCCTTTTATAAGGATAAAGATTCTGTTTATTGAAGAAAATATTCTATCAGAGCTATAAACTATGCTGTAAACCATGAGGATCCTCCTGGTAAAATATATATGTAGGTTCTTCTACAAAATTGTCAATATAAAGAGTAAACCATCCCAGCCAACTGGACATGTTTTGGATGGGTCCTGTTCCATTGACCCCAAACTAAACTCAGACACACAAGCATGGGGCAGTCCCTGAGTGGGGCTGGAAGAACAGGACAGAATCGCAGGAGATACAAAGAGATACAAAGCTGGAGCTGTCACCTGAGAAGCGGAGTTGGAGATGACTTTCTTCACCTTCCTCATAACCCACTTACACATCCAGCATTTACCAGGGAGCTGTTCCCCAATCTCATCCTCTGGCAGCTTTTGAGAGAGAGAGGGAGAGAGAAAGAGTAACAAGGGGAGCCTGAGCTTTGTGTAAATAAAAATGACTAAAGTTAGCTGAGTATATTTACCAATCAATGTTGCTGTTGTTAAATTAATTGCAAAAAATATCACAGCTAAGCCACTGACAAAAGGTGACTTGGGCCTTTTTGGGCTTCCTGGTTTGTCTACTTTCTACCTTCTTTGTGAAATACAAAATAGATCATATAATATATTACATCAAATACCAAAAGGCGTTCATGAACGTCGGGTTTCTAACTTCAGAGGGATGGCTAGTACAGAGCACTACCCCTATTGCCTGAGGGCTGTATCATACAGCTGGCAGTGGTAAAAAAAACACTGGTTGCTTACACCAAGCACACCCTGGTATAAATAGTTTCAATGTCACAAGTCACAAGTCAGCCACAATCCCATCCTCACACTTCGCTCAGGCTGAGGGTGCAGATTGCTCCGCTGAACTGGAAGGGGCCTTTGTGTAGTTATACAAATCTGATAGTACTGTGTCCTCAAACAGACCTTGCCCTCAGCTGAGAACTGTCTCATTGTGGAACTGTACACATCCTGTCCCTGTACTGTCGCTATATTTGCTGTATGCACTTTTGTAAGTCGCTTTGGATAAAAGCGTCTGCTAAATAAATAAATGTAAATGTAAATGTGTGTAATATCTCCAATACTGCATGTAGGTGTTTTCCTAAGGACTGTGCTCTCACCTTGTTGTCCAGCTCCTTGAAGTCAGATGTCTTGTACTCCCACGAGAATGAAAAAACTGTGGAGAGAGACATTTTTTATAGATAATCTATACTATACTATCGATATACTATCGAGGAATCGATAAAAAGAAATTGGTCAGCTTTAAAAAAAAACATGGAACTTGGACTTGCTTGTAGGTTTTTGAATTGAACTTACTGCCATGTGGTTGCAGGCTAAAGCTCAGGGGGGGTATCTTTAAACGAGGTGCTTAACCTGTATTGCTTCACGAAATATCCAACTGTAGCAACAGATAAGCTTTAGGCCCATGTGTATAGCTTTGGATGAAGGCCACTGTTGAGCAAATAAAGTAAGAATGACCAAATTAAAATATTACATTTGCACCTCTGGTTTATTCAAGAAAAATTTGGCCTTTTGTTATTGTTGTTGTATTTTTCAAACTCTACAGCTGGCACAAAGACTAACTGTAACCCAAACACAAACTGTAGCGCTTATGGTAACACAAACCCTATCTTTAGCCTTAAGCCTAAACCTAACCCTAAAACCTCACCCTGTCTATGTGCCTTAATTTCCCTTTCATCTTACGAGCCCACTACTAAGCTCCCTCTATAACTATACTCATAGAAACTGCATATCAACATCTGAGGCCAAATCTTGTCCCCTTGCTAGATTTTTGGCCAAAAGGTCCCCCTACGAATGTGTTGGCCCATTGCGATTCACACCACCCATAGACACAAATATTTATGCATCAAAGTGCCTGAAAGTGAAGCTTGCCAAAATAATAGATTGCCCTTTGAAATGTGTTCCAATTTTGCGACCGTTAGATCGCATGGAAATCAGACAGGATCTCCAACTGTGCATCACTTTTCTCAGCAACATCAATAATACTCCCATTACAATGTGCTCTGGTAAGTCAATAAAATAGGTCCCCTCTGAGAAAAGAGGAGACAGCTCTCCTCTCCACCCTTAGCTAATAATCCAGCCTCTGTTGAGAGACATTCCCTTCTCTCTGTTCTTACTGATTTCAACATACAGTAAAAATACAAAGGTTTGCAGGAATATTTTCAGGAATCAGACACGTCTGTTTCATTATATATTCTTTTCAATATAATATCTTATAACTCTAATAAATATGTCTACACAGTAAGCCGATGCTTTCCAAAACACAGGATCTGGTAGAAGAAAACTGCTAGATGCACTGTTCAGTCCAAAATAGCATTGCTATGCTTTTAATAGATTGCTTTCTTCTTACTTCTGTAAATTTTGTACATACAGAGTGGAGAGATATGCCTTACCAGAGGAAGCCAACAGAGAGCAGAGGAACAGGCAGATCATCTTCACTGATTATTATGTTCCTGCCTGAGTGATGTGTGGACAGTGGAATGTCATTGCTTTTATACTGCTCTAACAAACAGTGTCCTAATAAAATAAAATGTGCTAGGGTAAATTCACATTATGGGTTTGAATTAACATACCATATATACACCATAGTCATTTCATGACTACATTGTGCTTCCTGCAAATGCACAAACACCTTTTCTCCTGCCAGAAAACTAACTTGTCTGTTGTAAAAAAAAAAAAAAAAAAAAAAATTAAACCTCCACTCAATGTGTCTGCGCTAGTGTGTGCCTGTGTAGTGGGGTGATAGTTGCTATGAATGCTCCAGTTCCACACCACCAATTCTTATCAAAGTAAGGCCAAACAATCATGCAAAGAATAGTGGTGCTTTAAACACGAGTGGCTGGAATACAAAACAATGCTCTTTAACAACTTATTCGGTTAATCAGCAAGTTCCTTGTTTCAAGTGCAGGTAGAATACTATGGCTCAGGTTTTTTTTTCAGCTCACAGGAGTGTCATCAGCCAACAGTACTGAGATCCCAGAATGGCAGAACAAATTGGCTTTAATAATGTAATGCTCTTACAATGTTTCCACAAGGGCACTGCAGTGTGGTGACAGAAGGCTGGCAGTGTATCAGTGGAACCTTTGGTGTGGATCTGGCAACCTTTTTTCTGCGTGTTTATTTACCCACAAGGCTACACAAAGTTATAGGGTAAAGAATGATGCATACATAGTTAATTTTGCTAAAGCTTTATTGAGTTATAGGAATTTTTTTTTTTGATTCGTTGAATGTATCAGCAGATTAAGCCTTCAAAAACAGATCCTTTCATGCTTCTTCCCAGATCTCCTTTGGTCTAGGAAGAAAGAAAGAAATTTCTGACATGCATACATGTTATATTTGCATAGTATATAACATTAAGCAGTTGGTAAAGGATGCTTAAGATGCATATATCAACATATGACATAGTAAAACCCTGAAACATAAAGGCCTTTTCAAAAACCTACATGTTTTTGGGGGGTTTAAAACTACGCACAGATGCAGTTGTTAAAAAGAAAAGGTTGCTAATGCAACTTCTTCATTTTCTTTGTATTGTGGGCAGGCTCTCTGCTCTCTTGGTGATAAGCACATGAATGCATTGAGCAGGAGGTGTGACTGATCGTTTTGTCTCAAGGACCCACACAGGAAGTACTGAAGGAAGGCACATGCATGCTTGTGATTCAGTCCCCAGTGGTGCCAACAGCTGTACCTATCAGTTTGTTTTTCACACGACAGACCTACAGAAGAGCCAGCGCTGACTGGAGGAGCAGCGCATCTCACACTGATGAAAACTAGTCAAACATAGGCGCTTGGAGAGTTGCCGGGAGTTGCAAGGAGCCCTGGCTGTTTTTTTAAAGCATCATCCTTGTATAAGTCTTTGAGGTTTTGGAATATTTTATACTACGTGACTGGCTTTGCTGTCCGATAAGGGAGCCCTACCATCCACTGCAGGGGAAGCCCCATATTCTCTCACTGAAAGACGCTCAGAAGCGTTTTTAGAAAGCAGGGGCTGTACCTTGTTATACAGTGTGTGAACGTTCACATCTGAGGTGGCCCTGTGGTGATGCCCATGCATCAATATTCATCCGCTGTTTCCACACTTCCACAGCAACAAGTGTAAATTAATATCTGTTGGCACTGTACAATAAGTACATGCTGTTTATGTCTTCCAAAAGGTAACTCAGTGCAGAAAGGGATGAGAAATCAGTGCTTACTTGCAGAGCTTCAGTTTGACACAGGCCTTTCTAGCAGCATCATGAGAGGCAAGCTCAGCCACCAGCTTGTTGAGGTACTTATTGACCATTTTCTTGCAGGCGTTTTTTATGACACCCAGTTTTTGGCACACACTGTGAAGCTTTTGAGTGATTTCTTCCTGAAATAGAGACAAAAACAAATTTCACTTCATTATCCTTTAAGGATGACGCTTGTTATTACGCTTCAGCTCAGTGACCGTGACCATGCAATAATGTATACTGTCACAGTGTGGCATATTATTATCATTTATTTTCATTGTTTGTTCATCAGCATACATAGCATTTCCTCCATGCACATTATCCATTCACACAGCTGAATATTTCTTTGCAGCTATTTAGGTTAGGCGTATTGCTCATAGGATGAACTGAAATGCCCAATTTTGCATTCAAACCTGCAACCTTTGGCTGAAAGGCTCAGTTCCTTTATTACCGGAGCTGTTGTGCCAATCACTGTCACTTTCATAAACAATCCATTTGAGCGTGTGTGTGTATGTATATTATTGAATATATTAAATATATCAAATATATTCACTTGTACCCCCTTTTCATCCAACTTCAACAATAAATTATGCATTTAACCTCCACAATAGCAACCACTGAATCCTTGTAGTGGTGAGGTGCATGAATTCCTCCGATACGCACGCATGCTCACTGGCACTGTTTTTCCCAGTACAAGTCCCACAGTGCACCAGGAAGCAAAGAGTAGGGGGTGCTGTTACCTTAGAGGCATTGTCAGACAGTCTCTCTTGCACAGACTCCATGATGCGCTTACATACAAAACAGGTACCGGGGATTTCTCCTGTACCCTACAACAGAGAAAGTGAGAAGGAGAGAGGGGGAGAGAAGGTATGACAAAGAGAGACAGGGAGGGGAGACTCAGTTCTGTGTAAATAATAACACTGACTAAAGTTAGCAAAATTACATTTAATACATATTAATTCATATTGCATAAGTATTATTTGAGAAGAGAGATTGTGAGATCAATTACCATTCATCACTCACTGACCCATAATATTTTTGTGCTCATTACTAAAATGACTGCATGCGATGGCCATTTATGGATTGAGCAGCTCTGTGGCTGCACCTTACCTCTACCTCCATCCCTTCTAGAACACCCTCCTTCGAGTGATCCCAGGGCTGCGAGTCATGGGATTGAGCTTCCAGAGGCAATGCTGCTAACCAACAAAACTCATTTATTGTTCTGTGTCACTGTGCAGCTCAGCAGCACAAAATATGCCAGAAAACAGTTAACATGCACGCTAAAAAAGCGAATCTAGTTTTGTGTCAAAATAGTGAAAATGTTTGCATAATGCTATCAGCAAAGGTAAGTCTTAGGGTAATCACACAAATAGATTTAACTTATCCAGGACCAGCACGACATCTATGATGTTGACCTTCCAATTGCTACAACACTTATTTACAGCTGCCAGTCATAATCCAGAGTGTCTTATACATGGAACAATTTCTATGGTAACCAAGTGAACTCATTTTGATTTACACAGTCAAAACCTTATCTTTGTCTAAGTTTCTGTGGCAAGAATTGAAGCAATGACGTAGGGTGTCAGTCAGATTATTAAGTACGTATGTGGCAAGTACTCTCCCAAAGCATTCATTATGTAGTGGCTGTACAGAGTGTGTGTGCCCAGAGCCAAACATGGGGAAACTCCTCCAATGCAGATACAAATGACTAAGAACTATTTAACAGCAGATGTGGCTAAATAATCAACAAATGGATCTGATATGTTCTACAGCTGGCAACAACAGAGCATTCTGAGTTATGCATGCTATAAGTGTTTTATATTAACAATATCACAGACTTCAAGGGTCTCAGTGACTTTGGAAAAGCTGTTATTGTAACAGAAGATACGCCAGACTTACCTGAGCACATCAGCAGAAAGAAAACGGCCACAACAGGAGACATTGCCACAAGAGAAATGGAGCTTCGCTAAAGGAATAAAGAAGTCTTACAATAAGTATGGTGTGCTTGGTGTCACTATTTATAGACCTAACCTGTCTCACACTCTCCACGCCCCCCTACAACCTCAACCACTGCAGAGGAACCATGCACATGTGTGATTGTCCTCTTGCTCTCATCTGCTGCACTGCCTCCATGATAAACCATTAAATTGATGTGCTAGTATAGGTCCCAAATGGCTTGCTTAGCGAAGCGCTCACTGTGTGTACGCTGAGCCCTATGCCCCAGGTTCAAAACCAGCCTTGTCATTTCCCGAAATTGACTGGGATCCCACAGCAGTAGACCAAATTGACGTTATTCCTCATGTGATATATGTGGAGTTGTGCCTATTCTCCAATGAGTGCCCACTTCACAGTTCTGCACTGTGTGATGTACAATGTGAAAAACAGCATCCAACAGAAAAGCCAATACACTGCATGTGAGCATATTGGAGGACTGAAATCAGCTCACCTGAGGTTGTCATGGCCGTTGAACTGTTCAGGTTTTCAGGGCTGGTTGCTCATCCCAGTAAACTATAGAATATTACCTAGCTGGCTTGTCAGAGTGGTAAGTGAATAACCCAATTTCTGCTGAGGCACACAGATGGTAGTGTCAGAATCTGGCACCAGCAGCATGAATCCATGGGCCCAACCTGCCTTGTGTCAACAGTCAAGGCTGGTAAGGGTGGTGTAATGGTGTGGGGATGTTTTCTTGGCAGACATTGGGTCCGTTAATACCAATCTCTCTCTCAATCATCACTTGAATGCCCCAGTCTATTTGAATATTTCTGCGGACCATGTGCATCCCTTCATGGCCACAATTTACTCATCAAATGGCTACTTCCAGCATGATAATGCACCATGTCACAAAGCAAAAGTCATCTCAAACTGGTTTCATGAACATGACAGTGAGTTAAATCTTCTTCTGTGGCCTTCCCAGTCACTGGATCTGAATACAATAGAACACCTTTGGGATGTGGTAGAATGGGAGATTTGCAGCATGAATGTGCAGCTGACAAATCTGCAGAAATTGTGTGATGCAATCATGTCAACATAGACCAAAATCTCAAAGGAATGTTTCCAACATCTTGTGGAATCCATGCCACGAAAAATTGAGGCTGTTTTGAGAGCAAAGGAAGGCCCTACCCAGTAGTATAATGTCCCTAATAAAGTGCTCAGTGAGTGTAGCAGATTTGTTACATCTCCATGTAAGGTAGTTGATAGCTATTCACTTTTTAGTATGTGTTACCAGACCTCAGGTTAGATGCTCACATTAGTGTGAATTCATGCAACTTCATAAAGTCCATTTCAAGTTCAGCCCTATGTCCTGGATTTGATACCAGATGTGTCTATTGACAATGACTGGATCTATTGACTGTACCTGCAAGTTGCTTTGATGAAGTTGGCTGAAAGCTTGGGGCAAATGACAAAAAATAAACGCTGTGTGTCATAGCTTGCATGGTCATTTTAGGAGCGATTCAGCTGATGTGTGGTGAACACCTCCCACTCTCCCTTTCCAGCTTCAGTTGGAGGTTGGAGGTTGGCCTCTTAAGATGGTCTCTCTGAGTAATTTTGTTTTTTTTTTTCTGTCTGACCTTGTCTTGACCATAGGTCTGTGTCATTGCATGTATGAACCACTATAAAAATTATTTCCTTTACTTATATCGTCATATATTCCTACCACCAGTATGCTGTAGGCTGGAGAACGAGATGCTTCAAATGCAACTAACGAAGATCACCTTTTTTCACACCGCACTGACCACCTCTCTTCTGTGTAACGTACACCCTTTGTTTGGTTTGCCATACTGTTCATCAGTATTGGCATTCCATGTCAATTTGTTATCAACTATAGCACCAGGTATTTGTACTCTTGGAAGATATCTATGGTCACTCCCTGTATACCTACTGGTGGAAGATCATGACCCCTGGGTGTAAAGTTAATGACCATCTCTTTGGTTTTCTTGGTGTTTATGAGAAGCCAGTTGTTGGGGCGCTATTGTATGAAATGTTTAGTCTCCAACCTGTAATCATCCTCACTCTCATTTATGAGACCAGCCTGAGTGGCATCATTGGCAAAAACCAATGAGCAGCTGTTATGGTGACTGAAACAGTCCTTTTTTTACTGACATACTGGGCCTTTAACAATAATTGCAGTTTCTCGTCTGGTTAGCTGAATTCCAACTCCAGGGTCTGTAACAATCTTAGCCATGTCCTGTTCGGGGCAGAATGAGCTACTCTAAACACTTCAATCAGGCCACTGATGCATAGGACACACATACATATATAGACAGTATATATACAGGTGCCACTGAAACACAGGATACAGATCCTCTAACTGTTCTCAGATCTGTGCTACTAATCCATTAAACTCAGACCTGTGGCACATTTTCTGCCTTACTTGTTTCTTATGTTATACTAGCTGATATCTGATAGGTAGCTGTGTGGAGTGTTTGTATTTCACTTGGATAAGATGGCTCTGTGTTATTTTTTGGGTAGCTGTATGTCACCCAAGTTATGTTGTACTTGCTAATTTTACTATTTCTTTTTTTTAAGAACGTCCACACACAGTTTACTCCAAAAACCACAAATTTATGTTGCCAGTACACACAGGATGCTTCAATCCAAGCTTTGTCTTCTTTAGGGCAGGGTTGTTCTGTGATATAACACTACTTCTCTCCAGCACCTAAGAAAATGACATGTGTATGCTTTGTTTGTGTCACTGTTCTCTCTTTTTATATCTTCTAAAACTTTGTAAGTTGCCCAGGATATTGATATCTTCCAAATAAGAGTTTCTCAATTCAGTAGGAACCCAATGCAAAATTCTGTACTAAATAATGGTAGAACGATAAAGGGGTTTTCTGTTCACATTACACATAGGCTTTACAGGTAGACCCAGACAAAGCTGATGTCAAACGGATGACAAACTGCCCTGAGTCAAAGGAGGGGGGGGGGGGGGTTGGGGGAGTGAGTGGGTGCAGGTGCAATAAGTGACGAATTTAGAGTGGGCAAGATCGAACTGCTTAGCCCTTGCTGCTGATAACCGGAAAAGATATTCTTTTTATTCTTTTGGGAGGAAGGACAGCAGACTACTTTGCGAAGGAATAAACAAAGTAGTCTGCTGATTCAGACTGATTCAGATGTCTGCTCAGACCCCACTTAAGCACTTAACGGAAGAGTTGTGCACATCTGTTACCACCACGTGAATTCACACACGTAAGTTCCCATGTGGGAGATGTGCATTTGGGAAGCAGTTTGCACAAAATATTGTGGTAATTAACACTTGAATTCAGTAGGAACCAGACACAAAATCAAAGTCCTGTACTAAATAATGGTGTTGTTTCTGTTCACATTAGAGCCATGTTTTACTGGAAGATCCATACAAAGCCACAACTTGTGGTAAAACAGTATTGAAATGCATGCACATCGTTCATGGGAAGACACTGTTATCCAGGGCTACTTAGATAGCTTACATTGTTGCATACTGCTCATTTATACAGCTGGATATTTACTGAAGGAATTGAGGTTACGCACCCTGCATAATGGTACAAGAACAGTGTCCCCCTGGGAGTTGTCTGAAATAGTCTGAAACTTCTTATAAACTTTCAGCAGTTAATACATTTTCACAGCACCCAGCACCTTCTCATACCCGTGCCCCCCCCAACACACACACACACACACACACACACACACACACACACACACACACACACACTCTCACCTTCTGTGCTCCCATCATTCTTTACCTGCTCCATTCCCTCTTCCAGGGTGGTCACCCTCCCTTATGAAAGCATTTTGGTCTTACACAGAATCACTCAGTCATTTGAAGTCACTGAAGGGGATAGTCAATGGCTTTTACACTCGCACACTACAGCTTTGTGTCCTTTCAGGGTATGACCGAAAAGCTGTAGGTCTCAGAACTCTCATCTCTCGAAATGAGATATTAGATCAAAAGATAGACTCTACTGTAAAATCAAGTAGATGGTGGCCTCTGTCAATCAAACCTCTGAGCTGTCTCAGCAACATTTTATAAATAATGAAACCTTATGCATTAAAAACAGAGCATGACTGTGGTATGTTTATCACAAGTTCTGTCTGCTGTGGTCTAAACAACTAGTTCTCATGTTCTCTCTGACCAGTTTTTGTATCTTTGTGGTCTTACTGTCTGTCTCTCTTTCGCTCTTTCTGTTACCTCTTATCCCCATTACTGAAAGCCCCTTTCAGTAGCTTATCTCCACATGATTGATTTTCAAGGCTTGTTTCAAAGGCTGAAATTTTTATACCAAGGTTGTCCTTACTGTTCTTCTGTCAAATTATTTTGGAATGGGCCCATGGAAATACATATGTGGCAGTGCAGCTTAGTGGTAAGGAGCAGGACTAGTAACTGAAAGGCTGCTGGTTCGATTCCCTGCTGGGGCACTGCCGTTGTGCCCTTGAGCAAGGTACTTAACCCAGAACTGCCTTATTAAATATCTATCTTTATATAAAGGTAACATGTAAAAAAACACTGTAACCTATGTAAGTAAGTGACTCTGAATAAAGGCACTTGCTAAATGCAAATAATATAATGTAATATAACATATCTCTGAAAAGGTGTGTTGTGTTGGATCTCCTGGATGCCTCAGTGTCACAGGATCGTCCTCTTAGCTAGATGAGATCAAATTGAATAACCAGAAAGGAAGAGCAAACTGTCACTTTGATCATTCCAGAAAGACTTGTCATTGCTGAATGCATTTGAAATGACACTACAAAGTTTGAGGAGAGGGGTGCAAATGTTGTCGGAAAAACATGACACCTCACCTTGCAGCATTTGACCACCATGCTGATCTCAGCATCCAAGCACCTCACTCTGATGCATCACCACTGTGAGATTTTCCAGGTGATGGTTTCTGTTATAAATAGCATCTATGTGAAATGTGACAGGGCCCACATGACATGCATGAGCACATGCATTTTTATCAGTATATACATCATCTATGCATATACTTTACCTTTACTTTTTCTTCATACTCATGTTTAAATAGGAAGAAAAAGCACAACTCAAACAGGGCCCAAAAAAAAAACCACTCTTATCCATGCGCTACAATTAGTGCAGTGCAAGCTTTTACCAGAAAAGTAACATTCAAATGTAAATGTTCTGGGTGTTCCAACAACGTGCACAAGAATATACTGCTAAGGTTTTATATTATCAGGGCAAAGCAAAGGGAAAACGGCGTTTAATGTAATCACCATCATCAGGCCAGCGGATGTGGAGATACATAGGGCTGTTTATGGAACACCTACAGCCGGCGTGTGCCACAATAGGCTTACACTCACTGACCGGTCGTAGGAGGGGGAACGGGAACTATGATTCCGCTATGCAAGTCGATCACGTTATCATCCCGTCTCATGCACTTTCTGCCTGTCATTCATGCGTGTCTCTCGTTATCAGTTCATCTGTCTGCTTCAGGAAAGGGGCCCACTCAGTGTTAGCTGCGGGGGGGCCTCACGAGTTTGCGTTACGGTGCTGGCTATGGCCGAAAAGCATGACAGACTTGCTTAAGGCTAAGGAGACGTGGCCAAAACAAAGTCAGGGGATGAGACGTTGGTTTTAAGTAAAATATGATTTTTATTTTTAAAATTGCATAATTGAACATTTGAATAATCGTGTCTTAAAATTTCTAAAATCAATTATCTGTGAGCAATATGGACAATAGACATTTTTTCTGTTATTATCTTGTTCCCATTTAATCGCTGGTATGAACAGCGGCACCCTGCGTTTTTGCCTGCGAAAACGTGATCAAGTGTAGTTTACAGTCTAATTTTATCTAGCGAAACACGCATATAAAACCTCAGATTAATTATTCTTTACATTACAACGGTGTATGTTGTGTGACGTCTGTTCCAGCTGTCTTTCCACATCAGAAAATGAAAGTAAAAATCCTAACGAGTGACAGATCTCAGATTTGAGATCCTGATTCAATATCCTGAAACTCTGAAATCTAGATGGTTTATTTGTTATCCAGAGATGCCACTTGTCCCCGAGTTTTTAGATCACTTTAAAATGAACTGTCTGTACCTGTACCATGTGCGACATTGGGAGACAGACGGTTTACGCTGCTGAACAGGCACCGTTGCCGTCGCACACTCCTACCAACGCATTTGCGTTGCGTTTTCCCACAATCGAAAAGCTTCCACTCTCGTCGCGCTCTTTGGTGTCACCATTCTGGAACCGCTAGGACGTCTAGTCCAAAGTGCAAAGAATTTGGAGAGATTCAAAGGGGTTTTAAAACGAACAATTCACTAAGCAAGCTGGTCAAAAACATACCCATAAATGTGCGTATTTATTCATTGATAATTATAAAGATATTCAATCTCCCCATACTCGTAACTTCCAACACAAGTCCATAGTTCAGAGGCAAAGTTGTCTTGCTAACATGCAAAAGCACAGTTTAGCTGTGTACCTGGCATTATGTTCTCCCTGCTCTTCGAATCCCCTCGAAGGTGCATTTATAAAGGGAAATGCGCCGTTACATAGTTTTACATTGTCATTAAAAGTTTCGGCCAGAACAGTCAACAACGTGAATAGAAAGCTCAGCCCGTTAACAGCCCTTCTGCGCAGAGAAGGCATGAAAGCAGTAGAAGTCATTAAAAGAGATTCTCTCTCCACCTGACAGCGTCCCCCGTCAGAGATCCATAAAAGATGAGTTAAACTCAATTCTCACAAATATACGACAAAAGTGCAAACGTTTGGCGCCCTAGCTGTATGTACAGTAGATAACTGTTGAGGCGCACTGAGATTTGCGCTCTTCAGCCCTCATTCGTGCTCTTATTGAATACAAGTAGTTCCACCGCTTTTGCAAGGATTGTGTAGTAGTAAACCCCTTTACGCACAAAATAAATGAATTTATTTAAAATAAACAAATAAATGTATGCACTCGACAACGTTTGAGTGAGTCCACGCTCCGAGTGTGTGTATCTGTCACGTCTCCTCGTGATCGAAATCTGACTAAGCAGACATTGGTGAAATGAACTCAGCACAAAAGCACAAAAGCACAAAGCAGCCGCGGATCGCGAGTGAGAATCTTGTCTTTTATTTAACGGTGCATGGTCACCACCCAGTGGCTACATCTGTTCAACGTTCGTAATGGGTAAACGTGGAGTCATTTTTGGAGTAATCAAGCAAGTCATTTTTTTAAATATAATTGCTACATGAAGGGTGGACATCTATGAATGGTGGATGTTTAAACATGTCGTTATGGTTTCAATGAGACTGCAGCTATGAAGTTTGAGAATTAATCCCCCCGTAATATCAGCCGTAACCACGACCAGCAGATGGTGCTCTTTTCACATATCATGACAGCGTGATCGCTTGAATAGGCGTTTTTTTTTAATCATACCTTTGCAACAAAACACATATAAAACAGTCTACCCCTTTATGTCTTTTACTCCGTTGGGTCAAATACACCACACAATTTTGCCCTATATATATTCAGATTGATTTCTGTAAATCTTAGCAGCAAAAAAATTACTTTATTGTCAATTATCTAAAATGTCAATATGTTTGCACCTACATTCCTATAATAGGGAGCAAAGCTTAAAAACAGGTTGGATCTGGAAAGATCATACAGTAGAAAATATGATGAACAACAGGAGGCTCTCAAAGAAGCTTTGTTTAGTGGAAGAATTGTGGGTAGATAGATTGCCTTGTTGAAGTGTTTGGTCACTTAGGCCCTTGGGCCCACCTGAGTGCAGCCCAGCAGAAAGGTACAACCTGCACCCTGTGATGGGTAAAAATGCCTCTGAGAGGGGATTTCCCTAATTGTTGAAAATCAGAAGTCTCATTGGGGCCAGGTTGTTATAAGGTCACTGTTGTGACATATCAAGCCCAGGGGTGACCTAGGGCTGTTGTGAGTCCACACTTTATTCACTGTACACAATAATTGACGGGGTCTTTTTTTTTTTAGCAATCCAACCACCAGTACATCCATTCAGTTTGTGTGTTATGGATAACTTCTCACTATATCTCTCATTTGAAATTTAATTAGGATAGGGTCCACTATCCTAATTAAATTTCAAAAAAAGGTAAAGGTTTTTATGTGACCTGCATATTACATAATCATGATGGTTTTCCATTTGATACCCCAAATACCACTCAGAGGGAGAAGGGGCCAAGGGTAAATGGCCAAGAGAAAATGTGCAAATGCATTTCAACCAAAACCCTCCTACTTCTGCATAAAATTGATAATGGCATTTTCTCCGGATGGCAATTCAGATGTGAGGACTCAATATACATGCCTGCACTCAGCATGGGATCACTGCACAGGCAACAGTAATGTCCTTGTAGATTTGCAGTAATAAGATATATTGCCAACAGCATCACCGGGAGAGTTAATGGTATATATGTTAGCAGGTTCAGGAAAATAAAGAACTGAATAGATACAGCTGCAAGGCTGAATGTATTACCCAGTGAAATGATCTCTCTGTGATCCCTGCGAAAAGAGAGATTGTATGTGTGTGTGTCTGTGTGTGTGTGTGTGTGTTAGGGGGGTGGGGGGGTGGGGGGGGGTATGCTGATCCATTCAAGATATATTATTATAGTGCTGGGGTTGGGGTGGATGGGGGTTCAGAGTACAGAAGCTGAGCACAGTGTGGAGTGAAGAAGAAAGAGTGGTTGCTTGGAGTAGGCCTGTGATGCTTAGTGACACTGGGAGGAGAAAATGATCTGATTATGATGTGGGGGAGGGGGGCATTTGTATGTATGATGACAGTGAATTATGCACGTCAAAAACCTGGTTGTGTGTGTTTGTTTTCATAACTTTCTGGTCAAAGGAGTAACAGGCCAGTCACTGCCACTGTGAAAGCCCACTGACTACCGTGGTAGAGCTCTATGCCTTATGGTAGTGGTATAGGAGAAATTAGCTCCATTTGGCTCATCTCACAGGCAAGGGTCACTCATCTCTACTACAGCCAGAATGCTACTGTGTCATTATATTTAAAAAGTGCTCCAGGCTGCTGATGCCAGGTAGACAGTGAAATAAACTGAGGTCAAATGTCCTGCACCTCCTCTATAGCCAAGGACTCCTTTGAGAAACGGCAGAGTCTCTGTTTACTGAACGCTCCCCATGAATCAGACATGACAGCCCAAGGCCAGCCTATGACTCTTTATGAAACAAAAATCCCATAGGAATTTTTTCTTCTGCTTCAATTTTGTAACTTTTTTCTTTTATTGGTGAAAGAGGGAGAATGGGAATGAAAGGGGAAGTGGGCCAAGACAGCGTGACCCAATGGATCCTCCAGGTTAGTGCTTATAAGGTTGTCTTTGATACATCTGTATGAGAGCTCCACTGCCACACATCATTGGCCAAAACAGCACGAGAAAGGAGCTACTTGCTAAAGGGGCTATAGGTTGTCAATGGTTTCTGGAATGCGTTTTTATCTATAGCAGGTGCGCAGGCTGAAGGCAGGGTCTTTTTTTGGTGACATGCAAACCTCTGCTCACAGCAATGAAACATTTTGGATACTTGGCATGACACACTCTTGAAAAGACTACTTAAATGATTGAGCTTTTTCATTGTTTATGACAAAGCATGAGAAGGAGGCCTGTGGGCATGTTAGTTCATTGATGGAATGTATTTGCATAATTTTTGAACATCAATACACACACACCTATTCATATACACATACCATCACAAACACATACACACTGTTCTCCACCCACACATACACACACACACACACACACACACACACACACACAAATACAGATGCATACACCCAGTATCATTACATTACATTACACACGTCATTACAAATACACACATGCATGAACAGACACACACACCCAAAGGTCTGCTGGCTTCATTAAGGCCCCCAATTAAACTAATTCCAGAAATAGCTTTTTTTTCCCCCATGCCACATGCCGACAAATCTGTGAATGCTGTTGCTCAGTGGGAGGAATGCTGTGTGAGCCGGAGCTCCCCATACTCTCATTATCCAGAGGTCAGACTGCACTCCAGAAGGCTAACACGTGCGATACGAGTCAATGCCGATTTGGTGAATACGTGACCGTGGACTGCTGATTCCAATTTTCACTCATTTGGGACATACAGTACGAGTGAATATTGACTGGTAATGACGTGTCAGTAGTGCTGACTCGCAAATGGGGCTCTGGGATTCGAATGCTGGCTGGGATGGTGTGAAATTTCACAAGAATGCAATTAACCTGAATATGCCAGGGAAAGAAAAACACCCATGAGCAATGTGTAAATGTAAGCAGCCAAAGTTACCTTGGGGTGCGACTTCTGAAGAGATACGAAATGCAGGTATTCACAAATTATCTTTGATGCTGTAGTCACAGGAAGAAAAACCTAGAATGCTACAGGTACACTTGAAAATATCACTGTAATGTGATGAATGGTTGGGTATATCTTCTCACCAGGTTTTCGGTAACTCCATTGGGAGCTGCAGCAGATCAGCCAAGCTCAGTGATATCATCATTCTGTAGTGAGCTGTTCCACCCCCCTCCCCCCTCAGCTGTGAGAGATGGGCTCTTCCTTCCCACTGTTGTGGAAGAGTTGTTGTTCCTTCCTCTTGCTGTGAAAGATTGGCTCTTCCTCCCATCTGCAGTGGGAGATTGGCTTTTCCACCCCCCCCCCCAGCTGGAGAGATGGACTCTTCCTTCCATTGCAATGGGAGATGGGCTCTTCCTCCCCCTGCTGTGAACCACGGGCACTTCCTCCTTTTGCTATGGGAGTTGGGTATTCAGAGAGGCCAACAGAGCTGTGCACTTGCGCCCTGCCTCATCTACTGCAAGGCTGACCACACACGAGTGGTTCATCAGACCTGAGAGTCAAGCCTCAGAGTCTCTGATGATTTCGAAACCCCCTGATCAGCCATCACAGGAAGAAGAAAGGCTGTTCCTCAGAGTGCTGAAAGCTGGCCAAAATAAGTCCCCAGTCCCTGTTATTTGAGTGTCCTGTGAGGTCATGGGAGAGGCGATCTACCCCCTCTTCCCGAGCATCTGGTTAATGAGAAAATCATGGAATGATTAAAACTGCAGATTAAGGCCGCCATGCTCTCTGACGGAAGGTCGGCCATCGCAGCCAACACAGAGTCAGTCTAATCTGGAAGCCACCAACAGCAAGAGTATCAAATTAATGTTAAATGAGTTTAATGAATATGCAAATCGGGGATGCCTCTGAAATTTGGACCAACGCAAGCTTTTAATTAGCTTCGAAGGTGCCACCACACGGAAGGCCTGGTGAAGCAGACAGGAGTGAGAGGCATTGAGGCGTAATGAATAGGTGAATTTTCTAAGGTTTTTTTTTCTCTCAATGACGGAGACATCAAAACGCATCACACAAAGCTGAAATGCTCAGCGAGTCCTCCGTCTGACTCCAGGGGCTCATTGGCTAGGGGGGCTGGAGAACTGACAGGAAGTGGACATATGTGGCCCTCCTGGAGACCTGGCCCAGGGCTTGAGCCATCTCAGGGTTGTGAAACCGTCTGTTGTTGATACAGTAATGAGGCAAAACATGTCTTCTGTGCTGTCACCGTATGGCAGAGGTCCTACAATCCGTAGCCCCCTTCTGTGACTCAGTTTCTCAGCAAGTTCCCTATGCATATCACTACATGCCAAAATGTCCAAATGTCCTCCAAATCAATCATCCTTTGGTTAATCCCTTTTTTAATTGAGCAATTATACACATCAGGTTAAGCCAGCTGAATTGGATATCTTTATCTTGAAATCGCTTGAGAGAGAAAGCAGACTCTTGACCCGCTTCTAGATAAAGGCCAGCAGACACAGCATTTCTGATGTTTGTAGGGCAAGAAGACAGCTGAGCCCAATGCATTTCGCCCTCGATAAGACTGGGGCTGCGGGGTGGGTGTGGGGTCATACTGCTTGGTGTCCACAGTTTGTTTCCCTCTCAGAAGATGAAACCGTAATGAGGTGTTCTCTTGTCTGGAGAATGACAGCTTTGAACCCAGACGACAGACTATGCGGCTTGGTCACCGTCGGATCTGACAGTTCCACGTGGACACAAAGGACTCGTCCCACTGATCATGCTGTAAAGACAGCCTCCATCTGCTCTCCCCTGAGCGTTTTTTTTTTTAATCCTGTCTCATTAAAGCCTGTCTGGGTGGTGAGAGTTTGGTTCAGGTGGCGGGCTCCCCCACTGGCCTAAAAATACAACAGAGCAGCAGCGGCGAAATTCAGGAAATAAGGGGCTGTGGAATTTAAGCAAACAAGCTCCTGTAGGAATGCTGAATCTCTGAGGGCTGTGGAAGGCTCTGATAATGAGCCCTGGCACATACCAGACTAAAGCACCTTAAGGCATGTCTCAGCCATTGTTCTTACACATGCGCGCACACACACACACACACAAACACACACACACACACACACACACACACAGCTACACACTTGCATATGTACATGCACAACACACAGACGTGATGCGCATATGACACACTGGTGCCCATATACATACACATGCACACACATGCTTATATGCTCGGGCACAAATATGTGTACTTGCACACATACACATGTACCTACAACTATGTGTGCACACCCACACGTGATGCACAGATGACACGCACACACATATATATGAGCGCTAACACATGCACACACACACCTGACCTCTTGTTCTTTCAAATGACATGAATGACCTTATTAATCATCTTTCGACTAACTCTTTGAGCAATTGTTAAAGTGTTCATCTTGTGGTCAGTGGGCTGTAAGTATCGTCCACCATTATTTTCCATTATGGTTTCATCTGACCAACAGCAGACTATTGTAAAGGTAGGTAGATAAAATGAGTTGACTCTTCTGTGTTTGGAACTCTGTCATACACACACACATCTCAATCAACCCAGAGACACACCTCAGCTGTCTCCATGGTGACTGTCCCATGCCTAATTTCCAGAAGTACCACTGAAATTCATTAATGTCTGCCACCAATTACTGCTCAATACCCTTCAAGAACTCCTCTGGGGAATCTTACCTGTCAAATAAATTGGAGATTTCAGCAGTGTGTATTATTTGATCAGACTTTTTCTTTAATCTTTTTTTGCAGCACAGTATTTGAGTGATTTCACTGTTAATCACAATATTTTGATGGGTAAATTATGACATGTTCTGATATGTATTTTAAAAAGAGGAGCATATTTTCTCTTTTTTCTATAGAGTGCAATGCAGGGACCATAAAAACAAGATGTGTAGACTGTCATCCCTTGTTAGGCCTACTGCCATTAATTTGCTTACATTTACAAAGCTGGTAATTTTACATCCACACTCTTTGAACAAATGAGACTGTTTTTATCAATGCAATTCAGGCATGGAATCTAGCAGCAAGGTCCAACCTGGGGTTAGAACCAGCAACCTCAGGGTCGGGGTAATCCGCACTCTACATGACATTCTCTCCCACATTCACTCACAATGGAACTTTCCTGGAACATACCACTATACGCAAAAGAGTATACTGATGGTCTGTGCAAGGAAATGCAGCCAAAAAGGACTTACCATTATACACATGAACAGGACCTTTTCAGCTCACTGTGTTCACCTGTGTAACACCAAATAACTATTCTAAATAAATTATTTCCATTACTGGAGACATTTATTTGGGGAGACAGTTACTCCCTAGTCCTGATGCTACTTTAATGATACCTGTTGACCTTGATCTACACGTCATTTTATATGACGTGCTAATTATCTTTGTAATAAGATTCCTTTCCATACTACTGCCGGGTATATGATGAGGAATAGGAAAGAATACAGAGATGGCCTTTAAAACTCAGGGTCTGGAAGACAGACAGTGCTTCTAATGGCTTTACAAAGTACCCACATTCTGCCTGATTGTCCAGTCCACGCCAACTTGGCAGCTGTTAAATTTAATAAATGCTCCCCCCATGGCCAACTATGGCATCCATATCTGCACCGTGCTAAATTCATGTTTGGAGATAATCACGATTTCACGTGTGGTTACAGACCGTGGGCTCAGATTATCCTTTCAGCAATGAGATAAGCTTGTTTCTGGCAGATTGCAAGACAGACAGGATTCCCCTCCGTACAGCACAATCTAATATAAACACAGTTAAGACTGGATAAAAGGTTAAATGCAAAGAGTTCACATTTTGGGACTCGCTGTACCATTTGAATCCCCAGGGGCTGTACGCACCACAGATATGCCTCTCTATATGTCTTATGAGGACAATCAATTTTCTCACCCAACGTGATTGTTGCCATCTGATGAAAAATTATGAACACAAAACAGAGACATGCCCTTCCCTGGAAACGGTTGTCTGGCGTTCCCTCCGACTCGTTTAATAACAATTTCACTTTCAAGGCGCTGCATTAAAGAGGAACGTCTGGGCCGCCACTGAAAATGGCCATTAATCATCAGCTGGCCGCACTGTTGCTCTGTTTTATGGCCAGACACTCTCAATGACCATCTGAAAACAGCGAGAGGTGCCCCCCCCTCCCCGCCCCAATACACACCCCCACTCCACCTTGTTGACAAATAGGTCTTGGGATGGGGGGATTTGCAGCCCCATCCGTCAGCTTTCACTTTCACCCTGTTCTTTCCTTTGCTATTCAGTCGATTGCTTCTTTCCTTTCCCTTTCTGTGTTTTTTTCCCCTCCCTACAGGACCCAGCTGACAAAGCCTACCCATCAGTCATCCATTATGTGGTTTGTGGAGCGGGACGATTTCATTTCAGCTCAGTATCTCTCTCTCTTTTTTTTCTAACACATTGCAGCAGGTATAAGTGTGATAGCTACTGTCATATGTGCTGGAAGTTAACAACAGCAGCCCTGAAGAAAAACACAATGAGACAGACTGAAAAAGAATCTGATAGAAGATTATGCCGTGGACATAACTGGTTCTACACAACTGCGGAGGCATGACACCGAGCTGAGAATTGAGTTTGGCCTTAATATCTATGAATGCCTGTCAAATTGGTTTCTAAGTGACTGTTGAAAGCAGTCCATTCCTGCTCATTAACACACTCAGCACCACCCTGGACTCCCAGACACCTTGGAATACTAAGCCAGGTGGGCTTACCTGAAATCTCTAATGGGGCTGATAGCTACAGTGTGGTAAGGAACAGGGTCTGTAACCGAAATATCGCTGGCTACTTCTCTTCTACCCCTCTTCTACCTTCTAGTCTTTGCACACAGTAGTTCCAGGCCTAATTTATTTGGAGGGGCTTATTTAACAGGGGACTATCCAACACTGTTAGCTGTGAAGCTTCTTCTCATTGAGTTTCACACAGTACTTTTGTGTTGTGGATACTGTTCATGGATGGTGCTATATGCAGGATGCCTTTCTCTTCTTAACGCATTCTATCTCGTCCCAAACCTACCTACAAACTGTTCTCATTATTATATCTAAGAAATTTTTTTTATGTGTTTGAACAAATATGTAATTATACAGCAATAAGTGAAATCTGGGTATTTTAGAAGAGGAGCAGTGTGCTGTGTTTAGGAGCAGGGCTCATAAACATTGCCAGTCTAATTCCCACGTGGGACAGTGTGTGATGTAATGATGTAATAACGTGCAAGCCATTGGCAGCCCTAGGGACGCAGGTGCGGACCGCCTTCAGGGTAGTCTGTCGGAGCAAATAATTAGCTAATTAAAAATTAGTGACAATTACTGAAATAATTCAGAGGTTCGGTCAGACTCAGAGGGCATCTGAGGCTGTCTGGATGTAGCATTCTGCTGTTCATAACCATGAACGAGCAGGGAAACACAATGCATGATTCATGGGACGACATAGACATATTTCACTGCTGAGGTGGAACTCAGCACTGGGATGTTCACTGGAACTGTGTGATGTCTATGTGAGAAAGTTCTCAGAGAAATCTTAACCAATTGGATCCTAAGAATTCTTTCTGCCTTGCTGTTTGGTCAGTGCGAAAAGTACTCTTCCACATTGTGACGTGTCACCATCAAATCAAAGTACAGATTGACACTGATCTATTCAAAGCCATCATGGATAAAAAAAAATTCAATATGAATTAAAACTCAGGATTAGTCTTTTGGCCTGGTTATCTGGGTTCTCGACACACTCTAGAGCTCTCTGACAAATCCTTAGTATCTGAAACCAATACTGATTTGTTTCTGCAGCTGTATAATGCTAATTTGTCATACTGCAGTATGTATTGTCAAACACTGAGACGAGATAGAATATTGACATTTCTCTCAGAACAGAGAGAGGGATCCTTTCTGTGCTGTTGTCGTTTTAAAGCACGAGTTGGCTGGCACACATGTGGCGGGTGTGGCCTCACGTTGCAGGAGCTGCGGTTTGGAAGTGTGAGCTGGCAGGGTCTCCATCACACTGAGCGAGCTCTGTGATACCAGGATGCTACAGGTTACCTGGGGACAACGACAGTGATTAAGATAAACCTCTCTGCTGTGTTATTATGCTATTAGAGAGACACAACAGCCACTGATCTGTACCAAGGTTCTCCCCTGGACTGAACCAAAATTTAACCTCAATTTTAACTCACATTCAAAGGAATGTAAGTGTTACTTTTTCACACTTTTGAAAGTTCAGCAGTCATTACAATGAATGGAAAAATGTGTTTGTACTTATGTGTAGGTCAAAGTTAAGGATTTAAGTGTAGGAGAAAGTTTGGAACACATTTAAATGTACAGAGAATAATAAATAGTTTCCTTTATTTTGCACAGATATATGGTAGTCTTTGACCTCCCAGAAATCCAAGCTTAACTGAAAAAGCTTAGTAATGAAAACGGGAACATACAAGAGACTAATGAGAAGGGGAAAGAACTGAGTCATTTAAACAGTACCGAAAGACACATAAACACATAAAACAGTGCAAAAGTATCGAGAGATTAAACGAAATTCTAATGACAAAAACAATGGGTTTGGTCTAAACACAAATTAAAGCATTTGGTCAATTCCTAAAGTTAAGAATATCTTAAAATTCTATGATATTCTATCTACATTCTATGACAGAACACACAACAGTATTTAGACGGATGGCTGTAACTGGTCATTGTCCAGACTGATATTGACATTTTAAAGTCATACACACAGAGAATTGCTGCAGAATCCTACAAGGATTCTGTGAAAATTTGAACATCTTGAATGCTTATTATCAACATAGTGCATTGTTCCATTTACTTTTGTTTTTCAAATCTGAAACAGTGAACAGAATAAATAATTCGGCTGTGAGTTGAGTTTCCCTTTCAGTGTTACAGAGGGAATTGAATCGTCACTAGATTTCTATTTTTTCTGCACAAAAGTTTCTTTTTTTGCAAAGAAGAAAAGAACCCCTCCAATGTTTTGATTTTTACATTTGTCTTTGAAAATACGCCCACCCTGAGAGCTGACACATTTCTCCGATCCTTTTTTGTTCTTTTTCTCTAGTGACTAAACGATATCTGGAATCCTTTTTAAAATTAAGATTTAGTCTTTTAGTGGATGTGCTCAGCTGAGAATGGGCAGTGAGGGTAAAATATATTCTGAAATATTACTTCAATGTGGCTTTAGAATAAGTAAGGGTAATGACAAAATACTGATAATCTGTGTACATGTATGTGTTATTTGACTTAATTGTTTATGTCAAGAATTACCCTACATAAATTACCTCATTATCTGTCTGAGTAAAGCAAGGCTACTATATGATATTAAAAAAATGGTGCTTTTGGATGTTTAGTGATGACCTCATATGGAATACTCACTGAACCAAGACTACATAAAGTAAAGCCTGACCTTGTGTATAAATTTAGAAACTTGTTGAAAAATACTGTAAACAAACATTCAGTTTTGTCCTTCATTCCTTTCTCTGAACTTGTGAGAGGACACCTTCTGCACTCTTTTCTCATCACTTGGAGAGCTGATAAAGGTCCTGGTTCTCATACATCTTGCAGGAACAGAAGAGCATACAGCAGTCCTTTCATGTCAAAAATAAAATATATAAAAGAGGATCCAGCTGAAAACACTTTACGTCTTCTTATTAACTTTAACCCGCCGCAGACACACCTTCTGTCAAACCTTCAGTCTTCCAATCATGGAGAAGGAAACAAGGAAGTCACTGCACAGTTTAACCAAACCTGCAGTCCCCATTTGGAATTGTCTGTGATGGTACTTCCTATTGGTCCCATCAGCATGTTCCCTCTAGGAGTTGGGTGGAGCTCACCACGGAGGTGCTGTGTGTAAAAGGGCATGGAAGAGCAACACTGCAGTTCTGCCTTCTCTCTCCCTCTCCTCTCTCAGATGTTCTCCAGAACGTCGCAGGGCACATACCCTCTCTTCTTCCCGCTCGCCACCCCGATGAAGCCATTGTGCTCATCCTCGCCACTTACGCAAATCTGAAGGGAGAAACGAAGAAAAAGATAACCATGCATTTATTTTATTTGTGTTTTATTAAGTAAGCAGTGACTTAATTGGGAGCAGGGGGTTGGAGTCTGGGCTGCCTCTTGTGCTCCCAGAAGTCTGCAGGTTTTTGGGATGTTCACAAGGGAGCAGCTGTAATACTCATTAAACAGGAAGAAGCTCTGATGTCCTTGAGTGACTCTCAAAAGGAGCGTCTCGAAGAGGCAGCCCGGTCGGGGTCATGGTGGCCCGGCCTTTCCTCTCAGCCGGTCGATGCCAAACAGCATTGTGGGAAGGAAATTGATGTGGGCAGCCTCCTGACACACCAGATAACACCATGGCAACAGCAGATGAGGGAGCTCCTGGTGGGATGGCTCAGCTCACTCCTTTCAAGTAAGCATTCCGAGGGGAGCGCTGACCTCCTGGACCAGACGCAGCAAGCAATGTACCTAGAGCATCTATCTGATGTCAGCAGTGCAAATTTGCTCTAGATGAGAAGGGCTGGGTGTTCATACCTTCAAGTAAGACTTTTAGAAATATGGATATTGCATGCACACCACTACATAGTATTTGGCTAGGAAGAAATGCAGTACAATGAGGGACAGCTGCTTGTAGCCAAATTAAATACGAATCTTTGACTTTAAATGCAGAGACACGTGAGGTCTCATGTTATCTTCACATGCAGTTCACTCCAAGTTGCAAGTTAATTAGCAAGGAAATTAGACAGCTAATGAACAGGTAACAAAAGGAAGGTTGAATTTTTGTTGCATTTTTTGATGTTACTGTAGTTGTAGCAAGAAGTAGTAAGAGAATTCTGATTCTGAAGGGTCTCTGTACACTGGTCATTAAGTTCTTCTGCACCCCACCCCAATGCTCCATGAGTCACGAACCTGTCCCTCCTTCAGTGTGATCTGTCCCTGCTCTTTGCAGCCGATGAAGGTCCGGTGACACCTGAACACTCGATCCCCAGGCCGCACCTGGTGGGCGAAGGCAGCAGGGAAGAACCCGATGCGGTCCTCGATCACACCCTGAAACAGTTAGCCACCAGAGCACACGCGTCACCGAGTCAGCCATTAACAGCCATTGGTTTGACATCATAATACATTGTTTATCCATCTATTTTTCCTTGAGAGTGGAAACACTTCCAAGGTTTATATTTGACATGTGACTCAGTTACTCGGCTGCATTTGATTGGAACAAACTAGCGAAAGCACCTTGCTCAAAGTAATGGCTTCGAACCCACCATGGCTTGAGTTACACTGCAAATAGTACACGGCTCCATGGTGAAAATTTCACAATGATTAATGTGCAGTCGTGACCCTTAATGGTGACAATGATAACCCTGCTACATGCAGGAGGCTCCTGTTTGTCACCAAGAGGGCCCTCTTCACTCTAATTTATCTGTCATGCAGTTATGTAAAAGGGCAGGCTTTTGTCTTGCTCCTATAATTACTGTGCAAATATATGTAATTTATAGATGCATGTCAAAACGGGACAGAGTCTCTCTGTGTTCTCAACCATTTCTGTGTGTGCAACACATCGGTCAGGGCAAATACTGCCTAAGCTATATAAGATTGCAGGCTAAACAATGCACAATTCAGGCAAATGATGGTTAATGTGCTCATTAACGCAAGCTGCTTTATAGTGCTTTTTCATGTTTAAAAGAAGTTGTTCAAGCCAGTTAATGTCCATTATCAGCTTCAATAGCAATTTCAGTCTTTACAGTAAGGATATTCAGGCAATTGACAGATCAAGTTGTCTAATTGGTTGTGCATTGACATTAATAAACAATTAAAAAGAGGCTGTAAAAATTCTAGTGAATGTCACTTAAGTAATCATTAATTTTAAAGTGGGAGTAAAGTGAGAAACATTCGTTGTTGTGTTCTGATGCTCTGTAGCACTAGCACGTACCTTCCACCAGTCTTCATTAGAATCATCTGCCAGCACGATTCTGTCTCCAGGTCTGAAACCAAGAAGTGCAAATATAATTAATATTTCAGAAGGTTACATATCTTCATTTTTTCCTTTCCATCAAAAACTCAACCTGAGAGCGAGTTTTAAGTTGGGGTGGGGGGGGGGGTTGTTCTGGGTGCAATTTTAAATTCTGCTGCAATCTTAGTGCAATATCTTACAATGTAGCCTTAGAACTTAAAACTGGAAAAGTGGGGGAAAAAAGAAATAATAAGAGCTAAGTAAGGTTACGCATATATGTGCATGATATAGCCTACAAAGTCAAGGGTTTTTCATAGTTTAACAGTAATTTTGATGTCTTGCTATCACAAGAGTGTTGAAAGCATGTTATATGCCGTTTGGGCTGTGTTGTCAGTGCCGACAACCAACCCTTTTCACTTATTTAGTGTGAAAGATGCCACAGGTATCAGGTTTATTTACTGATTTATTACACCCACACTGTGTTTTATGTGTTTTATGTGTGTGGATTTCTTGGTATGGTCTAGTTTTTGCTCTGGGTACATGACGTGGAGGTGGCGGTGGTGGAGGGGGGTTTGGGGGGGAGAGGGCGTTTTGGGTGCTGAAACGCAACTGATGTCTCCTCTTGTCATCACTGCCTTCCGTCAACACGTCACGGTCGGCGCGTCACTGCCAGCTCAATCCACAACGCTCCGCCGACGCTGTGAGGGAGTTCTATTTTCAGCCTCCAAAGAAGAGGCTCCCGTCTTTCCAGAGGCCCGCTATTCAAATGCTAATGGAACATTCTTTTCGCATGATACATACGGAGTGACGTATGCCCTGCGTCTTGCGTGAATCGTCCAAACCGATGCCAGATGCCAAATATGCATAGTTTTGTCTTATTGGATGCGAAAAACAAGGTTGGACCCAGGAAAAAAAAACAAGCCCCTCCCCCACCCCAACAACCCCCCCCCTTCTTCTCCAATCCCACACACACTAATGGAGGAAAAATGTCCATCTGCTCACAAATTTCTCTGTAATACTGTTGTCAAGGAGCTTGCAAAAATTGTTGCTGGATTCCGTTCTCATGAGGGATGATGAAATTGCCAGTGAAGAGCTGACTTTGTGGTAGTCCCATCACCTCCTATTGATGCTGTGGTGTGCTTCCTTCTTTATGTAGGCAGGCTACAAGCTAGGACCCTTTCTTTACACATCAGAACAGTACGCCAGCCTTGCAGGTCCTACCAGACATCATCAACAGCTGTTCTACAAGTTGCAAAGACAGAGAGAATGGAAAAGAGAGAGGGAGAAAATTCCAGTGACAGAAATTTTTGGGTGCTGGCTCTGACGCATTGGATATGGTTTTAGGGTATGTTTGTCACTTGTTGCCTGTTTCAGTGGGACTTGTACTTTGTAGTGATTATGGAACACAGAGAAGCTGCCACAGTTGTATGGTTTAAGAACAACAACAGCAGCAAAACGAGTGCAGACACGGTGTCTGTGAACTGAGCTTCCCAGCAAGGTGCCAATGAATTCTAAAGGAAGTGCAGATGACTTAGCCATGCGGTGAGAGATGGAGGTTGATGACTTAAGTGTCTGAACCCACTTTCTTGTTTGTCATTCAGGACGACGTCATTGCAGCTGAGAGGCCACCCTGTGCTTTAACGCAAGGAGCTGAAGCAACTGTTGTCTCACTCTTGCATGCAACGCACATATGTAAAAGTCCTGTAACACTCGAAAAACAGAGGAGTCAGCTTGGGTATCCACTGTCAGACAGCGTGTTCTAGATGTTACTGAGTGACCCACAAATGTGATAAAGGCAAAGAATATTTTCTTTGTGATGAAACAGAGGAATGCTAATGTGGCCAGGTTGGGAAGTATTCATTTTTTGGTGACAGATGAAGTCCCATCATGCCTTTCAAAAGGTCACTTCAAGGTTGCCCTGAAACCAGACATAGGAGATGTAGGCTAGCTGTACGCTAATTACTTCAGCTTTCATGTCTATGAGTAGCAGACCATTCCCCACTCAGTCCTGAAATGCAAATGGAGTTTGATAGAGCACAACACAAGGACTCTGTGGAGGAGTCGTGGTAACAAATCTAAAAACACACTCCAGCTTGAAGAGAGAGGCCTGTTTTTTCACACACTTTGCTGTGAAGTCAGGTAGAAGATGATGAGATTTACATCATTGTATCATGAGATTGATGAGAGAGAGCCAGTCTGAGTACAAGTGGATACAAGGGTTTTTCGATGGCCATGTGAAGCATCATGAACTACTGCAGGGTTTATTTATAGGAATTGTCTTGTTCATCATGCAATTGTCTTGAAAACCTGGATGTAACCTGTAGTGCTAGAACTGAGACATTCAAGGTCCATAACCCATGGGGCCATCCTGAAAACAGCCCCATCATTAAACAAGAGATGTCCCTGTAGCCCACTACTGACCATCTCCCAAACCATTTACAAACTGCTAGCTCATTTCTGATGATTTCTACACATCTCACAATGTGTGTAGTATTTATTGTATTTGTTCAGGGAATAATTCTGTTTTTTTTTTCAGATTGGCCTTGGGTTTTTGTTTGTTTTGACTCTGTTTTGAAAATCTCTGAACAGAACTTTGTGCCAACCTCGGTTGTAAAATACTCTTCATTAAATAAATGTTGTTGTTGTATTTGAATGTATCTTTCCATTGGGGATAATATTAGATAAGTGCATTCATTTTGAAATGATGTGGTGTATTAAATGAGACCCTCTTCAAAAAGGCTTAATCAAGTTTTAATATAAAATTATTCAATTATTCAATTCCATCTTTCACCACAAATATTAGCAAATATAAGCATCAGTTGTCAGTTATATATATATATATATATATATATATATATATATGTGTTTATCTCCATTTTTGGAAAGGGTCTGACACATTTTTTCCCCTGTTTAGTCTTGATTAGTTAACATGAAGTGTAAATGAAAATGTATCCAACGCAGAGGAATTACCAGGTGAATTGACTTCTGTTGCATGTTTTTGAAAACTCCGCTTTTGTTTATTAAAAGCTACATGCTGGCCCACAAAATGAAGCATATCACAAATTATAAGAAACTACTTTGAGATGTTTGATTTCAAATTTGCATCACAAATTGATCACAAATGCTTTTTTTAATTTGACATAAACAGTTTTATAACATAGTTTTTTTTACTCATAATATATCAGCCAGTAGCATGGAGGAGCCATTTATTCATTTCATGCATAACTCTGCACAGAAAACAAATGACTTTTCTTAATATTCTTCTGAAATTGAGAATACATACTGTATTTACCTATATACAAATTGATAAAAGGAAAACAGTTGTCTAAATGAATCATCAGTACTAAGAAAGCCTCTACATTCCTACTTACTAATAACAATCTCATAATCAGAAAATACTTTTTAAAAATTTTGTCCCACAGAAATGTTACAGAAATATTGTCTGTCGCCTGTTTAACAGGTTAACCACACGTGCGTGTGGGCACCCGAGACACACAAAACACAAGGACAAAAAGATAAGAACACAAAAGCACAGAAATAATGATGAAATGTCATGCTCTTCTGCATCACACAATCACACACACAAAGACCTGATCCCTATCTGGTAGCAATTAATGTGAAAAATCCAACTCTTTGAAGCTCATCAGCATATCAGTAAAGTGACACACAATGGCCGACTACCGTGTGATTTGTGTGTTCGGGAAAGGAGAGCGGAAGCAATTTGTAGTCACTGACAGCGTTCAAAAGGTGCAGTCAACTGCGTCCTCCAGGCCACCGTGCGAGCAAACAGAAGAAATCAAACAGCCTGCTCTGTCAGAGAGAAGCCATTGCATGGGAGGCTTGGCCTGACATGCAGCAGATAAGCAGGGTTTGGATGGCAGGATTGCACTCTGATTCTCTGTGTTAGGAGATTTGTGCTGTTCTTTTGTCAATCCCGTGAGTGAGCTGACAGATATACGGAGCGTGCGTGTGTGTGTCGCCTATCTTTTGCCCCCAGGGGCCACAGGAGACAGACGAGAGCGCTTCCCACTCACTTCAAATCCAAGTCGTGACTCTCCTGTGGCACGAATCGGTACAAGGCCACGTAGGTGTTCAGCTGCAGCACGTCCTTCCTCACCTGTCTCCGCACCTGTGAAAAGGTGGCACAGGAAACTGTCAGCTCGGTGCAAGAAACGGCAGCGGCCACCTGCCGTCCTCTGTGACACCGTGACAGGACTAACATGATTGGTCGCGGGGCCTGTCACAGACAAAGACCTGTGTTTTCCCAAGAGGAGAAATCCTCATTAGTCACATGTCAGGGAGCAAACCGTTGGCTCTTTCCTCGATTATCAGAAGAAGCATGTTTCTGACAATACAGGCTTAATAGAGGCACAGCAGTGTGAGGCTGTTATGGCGATGCTGGTGCCTTCCCACAGTTATCACAGAAAGACCATCAGGCATACATGGGGTCTGGACTACATAGAAACTACACCTTCCTTTTAAACAGACTAACACAGCATTACAAATTTAATACATACACCAGACAGAACTTCACAAGCGTGCCAACAAACCATATTCCACCCTGACTGGAAGACAGGTCGCTCCAGGGTGTTGTGTACAATAGCGCCACACTTTCATTTTCACACACATGCTGCACAAAGCCAAATAACTTTCATGCAGAGCCTAGAGTCATTGGGCCATATGTGTGTAAGTTTACTCCATACCCAATGGAAATGCATTCTGCTGTTTGGCAGTGCATAAGAATGTGCAGCCTGGAAGTGTCTTAGCTGCTTTGGCATTTGCAAGACCTGCAGGGTTTTTACAGTCCACAGAAGTACAGGAAGCAGGCTGTCAACTTCACGGGCCCTTTCCCCAAGTGTTATGGGGGTAACGTACTTGCTCGACATTGTGTAAACATGAGCGGCATTATTCCACACTTGAGACGTTTTTATTAGCGCAACTCATCAGCTAGACAGTTTGACAGCTCGCAACCAACTGCCCATATCGTGCGTAATAATCACTGCGCATGTAGACGTACACATAAAATAGTCCCTGGACAATACCCTTATATGATAGGGTATATGGTGCACTGTAAACACTGGCTAGTTTAAACAATTTTTGCAAAATGGCTAGTGCAAATGGTGTCGAGTAACAAAGGAATTTACTTTGTGATTTGAACTTTATATTACATTATTTGCTTTTGCACTTCCACTAGTAAAATACACAACTTATGAATGTACAAGTACACAACCAGCGGGAAGTGGCAATGATTGGGGGCTGGGGATAGACGGGCAGGAGGAGGTTCTACTGAAAAAGATAAGCTCAGAGCAGCTCATTTAAAAAAAAAAATGGAAGTAATGAACTGGGACTGTGAACTTGTTCAAAATTCAAAATTGTGAACTATGAACGTGAACTTGTTCATTTTAATCTGTGTGAACTGAACTTTGAGCTCGCTCCTGTGAAGTGTGAACTTGCACAACACTGTTGCTGACCATATGTGGTGGCAAGAATCGGGGGATATTTTTATGAATCACTCATTTCTAAAGAGACAGACAATAATGACTCTGACAGCGAACCACTGGGCCGTACACCACGTTCTTTTTGTTACCCAGTTTTGCATTAAATGTCTTCATCTTTCAGAAGTGATTTCTATTACCAAATGAGAAATTTAGTGATTACAGCACCCTGTGTGACACTTTTGAGTGTACTCTCACCGCATTTGTACCAAGGAGCTGCAGACAGTTATAAATCGTGATGCGTCGTGGATGCAATGAGAAGTGACATTCTCTCCTTACTAGAGGCTGCTCTGATTCTGGCCCTCCAAACTGTTGGTTGGTGCTGACTCCCGACTGCAGGACCCTCAGGCCCCTGGTTCAGACTCTCTGTGACTCCCGCTGTGTCTGCTGACGCTTTTCTTCCTATGGGCAGCTAATGAGCAGCTAAAGCGCTGTTACCATGGCAATAGTAAAAAAAAAAAAACCCTCAGATTATAAGGTGGGGGAGGTCCTTGGTGCCTCCCCAGTGCAAGCAATGCTCACACATACAAAAGGAACAGCAGGTCTGTTACAGATACAGAAAAGTTTTTTTTTTTTGTTTTGTTATTAATGGAGACATTTTCATCAGGTTCCTTGCAATTATTACAGGCAAAAGCCTACATGGGAAAATGTCCTGGTGTGAGTAAAGACTAATCAAAGTGCTTTATTGAATGAAAATACCACTGGGACAATGAAATGGGCAGAATTAGCACTTCTCAGTATGCGTACTGCTCACAGTACGGAAGAGAACACCCAGCTGCTGATTGGCTCTTGCGTCTCCAGTGAGCGTGGTTGAAATAAGCGTTAAATGATGCAACAGATATTCTACAATGACCAGCTGCAGTGTTTCTTCTATCCTCCATCTGAGAGGTGTCTGGTTTGGTAACAAGAGGTTCTGGTGCTGTCTGTGGTCTTACACTGACAATGGATGTTCTGTGGTAAACCACTTCCCGTCAGGAATCCTCATAACCTGCCAGCAAATCAGATCGCTTTTAGTTTCAGAGATAGAAGACAGAAATGTCACTGTGGAGTGCGCAGAGCGGGCTACCTGTCAACATACAGAACGTACTGTCAATATACAGAAAGTCTGTAATTATGCCTTCAGGAAGGTGAAATAAATGACAAATGCCAGACTGAGCAGCACCAATGTTAAACAGAGAGATCCAGTGAAATTAGTTTGAGTAGTCATGGGTTGTAAAGGACATAAAATGACCTTTTGAAAAGAAACGATAGGGAAACACTAGGTGTGCTTTTTAAAAAAAAAATCAATAGGCCCCTGTTTCCATCTTTCATTTTATAAAGAGTGCAGTTCATTCACAGCAGATGCAGTACTACCCTGCAGAGGGCCGTTTTTATCCTCAGCATATCGCCCTGTCTAGAAAGCGTCTGCCAGGCCTGTATCATGGAGCAAACATCAGACGGGGCGATTGACCTCCTCCCAGCTGTTCCAGCAAGCTGGTTCAGATAAATGCAAAAAGACACATGCCATCTCTCACCTGGCTGTTGCAATGAGGCTGCGGGGGTGTGCATGTGTGTGTGTGTGTGTGTGTGTGTGTGTGAGTGTGTGAGTGTGTGGGAGGGAGCTGATAAACACCTCATCAGCCATCTCCTCTTTTGCTGTGAGAAAGAAAAGATACAATCCTATTTGTCATACAGCATTGCCGTTTAGCTACTCTGATACTATAGGGTCCTTCTGTTACCATTTCCAATGATAACGGAAAAGCACAGTAAATTCATTATATTATAACTCTTCTAGTAGTATTTATTACTTTTTGTCTCTTTATGCTCTAATTATGAATAATGATAATAGTATCCTGTTAAAACAGTCTTTGCAGTATTGCTGCTCTCTAGAAATGATGACATCATGCAGGAAGCCTGTAGTATTATGAGCCCGTGAGAAATCATGTGCTTTACAAAGGGCAATGCACAGCACACAACTTTTTGAGATGTAAATGTACAGTTTTATTTAGTTAGTCCAACTTTGAAAAGTGCTGATGGAAAAGCTGTCACCCACTGAGGGAAAGAAAAAGACCATAGGTGCTCTGAAAGGCTAATTCTGGGTTTGCTGCATTTTACATGCACCAGTGTAAACGAAGGGATGTGTGATTGCTTCCCCTTCCCTCACTGGCAAAGGCTCGGCCAAAAATTCTGAATCGGGTACGGGACGTGAGGAGAAAATAAATACTGTACAAAATAAACTGTCAGAAAATAAATATTACAGGTCAGAGCCTATCCATTTTTGTCATAGCATTTGGCAGAGCTGGGGGTAGAGATTGTTATTGCAGGCTGAGGTCTTTCTTGACTCCTGGGAAATGCAGCAGCATTGGAGTCTGGCCAAGCGGCATGCGCTGGCTAACACGGTGGGCTCTGGAGTCCCTGTCCTCTCAGGATGAAAATGTGTGGTGCTGCCGCTCCAATCAGAGCCCCTCCTAATTCCCCCAGACAGTAGCATTACACTTTTTCGTAAAAAAACTGAAATAATAAATGACACAGACTGGCAAGATTCGGCCAATAATCAATGCGGGCTCAAGGCAGCGCCCATCATTTCTGTGGCGCGAGCTGTCAGCTTCCTCATCTGCGGTATGATTAAAAAAGGATGAAAAAAACAAATACTGTAGCGTTAGCGTCACACAAGGCTTCATTGAACCAGGATTTAATATTTGTGGTTTTTCTCACCTTGAGTTACAATGGCTTCTCATTGATAGCTCCACTGACAGGTTGTATTTATACTTTTACTGCAATGCGAGTCAGTGGTATGTGCCATAAAATTTGTAGGGAGTCGTTAAAGTGAATAGCAAAGACAAAGGGCCTTCTTAGATGCACCATCTGAGGAACATTATGTGTGACATCACAATCCTAACCCTCAGGGATCTTTATTTTCTATGTGTTCCATTCTTTTTCATTGGGCAACTCAGACATCTCTGTAAGTCCTGGCATTAAATTACATTCACTTCTCTTTTGATGGGTTGGGAATCTGGATAATCAGTTCCCCTCGTATGGCATACTACCTCTTGAATAAGAACAGTTCTATATCTAGCCATTTTGAAGGACAGATTCTATGGTATATATTACAATACACCAGGGGTTAAGTAGAAAAATTTACAATGACTGACATTTCAAGGATGCCAGCAATATATATTCAGTGGGTCTGCTTACCGGTGAGTCTTCAATTTTCCGGTCCCCTGGGTGAAAATGTTCAGTTCCATTTTCTAGAGGCGTAAAAACTGGAAAAGACAAAATACATTAATCAATTAAAAAGGGACAGTAGTTCTTTGTGAAACTGACCCAAAATGACTCACAATTGCCAATATCACTCCACCCCAGAGGTTTTGTATTCCTGGAATTTCATTTCCAGGAATACAAACCACCTTTGAAAAATCCAGGCTGACAGAGATTGTCAGACGTCTTCAGGTGGAAATGGAACATGTGCTTCATGAGTGCAGATTTATTTTCAGTTTATTTTGTGTTCCAAAACCAAAAACAAAATACAGAATAAATCTTTTCTAATGTTCCCCCGGAGGCACGGGAAGGACACGGCATGACCTTTTTTATTTAACGTCCTCACAAAAGCCTGCATTTTAATCGGAGGATATTCTCTTTTAAAAGTGCACTTTGCCCGCATGAAAACTAGCTGGATCTGTGCACTGTTCAGTTGGCACATTTGGCTTTTCAGAGCTATGGAGTTTATGAGGAGGAACAGTATATGAAATGCTGAAACAATGATGAGGATGTTCCAACATTTTTCACCCATTAAATAAACTGCAGAGCCAAATGGGCAAACTAAGAGACTGATGATTTTTTGGGGCTTTTAAAAATGACACCATTCTCTTTAAACATCATCTTAAAATACTGGGGTTTGGCTTTGCAGGGCTGACCCACATACAGTGTAAGTATGACAGGAGAGAGACCTGAAGAGACCTGGCTGGTCATGAAGTATAATGGATAAAGCACGGAAGATAAGGACAAAGGACAGTGTTACCTGTTACCTGCACTATCATTACCTGTTCAGAATATATCTAAAAAATTCTGGGCAAGATGTAGACAGGTGTTCGTCTGTGGTGTATGTGAGGTAATACAGTCTCATACAGAAAGCCACCATGGATAAGGATGTCAGTTAAACAAACCTGTTATGTTTAAATTGAACCATAAAAATCAAAAATAGTTTAACAGGAATCACTCCAAAAATAACATTTATGTAATGTCATTTTATTTTTTTTTTAGTCTTCAGAACATCTTGGAAGAAACACACACTGACACAGAACGATCTGGCAATTGGATGTTTGTGCATAAATTACTGTTCATGGAGTACATCACATTAAACTGTTTTTGAAGTGCTGCATTATTTTGACAATCAGCGGTCTTTGCTTCCATCTCTGACATTGTTTGAAATTTTATCTTCAACTTGTCACAAAGGATTGCAATACCTTTAAGGGAAGAGAAATCTGCAGGCTGACAGGATATCTAAATGTACAGTCAAGCATCACCTAGTGGGAGAAGCAGGTGCCTTAAAGCACTAGCCAGAGATTAAATTCACTTTCGTATGCCCTCTCCTGTGTCACCTCAGCACAGCCCTTATTCTAAAGGGCCTCTGTGGTCCAATGCCAACTGCATCAGAGGAGAGCACAGCTCCTAATCAAAAGTCTGCCTGCGATGCTTTATTTAAGACGGCTGCAACTGTTACAATGTGTTTCCACACCAGCATCACTAGGCGTTGGTCTGTACGGTTGCTAATGAAATTCTTCCTCGGTGAGGTAGAAATCTGTAAGCAATGGAGTGGACAGTGCACCGACCTGGGTGATGACTCATAGTAGAAAAAGGCGTGTGACAACTGCAGGGGAAGTGTGGGACACCACTGACTGTAATAAAATGTGACTTTTTTTAAAGCCCAGCACCTTTTATCATGCCCTCTTAGTGTAGAAGGCATGTAAGGAGTAGGGGCCTAGCAACCACAGGGGAATTCCCAAACTGCCCCTCAGATGGAGAGGGAACAGCAGAAGGCATTACAGTGATGAGTATACTGCACGTAGCACGTGGCACTGTGGCTGAAGCCATTGTGTGTGTTTTATCAGTGCGAAAGATGCCTTTATCCACTGAGGGAACCTAAACGTATGTCCACAGTTCATCCAAAATGGGAGTGTGATTTCCCTCTCTCTCTCTCAACTTGCTCTGGGAGGCAGGAATTACAACCAACTTAGTTCTTGTTTTTGTCCTTACTGGTTCAAAATATGCGTTCAAAATCTGCTTCTGGTGAACAGGAATGAAGAAAAACCTGTATAATGGTACTCATACTCTGTACTAAAGTTATAATATATTACCCATGCTCTCTACTGTAGGAGGAAAAAATCATATCATATCAATCATAAATCATATATCATAAAATCCTTAGAAATATACAACATTAATTTCAACAGTTTTTATGTTGCTTTTTACATGTTAGAAAATGTTTGAAGCTCAGGACACTGACAGATGCAGGCTTAATTTTTAAACCCACAAAAAACTGAAGACAGAATTACTTTAGAAGTAACTTTTTCTAAAAAAAAGTTACTGCTGACTTCAATTTGTAACTGATGTGCACTTATATTTTGGCCAGGGCTGTACATTAGTAGATTAGTCCTACATCAAAGTCTTGCATCAACACCTTCTCCATCTTACCCACCGTTGTCGCTGTGTTTCCTAGTGAGCTCCGCCTTGCTGCTGTGGGCCACGGCTTCTTCAGGCACTTCCGCCAGGTCACTGGTCTGTTGGGACAGAAACGGAACAATCAGACGCGGGCCACAGGATTTCAGTGAGTATGCATTTCCTGTTCCCATGAACCCGCAGGAAGAAAACCTGACATTATAGACCTTGTAACTGACCCAAAGCAGTTTTGCACATACCACCCACACCAAAGAGAAAATTTCACATCAGGTGTGCGTAAATTCCTTTTGTTGCCATGTGATACATTTGATGCCATTACAGGGCAGCAATGTAACATAGTGGCAAGGAGCAGGGTTCACAACCGAAAAGTTGCTGTTTTGATTCCCCACTGGAGCACTGCAGCTGTACCCTTGAGTAAAGTACTTAACCCAGAATTGCCTCAACAAATACCCAGCTGTATAAATGGATAACATGTAAAAACTATAGCCTAGGCCTAAGTTGCCCTGGAAACGAGCATCTTCCAAATGACAATAATGTAATGTAAAGATATTTATGTTAGATACTAATCACTTTCCCATGTTAATCTAAATTGATAATATCTTTTGTGACTGCAGCCATATTGTAGCTTACGTTTGTATGCTCCAATGCCATTTGTCCTGATCTGTGATTGGCAGAATCCTAAAGTATTGCAGCTTGGTTGGACTAAGCTTTACATGTAGAACATCAGTTAAATCTGATTGGGTCACCCACATTGGCATATACACTGAATATGTGGCCTAATGTTTACAATGCTGGGAGACATTTACTTTAATGTGTCACTCAAAAGACCTAAATTACATTCTGCTTAAACACTTGCAATATCTTTAAAGCTTACACATACAGTAAGGTCATAATGTGACACAAAAATTTGCAATGGTTAAACCAAAGGTTTGATTGTCTCGCTGTGTAAACTGTTTCCTAATATGTGTTATGTGTATTTCAGCTCCAAACCTTGCAGTTGCCTAAAGATTTGCATTATATGTCCATGACTCTGGATCACTGTGCTGGGGTCGGGGGTCACTTGCAGCAGAATTTCAAGGCAGCATGATAGAAGCTTGTTTAGAACTCTGCTTTCTATTAGAGCTCTTTTTCATTGTATCCCTGGTGAAAGCCAACACACAAGGTCATTTATTTCTAAAGCATCAATTTCTCCCTAAAAAAAAAACGGTGTTCTCAGCCAGCACACTGTCTAAATGATAAACTTCAGTCTTATTTTTATGACTCTTGCAGCGATCACAATCTTCCTGAGGTTTTAAGCCTGCCTTCAGTGGCTGGCCCACGTCAGCTGTTTGCGAGCAGACTGCAGGGATTCCAGACTGCCATGGAAGGTTGTTTTTTTTCTCTGACAACGAGGCTCGTTTAAGCAGTAGAAATGCATGAGATTAAATAGATACACAGCAAAGCTCCCTTTTGCTTTTATTTTGTGCCAGCGATTAAAGCCACAGTGCATGGCTGCCGCATGTTTATACAAAGTCTTTGTAAGGAGTGTGCACCCCTACAAAAGGTTTGGAATCGTAGCATTTTTTATAACCAGAGATCTCTCAGCAGGAATATATATTCACAAACCTCTGCACCTTCCTGAAAGACGCTGCCTTTATTGGTAATATTTACTTTGCTGCGGGGATATCTAGTGCTGACCATCTCAGAGAGGTGGATGTAGCCTGCCTTACAGCTCAGATTCTACACTAGTTTATTTCATTTTGTTCTCTGGCTAAAGCATGATGTTTCTGCACATGTTATTTTGTGTAAAGCTCCAGATACATTACTCTGTGTATTCAAGGTGGGCTTTTCATGTTCCACTACCAATTCTACTTTTCCCACTATTCCTGATTCAAACTGAGATATCTTTTTTAATTGCCACATTAGTTCGGATCTACTAAGAACATGCCATGAAAATAACTTATAATGTCTCCTCACACAGTAGGCAGTGCGTGTGCTGCACAATAGTAATCTGCCAAGTGCAGTGATCCCCAGTTTTAACAAAATAATTGTTTGCATTGAAAAAGTCCTGCTTTTAATGACAGCTGTGAACTGAATTCAGAGCTAACTGTGTACATTCAACCAACTTCCTTTAATGCTTAACATAGTTAAGTATAAAAGCATAATGTATTTTACTGCATTCATTTCATCTTTCATAGCAGTTTAAGGAAGATTTCACGCAGAATATAATTTGGTGTAACTAAATATTTCACTTGGGAATTACACACAATCAAACATGAATGAGAACCACAGATGAGACTGTACAAGCTTTAGAATATGTGTGAAGAAGATCCACTGTTGCTAGTGTTGTCTCTTCGGTCAAGGTGAACTCACTCTTAAGTGCGTCTCCACACATAGCTCCAGAGCCTGCCATAAATTCTGCCTGCTAAATCGTAGCCATACATCAACATGAGTTACTGAGCCCCCGATTAATTAAGCTAGGACGCCCGCTGTTGAATCAATGAATGAGCATTTATGACATCCATCACCCCACACAGCTGTGGACGTGGAGGTAGTGCTTTGTCTCGGGGATCTGGATTCTTTCCCAAGTTTTTAAAGTGGGACAGCCAAGGTGCGCTGGCCTCTGTTCCCCATCCTTCATTATGAGGGGAGACAAGGAAACGGACCACTGAGCTCTGGTGGGAACCTGGCAACCCAGCCGCTAAACCTGAAGCCACAGGGTTAATATGGGAGCTATGTTAATAAGCTGCAGTGCGGCTGAGTACCAAACCACATAGTGAGTGATTTCACGAGGGTACTGTGAAGCGTGATTTTAGCCCGAGCCGTAGAGATGCGGACACGGCCAACTCCATCCTCCGTCAGCTCAGCTCACCCTTCACTGGCTCCACATTGCATCTCAGCAGACCCATGTCTGAGTGTGCCACGGAAGAGCAACTGGACTAATGTTCTTTAGAGACACGCCTACTCAACAGGAACACAGATTTGTGTTGTGTGGTAGAACGGTCAAAAAAACGTACAGAGTTTCGATGGGGCGAGTCAGAGCCACTGCCGGTACTGGTCCTCTTGGTCTTCTGTGCCAGCGACGTCCCAAAACGCAGGGCCTCATACACGGGGTCCACTTTGCTCCCACAGGCTGGAATCGAGAGGGGCGGAGAGAAAAAGACCCCTAAATTAAAAAGCTGTCATCCCTCCCTCCCTCCCCGTCCACTAAGGTCCTGAGCCCCTCAGCCTGTGCCAAGCAGTTTGCATAGAGGGGAGGACAGACACAGAGAATTAGGGATGATGAGCAGATACCCACCAATAGGCATGACTTCTTTAATGCAGCCGAACTGCTCCTGGATGAGGAGGGGGGAGCTGTAGTACCGACGAAACCCTTTGGGCTGGAAGGAGAGGGAGAAATATGGAGAGAGAGACACAGAGACAGACAGACAGAGAGAGAGAGGAGGGGGGAGAGAGAGAAACAAAGACAGACAGAGAGAGAGAGAGCATAAACACATCAGCAGAGCCAATCGATATGGCAACATGGGCCGCACCCTGTCAGCAACACACGCTCAAATATCCACCCTGTGACCTCCTTTCTGTCTTTCCCTGTCTGTCTATTTCCCTCTCTCTCTGTCTCTCTTTCACTGACATGTGTTGCCCTGCACCCTGAAACAAAAAAAAAAAAAACCTAAACAAAAAACACATCCTGAGCAGTTGTTCCACAGTAACACATACATATGAAATAATGCAAATGTAGAAGATTATTAATGCAGCTTTGTGTGGTGTGCACTTGGCTCACAGTGGCACATTCTGGGTTTCAAAGCTGCACTCGATAATGGGTCTGTAACCCTGTCTGGCCCTGAAGGAACAGACTAATAAATCCACTGTAATTAGTGCAGTGGACAGAGTCAAATGTCACCTATGAGCCACTAAGAGGCCACACGCCGGTCCTCCTCCCGCCATTTCTCCACATGGCACGTCCCACAGAGTTCAAACAAGGGATGTCCCCTTGATGTGAATCATTTACTTCTCTATTTGCCCTCCCAACCCTGATAAAATCAATATTTCTCGTCTCCCATCGGATTAATTCTTCTCTGATCCAGGAAAGGGCTGAACAGCCTGGGTTTTCACTCTTTTATGTTGGGGAAGGTGGCTAATTATTGACTGGAAACTTCTTCCTTTCTTCCTCTAATACAAAGTTGCAGAGCTTACTTCAGTGCCCCTTAGAACACACAGGATAAAGTGATGTCATGTGGATGTAGCCGTTTTGCAGCCTTTAGGCCCAGTTTTGTGTTTAAGGGGCATGTCAGCAGTGCTGTGCTTGTCTTCACCAAATAGATTATGCAATATGCATCCATAATGGATTCTGATTATCAACTAATTGTGTACTTAAATTGAAAAGCTAACAGAAGGTCACTCTATGGCAGCAGCAGGGACCCTGTGTGCTGCAACATTACGCTTCAGATACAAGCTCATCAAAAAGAACAAATCTAAATTAAAACGTGTTCACATATCCCATTACTGAAATTAATGAAATCCTCATGTATACAAAAAAAGTGGATCAACCTCTTTATTAACCAGTTCAAATCTGTTGCAAGTCCACTATAAAACAAACTGTGGCATTTCCCAAAGATCTGCATTGAACATTCAGTATTTATATGTGTGGTGCACACATAAAAACAATTTCTTTCATGCAGAGCATACTTTGAAATAAGAATCATCACTGCTGTCTGATTGTTTTTCATGAAAAGCTCTAATTTAACAGATGTGACCTCTCCATCAACAGCCATTCTGGCTTGGTTAATTTGAAATCATTCAACTGGTTAGCCATTTTCTGAAGGCCTCACTGATGGAAATATAAAAGGAAATGTTGCATGAATATATTTATGTCTGATGTATGAGGTTTTCCATCTGCTTATTTTTAAGGCAATTATGACTAAACAGCAGTAGATTATTAAACAATACTAATTTATGTTAAATTTGTGCTTCTGAATTGCTTAAATATCAACAAGTGTGGGAAAATTAAATTTTTGAAACTGATTTTAAGGAATTTAAATTCACAAGTTATACTGTGCGTCTCAAGCAAATTTTCTTCTATTACTCCAATGATTCAGTAAAAACAGCCAAGAAAAATAAATAATGAAGTTTTTATTTTCCATGCTAAGAGAAGACTAAAAATACAGCTCACTCTAATGGGAATATTCCTCTTTCATGCCTGACCCCTCATGCTCATTTTTCCTTTCCTGGGAGATGACCACATCCCGGTGCAGTTTGTCACCCTGTGTCTCCTGGAAAATCATGGGGGGGGGCTTTCTTTCTGTTTTGCACAAGATGTGTCTCTGCAGTGGATGGCAACACGCTGATGTACACCCCATAGGTCCCACAGAATCCAGATCATTCCACGGTTCATCTAGTGTTCCGTACGTGACCCATGGGCAGGGGTGGTGAGGGACTTGTGTGGGTGCGTGGGGAGGGAGGGGGGTCCTGTTTGATCCAGTCACACATGATTGAGTTCCTTTCTTTTTCTTTTGACATGCGAGTGACTAAAACCGAGCGCGGTCGTGACTGTCTTTCCCCCAGAGAGCGGTGGAAGACGGCGGAGTGAGGGACGCGTCCTGGCATGCACGGCCATCACTGCCTCATTAAAATGCGCGCTCACACACCCGCTCACAGATGGAGGAAAAAAAAAAAAAACAGCGTGATGAATCGCGCCGCGGAACTCCTCATGTACAGCTAATAGCCCAGAATAACAGGGAGGGAAGATTGGAGACAAGGAAACGGGCATCACGTGAAATGGAATTTCTGCCCATTTCCAAGTCGCATTAAGGCGATCGATTGTGAAGGCTTTTGTTAGTCAAAGGTGGGAGAAGGATCCAGGGTGCCCCAGCTGACAGATAATGTTCTCACAACATATCTGCAATGTTGCTGCATTGCTCTTGTGTATTTCACCTCACGGTTGTGTGTTCTTTGTGCCGCTAGTGACATAACAGCAGGATTACCACATTGGTAATTTGGCAATAATATCGATGCCTTCATGATATTACACAATCATCTGTGTATCCCTGCCTCACTGATCACAGTGTCCAGCATAAAGCCTCCGTTTGACTCTCTGTCAGAACAGATTGGAAATCAGAGAGTTGACAAATGAGCCCGTCTGCAATCTACATCTCACAACATGGATAAACAGCTTCAGTACACTGTCTTCATTTACCTATCTCAGGAGTAACCAGTTTGTTTGGTAGTGATAAAGGCTTCACATTACGTCTTTGAAAAAAGCAGCAAGCGCTTTCAAATCAGTCAAACGGAAGAAAGAGCTGTGCTTTTTATGATGAAATGGTCCTCTTTGATGAAGATAAATGGTGATGATAATGATGATAATGATGATGATGACGATGGTGATGATTGTCATGGTGATGAAACTGATATAATGACAATGATGATGATGATAATGGTGGTGGTGATGATGATGAACAGGACGATAAAGATAATGACGATGGAAATGAAGATGGTGATGATTGTCATGGTGATGAAACTGATATAATGACAATGATGACAATGATAATGGTGGTGGTGATGATGATGATGATGATGATGAAGAGCAGGATGATAAAAATAGTGATGATGGAAATGAGGATTATGAAGCTCTTACCAGCTTCCCCATGCACCTCTGTTGGCCCACTCCGTCAGCACACTTGTGGTGGATGCCCATCTTGCAGGCTTTGCAGCGGAGCCCGTGCTTGGCTGTGGTGCCTGTCAACAATATCCAAGACAGTCCCATTACCCACATGTGCCCATGTGTCTGTTAGAAGGTAAAACAATCTAATCATCTTTAACTGTGTCTATTTGTGTAAATACAACGGTCAAATCACCTTAACCTGTGTGCGTGTTTGTATACAACATAGCATTCAAGTCAATCCTACTTCTATGTCATTTGTGTAAAGGTGTAACCGTCAAAAGCAAAACAGTGAGAGCACTGTAAAATGTGTCTGACTGTTCAAGGTCAGGTTTTTTCTCAGCATCATTTCAGAGTAGGCACTGTTCTGAGATCAGTTGGCCTTTTTTATCACCGGGATGGATTTCACATGCAGATGCATGATTAAAAATATACAATAAGTAGCCGCCATCTAATCCAATAAAGCAAGTCCAGTCATCCAGAGGTGACATATCAGGCTAAATTGAACTGTTTTAGAGGGAAAATCTGGGTGTGTTTGGGTGGGTCCAACAGAAAATCAACATTGTACAGAGCAGAAATACAACTTGTCAGAAATGAAAGCAGAAGTTTTTAAAGAGCAGGTCAGAAAAGCCACTGCATTGGAATCAATGCAATATGCCATATCTATATATGTACCTATATCTATACATCTACATCTATATCTATATCAATACATATATCTATATCTACATTTATATCCATATCTATATCTATATCTATATCTATACCCATATATCTTGAAAAACACAAAAAAGTAAATACAGGCTCAGCAGAGCTTTCTACTTGAGATGACTGGGGACCAAACCTGTCTGTTCCTCAGTCAGCCAGCGGTAAATTACATCAGACACAAAGAAAAAGGATAAGCCTGACCTTCCCCTCCCCGTACGCCACGTCCCCGCTTGATTCCATTAAAACGCTCCACAGTGAATTCAATATGCTTCCCCCACCAAGTCCCGCATGGTCAGTCGCTTTCTGTATGTGTTGCAAATCCAGTAGCCCCCCACCCCCCCAAAAAAAAACCTCCAACGTGAAGTGATTCCCTGCTCGATTGGCCCTATAGTCATTTTGCTCCAATTGCTATAATTGGACCGCTGTATGAGTCAGAGAAGTTTGGGTAAATGAAGATTAATCATATTAGGCTTAATTGCATTCAGAAGTTATGTAACTCTGAGTTAAGAGACAATCAGAGTGGGTAATGTTGGTGGTGGTGGTTGGGGGGGGTACTGAGGCATAATAAATGGTAATTACAGTATACTTTCCACCATCTCCCTGACAGTGTGCCAAACGGTATTGAGGGATGTGGCTGGTGGAGTTATTGAGGGGTATTAACCGTACATCTGAATGAATGTCACTGCATCTGTGCTAATCCAGGCTGTCCTTTAAGAGAGCGTCACTGACGCCCCTCTTGCAGATGCGGGGACCTGCCACAGGAGTTAAAAAACAGCAGAGACAACTTCATATTAATATGCATGATCCTGATCCTGACCCTGCACTAAGCTGATTCTTTCCAGCCAGTCCCAAATTTGCAATACTTGCTTTAATTTCTTCCCAGAGAGTTAAGGACAAAGCTCCATAGCAAGTTTGATTAGATGCTCCCAGAGGCCTCTGACCCATCCACTGCCCTGACCTTCCAGGAGGGACCAAGTCCCTGCTGTTCCTGATAAAACATGTGTCCTCATGCGACCCCACTTAAAAATCACAACCGTTTCTCCACAGTTCCAGCAGGATTGGTTCTCATGATGACATCGTCATGGTACTGCATACAGGCTCATTACTTTGGGTAAAAAATGCATTCTGCATCCAGCTCTTCATTGATTTGTCAATCGACACATGCCCAGCCCAGCCCAGACTTCTGTGGGTCATGTTTTTTTAAAGCAGACATATTTGCATATTGGTCTATCACTGAAAGGCTAACACCACAGACATATCTGCTTAAACAGGTGTGTAGGGTCACATGCAATTCTGACAGGAACAGGAAAATGTCCACAACACAAAACGGATGTTAACCACATTGAAGACGCTTAGAGAGCTGCCCTGGACACACATACACACATACACAAAAACATACCTACACACACACACACACACACACAGAACAACACGCACCCAGGCACATGCATACACATACACACACATGTACATGCACATACATACATACAGATACACAAAAATACACAGCAGCACACATGTTCACGCACGCACACACGTGGTTGTACAGACACACAAACACAAACAGACACACTCTCGCTCCTTCTACCAAATATGATTCATGTTCATAGAACACCCCTGCCATAAGCATTTCCCATAATCTATTATTTTTTTCTAATAGCTTAGCTAGCGTTCTGTATCATTTCCCCTGTCATGATGAAGCATGATGTGTCGGGTTCCGCAAGTGTCATTGCCCAGAGGCAGGACAGCTCCATTACTCCATCACAAACCCAGAAAAGGAAACTAACACCAGGGAGGAGAGCAGTCTCCTATCTGGCCACATGGTGCTAAACTACAGCTCATTAGTCTTCTACCTTGCCGCCGATTAAGCATATTGAGATGGAAATCCTAGCAGTGGTATCTTTGACTGCGGCTGAAACAATAGGAGCTGACCGCAACTACAACCACAAGGGTTCTAGCAGGAAATGGATCTGTATGACTGTTGATACCTGGGTAAGGTGAGGACCAGCTGCAAATAACGCCTTCCTCTCTGTCACGAGAGGAAGTAGTGGTAAACACAAGAAACGCACCTGGGGATGGGGGAAACGTTACCTCGCGGACTTCTCCGGGGCCCGAATATTCTTCCGATGTGGCATCTTTTAAAAACACGCATTATAAGTTGCTTTATTCCTACTTATTCATTAAACTTTATCTGACCTGGAAAGATGCATGCAGAGACTCGATTCGTATTTATAGTGATGGCCAGGGGACACAGGATGGGTGGGGAACACAAGGGACTGATTAGTTAATCAACTGTAGGATGGATGGTTAAGTTGAAGGAGCTGATTTGGGAATTATCAGAAAACCAGTTTTGGATTTTGGAACCAGAAAACCTACCTCTACTCATTCAATAAGAGCCATGTTATTGCTAATTAACCACAGTGAGCCTTGGATAAAGGTCTTAACCAGAAGATGCCGTCTCCTACAGCATAATGTCCCAATCACTGCACAGTGGTCATCTTCATGACCAAGAGAGAAGATGGCGCACTACTGGGCCAACAACAGCAACCTTGCTTCCCAAAGACATTTTCCATTCACATACTAATCAAGCCCAGTGGTGCTCAGCTTTAGCTCTTTGGAAGGAGTGGGCTAAATGGTGCTGTGGCTACTATGATTGCTCTGTTCAGCAGGACAATAAAACCCAGCATAAGTGTTTGTTTGAGCATGCAATGGATGTGTACAGCTCACTTGTAAGGGCCATTGAGCTACTGTGTCCTTGGTACTGTGTGTCTGTGTGTATAATATGTACAATATATACTACAGTATAAACACATCTCCACTGGTTCAATTTTACAAACCTCCTGTGTTTTTCCAGTAAAACATAAAACTTAATGTATTTTGGTAAGCAGCGTCTGGAAAAGCTGTCTCTGCAGAAAGCACCCTACACCTCTGTTTTCAAGATACAAACATCTTCTGCACCTGCAGTGGCACTTCCCCATCAAAGCACAGATGGCAGCCACACGCTTTACTGGCTGGTGCAACAACAGAGACGGTCAAGCCAGACATAATCCTCATTAACGAAAGTCTCAAGTTCAATAAGGTCACAGTAGTTTTGCTCAAAGAGGGATTACCTGAGTGAAGTCAAGGACCCATAGCATGGACTGTGTTTTCTGTTTCCATTTCACTTAGGGAGGCTATACCAGCTGACTTTGAGCTCCACGACTCAGGACAGTAACCGGCCTCTGTTACCATTCAAGACCTGGCTGGCAGCTTGCAGGGTTAATGGCCAGATAGCATCTGCCTGAAACAATTTAGATCCCATCAAATCTGGCCCTTGTCCTGCTCCATGCATAACGGAGCTTGGTAAGATCACGCAGTGTGGGAGCAGATGCAGCTCCTCTCCCGGTGCAGGCCGGCACAGAGCAGACCCACCGCAAATGGTGAGTTACTCCCTCATCCGCCTGCTCGCTTGGCTAAGATCCCTCACCTGCCCTTTTTTCATTACCACTGCAGTAATAGCCTGGACGAGAGCCAAGCGGAAAACAGCCTCCCTCCCTCCCTCCCTCCTGGCACAGTTCATTTTCACAGCGATCCTGCAAGGGACCCATTTTACCTGGATTTTCTTATCTAATGACCACATTCATATCCTAGAGATGACACTATTAGGGAGACTGGTAATCCAGACCATAATAAGACAGATTTAATGCTATGTACATAGTTTTAAATGAAACGGGGTAATTAAAAAAAAGTTCATTTGTTTACCAAAAGGCTAAAACTAAAACCAGCGCATACAGTATCAAACTGGTCTCCATGACACATTATTTCAGATTAAGGATGTAAGAGTGATGGATGCACTAGGACCTGCAGGTCATTGCAAGTTCCTCAGCTTGTTACAAAGCCAGACAATTAATGGACTTTAGGCGTCATCCTACATTGGAAATGAACGGAATAACAAAGAAAATCTCCAAACACTGAATTGCTGTGATATCAGCAGAAACGACCCCCTGCACCAGGCCATGATCAGATTACCTAACCCCAACAACACTGCATACAAAATATAACCTCAATTTAGATCAGTGCTTTTGGACACAGTATTTCTGTACAGGCATTCCTGCAGCTACTGACCTTTTTGCTCATCCATCTCAGAAATATACAGTAATAATCTGTATTTTCTTGAACCTGGACACATGTTTGGATACTTGCAAAGGAAATGCAATAATTTTATACTGGTAACATAAAAGCACACTAATATTGCGCAGATGCACATACCTGAACAGATTTGTGTTCCTGTCATTCAATACAATTGAATGGATCATTTAATGAAGTAAATTGTCTGTTATGCACCATATTGATTGGAGTATACATGCAATGTTTTGGGGAGATTTCTGTGTGTAACAATCATAATACAGGAAATAAAGAACACTCCATCACTATATGCAGTTTTTGTGTTTCAGCATCCATGCTTTTCTGCGTGTTTCCAGTCATGACACGGCTTCATTCCAATTTTTACTACATTTCAGTTAGGTAACTGCCAAGTTGGGTTCGTTAATGTCAATTTTAAATTTGACAAAGGTCAGCTGGCTGTTTAACAGCTACATGAACACACAGACAGACAGACAGACAGATACACACACACAGTTATACCAGGAATACTGCACATGAGCTCAGTTATTCAGTTAAGGTTGACTCAGATTTATTACCCCATTCTGAACTCTAAATTATTTGCTGCCCGCAGCTGCTTGAAAAAAAAAAGTCCTTCTCTTTCCTCCGATGTAAAAGGCAGACATTCACTTAATCAGCCAGGGGCCACAATCGATACCTAAGTGAGAAGAGTAAAGCAGCGGCCTCCGTCAAGGTGCTTTGGGCGTTGCTGCTAATCTGAAATGTAATTCATGTGGCTTTGACTCGGAGAGACTTCGGCTTTTACAAAGATGCCCACAGCCAGAGACTGGGAGCCAACTAATTATCTTGAAAAAAGCATTTACCTAATGCAATTTGTACTGTATTTGTTGATGGCAGGCCATTTGAAAAAGGTCTCTTTTACCAAACATCACTTGCAGAAATCAAGGCAGAAATCACTTGTGTACATGGTGTACCTGATGCTGTGTTCAACCTCACAACAGGCCCACCTTAGTGACGGGGAAGACCAATGATCCCCCAGCCTCTGCAACACTTTCCTTTTTCCTCCTTTCTATAGCAGCTTCTAAAGTAAGTGTCACTCATTCACTCACTCACCCACTCACTCACTGATTGACTGATCATCTCCACCCCAAATAAAGAAAGAACTCCCTTTCACTGCTGGGTGGAAAATAGGCTGGCAAACCACTGACATTCCCTGAACAGAGCATTTTATTTATATTTTGCCTTGCATTCATTCTATTAAAACACTATTAAAATATGGAACCAGAAAGAAGACATAGTAAAAGTTTGATGTCTTGTGAACATGATTTGGTTTCATTTGCACAATCAAATTATTCTCTGGAAGGCATTTCATATACCTGGTAGTATAATTACATTCTTTCAAAGGGATGAATTAACATCCCCTAATGGCAAGATCCAGTGTCTCGCCTGACTCACAATTTAATTTCAACAAATTATGATTTAGCATCGCTTCATCAAGGCCACAAATCCAATAAGAATAATAAATCAAATGTACTTTTTTCCATTATAAATGGCATGCGAATTCCACAAAGACATTTTTACATGAAAAAAATCCCTGATTTCGAGACAGAATGAAACTCCTGAATGTTACTGGAAAACAGATTCCTTCATAATTACTATCTCTTAGTCATGGCTCGGTGAATGCTGTAGCTAATAATTTTAAAACTGGCATTCACGTTAGAGTGAAGCTAATGGGGCATATCAGAGGCATATGGTCATTGGTCTGCTGGGATTTGGACAGTCTCACCTCACAATGGCATGATTATGGAGAAATATCCTTCCTATCCTCAGATACACTGCTCTAAGGGCTGTTCCCTCTGTCTCCCATATAAACACACTTGGATCTATTTCAGGCTTGATCAGTGCTTGCTGATGAGGAACATCTGCTGGAGAAGTTATTCTGAGAAATGTGGGAAATGATTTTTACTGCCGCACTACAAGCGTCCATTTTTATGGATTGTCTTAATGCATTTATTGTAAGCCCAAGTGCTCAGGAAGTTCTTTATGAATCAGAGGACCTACCGCTACATGCTCAATAAACAAACATCCACTGCAATTTATCAAAACTTGCCATGTTTAACCCCAAAAATATTTTATGCATGTTTTTTCTTGTAGTTTCACCCCACAGTTTGTTCAAAATGTGTATTGTGGCAAAAGATAAAAGGAAATCCACTTCCACATGGTAAGGAGCTGCCTACCTCTGACGCTGGATGAACACAATCAAGACCACATTGTTTCTCACTAACATCCGTACCCCACTGTGTTCATGTCTTTATTAGGCAAGACTTCTGTTAGGAAATTATGAGCCAGACAATTGTTCTAAAGAAAGTGTAGAAATCTGGTGTTAATGACTGCTGCAAAAAAGAGTACCACAATAAACCGGAAACCGCAGAACGCCATTTGAAGACACAGTGGTTAAGGGTACAATTTAAACATTGACATTAAATCATATTTAAATGAATCCCTTTCCATGGGTCTACCTTTCTTTCCCTCTCTCTTTTCCTCATTTGTTTTGTTTCTAAATGTCTGTATTTTTTGCTCTGCATTAGCATTGATGTCTTGTCCCAATCAGATTATAGTGATAATGGGGGGTCTGAAATATATGCATTGTAAATTGCGTATTGTATTAATGTATTAATGTGCTTCACGGTCAGTCCAAACTGCACGAGGGCTTCATAACCCAGCCGATTCTCCAATTGGGAGACATCTGGTGTGCGGCACTGCCAGCTCTCCTTCAGAATTAATTATCTGAGCCACGGCCGCTTGTCGCACTGACCGTCCGGCAGCACCCTCCCCACTCCAAAGATGACTTTGCACTGACCATCACGGAGGCTTTCTGGGCCAGGCCACTCCTCCAGTGATGAGCGGCCTCCTATTGGAGGAGGAGAGCAATGGATAGAGAGCGCAACGTCATTGTGGTGTGGCAGCAGTGAAGCATGTGGCTGAAAAGGGCATCTTCTTGTGGCAAAGCCATTTCACAATAGCCAGAGATGTAGGCACATGCTAGTAGCATTACATTACTTCGCTGCTTAGGCTTATTGGATTTTTTTACATATTATTGATTTTTTTATTTTATATGATTTATTACTGCTACTTTTTGGTTTAAGTTCCGTCACAGTTTGATTAAAGTATCCTCCTCAAGGGGCAAGCTTTGGATTACAGGCCCAGCTCCTTAAGCATTACACCACAACAGCCACCCCAACTGCACCAACTTACACCAATTCCTTGCTGCTGAACTGAGGAGAAATGACCACCTTACCACACAATTCTTTTCAAACTCACCTCCCCAAGCGCAGTTTTAGAAGCACATGGTGATGGCAGGGTGAGTTTCGTTTCGCCAGCCCATACAACCTCGCGACGGCTCGCGGAACAGATGGCCGTGAGGACCCTTCGTGGGGCTGCCTTACGCAACCTCCCCTGCGGTCGCCTCGGGATCCGCACTAATGAGGGTACACGAAAGCCCAGCATCTGCTTGGGGACTTACTGTACTAATGCAGCAGACGGAGAGGGAAAGCAGCCGCGACCTAATGACCTCCGGAGACAGAGACGCGCGCACCTACGGGTGCCATCACCTTAAAAGCCCCAAAGAAATGGATCGCGTTCCCCATCGACAGGATGTACCACTCATGCCGCAAGCTGCACTGTATAGTGCGCCATCGCAACAAAGGGGACAGGATAATAAAGTGCTGAAACCCCCGCTTCCCCCACCGTTCTCCTTCTCCATTTTTTATCTCCATTATTATATTGCTTTTTTCTTCCTGCATAAATAACAGTAAAGTAATTTTATTCCAGTTGGATTTTGTATGACTGCAGTGGATGGAGGCTACAACAATGGTGCAGCAATAATTGGGGTATGACCGACGACAGCGCATCTGAGACACCTAAGCAAATTTATAAACGTGTGGAAAAAACACTATGTGTATATAATATACATGAAAATGGTCACAGACGCTCACTTTCCTTGGCCTAGGTGTACGGGGGAAGGGCAACTCACCAACGATCATGTGATTGCAAACGTCACAGAAGGTGGGCTTCTTGAAGATGTGCTCCAGGAAGCTGTGCGCGCTGGGGTCGGGCTGGCGGGGGTTCTGGCCCGGGGAGCAGATGGAGGAGGGGATGGGCAGGGGGATGGACAGGTCGCAGCTGCCCAGGTGGCCCATGCTGGAGCGCACCTCCGGCAGCAGGTCCACCTGCAGCTTCATGTCGCTGTTGGTGCGCTGGAAGAAGTTGTCGGCACTCTTGCTGCGCAGGCTCTTGGTCTTGAAGGAGAGAGAGCGCTTCAGCCTCTGCAGCTGTGGGACCAGGAGAGACAAGAAGGAAGTTCAGCTTTACGCCAATAAAACACCCTCCCCGGGGTCAAAAACTGTATTCTTCTGACTAATTCCCCTGTGCACGGCAAAAGTGTATGAAGTAGGGACATGGTCCCAGGATTTCTGTGCATTGCTATCTCATGAGTGCACAGCAAGATCATCGCGGTTTACTTTATTAACTGTCCTTTTCATGCAGTGTTGCTGCAAATGACCAATTAGCTTCAAAACCCACTATCAATAATTCACAAGTCATACTCACACGTGCCAGATAATCAATCGTTTTCCACTTGTTTAAGGCCAGATATGACCAGGTTAGACTTCAATGACGCGAAGACTACAAAGGCTTCAATATCCAATTATACATGACTTTAATCAAAATCTTTAATCAAACCCTGGAGAGAAGAATTTTTATGAGTGTTGTCATCTTTGATGACAAAATGCCACAGCAGTTAGAAACCTCCCAGTATGTGTTTATATGGATCGCTAACAAGCGTAATTGCATTTCTTCAGGTTAGTGTCTTGTACCCACACAAGCATCGTTATAAAGGTAAAACAATTTGCCTCATGTGTGCAAAGGCCATAATACAGGAAATAAAGAACACACTATAACCATTTGAAGTTTTTGTTAGTATGCATTAGTTTCTTCACCTAAGAATACCATGTGGAGTCATGCAATGCCTAGGGCTCCAGTAAGATCCTTTGCAGTACTGCTCGACGGTCAGAAGCTCTGAGCCGAAGCGCCTTCAGCAGAGCCTGCTTCCATCACCCTTATAATCATCATTACTGCAGACATCACCATGGTATGCTACAAGCTACAAGCTCCCCGTCTGCTCCCTACCTGAGGAGCCAATATGATGGTGTGTGAACTCATCAGCAGTGCAGTGTTTCTGTCATGCTGTGGGACCGTCACCACATTTCCCCTGAACCTGAGTTCCCCTGAGTCTACCCTCATTATGGCTTCTATTTGGGGGGGGGTTGGGGTGGAAGGGGTGTGATATGGCTTTTCCCTCTTCCAGAAATTTATATTCTCTTCTTTGCAATCTCTCCCCCTGTGACGACCATTCTTAATTATCTCATTTTATTGCTGAATTCTTTTTTTTCACAGCCTCAGGTGGTAGAGTGAGGAACGGTTCCTCAAGAGTTATTGCCAACGATGGCTGTAAAATCAAATGATAAAAAGCCCGAAGTTCCACTTAGCAGGAGATCTGAGTCAAATGAGTCAAACTTTGGACCAAACTAAACGGCCATAATCCACTGCTGTCAATCAATCTGCATGGGTTTAGCCTGGACAGTTTAACCAGATTTATTCTGTCATATCTTCAAAGAACCAAAGGGAAAATGTGAAAAGGAAACACACACACACGCACACACACACACAGAGTATGAAGCAGATATCCACATAGAGTATTTTGTCTATTGTGAATCTTTTCATCTGAGCTCACACTGATTTAGTTAACAGGTACATAAACAGAATTTTGTCTAACAACTTGTCTAACAATCACTACTTCCACAGTTAAAATGCATTCCTATGGCAATATACTGCTTTTCTTATTGCTACAAGACCAAATCTGCTACAAGGATAGGGGGTATTTTAACTAGAAAGATTTTGAATACATCTGACACATCTAATAACACTTTGTGTTTTTTTTTAGTCTTTATTTTCTCATTTGAATACAAATTATCATAGAAGGTCACCATTTTCGTACACAACACTTTGATTATTTCAGCGCACTGTTTGGTGTTTTGAATGTCTAACTATGTCTAAACCTGAAACAAAACTTTCATTCATCTGTACCCATCACAAACGATGAATCTAGTTGGTCTATAACATATGCATAGATTTCAAGGACATTTGGCCCAATGTTATTCTCTGTCATCCAAAACCCTTATCAATTTCCAAGTCACAAGACCAAAGGTCAAGGTAAAAAAAAGTGCTTCAGCGATATCATTTGATTTCCAGGAACAAACTTGCCACTTGGGCAAGGACTTTAAACAAACCTTACACAAAAGTTCCCTTCACTGTTCCCCCAAGCCTTAGAAAAACTCAAGTTAGAAGATCAAAGACACTCCTGCTAACTTTTTCAATTACAAGTTTCTTACTGCTTCTGCATCTAAAATTCTCCTTCAGCTAGTATTTGTGTCTGTCCTTTATGCATCCTTGTAGAAAATGTCTGTTAAAAAAGTGGTGATCACATATGCCTCCACATCTACCACCTCACTACTAAACGTATATGTACCATACTTTATATTCTTACCACATATACATACTATTTCTACGTGTTACAGTAACTGGCTATTTATTTTTAAACGTTTTACAGTCCTACTTCACTTCTTTACTGTCTTTTTGAAGTGACTGCCTACTGAATATTTCCAGCCTGGGGGAGCCTCGTGACTCCCACCGCATTTTAATTTGTACTATTTTTCAGTTTCAGCAGTCGAAAAATGGACATTTAATTTTCATCATGCGTTTTCAATTTTTATCGGGATTGCCATCAAACAACCAGGCCGAAAGAATAGCAATCATTTGAACGACAGCAGGACTAACAGCACAGTAAAACAAGCACTGTAGGTTGCAGCTGGAAATCTGAGAGGCATCACAACCAATGGTAATATCCTTATTGAAGCAGAGACACACTGAATTGTCCAAGTCATAAAAATAACATGAATGAATGAAGAGGGCATGCATTTCAAAAGCAAGCAATGATATTGACAGCTCCCCTCCAGCTGATAGCAGTCATGAGGATGATGAAATTCATCCTTTCTTATGAGGCAGAAGTACTTCCTGGGGTTACTGGGAGTGAGTCTGACAAGCAGCCTGCTACAACAGATGATGTTCAGCACAATGAAGAGTCTTAGAGCCCATCTAAGCCAGCAGTAGTTCACCCGTATATGGACAACCAGGGTATAGCTAGCTAGTGAGCTTTTGAATTCATGTGATTCTGTGAAATATTTAATATCCCTCCCTCATAAATGTTTTCTCAATTACTGATGGTAGTAAATACCAATGGTTTACAGCTGAGAGATTTTTTCAGTGTAACACTTATTACAGCAGACAGTACCTAAGGTGTCAAATAAACCAAACAATGTAGCTGCAGAAATATATTTGAATGTAATTAAATCTACTAGCATTATACCTTATAATTTAGTGACTGAATTTGTTGATTTTGATTGTTGTTGTTTTTTCTGAACTGAAAATAGTGAAGAGGAATTGAGTCCTTGCTTGAAGTGATGACTTAAGGCACTGATTCTCAATCCTGCTCCTGGGGCCCCCCTGCTCTGCACGTTTTCCATCTTTCCCTGCTCTACCTACCTGACTGAACTCATCAGTGGCACTTTTGATTAGCTGAGCACACCTGATTTAATCAAGAGCATCACACTAATTTCAATCAGGTGTGTTTGGAGCAAGGCTAGATATGCAGGACAGGGGGGCTCCAGGAGTAGGATTGAGAAACACTGACTTAAGGCATTGCAAGGAGTTGTACAACAGTCAAAAATATTGACATGTCAGAGCACTCCCAAAACTAAGACGTTGGCTTCTGCATTTGCTGTGGGCACTTGCCCTAGCTTTTAAATGAACAGGGTACTCAAACCAGAAAAAATAAAGTACAATTACTGTCATGTACATTTTGGCAATTCTGTGACAGACAATATTAATTTTAATTGTGTGTGTGTGTGTTTGTGTATTGGGAGGGAGGGACAAATTAATCTTTCGTCAAATAGCTCTGCTTTCCCTCCCCCAAATTAAATATTTACCTCTATCCACCCCCCCCCCCCCCCCCCCCACAGCATGGCCCATACAGCATGTAAGACACAAACAGTGTCACACTACATACAGAACAGAAGACATCCTCAAGGAGGACATGATAGACAGTGATTGGAATCACTGTTTCAGTATTCCCCAACACAGCATATCTCATGTATGACCTTATGTATAGCAAAGCAAAAAAGTGGACTGATATTACTTCAGTGGATAATCCTTTGGTAATTCTAAAAACAAATACCAGTGGAACATCAACAGTTTTTATCCAAAATCTTGTAATGGTCAGTGCATAGCTGTATTTGGATTTCTGATGACAGTAATATTGCTTCTCAAATAGCACTGGGGTTTTCTGAAGTCTATGTTTTTTGACAACTAACCATAAAAGGTTAATCTTGGTTAACCTCAAACTTAGATATGAGAGGAATAGCTCCAGGGCAGACATTACCACAGAGTTTGGCCATGGGTCACTTTAACGCTAGAATGAGAGAAAGATTTCTGTATTATATCAACGAGATCCACCCCCGCAAAGCAAAAGCGTGAGAGTTTTTGCCATGGGTTTGCAAGGAGGTCCCCTGGGGGCCTTGGTGAACATCCCTTCTGTATTTTTCAAGGATTGTGAGTTTTGCCCAGAATCACAAGGACCACAGTAAGAATTCTGCAATTGCGTCCTAATCCACTGCAGGTTTAGCAACTCCCAGCCAGGACAGTGGTGTGGGATGGGGTCACATGGTCATCCTACCCAATATGTGAATGTTTAAAAAATGACCCTCATGGAGTGTAGGGGGGTAGAAGGGAAGGGTTAGAGATGGGCATTTTGAAATTTCCCCACAAGTGCGATGAACATATCTATTTTTTAATTTTCCCTTTATCTCACTAGGAAGTCCCACTGAGATGCAGATCTGCATAAAAAGGTAGCTCATACGTTAACAATTATAATATCTCATTAACTAAAATTAGTGACTGCACAACAGAATTAGTGGCATGGTGTAGTAACCTAAAAGCATACACAGTCTTCCTGTATTAGGCTTTGTAAACTGGATTTCATCCAGCCAAGTTAACTTCTCCAATTGTAAAGCGAACATACCAGAGAATGCATAGCAACAAATTACTATGTAACATTATGTAATATGTAATAATATAATATGAAATATTATGAAACAATATTACACGTTCTTGGCTGCAACTGACAAAATGAAGCTGTAGAGGCTTTGATTGCAGTCAAAAAACTGTATATCAGGATAATGCACTGGTAGCCACTACCTGAAACACTGATTAGCCTATGTTTCCCCACATAGTGCTTGTCATTCAAAAGTCCCTTGCAACAGCACTGCAAAGCTACAGACTGACCACATCAGTATATCCTGTAAAGCTCCTCCATGTATTTCAAATCCTTTGCTCTCTTGAGTACTGCCATATTTGAATTTGATAATGACCAGACTTGATAGGCTTTACACAAACTGTAACTGACAGTTTGTTGCACTGATCGTCACACCCGATGTGCAGACTGAAACCACTAATCCCAGCTTCTGAAGCTGGTCACATGTTCAGACTTCAATGCGTGCTCGGGTGATGATGATGCGACCTATTGATCCCCTCAGCCGATTTGGAAACATTCAATCGATAAGCCCCCTATTGGATTCTGAGAGTTCATTCGGAGCTGTCCTCTAATGAAAGTTGGTATGCGCAGCTGTGCGCAGTGAGTTGGATGTGAAAGACTGCTAATTGAAATGTATATCTGAGAGCGTTCTGAAAAGTCATTTCCCTTAGTCGGTAAGTTTCATTATGCCATTAGACACGCCTATTTGATGAAATGCTGAAAACTCAGGGGTCCTGAGGAGTGAAAGCAGTAAAACTGTCTTCATATTCTCAGTTATAATGCATGAGAGAATGTCAGTGTTTCACGGGCCTATTATGAGACCTTTGATTTCTGAGACGCATTAGCACACCTGTTTTGTTTTGTTTCATCATTTTCACCGGATGAAGACGATTCCATTTCATGAAGCGCAAACGGTGAATGGTGTCAGTGAATGGTGTCATTTTCAAGCTTGATCAAACCCAGGATGTGGGACTCTCAAGCCGATGGGACAAGCCTACCTTTCCCAGCATGGAAGAGCTGTCAAGAGGTCAGAGCATTAAGTGTATGAGCTTAGTAAGTACGTGGTTTGTGTGAGGCACATGAACTCTATTAGCACATGCTGTATGCATGGAGGTGGCGATGCTTCAGAGGGTGAAAGATTGGCTGGCAATACATATATCCTTCCCATGTGAAATGCTTGTGTGGTGTGCCAGCTTAGGCAACTGGAGCTGTAATTGGAAGTTGTGCAGGTTCAGATCCTGAGGGGGAATTGCTGTTTTACCCATCAACCAACTACCTGAACCGCCTCAGTGAATATCCAATTGTAAAAATGAAAACATAAAGATTAAAAAAAAAGTGTTGGAAATAAAGCTGAAGCAGGCTGATAGCTTAGCAAAAAAAATAATTTCTGCATTTTTGTTCTCTCTGGCCATATCTGCAGTATTGTATTTTATGTAAATGCACTTTTTAAGAGTGAATCTAAATTGCCACTTGTCGGGTTAATAAAGGACTATTGTATTGTGTAGTATTGTATGTATACGAAAGACTGTGTTATTTTTATTGAAGCGCTCCTGATGATCCTCTCCATAATTGAATAAGAAATGATTTTTGAAGAATAATGGTTTTGGATGCAGTTATCAAGCTGAAAGAACACGCCGTCAGACTGAAGACAAATGTCAGGAACATCTCTAACTCTCTTCCATCATCTCTTCTACCCAGAGCAGTGATATGATTTATAAGGAAAAATGAGTAAGCACGTGTGGGGGAGGGTGTGTAATAACTGATAAATATGAGCTTTTTGTCTGTTTCCTCCTAATTTATTGAATTTTTTGTTTTTCATGAAGTTCACAAACTACATTTTCCTAGACTACAGAACTCCCTCCCAGTACACAATGCGGAGGGAGAAAATGCTGAGAACGAGACGCTGTGGCTGGTTTCAAAGATGTTTAAATGTACCTTTGTAAATGGTGTCTTTATACATGGCCCTCACCCTGCATTCTTGATTTTCCATTTTACGTTTTTTATACATACTATATATGCATACTATTTATACCGTTTTTCTGGTTTTATCATGCCATTCTATTGGTTATGTTCCTTGTTTTAATGTTTTTACCTTTTGCTTTGCTAGGCTTTTACATGTTTTGGTACTACTGATGCACTGAATTTCCATTCCAAGTTTTTCTGTGAGAGAAAAGGCCAATGCAGGTAAAATCCATGGTAGTTATATGCATTATCTCTACAAGATGGAGAGCTCTGTGATGTCATTTTAAGAATGTATACTAAGCCGTTCTACTCTGTTGTGTCAAGATAACATGGATCAACCCGAAATGTCCCAGGGAACAGCAGGGGAATCTCGAATCTGTACAAACAACCAGAACGGGGCCTTGAATAGACTGAGGCTGATGTTATGTTTACTCAATTCGAAGGTCTTTGCATTAAATAGGGAGCGGGCGACAGAGCATGCGGGTAGCGCTTGAGAGAAAAGGTGTTTTAGACACAGGAACTGCCGCAGAGTGATAACCAAACGGCCATCCTTGAGCAGAAATCCCTCACACTGGCACTGGGAAGCTAATGAGACATCTTTTAATGTTAAAAAGGCTAATTCAGTCGATGCCTCCTGGGGGATTCTATAAATTATGGATCTGCAACTAAAAAGCTTAAATGTCTCATTATGTCATCACACCCCATCTTTTCTTTTTATGTACCGTGTCAGTCAAGACTCATCACCTCCCACCTGCGTGTGCTTACGGTGGCATGAGACACTGGCTCTAAAGGAACAGCATCTTCAGACCTGGTTACCAGCAGGAGTATCGTCGCTGTGGTGCTCTTAGGCATGTGGCATTTAAGGGTCATAACACACCAAGCCTGCTGTGTTTTTGTTGTTTGTTAATTCATCAACAAATTTTAACCCGTGAATGTCATCCCAACATGAGAATGACATCACATCATGTCACGTCGTGTCCCCCCCAAAAAAATGGACTTGGTGGGCAAGGGACTTAAAGCAGGAGGAGAAAGAGCATGTGTATATCATTCATTCAGACACTCTTCACGGTCAGCGCTCAGCCTGTCAGTGGGTATGGCTCCTCGAACCTGCATCCCTTTGCGCTGTGCCTCTTAAGCAAGTCTTCCTATTCCTTACTCCAAGGCTGAACAAGTTGTACGGGCCATCCCTGTCTTATGAAGAAAAAATTAATAAATAAAATTTGAGCTTAGATATTGTGTAGGGTTAGCGATGAATGCTTTTCTGTCTGTTGTCTTGGCACTATGACAACGCAGTTCATATGGTGCACACTCCTGACCTTCACACAATATAGTAACCCCTCATTCATTCAGTGCTCAAGTAGGCAAACCCTGATCTGTTGCCAGGCTACAGTACATGATGAAAAATCAGCTCTTGTATCACTCAAAATTCATTAAAAACTACCCAGCATTTAAAATGATGCAGGGGACATGGAGGTCAGGACAATCCTAAAAACTTAAACGCCTCCTCGTAAATGCATCTGAGGGAAGAGGACACTTTATACAGCCTCCAGGGTCTGGAAGCCCTGGGCATGGAAACGGCTCTCTCAGGGAAGTCCTAGCACTACTTAATTTGCTTGTGAGTGCTACTCTCAGAGTGCTCTACATACTGAAAGGACAGATCACTGGATGGGCAGTGCACTCAGATTTTATCTGCAGGTGTCTAGACTGGGAGAAGAGTTGTGCAGGTCCCCAGGGTCCCGAGGATGCTTAACTGTTAACAAGATTAATTCCCATCACCATCTGGAATGTTCCCAGTGGCCCTTGGGCCGAGAGCTGCTCTTAGGGCCTTCTTCTTGTACAGTGCACTGCACACAAATGCAAACCAACACACCCACCAAAAATACACATGCATGCATAAACAACACACACACACACACACACACACACACAGCGTGATGACTAATGTGAGGGTTTTTGTCACTGCTGTCACTTGACTGCTGAAGTGAGGGAATGGAAAAACGCCAGTGGTTTCTCTCAATACAAGATGTCATTTGCAAGATTAAAGCAGCCCTAAAGCCATCATGTTTCCTGACCGGTGTTAAAGCAGCATAACAAAGCTGTGAGAAGTCTAATCCACAACAACCTGCGCAATACTTCACAGTTGTCCGTAGTACTCAAGGCCAGGAGTGACCCAGATTGGTTCTGGAGTAGACAAGTACACAAACTGCCAATACTTGTGCAGACAATGTCCCGCCACCATGACCACTACCTTCATAGTGTACTATTTATGAATACACCCCAGTTCTAATACTTTGGCTGTTCTTGTCACTTTTTTATACCTCTTCATGCTTTGAAATGACATAAAACACATCAAAAGTAGACTGCAGCATCTGTGTTTAGCTATAAATGTAAACATATCCTAACCTGACATCATTACCGTCACTATTATACGGAAAAGGACAACATTTCAAATTTTTAAACATCAAATGACTATGGAAAATTAATCTGCAGGTATATATCAAAGTGGATTACAGTGTCAAAATGTTTCTTGCAAGTGGCTACCATCAGTGCTACTGAGCACTAAATTAAAATAAATGAAAATCTTGCATTACATCATTCAATAAAATCAGGACCAAAAAAGCAAAAACAAAAGCAAAGCAAAACAAACAAACAAAAAACATTTAGACGGAATTTCCAAACCACTACTTTGTATGGGGAAACGCTGTCTGGTGATACCAGCCTCTTTTTTAAACGTTTAGCTCATACACTTGATGCATGCAAATTATACGATTTGTCATTTTGGAAAGCGGCGGAAATCACCAGTGCAGGACAGAGGGCATAGCCCATGTTGTTTTTTTTTTAATTCAAAGACAAGACAGACTGGAGAGAGGTTATACCGGGCTACCTTGGATTCTTGCTGGCTGATACTAGACGCCGGTGACTGTGGCAGCTCATGTTGTTCTCGGTCGTTCTCTTTACCGACGCTGTCGTCCGTGATCATGCTAGCTGGTGGAATCATTTTTTCATCTGATCCGAGTTTTTCCTTTCTTTAAGGCGACGGCGCAGGACGGCTCTCGTCTTCTTTTCGGCGACTCCCGTCCCCTTGAGGTGTCTCCGATTTTTACATGCTGTCTCTTCAACAGTACTTCAGTAGTCTAATTACTTAGTCCAGAAGCGGAGTGCATCCCGCTTTGTTGACGGGTCCCCTGTTGTCTTTTTGTGGTGGTGGTAGATAACGTCCGCTCCGAGGATTCAAATTTGCTTTCGATGTAAAAGAGAACGGATAAATCCCCTAAAGTAAATGGACGAAGAAAGAAACTTGCCCACGTTTCGTAAGAACGAAGAATATTTCATCACCACCAAAATAAAAAAAACGGCAAAGGCACGCAAAACCTTGTAATTAATAGCTATAGCGAGAGTCTTCCTTCGAAGTATTTTACTTTTAGCGACTTTTCCGGAATCGTGAGAGCCCGCCGGTTTGCTTACGAGGTGAGATGCGGGTGTTCAGGTCACGGCAAGGAGCGGACAACTATTTGCGCTGTCAGATGGGAGAAACTGTCACTTTGTTAATGGGCGTGTGGGTGTGTGCGCGCCCGAGGGCTTTGGGCGGAGTTAAACCGCTGACAAAACCGACGGAGCGAAAAGCGTATCACATATTTCGTGGCTGTTTTATCAGCATCGCGGTTGTTTTACGTAACTACTTATTTGATCCACGCCGTCATGTCTTCGAAATATATGAGAGAACTAATTTCAGAGTTATTTGCCAGTGAGCTTCTTCACCCGTTAGTGGTTCTTCATCTGAGATCACATTTTTGCTGAACTTGATAACCGTTATTTAATAGACGTCTAATTTTGTGAAAAGCTTTGTTTTTATAGCCGATTAACGTTATCATGATACGGTATCAACAGACACAACGGCTGTTGACGGCACAGCTACATACAACTTTCCTACAGCCTGAGCTCGACGGAACCTACGTCACACACGGCAGGGGCAAGTGCATAATACGCAATGTTCAATTAAAATATTGTCGAAAACTACTTCCCTCCATATCCCCATAATGTGGAGCACACACGTGTGTGTGAGCAAGAGAGAGGAATCAATCGTCATTGATTTAAAACATTTTTTTATCATTGATTTTTTTTTTTTTAAATCACACTTATAAAGTGTTCTTTAAAAGACAAAGCAGGCTGCTGCAGTCACACCAGAGATCTGAACGACCATTATAAGACTAAAATGGAACAGAAAGAGCAATTCCAATAGGAAATTCTGTCATATTTTAGTTATTTTTTTTATAACTCATTATCACAAGAAATAAAAAAAAACAATGTAATGTACTGCATCTTCAGGCCTTCTTACATGCAGAACCCATCAAGTAAGTTTCACATGGTTACTTAGTCATAACAACTAAACTTTCTTTCAGTTTAATTTAACATTAGGACTCATTAAATTATTTCAATAGCACATGGAGTCATTTTAAACTGAGTTATGATTTAGCATGATAGCAAGATCTGATATTGTACAACATGCTGTGATACTGCACTATGCTCTAAAGGGTGTCATTGGCAAAGGGTAATTGTTGTTGTACAGCTAGGCTTGTTAGTTAGCTGTGGCAAAGGCCAAGTAACTGGGGTTGCTTTAGTGCTTCTGGTGGGTAAAGGCTTTGCTCTGGACCACATGCCTTCTGTGGAGCTGTGATATGAATTACCTTCAGTTCAAATTTCACGTTAAGCACAGTGCTTCACAGTTAACATATCAGAGAGGGAGTTAATAATCAAAGAAAGACACCTGTAGAAAAAAAAGACAATTTAAAGTTAGACAAATTGATTTGAGCTTATTGCATCGTAGTTGAAATAAACAAATTGCATTTGACAGCTCTTGGTTTTTAAATGTGATTTATGGAATATGGGTGTCTTTTGTCAGAACATTTGAACAGCTGTACTGGGAAATGTAATATGAGACAACCTTGCGCAATGCACATGGACTGACAACCCAGCTAATAAATAATTACCTTTGATTCATCCCCTGAAGGGATATTCTGTTAGATTCTATTAGATTACATTGTAAAAAAGGATTAATATAGAACAGCCATTTAACATAACACATTGTATTTGAGGAGCTCTGCGGTGCGTAGCATGGGAGTAACAGCTAGAGAAGGAGATGCTGACAGGTGTGCAGCAGGTCTTTCTTTCAAAGTTCTCTGTCAGCATTGTGACCTTGTAAACAATGCCAGGAGACTGCAGTCCTGCTGTGACTAGAATTTATACAGCGTACAGCTGGGGAGAGAAGCACATCAACTGCAGCAGCCCTTTATTACTCTCATTTCTCACCCAGGTATATTTTAAATACAGTTCCCATCCAGATCTTCGTTTTTCTTGCCTCTGGCTGTTATTTTATGTGAAGGTCCCAGAGGATAAAATTTTCATTCAGCTGTAAAGGTGCATTCGGTGACATTGGTCCTTTGTGTCACCACCATTGAAGTCCTCATTGTCATCATCGTTGTTATTAAAGTTCCAAATAAGGGTTTGAAAGGAGAATTTTCAGACCGATTAACCAAAGCTTGATAAACTGGTCCCGTCCATGACTACAAAAATCCCACCCGCCACTTCCTCTCCATGTCACTATCCCTCCTCCACCCCAGCTCCCCCTCTCTTTCCCTTGTTTATGATGTCCAAAGGGAGGGTCAACAACCTTGGCCAGCGGCCAGGTGCAATCCCCTTGGTGGACTCCAAGCTGAGTGAAAGTACTGCTATGACCACACCAAGCGCAACCTTCATGCTTGAATTGCACTGAATCAACTTTGTCATCACTATTACTGTCATCATCATCATCATCATCATAAGGAAATTGCATTTGATAGTGGCCATCTTCATCATCATCAACCTCATCATTATCCATGCACACGTGACCTACAATAATTGATTAAGCATGTGGGAATTTGTCAAATTACACTTGTTTTCTTGACCTCAGTTCCTTCTGTCTCAATTTGAAGTATGTGTAATTTATCAATATGGCAGTCCCATTGGCACTGGGACACATGTGGGCTGGACAGATAATGTAACAATCCTTAAATCTTGTTAAGAGGGCAAATGGTGGCTTTGCCGAGTGCAAAGTGAATGGTGCCTTACCAACAATTTGCCAGCATTAGGGACCATCAGTCCCTGGTGTGACATGTGGCCAAGGGGTAGATAACTATCATGTTTAGTGTCATTTGGTGTGAAAGAATCCCTTGTCTGGCTCAGTGGCTCATTGAGCTTGTTGTTAAACTGTCTGCATTGACAGTAGACAATTGTGGGTCCAATTTCAAAGTCAGACTTAAGGAATGGCACCATCACGTCTTGGCATTTGGTATAAATGAAATGGACTGGAGTGATGAACCTGTGTCCTCTTCAGAGGGAACAGTCTTAATTGTACGCGTAAGTGCTTCAAACAGAGACAACTGGACAGTCTCAAACACTGCTGTTACCCTTTCTGGCAAATATGGCTTCCATCCTGTGCTTGTCTTTTTAGTGTCATATCTGTGGACTAGTGTCAGTGTTAAATAATGAAGACGCAAGAAGAAGCAAGGAACAGAACCTCTATTTCTTTACTGGATATCTTAATAATTTATATCATGTAATATTGTGTTAGATTTTTGTTTCTGTCATCAGTTGCTGGGGCAAACAGCTGTATTTATATAGCAATATAAGCATGTTGAACATATGAGAACACAAGCCAAAGACAGGCCAGTGCCATCTATAACACAGACAAGGCGCAATAATGATTTGCATACCAAGGAAACAAGGACCAGGCAGTGGTTGCATGCATCAGATTGGCTGCATGTCATTTGTTGCTGGGGGGATTTCACAGTGTGGCGTAAGGACTGCCCCTCATGACATCTCCCTCCTGTTCAAACTGTCATATCTGAGACTGTTTACATAGAACGCCTGAGTTTACTTTTCTGTGTTTCATTTGCAGTCTATCGAGAGAACAATAAAAATATGAAAGACATGGCACTAAGTGACATGTAATAAACACTTTCCTTGGGAAAAATAAAGGGTTTTGCCCACATAGCAGTGAAATGGAATTTATCACGGCTCCAGTCAGAGACTGTCAAATATAGGAGATGCTGGGAAATAAATCTTTTTTAGAAACTTGATGATCTATACTATTTTAATATGGTTGTTTATTTAGTACCAGGCACGAGTTGGGTTTTGCCTAAACCATATAAGGATAAATTTCAGACCTCATGTTAGCTTGCATTACGCTCAGACGAATGTAATGTACCATTATGAAGCCAACTGGGAAAGAGGGTAATTGCTGCAAACTTATTAGCTTATGACTTTATTGTGTCATTTGATGAGGTGTTTCCTTGGATGGATTTGTTAGCACTCTAACACTGCTGCACTTAATCAAGTAAAAGTGCGGGCAACTCCAGGAAGCAACCTAGGCTCTTGAGAGACATTGCAGGATTCTTAATTTTGCTTCTTATGCCCAGCTCACTATGTAAGCAAAATAATTTTCCTACCTTTGCATTATTAAAGTGAAGAACAATATCAACATTGTGTACATGCTGTTTGTTAATGGAATTCTTATTAGATGTGCTGCAAGAAGACATGTATTCTTGTTATTTTTCAGACCTTTAAAATGCAGGCAGCAAGTCTAAGGTTTTTTTCTTTTTTTTGTCTGGCTTTGTTATTGCAGAATGCTCTTGGTTTTCTGGACTGAGCACATCTCCATCATCTGTGAGGCATATAGGGCTACTCCCAAAATCTCATCCACGGTGGGCCAATGGAAATGGGCGAAATGGAAAACTCAACCGAGAAGCTATATTGCTTCAAACCAATATATTAGTATTGCATCAGAATTATGAAGCAACAAAAGAGAGGGCAGAGAGAAGGGTGGGCACAGAGAGGGGGTGGGGGAGAGACAGAGAGAAAGAGAGAGAGATAGAGGGAAAGAGAGAGGGGACATTGAGACAGAGAGATATACATTGTAATTTCCTCTCTCAGCTGCCATTTCTAACAGGACCCAATATGGTGCGTAGATGGGGGTTAATTATATGAGATGAAGGCCTTTGCTGAAGTGCTGTGAATAAGACCTGACTGGCCTTCCTATGAGTCGTGATCCTCTTACACCTCACATCTGAACGACTGCAACTGTCTTACTGCTTACACCCGACAGGCCAATCACCACAGCTGTTTAGCGCTGACTGTGTATGAGGTTGAATCTTTCCTTGACATAGCCGTGAGTCTGTAATCCTGAGAATGCACTTCACTTGGCTTAGTTCAAAGAACCTGAACTGTCTGTCTGGAGAGGAAATCTCAGTGCATATACAAATCAACATGTCTCTATATTTTTGGTTTTTTGGGGGGTTTTTTGGCATACAATTTTTGATGTTTTCATGATGCCTCTGAAGCAGGATTTTTGAGTTCATCTCAGGAACCTGTCTAACCTGCTTATCTCTGAGTTCAAGCACAAGAGCATTTTCTCAAAAGTGTTGATTCACCTCCGTATTGGATTTTTATTCCCTGCCTCACTGCATGCATCAAAACACATGGACTTTTCCATCAGGTTACAGATCTAATAATAGGGTTTACAGAGTTGCAGTCATTTTTCAATTAGCAAAAAGATAGGTGTGATAATTCGGTGCGAGGAAGGAAAATAGATCAGGCTCGGATTTCCATTATGGCTCCAATATTCTGTTACTGTTTTCTGTAGTCAGCCGGGCATGCTAATATCCAGAAAGAATGAGTCCTGGCTGCATCATTTATTCTAACCTTGGAGGCTGTTCATAAGATTGAGAGGATTATAATTTCCTGTATTGCATCACAATCACCAGTGCCTTGCATTAAATGTGATTTTTTTTAAAAATGACTTTAATTCCTTTTTAATGTTTTACATTAGGTATAGAAAAATAAGGATAACAAAGACTAGGTTGGACTGTTAACAACAGTACATTTTGTTGAAATATACCTTGGTTAGCATGTAAAGATACTATCAGCAGTTTGCCATTTAGCATTAATATCTGATTGGACAATGGACTGTCCTGGAGAAAATAAGTTTGTATTTTGACAATAACCACCAGGAAAAGTGTGCAGCTGGAGAAATAAAGTGCAAACTGAATTAATTGCCCCATATAGGCTTAGGACATCCAACCAGATACTATCTTTGCATTTCATCTTTCTTATTGTACCCTTCCAAGGTGTCTTTCGAAATATGGGATCCTATCAAATCAGCAAATGTGAATAAAGATTGATATCAGTCTTTTGGTTGCACAAAGGACCCCATCCTTATAGTAAAGACATGTGCAAAATGTGGAATTGTGCACCTTCTGCGGCAAAGGGCGCAGAGTGCCAAACCACTGCCATCAGTGACACAATGCCAGCAGGTAAATGGGTGGGAGAGGGTGTATAAAACAAGAATTCACTAGGAGGGCTGCATCAGAATGCCTGTCTTTGGTTCAGTTTGGTTCTTTGTCAATGGAACCAAGTCCATTAGTTCACAAAAATAGGTTACTTTTTCAACCCTGAGAACGGAGGGCAAACTTATAAGAGAGAGTGAGCAAATGAGTGGGTGGGTGGAAGAGTAAGTGAGAGAGAAAGAGTGTGAGTGAAAGTGTGGGTAAGTGAGTGAGAGAGAGCATGAGCAAGTGGGTGAATGTGTGATTGAGAGATTTTCAGTTAGTGAAAGAGAGAATAAGTAAATGAGTTATTGGGTGATTGAGTGAGTAGGGGTACTTTCACAAATAAGTTTTGCAGCTGTCATTAGATTCTGAAGGTTTTGCTAAGGTGATTTTTTTACTTTGTATCATTAATGAGTACAAACACAACAGCTATTGCATTTGACTACAGTCAGTATGAGGTGTTTTGCAGTTTGCTTATATATGATGCCTTGCTTTGAGCCAGAATTCTATGTATATACAGGATCGTTTTGCTGTTTTTCGTTTGTGTTTGAAAAGCCTCGCATTCATAAGCACAATTCATCAAACTGTAGCTGTCACAATATACAGCCACTGCACTACTGAAAAGAAATGAAGGGCCACCTCTGCAGTTTGCTTACGCATTAGCATCACAGTGTCACTCTAACTGATTGGATGAGAAAGCAGAGGAGTGACATTTGATTGGATAGCCACACTCTGAAGTTAAGCAGCTTTCTCTGTTTCCATATGTCACAGAATTCAATACTAAAGTAACTGCCATTCAAGACTAAAGTAATTGGCATATGTAAACACAGTGTTTGACTGTGTGCTATATGCTGAGGGGCTGTTTTGTTTCACTGTGAGGTTGGTCTACTTTGAATTTTAATACCACAGGGAGTTTGCATCGCTGTCATAACAGGATGTGTTGGATATGAGTTGCAGTCAAAAATATGAACTAGCAATCTGAAGCTCAAAACACATGTACTCACATACTAGCTGTTCTAGTTTGGTGGTGGAATTTTTTTCTTTTAATTATTTTTTCGTTTGAAAAGAATTGCTTTTGTCTACGAGGATCTGAAGATGGAAATATGCCTTAACACACCTAAGTGCCATTCCTCACAGGGCACCATTTGATTCCATTGGATTACATCGTATAATCTTTATATTACTAGCAAACAAAGCTGCTGAAAAGTAGAGAAATTTCTGTACAAATGTAATCATATTCCTTAGAATAATAATAAAAAAACAACTTTCACCATATTGCAATCTAACAACATTACTGCAGGTTTACAGTCAGGATTCGCTTTTTTCTCTGTACGAAAACAAAAAGTCAAAGCTGAGGTCAAAGATCAGAACTCCATACAAAGTTTGTATTTCACTCCTTCTCCTGCACAGTAATTAGGAGATTTGCAAGGAGATGAAGGAGGTCAAAGGCTGGAATGCTTTTGTAGGCCAGCACACAGAGTCCTTTAAATAGTGAACTATTCCGAGTGAGGTCAGGTCCACACTGGGCCACTACATAAAGGATTTATTTCTCTGGAAATAGCAGCAATGAAAAAGATTCATTGCCCCGTTTCCTTGACATTCTCAGCAATCCCGGCCATTAGACAGTCATAGGTAAGATGGCAATGACCTCTGTCCAAAGCCACCTCCCTCAAAATCAATACAGATGGTTATTTAAGTCTTCACTTTCACAAAGCAATTCGAAATGCTGGTTGTCAGGCAGTTGCTGTATCGCTTGGCAGGCATTCCATAGCAGAAACCAATGCAATTTTCTGGCGTTGAAAAGACAGATTAGCAAATGGGTGACATGTGGGTGCATATTGTAGACATGTTCTTTATGGCTGTGAATGCACAGCAGATTTTTTGTATACATGCTGTAAATGGGTAGTATATTTGACGTGTATGTGTTATGCATATGTTCGTTGTGTGTGTGTGTGTGTGTATGGTGGAATAGAGATGTACAGTATATGAGCCGGGTTTTTAACCCAATGGTTGCCCATTTAATTTCATGACAGATCATTTCCATTGTACCCAGGAACAAGGTGCTTCACCTGAACTGCTTCAGTAAATATTCAGCTGTGTAAATGCATAACATGTATGGATGTAAGAGATGAATGTTGGTATGGATAAAGAGAGTCTGCTAAGTAATATGTAATGTATGCGTGTACTATGTGTGTGTATGTAGTGTGTGTCATGTGGATGTACTCTCAGTATTGTTGTGACCTTGAATGATATAGTACATCTCCTGCAGTTTCTGTCATAGTTGAAGGTTGGTGCTGGGACCCCTCTCCTCAGGGTCCATCCAGCACCAGATGTCCCCCCACAGGGATCCTGCCACATAGACAACAGGGGTGACTTCCCCTAGTGTGTGAGCTCCATACCCCTCAGCCTATCACAGCCATGATTATTTAACAAAATTATAAATGAACTAGTGCAAACTTGACATTGTTGTGGTTCTTTGTGGTTTTGAATTCATCCAAATTTTGGCTTTTCCCACAATACATGGACACAACATTCCTACTATTTGCTTAGCAGCTGCCCATATCCTGAGAAGCCTTCTCAGCCTGCACTTCTAACAAACATATTCTACTTTTGCACTTGTTTGCATAGGTATGATGGTGTCTGATTGGCTAATCACAGATGAACGGTGTCTGGAAATAAATTGGTAATTTTATTCCCACCCTACAAAACTTCCCAGATCTGGAAACAAAATATAATCATCTAGTCCTTTCGGCTTCTGATCAATTAACCAGGTGTTTAAATGTTTCCATTATACTGTTCATAGACACACAGACAAATACACAAGCCAATCAAAATACACAGCTACAGTCATATAATCTCTGCCCAACCTATTGCTGGCAAAAGTAACTTCTCATTTAATGAGGACTGAATCCACACAAAGTAATATTTCCGAAATGAGCATAGCCTCCAACATAAAACAAGGCTGATGACATAAACTATAACACACATACAAAAACTTGCAAGGGAGTTCCCAAGGCAAGTATGTGGAAACATAAAATTAATTACCTGATATCACTGCAGACCACATAAACAACATCAAAAGAAGACTTTTGAGTGCTAACAGAAACAGATTGGCTTCAATAGCATCTCTTTACCAATGCTACAGTTGTATGTTGGGGACCACAGTTTGGCAAGTTGCTTCTGGTAGAACATACTTTGCAGCTCCATACCAAGGGTGCAAAAATGGTATGATTAATTTTCCTTATGTGATGGAAATGAAGTTGGCGTTCTAAATAGATGTTCAAGGTACATCCATGCTTGGCGTTCTGAAGCTCGATCTGCACCACTAGTCATTGATTTTCCGTGAAAGCTCCATGCTGAAATGCAGAGCATTTGCCATCTGGAAGCCAGCCCTTGTGTTCCTTGTGTTCCCCTGTGAGCCAAACAAAATCCTGCAAAATTCTTCAGAGGCTGTTGATCTGAAATGCATGCTGGGATACATAATTTAATTATTGTGTGGGGCATGTCACAAATATAACCTCAATGACCTCTTTACTGACAATTTTGATATTGTTCCTGTTGACAGCATTTTGTGTCTGTTACTTAAATGCCATTCCTTCCTGCACAGGTAATTAACAGAATGAGTGGCATACAAGAACTCATGCGTGACAGAGAAAAGACTAGAGTGAATGCAACTATTTAAACATGTAGATCTAAAAAGTCAACTGTTTCAGGATTAATGAAACAGTCATAAAATGTACTCCATGACCTTGTGAGCTGTCTGAAAGGCTTTAGAGAGTTTTAGAGGCTGTTGTGGTAATGCTAGTAGAGTGTCCTCACTTTGATCAGCAGTGCTAGCAAATTGGACGCTTCAGTGCCACTTGTCTCCTGCTCATAGAGCAGGCATTGACATCACAGACAGGGGCCAGGATTTCATCAGGAGGATTCCCTTGGTTATACCTGTCAGGTCCCTCTCTCTGTGATCAAAGGCTGCCCTGCTCCTGAAGGGATTGGCTGGAGGAAGGGAAATAACCCAGATTATCTGATGTGGCCGTCCTGGACAGGGTCCTCAGAGGGAGATGTGCTTTTCATTCGTACTCCTTCATGGACACAGGGCGTGTGGATCCTGTGGCGCTCCAGATTCATGTTGTTCTAGAACATGCAGGATGACTCCTTTCTGCTGGACCTTGGGCTCTGTTGACCTGACATGCCTGGCTCACATCAGTCACTTTGGGATGGGCTACTGTGCCCTTGGGCAAGGTACTTAACCCACAATTGCCTCAGTAAATATCCAGCTGCATAAATGTACAACATTGTAAAAACTGTAACTGATGTAAGTCACTCTAGATAAGAGCGTCTGCTAAATGCTTGTAATGTAACCCCTCTTCCCCTATCTACAGTATGTGTACAATATTGCACAGGACACATCATATCAAGGACTTCCTCCAGAAGCAATTTCCCTCCGCGGTCTCTTCCTCGTGGGCGTTTTTTTTACCCATCTGAAAATGTAACATCCTCACATTGACGCTGCTCTCGATTTTTTTTTTTTAAATCAAAGACACTTTTTCTCTCTCCCACTGGTATATTTTTGGACTTGCTAAGTTAAGCATGTGTGAATGACGCGCCGGTGCTGTTTGTGCTGCCCGTTTGCAGGCTGGCATCACAGAGTAAGAGCTGTGTGTGCACCCTTTCGGCTCACCGCTGAATATTCAGCGTTCCTGAACAAAAACAAGGTGTAAATAAGTCAACAGAAGGTGTCTCTCCTGCCTGTCCGCACGGATTTACAATTAGTTTCCAAATTCATTCGCATTTCACCTCCGCCCCCAACCAGATGCGATTTGTGCCTGGGCAGATTGATAGCAGAGAGTGCTGCGCATCCAATTCCACTGCTCGGCTTAAGGTTGCCTCTCACCTCTGTGAATATCTGCAGACATTTGAATGAGGATTTCCCTTCTGCCTGATTGGAAGTACAAAGCCAATAGATTGCCTGGCCTGTGGGATATTTTTCCAGAATGGCCAGGCCTTGGCAGGGAAGGTGATGTGCTGGGCAGGCCACCACTGGATTACTAGATGGATGCATTCAACAGTCCTGAAAACTTACATTTTTATCACCTTTTTGATGCAATCTTAGTGTCAATAAAAGTGTAGACTGAAAAAGTGTGTATCTGTGACAAACAGAATTATACTGTTAAAGGATTGACATAAAGAAATAATAAGTCCACACTATTCATTATGTGAAAAAAGAGAGGAATGTTTCAGGCAATATTTTCATCACCTCTCTTACAAATAAATACGTATTTTATATATAAGCTTCTTTTCCTTTTATGGTTGTTATTTCTATTTGTCAGCCAAAGCGCATATTTTGTTGTGTTATGAAGCTTGTCCTAAGAGCACATTCTGAACTATATTTTATTAAAGGACAAAAACTCTATTTGCAAATGGGTCTGAATACACCTGTCAGTAAATTGCCAAAAGGCCAGGACAATAACACAGTGGCAGCATCTGTTTTTAGAGCTATTTGAAATGTCCCCATGTAGACAGATAAGTCAATATCATACCATGAAATTCCACTGTTGATCCAGCAGTAACATGAGGTATCACTTCTGATGTTATTCCACCTTACCATCATGAGGTGAAACCAGTTCTGTCCTGACGGTGTGGAATCCTGGTCATAGTCAGCTACTGCGATAACTGGTTGAGCCATACGCAAGCACCCTGCTAGCAGCTTATGAAGGGTAAATTCCTGTGCTAAAATCTGGAAACCCTTGTATTCATGGGCTACTAAAAAGCAAACAAGGCCAGGAAAAGTAGTCTTATATGTTTTTTAATCTGGTAACTGTTGCATTCAGGGGCAAAAAAGACAAAAAAAAACTAATAAGACAAAAAAAGACATCTTACATGTATTTAAACCCAGTCATCCAGTATCCAGGGTCTAAAAGTAAAAATGAGTAAATCTGTTCATCCATCTGTTCAAAACTAAAGCGGGTGAAACACAAGGGCCGGGTCATTACCATCCTCCTGAGAGGCAAAAAAACAACAACAAATCACAGAAACGAGGTTAGACATGTCCCAACAGGTTTGCATGAGAATGAAAGTAGGATTTCTGATGCATAACATTTCCCATTGGTTCTTTCATGTCACTCTGTGCCATAGATGGTTCAGGATCCTGCTGTTCGACTCATTGCATTCAGCGCTTCCTTGGGATCTTTCATCATACAGAGAAAACATTACACTCAGCCAACAACATCATTGTGAAAAAAAACTGTAGAGTAGCAAGCCTATCAGATGCACATCTTTGACAAAAGCTTAATATTACCACTTTGTGGTAATATTACCAAAAACTCTGAAAGACTGAACATAACACCCAGCTGTGCGTGGAATGTTCCCTTCCACCCTCCCAGAATGCTAACCACTTTAGAGTGTGGAGAACAGAGGAAGTTCTGTTTAAAATAGATCTGCTTAAAAATGACAATGATTTGAGTGTGCAGCTCAGGCAAGCAGTTCAGGGAAAATCAACCAAATTCTTCACAGTCAACAATGCAACTTGTTTTCAGCAGGGTATCCTCTGCCAGTAATAAGCTATATTAAAAAGCAATCAGTCAAAATTTTATATCAAAGACATTGCCCTTTGTTGAAAACAGTTATGCCACAAGCCCATAAAGAAACAACATCAGCATGAAATGAAAAATGCTGTGGAACTATAATTCAAAAATCAATAGAATACAGTTCATCGTGACTGCCAAACTTCATAATTACCAACTAAAACATTCAAGTCCTCAGGTCATCAGTTCAGCATTTTAGACAGGTATTGACATCCAGCTAATTACAACCATTTCTTTTTTTTAAGAAAACTTATGTGGTGACCATGTATTTCATTCTTTTAGTAATGGACCTCAACTACACTATGCTGATATGAGCCAATCAGAATCCAAAAACAAGTGACAAAAACTAAAAAAAACACTTCTTTGTCTGTTTTGACGGGAGTCAAAAAGTGTGACCTGCATGTCCACTTCATCAGGCCGTGTTCCAGCGAAGACAGCAGGGAAGGAAACGCTTTAATGGGTGTTCCCTAGGACTCCTGCTGCGATTTAGAGGTCATTAAATCCAAAATTAATTGAATATTCAAATCAAACATCTCTGCAGCAGAGTGGAAATGTGAGAACAAGTGGTTGGTTTTACAGAGCTATTCAACTTTTATAATGGTCTCAGGGTGCAGTCATGATCACTGCACATGGAGTTCCTGTGACCTTCTGATGACACGTCCATCATGTTAACTGACACGTCCATCATGTCATCATGCATCATGCCGTTGACTCCACAGCTGCCTGAATGAAGGGCGGATGGTTGGATGAAGTAATGGATGGAAGACTGGTGCTGGTACAGTGGGCTGTGGGCTGTTTGAGAGACATGGTGATGGTGTGGCACGGGCAGCACTGCTGCCATGATGCTACAGATCATCATCATCCTCCTCACTTTCCCCTCTTTGGGTTGCATACTGTACATGCATCCAATGAATGGGTAAGCTTGGACTGCTGATATCTCAGGTCTCTACTGCAGGCTTACAAATAAATAACAAGCCTATAGGGAGTGCTCAGCTATAGTCCCTGACTCAATCTGCACCCCAAGTCCGCTCATGCTTCTGAAACTGCCCCCACCTCACTTTTCAGTTGTGACGCCAGAACTTTCAGATAGTTTCTGATATGCAGATGTAACCATTTGAGTTCACTGTTTATTATTTTTTTTTTTTCCCAGATACTTCATTTTAAATCAAGCCTTTCAGTGCTAACAGTATGTTGCTTTGATCCTTTGAAAATCAGACTGTTGAGACCAAGGAGAAATTAGCTTTAACTCAGGAACACAAAAATATCTTACTGAAAAGAGTCTCTCTGAGTAAAAAAAATAAATAAATAAAGTCTCACACAACAGTGGCTTTTATCTTGTCCTATTAAAATGTATGATCTTCCTGAGCATCTGGAGAGTAGTTTTTTGTATAAAATATAAAGGCTGATTATGGATATAATAATTCTTCCCCACATGTGTCTTCCATGTGAGAGCCATGCTTTAGGTGGTTTTTGTCCTCCCTGAACTGACCCCCCCAACTCCCCATCAGCCAGCTTTAATAAGCCTATGACCAGAAGAGACATTTACCATGGTGTGTGGAAGAGTGCTGGCTTTAGAGGATGTGTATCACTCTGCCTCCCCCCTAGCTACTAACCCAAGATCTACCCTTAACTCTAATCCTAAAGCTGACCTGATTGTGATACATCTGATTGTGACCAACACACCAGCCATGAGTATTCACCTAGAACACAATTAAAAGTATGCAAAGCCAGCTGGTCTCTTAGCCCTGCCAATGCCAGCTCCTAACCGTAACTCTGACACTTGATCAAAACACAACCGTCTACATGAACTTGACCTTAATGGTAACCCTAATCCTAACACTGCCCTTAGGAAAAACCTAATCTCAGCCCTAACCCTAACCCTGACCCTAGTCTTAAACCTAAACCTAACCCTAACCCTAAAACCTCATCCTCCGTTTCGCCTCCATTTCACCACAGGAGCCTACTATTAAGCCACCTTCATAAATATTTACCCAGAAACCACATATCAGTTTAAGCATATGACATAATACACATGAATATAAATCCTAGAACCTCCCACTGTGTGCCTTGACCTGTTTCACCTCAGAAGCCCTAAAATCTTGTGGTTTACCCTCTCATGTTCTCCACACAGACAATAACCCAATATACTTGCACTAAAGAGGAAATAACAGGAAGCAGCACATTCAAACTTCACTAATTTTGTCTTTCTGTGTGCGTCTGTCTGCTGCTTGCTCTTTCTCTCCTCCTCTCTTTCTGGCTCCCAGCTATGGTTCTCTTTATCATGCTGACTGGTCTTTAATATTCTTGTATTACAGTTACCTAAACCTCACGACAAATGATTAACTCTTGACCTTTCTTACTGCCACATATTTTCTTTGCAATGTAGCAAAGTAAAGAATGTCTCTCTGGTACTAAATAGCAGACTGACTAAGTACTGGCTTACTTGCACCACTGGTAATTGTGTCCTCATTTTATATCCCAGGGTGAAATCTCCAAGAGCAGATCTCTGAATCCTGCTCTCTCAGGCCCCCTTCCAGTATGCAACTGCCTGGTGTTAAGATGACTGCTGAACTGTGAACAGTGTCACCGTATAACAAAACACAAAAGGTTTCTGGAATGTTCTGGCCCAGTTAGTACCACCACCAGCATAGATATGACACTGAGTGACCTCATCCTATTCGATGGTTTTGTCTAAATAGTTCTCACTCTGGGGCTCCTGGGCAGCCAACAGGCCCTCAGGGGCCCCGGAGCCTTAAACAGATCAACGAGGGACGTGCTCTCATAATTCCTTCTTTTACAGCTTCTACAGCTTTTAATTAGCTGTCTGCTCTGGGTCAACCACTAAAAAATCCTGCTGAAAATAGAAAAAAACATCTTGATGCGAAGAAGAGACGTGATTTCTTCGATAGAGGTACATGAGAGGTCTCCAGTGTGCGTATTCAGATTCTCCCACAGGAAAAAGTCCAGCTCCTCAGCGGAGAGATGCCTTGCACTGTGCCATGTGAGGGGAGTTAACATTTACCTTACATTTACATTTAGACAATTGGCTAATGCTGTTATTCAGAACAACGTACAAAGTAAAGGCATATAAGGCCACATGAACACCAGTACAGAAAATTACCAGAAAATTACAAAACATGGCCATTTGTCACACAGAACAGTAATAACCAGCAGCATACTAAATGCAGACTGCTAGAAAAATTTAAAAAATTCAACAACTAGCGTGAAAGTACAATACACCTTACAATAATATACACAAAGAGGCAAAACTGAAGTATATTAACTGGGTTGAGCTAACATGAGCCTCGTCTGTTCTCTTTTCCCTGGTAATTGTTAGCTGCAACTCTGCAAACAGTTTTAGTTTTTTCAAATGTGTACTTTCAGTGTAATCAGTAATATAAAAAAAAATAGGGACAACTTAGATTAGATACAAGAATGTGTTTAGAACAAAGTATACTGCATTATTTCATCCCAAATTGTTTTTTGTAATTTGTATTCAAAAGTTTGTGAACTTCAATGCCAGGTTAGATAAGATGTACAGCTCTTTTAGCCTCTCTTGTCTGTTCAGTTTAGAAATCTTCTCTCATACCCATTAACCACAATAAAATCTATTCCAAAATGTTTACAGCATATTTATCTTCAGGCCATGTAAGGATGGTTTGTTTTGAATTTATTTAAAAACAAAACTGAAATGTTTTATCTGAATCGGAATGTCCTCAAAGACAGACGGAAAGGTTTCATAAGCTGTTCTAGGCCGAAACAGGCATAAGATGTCTAATAAACAGCTTCCTATTACCATACACTTTGAATAAGCAACAAAGGGCCACATGGATAGCTCTTTCTGCTTTCAACTTTGAAAGTGGCATGACTGAAAATTACTGAAAAAGGTAAAGATGCTCAAATGTGAAGGAAGATGAGCCAAAATGAGCACTTTTAACTTTTAACATCTCCTTTTCCTCTCACAGAACACACATACAGAAAATTAAAGAAGATTCTTTTCAGACGTCAAAAAACATGAATCACCTCTTGCTTAAAATGGTTTGTTTGGAGCTCAGATGTAAGAGTCTGTCATGTTGCCTCTGACTGGCATTGGTCTGAGTGGGATTATGCTGAATGCAGGCAGTCACTTTGTGTGCTGAATTTTATTATGGTGCTGTGACACATGTATGAAACATTGGCTAGCTGCTGTCCTCCACACATTCTCTCCATGAGAAGCAGCAGAAAAAGCAGCTGCCAGTTTCGGTCGTCAGCTTTTGTTGAGCTTTGAGAGGCTCGGGGCCTCTAGTTGTCACTAAGTTATGTCAGTCTACAAAAGTGGAACTCATCCTGTTCTTTTTGGTGACAAGACTCTAACTGTTCATGCTAAACTCACATTACTCTGAGAGACAGGAGGTGGAAGCTGAGACAGCAAGTATATTCTTTTCTCTAATATTCCCTCCATGCTCTTCCCTAAGCTCACCAAAACACAGGCCCATCATAAATTTCAGCACCTCTGAAGTGTGCCACAAAATGAGATCCAGCAAAAATCTAAATGTGGAAATGTAAATGTTTGGGGTAACGGGCTGCCAGGTGAATAAAAGACATTTATTTTCTGTCTCTGTTCTGAATTGTCACCCAAGGAGGAAATGAAAAGGAACCAAATAAATCAAATAATCGCTTTCCCAAGTGAACCTCTGTGATACAATCATAAATTACGTGGATCCTATATAAAAATAACATTGCATTGTTTAATAACTGTACTATCAGCTTATCAAAATGACATCTTAATGAGATCAGGTATAAACCCCCTTTCCTCATCTCCTTACATTCTTCCAAAAGCGATTTTGATATTCCACCACCTCCACCAAAACTGGCATATTCATTCTTAAGACAATCCACCTTCCTGTGGGGGTTCTCTTACCTGCCTTACCTGTGATAAAGGTACGCTCTGTGTGCAAAGTAACTGCTTTCACTCCATTGTTGACACAGGAGAACGCTCACTTTTAAGGACAGGAAGGAAAAGCAAAGGGCATTTCTTTCTAATCTTCTTTCCCCTGTCGTCCACACCGGGATGCAGCTGGCAGAAGCAAAAGCTGGGAGCGTGCCAGACCCTAACAAAAGACCCAGGCGCAAATCAAGCCTTTTTACTACAAAGACGCAGACGTTAATCCTGTCAGCTCTCAAGAGAAGATGTCTGTTACAAAAAAGAAAAAAAAAACAGACTGCAGCGCACTCTAATTAATTGCGTACAAATTGTCTACAAACACAGGCCTGCTTGTTACCTATTATCATGCAAGCAGGTCTCAAATGGTCTCACAGATTGTCAGACTTATCAAGACCCCAGTCTTGACCCTTGAGCCTTTCCTTAAAAGCTGCAGCACAGCATAAATATGGATTCAGCTAGCCCTACCTGGTCCCATAATCCTACAGTAAAAGGCCTTTCACACTGGACAATGGGGAAGGAATGGATCAACAGACCAGCATGACAAAATAAATAGAATAAGCATGGATTTTTAACAATGCTTTTCAAAGATGAAGCAAAGCCAAACGCCACCTCAATAGAGATGAGAGGAATTGCACCCCGAGTGTGGGAAACAACAAGAACAACTGAGAAGAACCCTTTTTTATGCATTTTTAACACCACAATCAGGGAATTTGGCTCTTCTCTGTGTGTTGTGTTCAGTGTGAGAAATGCTATATGAGCCAGTTGGAATCTGTTTCAGTCAGTCTGTTCCATATTGTCAGCATGTTTAAGTGGAAATCATAGCCCCAGTCCCTTTTACAACCCCCCCCCCCTCCCCCCAAACATGCACCTCCCAGCTCCTTATGAGACACTGATACAGGGTCGTTTTGTGTTAATCACAAATGTTATCCACGAGATGGGTTTTCAGAGTAACCTAGGCCCAGGTTGAAAAGAGGCAGGGGGAACACTGAACAGGGTTAACATCTGGTCCATTGACATCATTGCTCCTAAGTTTTCCTCCCCCAGTTGTGCAGGTCAGCAGCACCAATGCTGCTGGAGTTTGTGTTTGGCTAATATCAAGCAAATTCAACTTATAAATACAAAAATAAATTTGAAAATATTTGCTCACTTCATAAAAGCACCCTAGTAGAAAAGCTCATAAAACCTCTTTGTAGAGTCCTCTGAATGTAATATCATCCTCACTTCTGCCTGCTAAAGTATTATTGTATTATTCCTGCATTGTTCTGCAATATGACTGCGTTTAAACAGACAAGACTTTATTTGCTTTCAAAGAACTTTGCTTTGCATCCAAAAGCTGTTTCTCCTTGTACATTATCACAGTCTTAGGCTGTCTGTACTGGATATTCTTGATGACAAGTTAACATCTTTAACACAAAAAAGAAAACATAACATATAAAAAAATATCATTTATTTATTTATGCCAATAAACATACACAGTGTCAGTGGTGCCTTAGCTGCACTTGCCATGTGTGTAATATTCATTATGTCAAGTAGCATTTCTGTTAAGGGCTCTTTGGGTTGGGGGGGCTTTTTTTACCCTTATGCCTGCTCTTGAGTGTCACGCCTCACATGAGTAGGGGTGGGGGGTTCCCCTGGTATAGCCTTCCACCACTTAAAGGGAGTCTTCACTGAGTGGCCCCCTATTGGCTGTTGCCAGGTTACCTGGTTCTGATTCCTTTCATTATGACGTCATTACAAACAGAAAAAGGAAAAAAAACTGAGTCTATCTGGCAACTAGGATTTGAAATCAAAATCCTATCAATCAGAGGCTCAACATTCTGATTTAATCTGGCCCAGAGGCTACAGAAATAAATACATTGTATCACGTGAAAAGACTACTAGCATTATTGCTATTATTATATATTTTCTTTATTATCCATTTCATTTCATTTTAATTTTGGGGTTGACGCTCCTATTCAGACTTACATTACGTTACTTACGTTGATATGGCATGATGCCTTAAGTATGTTACAGCAGAAACAAGAATGGCAGTAGAACAGGTACAGAGTGGCTACAATAACAGTAAATATGCATTAGAGTGAAAAACAAATAACCAAATATCCTGAAGTGCAGCATAACTGTTAAAGGCTGAATGTTAAGGCTTTTGCCTTATTCTCTATAGATGCAAAATATCTTGGCTAGGTTGTAGTGCCTACATGTTGCCAAACAATGATTCATAAGAGCATTAACTTGTGTCACATTGCCATGGACCCAAGGGTTCTGAATGTTCCAGCCTTTATATCCTCCCCCAAAGTGGCTGTGGGTCGGATTCCCAACAGGGACTATTTTTGCGTGTACTTATGCAATCATCCTTACTACCTACATTACATAATGCTGGTGTTTGAGGGTGTTAAATGTTACCATTTATGATAGCTAACCAACACAATTATTTCACTTTTACCACTCCCAACACTGACTGCTGAATGAGAAGCATCTGTATGAAATAAAAAAAAGTATAAAACAACGATGATGGTTATGATGACCAGTATAAATAATACAGTCAGTCACTTGCTTATTATTATGGCTGGAGAACAAAACATGGTTCAATGCATCTAGGTATGTAATTATTAGCAAATGCAGAAAACTAGAGCATACACAAACACATGTTAGCTTAGCATATTCTGACATCTTGCTTGTATTGATCTAATTATATTACATATTATGACAATAAATAATACACTGTACCCCTTTGAATATAATGAACTTGTGTATACAATTTCTGAGAGGGAAATTCCCCCAGTGGCCTGGTCTGGACACATTAGTCTTGAGATGATAACCTGTTGTTTTCTCTGTCTGCAACATAAACTAAACCTCACTTATTAAATCCAGAACAAACAGGTTGTGCATCATGAGGAGTGTAAAGGCATATCTCTCAGGGCATACAGGTACTTGCAATAGAAAGCAGTTACCTCAATATATTACAAAAAAACCCCAAAAAACTCAGTGATGTATGATTCCTTCAAAACGTGGTTCTCACTGCTAAAATATTGCACCAGTGTAGAATAATGGCTTTGTCATAAAACAAATGCCTAAGACCAATTTCCAATCATTCTCTGAGTGCGTGCTGCATAACACATCTTGGGAATAAATTATTAAAGGTGAGAGGAATACAGAAGTGTAAGTGAAGAGCTAGTGACATTCGCCGATCAAAAATAGAAGCATTTTTTTCCCTTTGCTCTCTGTCTGAACACTCCTGCTCTGAGATTGAAAGGCATTTGTCTGATTTCAACAGAATTCAGGCCGTGTATCCTTTATCACCAGTGCAACACAGACCTGCCTGGTGCTCCTTTCAAATTGACCTGTCACTCAAACCCATCACATCATTACCACTGACAACATAGGTTACTTTGGCAACAGGCTTTGTCCTGTGATTGCTGGGTCGAGCTAAACACAGAATCAATCCAGTCCTCTCAGTGTGAGGGATTACTGAAGACAACTTCACAAAATAATTTGAGGTGATGGTCAAAATGACAAGTGAATTTCTATTTCTTGGCAATCGGAGAAATCTCAGATCACTTTTTGCTTTTTATTTTATTTAATCTTATATAGGTTTGTTGTAAATTGAATTTTACCCAATCACAAGCCCTCGGCTCAGCAATCCCTAGTACCCTGGCAATTCCACTACCACCTCCACCAAACTAACCTTTTTATCTCATTCGCCCCCTAGTGGTGAAAAAGCAATCTGCTACCATCAGAGCCACTCTGATCACTCACAATCCTCAATGCATACCAGAAACACACCAGTTCAGATCTTACTTTGGACCCTAGAACTTTGATAAATTGTACTGCTATACACCCAAGATCTGTTCTGTCAAACCCTGGTTTAAAATATGATACAGTGTAATGTTGCTCTTGTGGTTTGTTTAGGCATTATGTGTATGCTAGTGTGATACATGGTACTGTTTCTCTGTAGATCCTCATTAGGTTCTGTGTCCATGTTGACAGTATTTCCACAGAGATGTGCTTAAATAGCCTGAAGACTGCTTGAGGTCATTTGGGATGCCATTGCTGGAATCTGGAAAAGTTCTGGAACCAGACTGAACAACATCACACAGTCATTTATTTCTCTCTTTTTTCTTTTTTTACTCTCAGGTAGCACATTAATGGATTTCATCTGGGACTGCACAGGCTTTCCTGAGCGCTAAGATTGATTCAGTGCAATTTCTTTCAAAAAAAAAAAATTCTTGAGGTTTAAAAGTCTGAAGGTTTTGCAACTGTGGAATGGAGCTCCACAACCCTAAAGTGATCCACAGCGAGAGCTTTGAAAGTCTGCAGTGGATTTGCACTTTAATGTACACACTAAAATGTAGAACACACTAATGTTTACATACTGTAAAATTCGGAAAAATTCAAGCTTTTCACTCAGACTTGGAATGGAGACAAATCCAGCCCATGTGATTGCCACACCCACCCCACTTCATGCATTTCCCATGAAGGAAGCAGCTGATCAGATTGCTCATCTCATGATTTAAAAAAAAATGATCTCAGTTCAGCGTAACTCACCTGTCCTGTCCTGTCTGCTGGAGCCAAAGGATGCTGTTTAATGTCTTTTATTTCAATCTGTGTTCAGAACAACCTCTCCACTGCAGCACCATCACTCAGACTTCAAGGCATTTATAGCAAAGATTCACTGAGCCTGAAACTGCTGCAGAAGGCCCTGGGATAAGTGTCTCTCAAACCCCGTCACATTTTTGAAACGTCTCTGGTACTCTGCTAGAGCCAGCCCCAAAACTGACCACAAAGTCGGTACAGCAAGTATCCCTGCCGTCTTTGAAATTTGTCATGTAAGACCAAAAAGTCAGATGCTTTATTAAAGACAATCATTTTACCATTTCACCAAGTTTCACTCAGATAAATCCATATGTTTTACTGACATCCTGTTCACAGGCAAACAGGCTAGGAAGCCTTGATGCAGTCCAAACGCAAGGCAACCATAATTGTGCTATCACGACTTGTTTCATCTTGTCTTGCCAATCTACAGTTTTCATTATCATGCAGAGACAGAAAAGCAATTCAGAACAAGATTTGGCAAGTGGACAATCTGAACCACAGTTTAAGCAGTATTATTCAAAGAATAAGGCCCATTATAACCTCTTCTCATCAATTATTGTCTTCAGATAGTGTGGGGAAGCTGGCCAACATTTCTCCCAGTAATGAACAGGAAGAGCAAACATTAAAAGGGGGGGGGGGGGCAGTAAACAAAAAAAAAACTGGTCTAAGCTCACAGCCAAATGAAAAAAGTGAACTTTCTCCAGTCACATACCTGTATTTAATATGCTTTTAATTAGGCAGGTGTGGCTCATTAACCAATGGTTTGGCTCACACAGACAAAGACAGCTACCAATTGACAATAAAACAAGTAGCCTGTATGGAATGAAATTGATCGATGAGTTCAGTTATTGACAAGGTTGGAAATGGAAAGACAGCAATCCCTATACATTTAAAAAAATGACCACTAAACAAACAGTTTGGGGGGAAAGGTGAAGGTTCTCCTTCACAGATAGATAACATAGCACTGTGCATTGTTCTGTCTCTGAGTTCTCAAAGTACTCCCAGGAAGAAATAGTTAGGCCCTTAGTATGGCACTTCCTAAAGGTAAATGGTTGCTATTGCTATGGTCAAGCCACTTTTCCCATACATTGTAAATACCAAATTCTTGCTTCCTTTGTGTCAGCAACTTCTGAAAAGGTGACATGCCAAAAAGATCATGCTATGAACTGGAACCACTGTGAACTCACTTAGCATGTTATACTACGATCACCACTTTCTACATTTGCACAATAATACTCAGAGATAAGAAACTGTTTCTGAGTGGAAGCAGAAAAATATACATTTTACATACGCATTACTCAAACTGCTAGATTTGTTTACACACGCACAACTATCAACATATGACATCTGTCGGGAGACAAAGCTGATCAATATAAAACAGCTGAAGCTTGTCTTTGACTGAAGACAGTTTATATGAACCAATAAGCTACTTGCTCAGTACTGCCCCCTGCGTGGAGGAAAACTTCATCACCACAAAAGGGCATTGCATCCTTTAGTCCTCAGTTTGCCATTTCCACCAGTTAGGGAGAAAAGGGAATTCAGAGTGATTTGCGAAACTGAACTTTAGGTTCATACTCTTTTGAGCCTTCGAAATTACGTTGTTGGGAATTAGCTTTCTGAATGTCACCTTAAAATGGCAACGTGCTGAAGTAGGACAGCTACATCGTGTGCTGGGTGATAGCTCAGCATTTACTCTTAAATTCACATATCTGGGTCTAATTAAACATGGTGTACTTTACAGTAGTCAAGGATCTAGAAATGATACTGCTCTACATTGCATCTGGTCATATTGTTCATTTGCTCCACTCACTTGATTTGATTCATCAAAACTCCTTCTATGTAAATTTGCTTGGAGACGCTTTGAGATGTCTTGGATTACAATGACAAAACCTCAATGTCACCTTCACGTGTACATTTATAGCTTTCACAATATGACATTGTGACACAGAACTCTGTCAGATGAACTCTCCATAGGCGTCTTCTAGCATCTAAAATAGGAAGAACTGGCTTTGCTGAGGTGAACGGGAACAAAGTAGGCCAAGGACTTGCATGTAAAATAGCTACAGAGAAACGGATGGCCTGGATCAAACTGGGCCTTCGGGAGAGGAACGAGGTTAACCAGAAACTTCGAAAGTTAGCTCTGTTTCCACGAGGGTGGCATTTCACAGGAAGCAACAGAGAGGCTACAGAAGGAATGTGTCTGTCACACAGAAAGCCTGTGTTGCTTCACCAACAGATCTCTTCCGCAGCTACAGAACTACCTTTTAATTAACTTCTTGTAACTTACAAACACAGCCAGCGGGAGTCAGATATGGCTTCACTTTAGTGTGATAGTTGCGAGTACTTGCTGTGGGTGTTGTGTTGTGGGTTTAGGTAATGGCAAAACATGAGGGCAACCAAGAGTGAAGTGATCCATATGCAATAATGTCCCAGTCTATGCTTTATTTGAAATGTGGGTCAGTGAGCACTCCTGTTAAGGCATCATCCACACTTGCCTTCTGACTTTGCCCTAAATGTAATTGAAAATCAGTAACAGCCTGGTTAACAGCCCCCCCCAGCTTTTCTTTGGTTATTTCTGCATATGATTCCTACCCTATATCCAATTACTCATGTAACACGTGAAATGAAAAAATGTCACAAATAAAGTCACAAATAGTCCCAAAATGGAATGGGACTATTATCCAGCACAAGATTCCAGCAGGATACACCATGTTGTTTGTCGAAAAAACTCATTGAATACAATCAATATTTTACAATACATGTTACTGTTTAACAGACAACCTCATGACAGGTGATTTGCATATGAATATCAGATAGCATTTTTTATTCAGTTGGATATTCATGTCAGTAGTACCTTGTTCAAGGATACAACAGCAGTGTCCTTGCAAGGACTTCAACACACAGCCCTCTGGATATATGTCCTTAAACACTGCTCCACAAGTATGTGCAAATAGCAATGTCTCTTCTGAATTACCTTCCAGGACAGCAGGAATGCATGTCACCTGAATCTAGGCTCTGTCCTGGTTATAGAAATAAACATAAGGAGTGAGAGATTAAACTAAACTAAACTTTGGATTCATCTTGACATTATGGTATCCTGTTCCAGACAAAACAAACCAGGGTTTTCAAATACATTTCCACATTAACTGTTACAGTCACAGAGCATAGCTGTCTCTATAATATCCCATCATTTGTGCTACTTGATACAAAAAGAAGTCTAGTTGATCACAGTAACAAAACAGCCCACAGCAACCCCAGCAAAGGAGTTGAACATGTTACTGCATCACAGATAAACACAGTTATACACATTATTCAAACATACAATCAACATTCAATATTTGCATTTTGTGAGCAATGATCATCGCAGCAACTTTTTTGAAGAAATTCATGTTTATACTGCCATCCAGTGGTCATGATGCTTCATCACACACACGTAATTGTCCACTGGAAAAAACTAAATGGTGCCTTCAGAATGATCTTGCATATTTTTATTGTTTCATACAAAACATGCAATTTAACATGCATTACAACAATCAGCTCTTTACAAAAAAAAAAAAAAAAAAGACTTTGAGTGCAGAACATCTCAAGGCTATAAAAGCTGAATGGATTTTGCACTGACGTTTTTCAGCAAAACTCAAATAAAAAAATAACGAAAATAAGATAGACAAATACATAAACAGGTCTTAACATTCCACTGTTTTTACAAAGTCTTTCAAGACACAGCATGTCAACTGCCATGGGAGCCCCTTAGGGCAAACACCATGAACCTCTAAATATTTCACCCATGCCCACAAGGCTAAGGTGAATGTAGCCACACCCCTCCCAATGAGACACTGTTACCTGGGGAACTTCATGGCACGTCCAATGAGAGGACACAGACATTAGTGTTGTCAGAGTAAATGATATTCCCATGGGTTCACTCACTCTGTGTGTGACTGCAGCACATGGCTCATCTAGCAATATCCTTAGCCACATACGGGGAGTGGTGTTTTGTAGTGGCAAGAAACTGCTCCAGGAGTTGCAGGTTTGATTCCCAAATGAGGCACACCTGCTGTCCTCTGGATAAGGGCATCTGCTAAGCAAACAAATAATTTAATAGCATTTATACTACATTTTTATGTCTTTATAAAGCCTCTTCGTACAGCTGTTATCTTTCCATTTTTTACCTGTAGCCACTTAGAAAGGTCTGTAGCTCAATGGATATAAACCCATGACCCTCAAATTATTATTCCAGAGTACTAATATCTTGATAATTCAAGTTAATTCATGTTACCTCAACAGTAATGGCATTACATGCAATAACCACGAGGGTCACGTGAAAATAATTCAGTTACCTCTGTGCATGAAATGTCTGTAATTTTTCCATCCTAAGTTGAACAGGAGTCCACACACCACTGTGCTCGACAGAGTAGACTGACCCCAGTCAATCAGGCAGGTGTGCAGTTACATTCATGTCAATAACAGGGACTCATCACCTGTCCACCATAACACCATCCATCAGAAAACTTAATCCACATAGCTCCAGTTGCTCCTTAATAGATTATAGATGTATGTGCAAAACAACATACAGTATGCCAGGAAACCTTATAACGGTGAGGAGGTGTATCATATTTGTATTATGTCATGTAAGACTAATCCTTTTATCATTTTCCAGATTTCATTTTTGTTTTCAAAGCAGTATCAGAAAATTATGCAGACATTTCATGCATTTTAGCTGTGGTGACTTTTCATTTTTGTTTGTGTAGGTTTGCTTAAATATTCCATAACTGATCACGTACTCATGAATCTATGAATATTAAATCAAATGTACTGACATACACCCTTCTTCATCAGCATCTTTTAAAACCCTGGGACAAAGGGCAGACAGAGCACCCAGTTTAAAACACCAGTCCACTTTTATTTTCATTTAAATGCAAGACTTTACAAAGGGATCATTCTCCATTCAACAAAACCAAGCAAATGTACAAACTACTGAGTTTCCTGTGGTTAGGATGGAGACTGCGGTCTTTTGGTGGTCATTTAGACCTGTAGACCCCAGACAGGAATGACAGCAGAGAGGCGGAGCACAGAAAAGCAAATGGTGCAGTTCTAAACTTAAAGGGGATCTATTCTGCTTTTTAAGGAATACAAGACTCTGTACTGGTAAAGCCAACCAAGAGGTTGATCTAACATCTTGTCTCTCCGGGGGGTATATATTCAAAAAACCCAAGCAGGCAAAGCTGAGCTGACAATGCAAATGAAAAAAAAAAAGTTTTTAGGCAAGCTTAATCCCCTTTATCTTTAGTTTGGCTTTTGCTTTTTCTAACCTTATGCTGAGAAGAATGTGGAGTGTGAGAAACAGGCATTGCCCCAGAGGACCCACAGCACTGAGAGAGCATGGTGCTAGCTGAAGGTGCATGAGGATGAACTTGAACCCAGCAGGATGCCAAACACACAAGAACAGATCGAGTGAGTTTGCAGGCAGGCACAGCAATGCTAATAATGCCAGTGTTAGTAAAACATATGCAACTCTTTCTCACAGCAAAGAAAACACATCACCATATGAGATAATCCTATATGCTAGCTAAGACGCTATTCACACGCAATAAGAATAAAAGCGATATCAAACACGCTATCCTGATACATTAACAGAGCTCAAAATAAATGGGCCCTGATGGTGAGCAGCAAATTGACCTATGTGAGGAGACTAGGCTTGCAGAGTGAGAGAGTGACTCGTGATTGGCTGACGAGGCCGTCCACTGCCGTGGCTCCATTCTAAATTTCTGAATGTCTGTGGTGGTAGATATGAATTGGTGGTGGCAGTATTTACATTACCACATTGGGGTAAAAGCTGACAACGTGGTGTGAGGGTGAGGCCGGAAAAAAATGTCTGCTCAAAAAAAGTACAAAAAAGTGAGCAAGTAATAGCAGGCAATAGGTGTAGACTAAGGCATCAACAGGGGAGGGCTCACGTGGAAGCCATATGCACACTCTCTCACTGCACTACCACAGATATTCCATTTATTCTCCATAAAGTTAGCTCTGTGCACTTCATACTCAAAAGTTCTGTCTTAGTTGAAGATAAGTGTTCCGATTTGCTGGCTCGTTATGAACCTTCTTGAATGGGCACGGTCACAAACAGAGCATTCACAGCTAGTACTGCAACACAGAAAAGGTATAGCCCCTAGACAAGGACGTACAGAGGACCAAAGGAACACAGGTACCGAATATGCAGTCGTATTATAGAAATCCCACAGTGCTACATTCCTTCCTCTCTGCACAGGAAGTGAAAGGTGCTACTTTCCAAGCAGCATGTGAAACACTGGGGAATCTGATCTCTGTATTATCCTTGGTGACACGATTTAATCAGGCAGCCACAGCACAGCAGCATCATTCACAAGAAAAAAAGATTTCAGTCAAATTTACAGCAAATATGACAACCACCTCATGAATGGCCCTGCATGCTTTCCCAGAACATCTCATTACCTGCAAACACAACATGCATGTTCCACAGTATATAATGCAGCTGGCAATATCATTAACACTCAGCGGAGGCCTTGCAATTATTTAAAGCCTGCTTTGTATGATCTCTTTTGCATTATCTGATGGCGTGACACTCACAGACCCAGAATGGGTGACCCTTTAATAGAAGAATCGGGGCTTATAAAAAATAAAAAGACAACAAAAATTTCTTTGTTCTGTATATCTCAGGAGGTGGGGGTAAGGAACATCAATGCCATTTTCTCCAGAACAAGTTACAATACTGAGACAGTCATCCGTGTTATGCAAAAATATACTAGCACACAACAAGAGTAAAACAGCTACATCTGAAAGGCAGGGTGTTTTGAGTGTGTTGTGAGACTGTACAGCCATTTTTAACTGAAGTATCTGTGTGGCCTTAGTTCTGTACAAAGAAATTAGTGTACATCAGGGTTCAGCAGATTCAAGGACTGGGGAAAACCAAAAAAAACTTTAAATAATAGATAGTCCAACACACTCAATACACCCTAGCTTGTCATTCAAGCTTTACAGACAAAAAACACACAGATTATCATCTACTCAGTCAAGGAACCTCCCACCACCACCATGAAACACTGAAGCACCGGGATTGGTTTGACCCTGTCAATCACAGCTGTCAATCACAACAGGCTGGAGGGGTGGGGTGGGGGGGGGGGGGGGTGTCAGAAGTCCATGGAGGATCTTGGAAGAGACGAGGAGAACTAAGGAGAGAGTGGAATGGGATCCTCTGCCGCAATTTGTTCTTTACTTTCAGAAGCATGTTTGATGAGAACGAGTGTGAGCATGGCAGAGGATGAGAACAGGAAGTGGAGCAGTCCTCTTCGTAGGCGACCCGTGACAGACGGGAGGTGGGAGCGGGAGGTGGGAGCTGGAAGGGTGGCCATGGCGGACCGGAGAGTCGAGGGGCGCACACTGTGTTCATGCGCCCTGTAAGCCAGGGCATGGCCGTGCTTTGTGGATGCGGTGCTGTCGGGTCCTGATGGAGTCTCCATGGGAACGTGGTCCACAGGCACAAGCCTAGCAACAGAGGAGGCGGGTGAGAGCGCAGCCAACAAACACGTGCATGAGAGTGAGAGTGTGTGCGTCTCCACGGCAGCTAAAGTGATGGCACTTGGCAGAAGAGTGTCAAAGTGGGAACAGCTGTAGGAACAAGCTGTCAAGTCACTTGTTACTGTACATCAACACGTGCACAGCAAAAAAAAAAAAAATCCCTCTTTCTCACCAAAGGCAAGTCTAGCAAACAAGACTCCAGCATCAAATAAGGGCACTTACCACTTAGCAAAAAATGAAGCAACAAACAAGTAAACAAATTAATAATGTTGTTTCAGATTATCCTAAAATTGGGAAGGAGAGGCTCAGCAAGTGTTTAAGCTTACTTTGAGGGGTGGAGCTGAGGGGACATGAAGAGCGGGGCTGGAGGTTACTTCTCCTTCAGGGAAACATCCTCGTCCTTAAGAGTGAACTTCTTCCTCAGTGCTTCGGAGATCAGGGAGGCAGAGTCTTCATCCCTCAGGGAGGTACAGCCGCGATTGTACCTTAACAAATAAGCCCAGGGTACAGACGTGACTGAACATTCCTCGCATATCACCAGGCATAAAAGTCCAACCTAGCTGACTCTGGGATCAAGGTCCCTGTACCTGTGAGCTGTAGCGACAATCACAGCATGTTTCAGACAACTGTTTCTAGGGCTGCTTAGTCAGAGCCTAAAATAATGCTCCTCTGCACCCTTAGTATTACTTGTACATGTTTGAAAAGCTAGAATATGCACCAAATACTGACACAGGATCAGTGTATGTCTTTGGCCCAGAAATGGCTGGGTTTAGAATGTGAGTTAGCCAAGACGATCGTGGATTAGTTGCTGCAGTACATTATTCTACAAAAGCCAAATTCCCTAAGCAATTTTAGCTCAAAAATTTTATGACACACTTTTGGAAATATTTTTGTATCTGTGTGGACACTGTCAGCAATGACTTTCAGTAGAGGGCATACTGAGCAAGCCAGTGACCTTGCCAATTTGTTAAAAATATCAACACATGGACATAGCAAAATATATTTTAGTTACAGTTAGAAAGGCAGATGGTCACAATGACGAAAAGGTTTTTAGATTTGAACAAATGACTGCAACTTTGCAAAGACAGCGAGATATTCAATCACCTTCCTCGACTTCTCCATAACTTAAAATGAAAATGACCACGTGAACCCTCACTCCTCTATGCAGTCTCATATTTGGCACTTTCTTCTCTATATTTATTTTTATTTTTGAAACTGTACTTATGCTTATTTTTTTCGTTTTATTGCAGAACTTTAGTCCAGAGTCCATTTCTCATGGTATCCAAAAATGCACAGTATTGTACATCTACATCTATTGTACAGCAACGTCAAGGTTTATCTTAAAATAAAGTTCTAAAGAGAGAATTAAAAATCTTGTGAAAATGAAGTGGCCTGCAAGTCCATACCTGTCCTTGCTCATCTTCATGCGGTTCATGTCCTTCAGGATGTCCATGACATCAGCGAAGCTAGTGGACTTGGACAGCGACACAGTGTCCTCTTCTGCCTCTCGAAACTCCATAGTAGGTCGGTCAAGGTCGAAGGTCGCTGAGGCTGTCATGGAGACAGGAGGGAGGGGGTCGGGCACCAGCTCAGAGACCTCCCCCTCTTCGTCCTCCTCCTCTTCCTCCTCTTCCACCTCCTCCTCCTCTGTCACATCGCTGATGACGAAAGAGGCGGCGCTGGGCTGGTAGGGCGCAGCCTCGAATGGGGCCATTGAGAAGCTTATGCTGGTGTCATCCGGGGAGAGGAGGTCAGGGGTCAGTGGGTTGGAGCCTGTGACCCAAAGGAACAGGAGAATCAGGCACCACTGAACAGAACCACAAGACAACATTGCACCACATTTGAAGAATTAGCTCTTTTCACCAATAATAACTGCACAGTGATATATACACACAATATCAATCTGTTTCATTAGTGTCCACATAAGAAATCTTCACATGAAAGAGTTACTAAAGAAGGGCCAATTAATGAGCCAAAACACAAATATGAGGCCAAAGCACTCCAAAGGCATCACTCAATTCAAGGTAGAAACTGCTACAAAGGACCAAACCAAAGCCTGTAGTCCCTAAAGCAGTTAAATCTGTAGTCGGCTCCTTATTTACAAAGCAGATCTTGCACCAGGGGTAAGGAGCATCAGTAAGAGAACACCTGTGTACCAGACTCAGCGGGGTAGACAGCGGGTGGTGATCCCCCCCCCCCCCCCCCCCGGCGTGCTACCTGACTCTGCAGCCACGATCTTGGCGATCTGTGCTCTCAGCCGACTCAGCTCATCCTGCAGAGCAGTTGTGCGATTCAGTGCTGTCACTCCCGGCTTCTTCAGCCCCTCCACCTTCTTGCCCTCGCGCCGGAAGTTCGGCACGGAGGAGTTCCTGTGGAGCACCAGCAAGGGCGTGGGGCGCCACTCGTGTCGCAGGGGACGAGTGTCACTCCTGATAGGGGGAGGAGGCAGAGAGAGAGAGTGAGGGGGGAGGAGGAGAAGAAGAGTGAGAGAGAGAGAGAGAGAGAGAGAGTGAAGGAGAGGGTGGACAAGATGGAGGCTGAGGGACTGCTGAATGAGCAGGTGTGGAAAGGTGCAGCCGCTCACCGCACTCTGGCGTAGGTCTCCTCCTCGTCCTCGGCTATCCAGGCGATGTCTGCCAGCGTGGGGACCATGGGGCCATCCATGGGCCGCAGTGGGGGCAGCCCTGGGAGTGCCTGAAAAACAGACAGATGCACTGAGGGTCAGACATAATAGATCTGAGGGGTGTTCACATAGCCACACGCCATTACATTACATTTATTAAACACCCTTACCCAGAGCAACTTCTAGCACAGAAGAAAAGAAGTGTATCCATTCTAGTTGAACTAGCAACAATGGCAGAGCAGGATAACAACACTACCAGAGCAGTAAGTGTTAGTGTAACACTATTCAAGTCCTACTACAATTTAGCTTGTGCTAAGCATATACTAGATAGCCTAGAAACTAAGGAAAGCCAACTACACACACTACCATACATCACAGTCACTAGATCACAGGGTGCAGAATCTCAGCCTGCTGACAGCCAGAGACCCTTATTCTGAATAAGCCCAAAAAGTTTCCTCACTTGATATTACAACTTGTCTAAACCTGAGAGCATTCAGATGATAACCCTGTAAAAAAAAATTTCAAGCAAAGAAAGAAGTCTGTACTGGGATACATTCAACCAAGCAATCAGGTGCCACAATGCCTCTCGCATTTCAAAGGTAATGTTGCGAGGGGGAAGTGGGGTGGGGTATGGCTGGCAGGGTCTTACTTGAAAACATGCCCGTTGGCAGGGTTTGAGGGGCAGGGTGGAGCCAATTCTTCTCACCACACTACGTGTCGATCCATGCGGCTTGTTCTGCCAAATCGGGATTACCTGATGGAAAGCAAGGCAAGAAACTGTGATTGAACTCACTGCCGTATGAATAAATAATATCTCCATCTGGTATGTACAATGCAGTTTGTAAATCACAGCATTAGCTTCTTCAAGAGACTGTCATTTAGTCAGTATTTATTGCCCTCACAGCAAAATGAGACTCATAGTCCTTTACCGTGTCAGTTTCCATGATGAAGAGCAGGGTTTGTACACAGACTCCAAATCTGTGTTTACTCTAGGTTTATTATAGGGGTGCTTGATCAGCGAGAACAGGACATGATGCACCGGTCGGTGTTCTTTCAGTCGATTACTGAGGGGTCATAGAACATCTAAAAAGGGGAAAAAAACAAACAACAAACAACATCTGCCTTGAGGACCCCGCTAGATTAGTTACAGTTGGTATATTCTTGACTGAGCAGATAAAGATTTAATTGAATATAGTGCACAAGATGGCTTTCCTTAAAATGAAGACTAACGATCCTTAATAACACTTTCGGCGCTGCTGAAATTATTCAAAAGTTGCAGCAAGAAATGAACTCTTTTTGCGCGACCGTATACCTGATGCCACAGCTAGCATTTTACTTGATTCGTGTGGCTACTATTCTAGCATTAACTGCTAACTCATCCATTAGGTTGATGACTGCAAATATAAGCATTAACTTAAAGCTTACAGCTTGCTGGGGGCTATCATGTAACCCACTGCTTTCGTAATGTAGCTAGGCAGCTAGGTTGTCATTTACATTCATACAAATAAATCATCTCAGTAGTAAACAGTCACTTTGTTTCAACACACTGACTAGCCATCTTGCCATTAGCTGCAGTCAGCTACCGTAGGATTACCAAAAGGATTGTTACTGACCTTCTTAACCAGCTACCTAGCATGCTATCCCATCAGACGAGACTGGCTACTGGGGTAACACACTCGGAATATAGGACTAGTTACATAGCTAGTACGCTACATACACAGTGTTGCTTGGTAGCTAGTGCATACACAAAAATTGCTAGCTGGCTAACTAGCTACGCAGCTAGCAAACAAACTGCACTGGCTACCAAGCTTTGCGGACCTACTAAAGGGCGACCAAGGTAGCTCAGAACCTTTCCCCTTAACTAGTTCAGCTAATTAACCTTAGCTAGCTAAACAGGTAGCCACAGCCCGCTCCACGGCAGTAGTTGTCGTTAGCTAGACTAGCTAGCCATTTATGGAATACTTTGGCTGACCCTCAGTTTCACACATGCGGTGTTTATCATCGGTCTAACTACAACAGACCTTGAAAATAAAACGTAATTAGCTATCAGTCTATCAGGAGAAAATGGCATGCAACTCACAGTCTTGATGCAGTACAAATGTTAACGTAACAGATTTATAATTTAGATTATTCGTTCCTCTAGCAGTCTTGCCAAACCCCTTTCACATTAGTACTTGCATTGTCGCTTCACTAGGCCCGGAAAGACCATTTTGTATATTCGTTCCTCTGATTGGCTATCCACTTGCACGCTACACGATACGAGCCAATGGGATTGCAGAAAAAGCAGGGGACGCCGCAGTACCGCTAAAGCGGGTAGGGAAAGACCTTCACACCGAGGAAAGGTTGCATTCGTCAGAAACACTGCCCCCCTTTGTCACACAAACAGTACCGCAGTATTAGTAAACGCTAATCTCAACATTTGTAGAATCCTAACTCAACCTAAAAGGCTGACATTTGGTAATTTGTTCTTCGAACTAATTCAGAGTATTGTTGCACCCTATCCTTCCCTACCCAAACATATATTTTTATTGATCTTGCAGGTAAAATATCAACAGTGGCATAATGCCTATTTTAAGAAATACTATTTGGAAGCACATAGCTGGTACACATACATAGCTTAGTTCTTACTAGCACTTCAGAGTCAATTTTAATAGGCCAGACAATAAACAAATAGGAGAAATAGCTACAATGCTTTGATATAACTCAGATATAACTTAATGGACTTAACTTAATTTAATGGCAGTGACGACTGTAACTCCCTGCTACCAGGCCTCCCTGACTGTGCCAACAGACTGCCTTAGATCAGCTTGTGTTCAGCCCCCAATATATGCCTGTCCGACCTCCTTTAGCCCTCCTGCAATGGCAACTTCCACCAGATTCAAAACCCTGGTGCCACTCCTCTGGACACAGCAATCCCTACCCTTCATCACCTGTTTGCACCCACCTCTGCCCTGAACTCTGGCTGTTCCTATGTGCATTCTTTATATCACTCACATGACCTGTGGGGGCCTGTGGTGTTATAAACCCTGAACTAAACTACCTATAATCATCATAAATGAAGAATCATTCGTTCCAATGCCAACTTGAAACTCACTGGTTCAAACTGTATGTTGGACTACACAAACAGGATGGAAGCTATGCTTGGCTCCTAACAGAACCACGTATACCCAAAGTGAAGTTAGATTCTGTGTAGGTAAGCACTTTGTGTAGGGTTAGTTTAATGCAAGGATGTTTTCTTCTTGTGTTTCATTGCTGGGCACCTCATCAATGAGAAATTAATGCTTTCTTGTCTGTACCCTTTGAGGATTCTGCACAGCATACACTTTAAAATGTATAGTTCTAGTTATATTCAGCTTGACACTTTGTCACTAGTGTTTTATTTTCTACTTTATTCTGCACCTCTGTGTATATAATTAGTATTGGTATTAGTATTACTAATATTATTTTGCGTTTGACAATGATACACATGTAGCATAGAATAGAAATGTGATTTGTAAATACCTAGCCAACAACCTCTTCAAATGTAAACATTTTCGAATAAAACACAGACCAAAAAGTATGGTTATTTTGTTATCTACAACACACACGGGACTATTCTGTACGTAGCAAACTAACAGGTCCAGAAGAAATTATTCTGTACATTTGCAATTGGGACCTCAGGACTAGATTCAGAGCGTATGTACCTTTAAGAAGAGCGAGAAAGAGGCGGAACCGTAGGCCGAACTTGTTACTGTTGTCTGCAGTGATATCAAAAACATAGCACCGCAACATGAAGTGCGCCGATCGCTTCCGCAACGCCGCCGCTGTTTTGGATCATTTCTGTGAGCCAGGTCAGTTTGCACAGTCGTATCGCTGTCACACGAGGATAAAAGAGGTGGTTTTCTACCTTCAGATTTTCGAGTATGAGCCTCAACTCCGAAATTTTAAAGGGTGGATCGGGGAACACCAACCATACTTGGAATGGGTGTAAAATGCAGTATAGCCTACATTAGTGCCATTCCTCCACTAAAAGGTGTACTTTCAGATTAACCCCCTGAACTTAATCATTTAGAAACTATGCTACAGAGAAGAGAGTTGATATTTGTTTCAGTAATGGCGTGGTTTAGAAATATTGTGCTATAAATATTTTCCAGCATCTTCGGCAGACAAAAATAGAATGAATTGCACCACAGAAATTACAAATGCGACACAGAAAACTGGAAAGTGTTTTTATTTCTTCTCCCCGTGGGCCTAACGCGTTTTTACACAATTGGTGTGCTTTCAAAACGAAATCCAGGATGGTGCGTTAACGGTAAATCTAGGACGGAAAACGCATATAACCAATATTTTGTCTGAGCCATACAGATACAATGCACTGTGCAGCTAAAGAAGACATTCGGTTTTTTGCATTTGTCATTCATGCCTTTCATGTTCTGAGGTTCTAAAATCGTATCTTCTCAGCAAGCATCTGGTTAGGAATTCAGTCTGACGTATTGTGCTGTTTCAATACGGGCTGCGTTTGGCAACTTTTGAAACCTAAGTTACAGTAACCTCTGTAAATGGTTCTATTTACAGAATGATACAATGGAGCGTATTCACACGAATCCTAAACACGAAGCAATGTCTGGACATATTGTGGACGTATTCAGTGGATTTCAGTAAATAGTTTTCCATTTGTCATGGTAGCTATACTTAATAAAAACGTTGCTAGTGAATGCCAGGTTCCATCATCACAGCAGTGCAGGGATTACATGGAGTAATGTCAGGAGGTAGCAGGCTGGCTTGGGGCCGGTGGACCTATTTTGCAGAGGTGGCATTGCGGTCTCTGCTTGGGTGGCACTTTTTTGTTGATGGAGAGGAGAGTGGCTGTGTGGCAGGGGGCTTGGCACAGCTGTGTGTGGGGATGGACAATGAGCAGAGTGTCCTTCTCCTGAAGATTGCCTGAGTTTAGCACGGCTGGGGGGGTGGGGCATTGGCTCAGCACCCTCCTCATGGGCGTTACAGCTTCGAGGGCTCCCCTGTGTATGACAGGGATCAGTCCTTAATGTGGCATGCTCTCCACTCCTTCACAGCTGCGCTACTGAAGAGGAGGACTCGGTAGGCCTCAGCCTCGCCTCCTGCAGCCTGCACCTCCACTGAGACAAACGGCCAGTGTACGCAGGGCAAGAGCACTGAGTCCAGGACAGTGCCGGACTCTGCTGTGGAACCCTGGTGATTACGGCCAGTGTTGCCACTGGTGTGAATTTACTATCGAATCCAAATGGAACTAGACAGCTGATGTCCTCTTTGTTCACTCACTGGCAGAATGGAGTTTGCTCTTGAACAGAGAAGCCATTCACAGTACAGTACTTGTGCCGAAATAGCGTGCATTGTGAATTGTCTGAAACGATGTCTCGGTGCTGCATCAACACGTGCGGTTTGAACACAGCAGATAACAGTAGGTTTTAATTTAGCAAGAGATTAAAAAGCCTTCCCTGACATCAAGCTATATTACTGTGTTTTTTTTTAGTATTATTTTTTTTTATATTCCCATTCTGGCACGTCATTGACACAAATGACTGTCTTGTTGTTGGAAATTTCCCAACATGGCATTAGCTTTCATAGACTAAGAGGAGTAGCGACTGAAGGAAGATATTAAGAGAGGGTAGTGCTTGTTTGATTTTATCATGTCCTATAACCAGATAATGCTATTCACTTTGCAAAGTGAACTGAGTTCTTATGCGGGTTAAAGGGGACGGGCTGTGTCTGCTGTAGCAGCGTTTTGACAGACGTCGCTTCCTGTAACCACAGGTGTGTGAAATGCGTGATGGGGAGAGACACGAAGAGGGATGTCAGCTGAGGAGATCGAGCCTTCGTCATCGTCGTCCTCATCGTCGTAGCTGTTGCCGACGTCAGAAGCAGAGCCCCATTGCTCCCTGAACAGACCCCCATTCCCCGCGCCACCCCACTCCCCCTCCTCCAGGGGCCATGGAGCAGAAACCACGGGGGGAGAAAACCAGGACTAGCTACTTCAGCAACGTAAAGACCAGGTAACTGCCCTGTCCCCCCCCCCCCCCCCCCCCCCGAAAAAAAAAAAAATTAAATATACCTTTTTCAGACAACCCACTGCCCTGGAGGGTGTCAGTGGGCAGTGACTGATCAGCGTGTGGGGGGGGGCCAAGTGTCACACCTCCTCCGCTCCTGGTCACTACAGGGTGCCCTGGCATGAGTTCCCTTTAAGGACAGACCTGCTTTGTTCACCCTCATTACTCTCTGCACGGCCGCGTCAGGCCCTTTAAAGGAATCTGTCAGACATTTTCTGGCTCAGCAGGACTTGTTGTGCAGGAAATGTGGAAAAAAAAAGTTTGCTGTGCCGTACTTAGAATTCCTCTGGCAAATCGGCCTATGCGCGCTGTAGCGGACTGATTACGTATAACTTAGGTGTTTTCCTTTCTTTCCTGACCTTTTCTGAGGTAGCATTTGTCTTCTCAAGGGGAGGGGTCGGTTCTGTTTATAGGGAACCCAGCTGCACAGAGCAAGCAGGGGACTATGTCAGAAGGAAGAACAACCCTTTCTTCTGTGTCAGTCCTGAGTACACTTTGGGGAAGTGCCCTTGTGTTTGTGTCTCTCTTCTTTTGTTGCTTCTCGTTTCATGAAGAGGCTCTTTGGGGTGTCATGTTTCTTCCTCTTGAAAAGAATGGCAGAGAGGTCACAGACAGTTCAGGATGGAGTGTGGGAAAGTGGACTGCAGGTGTTTGCCAGGAACATCCAATGTAACCTTTCCCTCCCCAGACATGTAATGTAACAGTTCTTTTTAATAAGCCTCAGCAGTGATTTATAGTCTGTCAACAAAGGCATTATAAAATCTACTTATGTAGTACTGTGACTGTGGCTTATCATGGTCAATACTGCTCTTTCACTTCATTGGTCACATCAGATAGTCCATCTTGGTTGTGGTGATAATTATAGCATGGTATAGCCAATGGAGGACTGTCACTTTTGGGGTCATGTATGGTGTGTGTTTGTGTGTGTGTATTCTTTATTGATGTCCTACCAGCCTGCTCCCAGTGCTGAAAAGCTGTTCTGTTACATCCTCAGGCTGGGGTCGAAGCTACCTCCCAGCAGCCAGCCACCGGGTTTCATTGCCTGGGAAACGCCATGCTGCGATGCCCGGCCCGGGACCAAGAGGGAGGGCGGGGACACCCCAGGCACCCGCACCACAGGACACCCCCAAGAGACCCGCCCCCATCACCACGTACCCCACATACGGAACCCGCAGCTGCGAGAGTACTATCTCAGAGGTCAGGTGACACTCATCACAATTAGACCTCCCTGTGTGTTGCTGGGCAGGTACGGAGAGACACCAAACTTTGTTGTACGGAAGTCAAAGAGAGATGGGGTTGGGAGTGCAGAAAACCAATTAAGACCCTTCTGAAACTGGTTTTAGGCTAGTGTTATGTAAAACAAGGATTACATCACCACAGGATTAGAAGTAAATTGGAGATGAATTGCCAGTCAGTGTGTTTCTTTTAAATCTGTTAATGAGGTTCTAATTCATGAGAGCAAACTGAAGAATCGAAAGAAGAAACTCGCTTCTGAAGAGAGATATACATCTTCCAGAGCTCAGCTGAGCTTTACCTGTAAAACACCTGGAACCTCTCCAGAATAAGATGTCTCTATGTCTGTGTCATAGATAGCTGACTCCACTGAGAGACAGCACTAGACAGTATGGAGAATGCCCTGAGCACAAACACTTGAGGAGAAATGACAGCAATGCAGTTATAAAGTAGGTGAATGTATAACTTTGCATTGTTTGGCAAAACACTGTTCTAGACAGACACCAGCAATTAGGGAAAACCATAGGGATTTGCTTTTAAATGTTTATTAGAAGCAAACACGAAAACACGGTACTTATCGTTCTCAAACACAGCAATAAAATTCATAACAGACCCAGAAATGGTGGCAGATATCCAGAAAAGCAAAAAGTGTTCAAAACAAGAAATCTTAATCCCAATAACAACAGATGCAAAATACAAAAAGTCCAAGCAAGCTCAAAACAACAGAAGACACATAAGAAAATAGGAGAAAAACACACACTCCCACACATTATTAATCATATAATGAAATAAATAAACAGAATGTACTCAAACACATCATTATATAGCTGTTTTATTTGGCTGGCAAATTATTAATGCGATCTTTTGATCAAATCTGTGTTTATGCACTTGTATCACCCTGTGAAAGAATATTTAATACATGCACACCAGATTCACTGTTACGCAATTTTTCATCATTTTATCTGCAGTCACATGTAAACATGTCTAAACCATGTTAAGAAAAAAAAAACAATGTTTTAATGAAAACCTTGTGGTAGAAATTTGTGGGTTTGTATGTGATTATGAATAGTCTGCATTTCAGCCCATGATAATTGTGTTAGCGTGTCATTATCTTGATTAGATGTGGCCTACATCCTGTTCATCCCCTCCAGTTTCTTCTCTCTCCTGTACAAAAATCATTTTGCAGTTTGTAACATTTTTTAATTGCAATTTTTTCTGTGCAGTAAAATGTCTAGATGCCAGTAAATGCAGTCACCCTCATTTGCCATCTTTTGTGGTATGCGAAGATTTATTATCATGATATAAAATCCACTTTAAAGAGGAAAGCAGGTAAAACAGAGGCTGTGGCCATCTGAAAACAAAGCCTCTTAGAACAAGAGTCCTTGCAGAAGTAGGGAGCTGGATTCTCTTCACAGAAGACAGTGTTAAGCAGATCACGTTTAAGAAGATATGTTCTACACATGTATCTCAATTTCTTTACAAAAACTGGTTTGCAGAAACCAGGGCGTGATCCAGGCAGGTCTCAGGCAGTGTTGTTAGTTCTTTAGGCATGAGGCATATATTTTTTGGATCAAAGAAAAATCTGTCCATGTGTGTAAAATACAGATCTTGTCATCATGGCATCGCATAGCCGGAACCTCCCTGAAACAAGGAGCTGCTGTCACTTTACAGATCGCGTTTACTTACAGAGATACATGAAACAAACGTCTGGATTTTTTCACCAAAAAGGTTGTCTCTTGTTTAGCAATAGTGGCATCAAAGGGAAAATTGTCTAGTTTATGCATTATACCTTGATAACGTAAATTTGCTGTAAATTTGTCTACATTGCATGTTTGACATGGATCCAAATCCCACAGTGTTTGTTTGAGCCCACACCACACTGCTGCCTTTTTCTGTGGCTCCTGGACCAAGGCTCAGAGAGAGCCCTCAGATCCTTAATAACCTCCCAACGTCTCTAATCTCTTTCATGTGCCTGAGAAGAAGGTCCGTGTCTGTTTTTTTATGGCTTTTTTTAATAAACAAAAACAGGGCCAATTTGGTTGGAAGGCAGTGCTGAGCTGCTGAAGCAAGCAGAAGAATCACTGAGGAATCGGAGAGATTGAAAGCTGCACACACAGGCGAGAAAGTGGAGAGCAGGAGAATGTTATTTCCAAAACCATGTTTCTGCATCTATCTTTTTTAGAGGCCACATGGCTTCCAGAGGCCCCCAAGACAAAACCGGAGGAGGTTGAAACGTCCAATGGAAGAGTTGAGTACACAGTGAGTACAAATGCAGACACACACACACACACACACACACACACACACACACACACGCACACACACATGCACACACATACTGAGATAAAGAAGTGCAGCTGCTACGGTTTGGTTGCCAGTGTTTGTTACATAACATATGGAATCGAATAGATCTGATAGCAATGATCAAAGGTCATGGATATGCTGTACCTGTGCAAGCCCATTATGGTCTGGTGAATTTTTGCTGTATACTTCAATGGATTTACGGTGCCTGATTCAGAATTTCTTCAATGATTCTCGCAGGAAGAAGTCATATTCAAAGGTACCTGTTAAACATTACTGCTTAAATGGCTCCTTCTGAGTCCAAGGAATACTCTTTTAAGTTGATGTTCGATTGAATCTGAGTCAAAGAACAGAGACAAGGAGTGGTGCATTCTGTTTGGCATTTAAAATTTTAAACTGACTTGTGAATAGGATTGCTGTAAGAGCTAGTGTTTTTACTGCAACTGTACCCACATTGGGGTTTTTTAAACAGCTGCATTTAGCGAACTGTGTAGCATTTCTTTTTATGGTTAATTGAGAGTTTCAGTTCTGTTAATTGTGGCTGTCTGTGGTGACACATTGCATATGAAGTGCCAATTTCACTTTCTGGCATTTATATAAAGACATTAAAACATACACAGTGTTGAATTTACTGAAGGAAAAATGTTTTGATATTTAAACTCAGATGAATGATTATAGTTATGTAGGTTACATTACAGATGTATGTTTTCTGTAGAACGAAGCCAGTAGTAAATGAACTAAACAGTTCCATTGATCCAGGCATTCGCATATGAGCACACATACATGCACAGAGGGAGAGAGCAGAAGATGGCAGACTGCCTGTAGCTAAACACAGTGCAGTGAAACACATTGGACATTGGGGAGTCTCTCAGTTTACGGGGACCTAATCTAGGTCATTGGGCCCATCTGTCAATACCTGGGCCTGAATGTGAGTGAGCGTGTGTGTGTATATATGCGTGAGGGTGTGTGTGGGCTGGTAAGAGTGCTCTTGGCTGTCAGAGATGCTCTTTGAGAGGGGTAGTGGGGGTCAGTGTAGAGGGTTGGGATTCGGTTGCCAGAGCAGCATAGGAGGGAATGAGGGAAGATTATGAACTGACATCGACTTAACAGTGTTGAGTCTGGCTCAAGGTCAGTTAGAGAGAGAGAGACAGAGACTTTTTTACTTTTAAAATCCCTGTTTTTCAAGGTCAGTTAGAGAGAGAGAGAGAGAGAGAGAGAGAGAGAGAGAGAGACTTTTTTACTTTTAAAATCCCTGTTTTATGAATAGATACAGCTAGGGGAAAATTGTTTTAGGGTCATAAAATCTGTTTGTAATGACGCAACAGATGCATGATATAAACTGGGTGTGGGTTAAGAGAAATGTGCTGGGTGCAGGCATGTAGCCTGCTTTAAATGTTTCAGCTTAACGCAGCTAGAACTGCGACAGCAGTACAGTGCATGATCTGTGTTCTCCGCTAGCTAGGATTAGAACAAATTATACCTAATCAACAGTCAACTGGTGCAGACCACCCCATGGTGTGTGTGTGTAGGTGTGTGTGCATATGGGTATGTGTGTATGTATGTACTGTATGTGTGTGTGTGTGTGTCCGTGTATGCATATATGTATGTGTGCATCTATGTATGAATGCTTGTGTGTATGTATGTATTCATGAGTGTGTGTATGTGTGTGATCGCTGTTGGATCTATGCATCTGAGGTGTTAATTATCGACACTGTTTTTGCAGGTGCGTCCTGATGACACGGTTTTTAGTGTGGCATCCCAGTTCCATACCACTCCCACCCAGCTAGTACACCTGAACAAACTTCCCAACAACACCCTCATTCCAGGACAGGTAAGACTGCTACCCTAAGTCTGATTCAAATTGAACACTGAAGCTCTGGCAGTGTGTCTCCTGTGGATTGAATCTACACACATGTAGGTAATGGGCCATTTGCAACAAAATGCACATTAAAAATGTATAAAGCAGTATACTTCCTGAAGCAGTTACAATTAAGTACTTTTCTCAGGGGTATGATAGCACTGTTGTATTTCAGACTTTGACCTTTTGCCCAGTTCCCAGATCCCTGTACCCCACCACTGCCAGCATGGGAAACTAAGGAACGTATTGGCCCGACACCATACATTCAAATTTACATTCAGTTGGTTACATTTACATGAACTTATCTAGAGCAACTCTCACCACAGAAGGGACAACAGCAGACCACATCTGAATCTGTAGTAACTGCCTCCATTGAATTTAAGTCGTTTTGAAGAGTTTAAAGAGTGGGAAATTCAATTGAGATGAAATAGTAACCTAGTGGCCTGTGAGAATAGGTTCCTTTTTCCAACAAGCGACAGGGTTCAGCTAGAGTCCACGGCGTGAATGACAGCATTGGTTATCGTGCTACTGCTAACGCTCCTGTTACTGATGATCCCGATGTTAATACGTGGATGTGTGGCGGTCAATGATACAATGTTTAACTACTTTGGGAAGAGCTGGGTGGGGATTTGGCTTCAATTTTTCTTTACAGTGGAGGGATTTTATATCAAGGTAAAGGTCTGACAGGATATTGCAGTGTTTGCAGTTCCTATGGCTATTCAGCCAGGGGCTGTCTCCTGGAAGCTGTCTGAGGGAAGCTTTTGCTTGTCTTGGGCGGTCGGGGCCAGTGAGAGGTTGCAAAGTGTATGGAGCTGAATCTGACAGTACTGATCAGTGGTCAAGGGGGTTTCAATGAAACAAAAGGCAAACATTTTGCTTCAATAAAAAGAATGTAAATTCAATAAAAAGTATGAAAACTATATATACAGCAATGCCATGCTGGCTGCAAAGAATACCCAAAATCAGGAAAGTTGTACTTTCAAGTGCCAACTTTGGTTGTTGTCTGTTTTTAGAGAGATATGACTTCAAGTGTACAGTACACTCAGTGTAACAGTTTATTTTGCCTCAGCCTCATGCAGCCATATTTCACCAGCCTCATCACGCTTCATGAAGCAAAAGGTAAACTAACATGCTATGACTCTATCATTTAACTTGTATTTACATGCTAAAAATAAGACCCACAAGCAGACACTGATGATCACAGCAGCCTCCTTGTGACAGATGTTCTAGGAGAAAAGGGGAAGTAGGAGGAGTGACATAGTGGTTGAGTACAGGAGTGTGTCCTTTTTGTGGGCGTTTAGAGCTTTTTCGGTGTCTGTGCAGCGCCTGATTGTTCCAGAGAGCATGGCCTCGACCCCTCCGCTGCAGACAGCGTCCTCCGACCCAGATCCAGACCTGGACCCGCCGAGCACACCAGCGCCCGCTCCCTCCTGCAGCCCCCTCTCCCCATCCCCCGACGCCGAATATGACAAGCTCCTGGTGCGTGTCGTTCATAGGAGAAGGAAGTATCTTTGGTCCTTTTGCTGCTGTGCTTGCACATTGTCTGACTTCTTAATGCTGCTGTCTGACCTCTTTCCTCTACATCCACTTCAGCCCAGTCAGACCAGTTCAATAGAACAAAAGTGCTGATTGCTTCGGTTTAGATAAACTACACTTAAAGGCTGACTAATTGTATTGATGGGCTTACAGGAAGTGGCCCTGCTGTCTTGTCAGAAGGTGCAGTGTCAGCACTATTTGTGAACCGCAGAAATGTCAGCGTCCACTTTTACACTTCATTAATACAGAAATCGAAGCTTGTTACTGTTACTGAAAATGCATAGGAATGTTTGAATGATGCATCCGCTGCTCTTTACTTTGTCAGGATGTGGAGGCAGTGCCAATGCTTGATGGACAGCTGTGTTTGTTGGCCCTACCCGCTGAGTGTTCAGAGGGGGCGGGGCCTACTTCCATGCCTTACCTAAAACTCGGCTGTCGCTACATCACCGACCGCAAGGTGAGAGCATTTTTGTCATTTTAGAAAATGACTAGCAGTTTCGTGCAGTGGCATTCGATGGCCTGATGTCCAGCTTCCCTTAAACCAGGGTGTGGTCTCGGGAGTGTTGCTGGTGACGCCCAATAAGATCTTCTTTGACCCCTACAAGTCTCATCCCCTTGTGATGGAAAATGGCTGTGAGGAGTACCTGCTCTCCTGCTGCGTGGACAGCATCATTTCTGTTTCCTTCTACTCTGACATCTCCCACGTCCACTTCAACACCTCCACACAGCGGTCAGTACGCGAGTCGTCACATAATCCCTTTGTCTGATCTTATGAATGACGTGGAAATAACTGACAGCGCTGTGTTCGAACTCGCAGGTGGAAAGGCAGGAAGAGGGCCCCGAACCCCAAAGCCATGAAGAATCTGGCGCGGCGGTTCCACGGAGCAAAGCATGGCCATGCTGCTGACCACAAAGGGAAGGCTGTCCTTGCGCTTGTGTCTTCCGCTACAGCTGACCTGAGATCAGCCTCATCCTTAAACCTCAATCCGTCACTGGGTGGCCTGACCAGCGAAGAGCACAGCACTGAGAGCCAGGACACGACAGAGGCCGAGAAGCAGCAAGAGACCACGGGAGCCTCTGTGGATGAGCTGGCTGCACAGTCAGCCGGAATGCTGGGGGTGGCTGTTCTGAGCAGTGCTGCCACCTTCTGCTGTGGAGGCGTAGATGTAGGAGACAAAGTGAACATGGAGCTGGTGCACCTGGATGGCATGGAACAGCAGCAAGGTCCTGGGAAAGGGCCAGCAGGTGGGCACGGCGACCCATTGGGGTCTTTAATTATTTGGAGGGATTTGCAAACTGCAAAGCATATTGAATCTGTTGTGTGGCATTTTAGCTAAAGAGTTAGGCTGGTAACGCAAAGCTACCAGATTCATGATTTTCATATCACCAGTTTCTCATATGCAGTGTGGAGGAGATGAGTCCTCTTCCAGATAAACAGCAGATTGCATTTAATAGAGATATAATTCAGCGTTGAATTGGAACAAAAATAACATGGCCTGGAGGGCTAGAGTTGTACATACTTGATGTATTTTTTCAAATTTCAGGTAGAAGGAATTGGGAGCGAAACAACAGACATAATCAAGATCTTGACAAACATTTCTGTTCCTCTCTCACCTCCCCATTCTTTCTTTCAACACCCAACCCCAACTTTCTCCTGCTCCTTCACTCTCTCGTTAGGCTTGTCTCATCAGTCCTCAGGTAGCTCTGGATCTCTGATGTTTGTTCGGCTGCGCCTCCGGCTGCCACCCAGTAAGAAGAGGGGTGTATTTCTCCCTGAGCCTGGTGTGTCCAAAACTGCTCCCACTAAGGATGCCTGGTTTGCCCTCGCCCAACAGAGGTACATTGTTAAGGGGGGCACCCCATTCATAGTTTTCACAGTCAGTATCTTCAGCTGTTTCTCGGGGCTAGTATACCATAAATTTCTGTATCTTAAACTGTTTCTCAGGGCTAGTGCACCATAGATTTCTGGACGTCTCATTAGAGAACTGTGGGTTTCAAATCTCTTACATTGCACTATTGAGCAAAAGTACCAGAATTTCACCCTTGAAGACCCATTAAATATATGAAACTATTTATTAAAGTCAATCACTTTGTCACATTTTCAATTTGATATAGTATTCTATACAATCAGATTGTCACAAGGTACTTTACACTATTTACTGAAGGAGTGAAAACAACTAAAAATAAGATAAACTTCCTGAAGAAAAGGGAAAAGATGTTATTTATAAGTCATTGTGTGTGGTGCCTTTCAGTGGCAGTCTAGCACATGAAGTGGTGAGAGAGGATGAAAGATATCTGTTCATGTTTTCAGGGGCTGAGAATGGTTTGGAGCAAAGCGGTTTAATAATGGGGCTGGTTTGAGCTGACATCGCTTTCTCTGTACTTTACCTGTTAGCCAAGCAGAAGATGAACGATAGCAGTCATAATCGAGGCTGCATTGAATTGCATTAAGTCTCTCCTGCCCGCCTGTCTGCAGTATCATTGAGCTCTAGCCAAATGGAAGATCAAAGATAATAATACCAATCCAAGCTGCACTTCGATTAACTCTTTCCTGCCTGCCTTTTGTCTGCAGTTCAGACGAGCTGTACGCTTACCTGACCCACTGGAGGTCTGACCTCTGCATCCTGGAGGGGGGCGAGGAAGAGGAGGGAGAGGGGGAGGAGGAAGAGTTTGTGCTGGTGGATGACCGAGAACAGGAGGAGGGGGAGGGGGTGCCACACAGTGACAGCCGAACTGGAGAAGACTGGGAGGTGAGACGCTGTGTCTTTGCACACCTTACCCGAGTTGTGTCCCAGTCAGGACTTCAAGTATTACCTGCGTGGTGATAATATATGGCAGAGTTCTCAGCACCCATCCTCCATGTTCCATTGTGTTGAACAGAAAACTGTCTAAACAGATTTGTATTTAATGTTACGATGCTGCGCGTGAAGATCGTACTGAGAGTGACGCTGCACTGAGGATTGTTCTCCTGGCAGATGGTCTCGGTAGAGGATGAGGGAGGAAAGACTTTGGTCGTGGACAAAGATCCCGAAGGACTGAGTGACATCCTGGAGCAGAGCCGTATCCTGGAGGCAGAGCACGTCAGGGAGGTAAGCATGCCTATATGTACTGTAAAAAATAAAGTAAATGTACTCGCACATACACACACTCATATTGTGCAAGTGTAAGCCTCTTAAGCAAATCCAGAGATACAATGTGGTGGTTTTAAGTTTGCTAACTACATTTTCTCAGGTTGGGTACAAACTGTTAAAGCTGGAACAGGAAACAAACTTTTATGTCTGTTCTGCTCTGTTGACCTCGGAGGGGCCCCTCACTTTCACGCGAGCGCTGCCCCTGCCCACACCCACGCACACACCTCCCGTGCAGTGAGGCGAGGAGAGCATGCAGCATCTCAGCCCCCTGATCTTACTCTTACTCTTACTGACCAGATGTCGAGACCCCGGGATTTCTTCTGTGGGACTGAAACTGAGTTTAGTTTTAGCACAATAGCCCCCATTCATGCAGACCAGTGTGGATCCTACCCTGGCCCAGTGGGTTGTTGGTTTACCTTGAATAGCATTGTTGTAACCATAATGTTGCTTTACCTGAATCAATACATTACAAATGGGTGTGTGTGTGTGTATATGTGTATGTGTGTGTGTGTGTGTGTATGTATATGTATATGTGTATGTGTGTGTGTGTGTGTGTGTGTGTGTGTGTGTGTGTTTTAATGTTAAACTGCATCCTTTCTCTGTGCCTGCAGATCTCCAGTGAGCTGCCACCCCGCACTGTGGGTCACGCCTGGCACCTGTCCTATAGCACGTCTCGGCACGGCTCCAGCCTCAAGTCCCTCTATAGGAAGCTGGCCGGCACTGAGTCTCCAGTACTGATTGTCATCAAAGACTCCCAAGGCCAGGTGATTCTCCACCTTCACAAATGCTTCTTCACTTGCTTTCTTTATTTATAGATAGATAGATAGATACTGGGGGCGACAGTGGCTCAGGAGGTAGAGCAGTCGACTGGGGATTGGAAGGTCCCTGGTTTGAATCTGGCTCATCCCGGCAGAGTGTCGAAGTGTCCTTGAGCAAGACACTGAACCCCCAACAGCTTCCAGTGGCCAGTTGGTAAGCCTATATAGCAGCCTCTGCCACTGGTAGGTAGATGTGAGGCATATAACTGTAAAGTGCTTTGAGTACTCAAATGAGTAGAAAAGCGCTATATAAATGCAGTCCATTTACCATTTTGCCATTTAGGTATGAGATATCAGCTGAATGTAGAAATGGTGAAGATGCGAACCTTTTACTTTGGTGATTTCAAATGACATCAGGTAGGGTTAAGCCTACTTCAGAAACGTGAAACCTTGTATGTATGTGTGGTTATATTTACAACATTTGAGAGTAAAAAAATAAAAGAGTAGGCTCCCAGGCGGCTGATTCAGCAAGAAAAAAATTGGAACACATGGGCAGAGCCAATTGGCTTTGTTCTGTTGAGAACAGGAGTAGATAATTTGGCCAGTGTCTCCTTGGCTCTTAGACACCTGTGAGTTGCTCAGTGTAGTAGCGTCTATGTTCCAATTGGCACACACTTCACTATAGTGCACTGTGGGGCTTGTAGTGCAGAAAAGAGTCATTGACCTGAGTAAGAGTGTATCAGAGGATGGCATACGTCTTGCCTCAGTGGTCCTGCATGACTGCAGAGGTTGCTGTGGTGTGACAAGCCTAATGTACAATTGGCAATTGACAATAAGCAAACTGGGTTCTTAAGGCTTAAGGGCAAGAATGTACTCATCTATTCAGAAGCCACTTCAAGCCCTCAGTGAGTGATGCAATTTGTGATACAGTCCCAGAGTCAGTGACCTTGTGATTTTGGTGCTCCATGAATCACCAGCCTTGTGATTTTGGAGCACCTAGAATCAGTCACTTTGTGTATTTGACATTCCCCAGAATCAGTGAACTCATGGTTTTGGTTCCCCCTGAATCAGAGACCTCATGGGTTTGGTGCTCCCTGAATCAGCACGCTCATATGTTTCATATGTTTTCTGACCCCTGAATGAGTGACCTCAAGAATTTGACTGTTGTAGGTGTTTGGAAGCTTCCTTTCGCACCCACTGAGACCCAGTGAGACGTTTTACGGCACTGGTGAGACCTTCCTGTTCATGCTTCACCCACGCTTCAAGGTGAGTAGTGGTTAAACATGGCCAGCAGTGGAAGACAGCATGCGGAGAGCTAGAATTGGGACCCCATGAATGCTGCTACACCCCTGCTGGTGGGCCCTCTCTTCACTGTAGCTTTGTCCTCTGATTGTTCCAATGTAGCCAGAGCTCCCTTGCAAAGAATTACTTATTCATTTAGCAGACACTGTCATACAGAAGGACTAACAAGGATAATAATGCATGGTATTTTTAACGTATATCACAATAAAATAGGTGCAGGGTGGCCAGCATTACAGTAAAATGCCATTAAAATGAAAAAGTGTCAAAAAATAACGATAAAAACAAAGCTCCCAGCAATTCCCATCATACATGATTGAACATAAAGCATCTGTAAACTGTATGATGTATGGAAGTTTAGAGAAGCTGGCTGACTCTTCTCACAAAAGAACAGAAAGACCAGACATTAAAAAAAAAACAATAATTTATTTTAAAAACCAACAAGGGACACCAGCCACACATCTGTATTTAATGGGCCTTTAATTAGGCAGGTGTGGCTCATTAACCAACAGGCCAGTTCACATGGACGAAGACGATTATCACTTGACAATTAAACAATTAACCTGTATGAAATGGAATTTATCAGTGAGCTCAGTTGTTTGTAAGACTGGAAATGGAAAGACAGCAATCCTTAGACCAGCGTTTCCCAACCCTGCTCCTGAAGGCACACCGTCCTGCATATCTTCTATCTATCCCTGCTCTACCTACCTGACTGAACTCATCAGTGGCACTTTTGATTAGCTGAGCACACCTGATTTAGTCAAGCAGGAAGGATACATAGAAGATATGCAGGACAGTGTGCCTCCAGGAGCAGGGTTGGGAAACACGGCCTTAGACATTCAATGAGTGACAATTTAACAACCAGTTTTGGTGGAAAGGTTAGTAATGGTGCCAGACTGTCACTGGTAGCAATCATTCACTAGAGTAACATTAGCCTGCATCACTCTGCCTTCCGTAAAGTGACCAACAGTGAAAGATCTCTGCTAAACTGTATCAAAGTTCACGAAAGGATAGACTGATCATATTTTGGCTGGTTATGCAGGGCAGGTGCAAATACTGATTTATTCATGCACATCAGAAGCTGTTTGAAAGAAGAAATAAAAATGCATTCAGTATTTTTTTGCACAATTAACAGCATAGGTTTTACAGGTGAGTGCATGTTTAAGAAATGACTGATCGGATACGACATATTTTCATGCAGACGATCCTGATTAGCACTGTTATTTTCTTTTAACTCATCATTAAGCTACAGTTTATCGAGGGCACTCTATGCATAGCTTTGGAGGTGGCTCTGAGTAAGATGTAATTAAGTATCTTAGGCTGTGCCTGGTGAAGATAAGGTGCAACTCAGGATATACCTAGTTAATGAAAGATGTAACTCGGTTAGGACCTGGCTAAGGTAAGTCTTGTGCGAGTGGTGTTGCAGCATTGATCACATTCCTGTGCTCACATCTTCTGTGTTCCCACTTTGTCCTTCCCCAGTGTTTTCGCTGGACTGGTGAAAACTCCTTCTTTATAAAGGGAGACCTGGACTCGTTCGCCATTGGTGGAGGAAGGTACAGACATTCCACACATTCCACCACAGCCCACACACTCCCACAGATTTTTCCCTTTGGCATCTTTATAAAGTTATCCAGTCCCTTGTTCAATTTGGCTTGTGTTTCTTACACATTATTAGATGCAATAGACGAGGCTCTGACTTTGCTTAAGGTGCACTGTGACAGAGTGAATGTATGTAGCCATGTATGATAACAGCACACCATGTTAATCTGGACAGAGGCATCTGTTCAACACATGACTAACTGAATATAATAATGTTAATAGCATGCATAAATCTTAGAACCGAATGAAATAGTTATTTTATATGGACCACAGAACATGAAATGTCCACAAACTTCAAGTTATTTTAAACATTAGTACAAACTGATTGTAGCCTAGGTGAGTTAATCATAAATATCAGAAACAGTTTAACAAAAGGTGGTTTCACACACTGCAATGAACAATTTCAAAAATACATAATAAAATGAGATACTTTTAAAATTTCTGACCACAGTACTGTTTTGTGTGATGTAGTGTTTTATGCATTTTTAAGTGCTGTGCCTTTCTCTGTTTTACTGTTTTGTGTTTTCCACCTTTCCTGTCTGACCTCATCTTGAAGGTCTAGCCCAGCATCGCATTCACACATCTGACACCCCCATGTAAGCCTCACTTCCCCTTCACTCTCTGCCTTTGCAGTGGTCACTTCGGCCTGTGGCTGGATGAAGCCCTGTACCTCGGCCGTTCCAGCCCTTGCCACACCTTCAGCAACTGCTGCCTCTCTGAGACGGACGACTTCCGGGTCATGGAAATGGAGGTGTGGACCTTCTGCTGAAGACCCCCCCCCCCTTCCTTGGCAAAACTGAGCCCACCAAGAGAACCCTTGTGTTTTTTCCTGCGGATGGAGTGAATGGTAGGAGGAATCGCTCTCCTGATGTAGGGGATTAGCTCTCCTAGATGAGGGGCCCACCGCTGCAGTCTGTGAACTCTGACCTCAATGGAAACTAGGACATTATTAAATTCACTCTTAAATGAGGTGTGAGGGGAGAGAGAGCAATCGGGAGCTGAGATGATGCGTTTCGCACAGGAGAGAAATGTACTGTAGATATTTTCACTTGAATGTTGTTCTTTTTCCCCTCAACGGACCTCACTTTCATGGCAGTGGTCATGGTCTTGAACCTCATAAAATGAGGCTTGTGCTGTCATTCCTGGTTTTCTGCTTTGCTTGGACTGCCACTTGGCCCCCTCCTCGTGTAATGGCTAGACCCGGCCAACTTGAAGAGAAAGAGACAGAAAGAACTCCTTATGGATGAAGATTATCCGTGTGTCGTTCATTGCAAGTGGATTGGTGCACAGCTTTAATAGCAAAAAAAATATTGAGTTGTCAGTAAAGCGAAAATACAAAGACTTTCCCATTACCACTGACTGCAACCTAACAATTATTAATGTTGTCCTTTTAAAAAGATCACTAGTATTTTAAATCACCCAGTGCCCCACACCTACTATGCTCATTACTGCTATGGTATCCATGACACAACCGTCTACCTGTACTCAAAACACAAGCAAAACCTACCATTCATGTTCACACTGTATAATATTAATAAAAGTTACATTCATACAATATTAAAATATGGTTATTCAGCATATTGTGTATTGCACTCAATGCCTTAAGTGTAATTGAGAACATCATTAACACCAATATCAGGAAAAAGAAAAAGGCTGGGCAACAGAAGAAACCATTTAAAAGAAATGCTTTATTTTTGGCAGAACTTAGGGCACTTTTATCCTGTGGCCTGTGGTTAGGCAGACACTTTGCTGTTGTGTTGCAACCCACTTCTACTCAGCATCTATTCCAAAGGTGAGCAAGTGATGCAAAGAATTCCAGAAATCCTCAGCAGTGAACTGGGATGTCTGTACTACACAGGTAGTTTTGGAGACAACTGTCTTGAGGCACCAAATGGAACCATTTCTACATTTCTGATATTCCTTACTGACCACTCAGAGGCAAAAGAGAGGATGCCAGCTACCACTTCAGAATCTGCCTTTATGGGATGGAACCCACATTGAGCCAGCTGCTAGCACAATGGATAGGTGATTGCTTATCTCCATAATTTGCATGTAGTGGCAGACAGTACAATTAGCTTCCTAGTTGGTGTATGAAAAGGCCTAGAGAACTTCAGTTACCCTGTGTAGAAGTAGGCTGTAGAAAAGGTACAGCTGAAAGTTGAAAACAGACATTACATCTTTCTGCAGCTTTTGGATTCAACAAAAACCACCAGACTATGTGCTTTAAAACCAGCCCTGCTGTCATCTACTGTTTATTTGTTTGGGCTGCTGCCCCCCTTCCTCCCCTCCCACTAGGAATAGAGTAGAAAACCTCTTTCTGGAAAATTCAGCAATGACATCAGGCCTTGCCCCACTCTCAGAGAGCTTTCAGACCAGGCCTTCACAAATTGCTGAGGCCCAGAAAGCAACGTTCAAAACCGACCCTAGTGGACAAGCTGTAGAACTACAATTATTCACAAAAAACAGCATTTTACATGTAAAACAGCATGTAAAAAATGCATTATTGCAGCTTTTCTTACGTATTGCACGATACAACAATACAAAAAATATATAAAGATTAATATTTTGCAGTGCAGTCTTTGCTTTTTGGCATAAATCTTATGATGTTTGTAAAAAAAAAATAAAATAAAAAAAAATATATCTGGGAAAGCCATCACTTCAACTGGTCTAGTTAACAACTGAGACCAACACTGCTATGGCACAAGGTCTGAACTATTGAGCTGGAGATAGGTACAGTTATAAACCCTTGCTAATTTACCAGTTTTTACAAGGTTAAAATGTATTACACACACCTTGCAGCAATGCTACTTATAACATTTTGTCGACACAACAGGTCAAGTCTGCTTCACTCTTTACAGATGCTATATAATGAAGTAAAACCAGACCTTTCTGAGCTGTATGTTGCAGCAAGGGAATCAACCTCACTCTTTTGTATAGACAACACACTACAGGCCATGAACAGAAAGCAGCTGGTGTAAAAACTCTGGCCAGAAAAACACTAACAAAAACTGTGTGTATAAATTCATTGTGGAAAATCACATGAGGCCAATTAAAAGTGAGCAGAGGTGAAACTAATAAGGAGTGAAAAATAAGCTGCCTATAATGGGAAACCAAAAATCTCCCAGAACCCTTCCGAGTCGCAGGGAAACATTTCGTGCTTCTGTCTGGTGTATTTGTGACATGATGAGCTGTCACTGCACAAATCCCCCGCACACGAGCATTCTCTGCCCCCTTCTTGTCTTTACTCCAGGTATTCTTTGGCTTTCTCCAGCCCTTCCTGAAGGAAACGGATGTAAGTAGCAGTGGAGGGGTCTTCAAACCCCCCCGAGAAGTTGAACATGGTGCCCTCCTCCTCCTCTGGCCTCATGGCCGTCTGGTCCAGGAAATAGTTGGCATTGATGTGGTGGATCTGCCAGGGGCAGGAAATGAAAACAAAAGGCAACACATTGAGGAGGGATATTTCAGTTGCTTTTTAATGAAAAAGAATCCTACAGCCTCTTTCTGATGTTCATGTTTAACACACACACACACACACACACAGACACACACACACATACACCTTACGGTGCAACCTAGACACATCATCATCAGAACCCCCTTCAAAAAAGCTATACTTCACTTTAGTGGAGGCTGAGACATTCAGAACAGCTATCAGAAGCCCAGCCAGTGAAAGGGTTGCATTGTGGGATGGTGGAGGACTTACCACAGTGCCATTGGGCAGTGCCACCATCATTTCCACTGGAAAATTGTATTTCTCCAGGTGGAGGCCAGCTATGTGGCTCAAGGTGGAATTTTTAACATCAGCCTGGGGAAAGAAACAGACACAGGGGGGCAAGGGGGGGGGGGGTGTCAGTACTGATCTGACACTTCCACAAACATGATGAATCTGCTTAACAAAGACCCTTCCAACATTTGTGGGGAGCAATGTTTTATATTTTGTCATAGTCAATGTTAAGTAAGACATACTTTGTATTACAAAATACCAATTACTAAGCGTTTCCTGCCAGACACAACCAAACACAAAATGTAACTGCAAAAAACAGCCTGCTTCTTCAGTGTGGGATGGAAATGGGGTGGGAGTGAATTCTCTCTACAGTTAAAGACAGGTGTTGTCCCTCTGCCTTCCCTAAGCCCATGCCCCGCCCCGCTCACCTGCAAGTCCTCAAGCTCCTTGACTAAGGACCAGCTGCTGATGAAGCTCTGGTTGAGCAGAGCCAGGACGGGCGAACTTTCCAGGACTGTCTCCCGGAGAGTCCGCCCCGAACCTGTGGCAAAGAGGAAGGGGAGAAGAAGCACTTACATACTCTGCACACTTACAGTTAGAGAGTTTCCGTCATCCATGATTCATACTGATCTGTGCTCATTCTTTTCTTTAAGTGCCTGTGACAGGATTTTGTGTTGCTATATGACTGGGTCATCATCTCTTGAGGTATGACCCCTCCCCAACTCTCTCACCTCAGCAGGACTGGTCGTCCAGTGCACCCCACAGTAAGATGGAGTGCACCAGCTTCTTTTCTGCTTGGGCCCGATTGAAGGCCTCTGAGAAGGGCAAGTATGCCACCTGTGGGACACCAACAATAACAATAATAATACTAAAAATAATAACAACAAGTGTAGCATAGCGGGTAAGCAGCAGAAGTCGTAACCGAAAGGTTGCTGGGTTGATTCTTTGCTGGGGGACTGCTGTTGTACCCTTGGACAAAGTACTTAACCCACAACAACTGCCTCAGTAAATATTATCCATTTATAAAGCTGGATGTCAAAAACTGTAACCTATGTAAATTGCTCTGAATAAGAGCGTCTGATAAATGACAATAATCTATTGTAATAATAATAATGACAATAATAATAATACTAATAATCATAACAGTCGATTGCATTTATAAAACACATTTCAAGGATCTAAAAGTACTTCACAGCAAAGGGGAGGTGACCCTCCAACCACCAACAATGAGTAGCATCCATCTATAACACCTACCAGCACACTCCCCTAGAGCAGTGTTCTGCTATTCCTTTTAAAATTAATTTTTCAAATGACTCACGTTTTTTTCCCCTCTGACAGAGATTTTGTCATTACCTTGGTTGTAATCTGAACAGAATTAAATTACAGGGAAATGGGAGCAGGGTGACAGGGCCAATGCTTGGACAAAAGTGATAAGTGATCAGGTATGAGGAGACACACCTTCTTAAAGGGGTACAGCATGACCTCCAGGCGGCGGGCGGCTTCCTCGCGGCTAATCTCAGACCTCCAGTGGATCTCCTCAAAAACAAACTGCACGGGGTCCCCACCAGCCCCCCGGCTGTCTATGATGTTCCCCTCCTCATCCTGAATGAAGGAAGGGATGGAGGGTCCCGCGGCCTGCAGCTCCATCTTAGGGTGCAAACACAAACATCCTCAACTTTAGTACAGTACAGATTCACACATCCTCAGCTTTGCTTATCTACTAATACATACATTCTCAGTTTAACTAGGCTACTAATACACACATCCTCAGTCTTACTGAGCTACTAATACACACATCCTCAGCCTTACTGAGCTACTAATACACACATGCTCAGCTTTATTTGGCTACTAATGCACACATCCTCAGCTTTAGCAGCATACAGATAAACACATACTCAACTTTAAAGAGTAAAACTGCACTTTAAAGGGAAATGTTTGTGCATGGAGAAAGGCATTACCTGTGGCAGGAAGCCAATGTCCACCTCCATGTTACTACTCTCGCTAGCCCCATACAGCCACTCCATGTCCACATTCAGGGACCTGAGGAACCAGTAGAGGGACAGTGATCTATACTATACACATATATACATATACACATATATACACACACACATATTATGTATATTATATATATATATATATATATATATATGTGTGTGTGTGTGTGTGTGTGTGTGTATGTATGTTTCCTACAAGCATTCATGTATTCTGGTGGGGAAACACAGGTGCTCAGCAACAGTGATGCAAGCTAGCTCCAGCCCCAAGTTCTGCCCTACCTATCAGTGGGAACGTAGAGGCGGAACTCGCGGACATGGGAAGAGTCCCGGGACAGGACAATGTTGCCAGTGAACTGGCCAGGGGTGAACCAAAAGGGGAAGTCAGGGACGTCATTGAGCTGGAACTCTGCATGGATCCTGGTGACGAGAACAGCCAATCAGGCAGAGGCAGGGGAACAACTCTGATAGAGAGCAGACTGCCCCTCTAGGCCATGGCCACAGAACAAAGGCATAAACGCACACACGACAACAGGGAAAGATGTGTCCCTAGGGTGTATCCCAGTTAACATCTGCCATTTTGTGTTTTTATGACCTGATATTTTCAATAACGGGATAAACAGATTTCATTTGGTGAGAAAGGCTACAGTTTCAGTCTATATTCAGTCTTTATCAAGACCTGACCAAAGCATTATCTTCTCTGTCTTCAAAACTCTGGGTGGTTTCCACAAGATGCGGCAGGTCTATATTTTTATTACTTTGAGTATTTTTCGATTTTATTTATATTTATTCTGATTATATGTGGCTATGTTTGTTCTGCAAAATGTGTAGAAAGCATAAATCAACAAGGCCAAGGTGAACCTGTCTGAATGTGTGTTTTGAATGTGTGTGTTTACTGGCCCTAAAGCAGTCACCATGGTTAAACTAACCTGAAGACGATGTCATAGTAGTAGTCGCTGACAGCGCGGATGCAGGCCACCGCCCCCTGTGGGGCGAAGCGGGTTTTGATGAAGGGGCGAGGGTGAAACATGCTCAGCAGGGAGTGGATGATCACCTAGGGAGGAGGAAGGACAACAACCAATCAAAAGAGAAAAGCAGACACTATACCAGCAATGGTGGGCTTGACCTCACCTGTACAGATTCAGTCGATTGCAATTCCCACCTCTAACTCTTTGACCTTACTCTCACAGATCAATTTGAACATGCCATTCTGCGGCATTCTCAAATTGGAAAAGCTGGAAATGGCAATGCTGAACAAATGATATGGTAGCTTTTGCTTAAAAAATGGTCTCTTTGATAGATATATTTCATGATGACAGCTTCTAAATTACATGACCTGTATTTTTCTGAGAGAGTACCTCTTTGCCACGTGGTGTGGGAGGGTGGTAGCGGTTGTTGGGCAGGTACCCAGTGAAGATGTTGAGCTCGCTGGGCACAATCCACCATGGATCCCCCACTTCCAGCTTGTTCTTAGGAGGAAGAAAGGCCCTGAACTGGCTGGCGGAGAAGACCAAGGAGGGCACAGCAGGCTTCTTCCAGGAGCGCAGCCCGCTCAGGGAACTGTGGGTAACCTTTACACAAAGATCCACCATTAACAGATTTATGGCAGTTTTTCTGCTCAGCTGATCCCTGACCCAGGATGACTTGTGAGGTAAATGGCATCACTCACCATTTACTTTACAATCAAGCACTCTCTGCCCTTTTACACAGCACATTATTTACCAAAGAGGTTCAAACTAAGAGTCCAACAGCTCTGTCACATCTGGGATTGGGACCTATAACCCCCTGTGTTTACAACACTCAACAGACATCCTAACTGACCCAATGCTTATACAGAGCACTTCCTGTTTCGGTGCACTGTCAGAATGCATTACAGTGTGGTTGTCTTGTTTGTCTTGATTAATGGTCACTTTGGTTAGTTTTCACTTCATGAGGACTCTGCCGATGAGACGTTTGTTTTCTATTTAGTCTCCCGCAGGTCCACTCTAAATTCTGCTTTCTATCCAACTTAAACAGTTATTTTCTTGTGCTCTTCCTTGTCTGGACTTTTTATTTTCTTTCATCTGTTTTTTTTTTTAGATTTTTTTTTCAGAAACTTGGAAAAAAATATCGGCTTGACCCATGTGTCAACATGGAAACATTACAAAAATAAGCTAAAATAAATTTGTGGCATCAGACATTCTGATTTTCACATGTACTGTCATTAATCACTATGTGCTGGCTCATGGGCCAAGCAAAGCATGATGTCATTGATGTAGCATCTCTTCCGCACCCCCAGGAATCCATCCTTGCTCTTGGTCATGGTTTCCATGAGCAGAGGCTGCAGTTTGGCCTCCACTGTCAGGGTCTCGCCATTGGGGTCCTGGGCCACTTCCTCCTCAAAGTCTGCCGGAGGGGAGATACCTGTGGAGAATCAGATGAAAGGTCATACACTATACCAGAAGACCTGACAGGGGTCAAGCTTATTAGAGGTGGGGAAGGGGGGGGGGCATTTCAAGGGTTGAATGACAGGGCCAGGCTGAGACCTGTGAGTTTCTCTGCAATGGGTTTGAACTCCTCCGGGCTGAGGTACAGGTCATGATCCGTGTCTAGGGAGGAGAAGAGGAAGAGCCCCTCCGTGCCCAGTGTTCGCAGACCCGACTCCTGCAGGGAGAGACAGACGCATACCGGAAGCCCTTTACTAATTGCCGCAAATTCCTCATGCTCCAGCTACATTCAATGGCGCGCGTCCTTTTCAATCTGGGTTAGGACATGAACAGCCGGGCGTGACACGCAGCAGTGCGTGTCCCACTATTCTGTAATGACTACAACAAGAGGTGAAGAGCAGCAAAGAAGAAATTGTTGTTTCATTTTTTCATATTTACTAATAACTTTTACTTACATATTATTGGCACCCGTTTATTTCAGTCTCGCCGTTTCTAAAATAGCCTACTTGTTTAACCTACAACATGGTAATTAGGCTGAATTATAAAATCGCAGTAACTCACTAGGAGAAAATACATACATTTATATAGAAAAGATATTCTAAGTCAAAAGCAGTCAGCGCTGTCTTTGTTACTTTAGAGTTTAAGAAGACTTATTGTCCTCAATTGAAGAATTGTGTGCGTGCGTAGGGGCTTGGGTCTAATGGAAGATGGGCTGCACAAAGCAGGCTCGAGTAGCGAACCAATTACAGTTAAGTGGGGGTTGTAAGTTTGCTACCAGCTGTGGCGGAGTTCCAGCCCCCTAATAAAACAGCTTGAGGGGAGAACGGCGGGCAGGGTTAGGGGCTAATAACTGTTTGCTCTTTTTCAACAACAAGATGCCGTTACGTGGCACACGAACACTGGCGCTTCAGAAAAGTGCTGAAATCTTTTAAAGAACATCCACAGCCGTTTACAACTTAAAGATAAGATCACGCAAACAACTGATCATCCACATAATTAAATAAACATTCTCGAGTAGCGATATTCTCATAGAATGCGTGCACAAGCAAACTGCACATCCGTCAAAACATGGCAAGAAAGGGTCACTCTTGACAGTAATTTAATTAACATGACTCATGTCTGTTACAAGAAATACAATAACACGCATGAACAAAAGCTCAAATGGGTCCGTTATTACTGAGTGCTGATAAACATACATTTACCTGCCTGTTGTACATTATCACGATGTACTAGACTGTTAGGAACAGAAACAATGCATTGTAGTGTCACTTACATGCCGTTTGAGAAGCTGCGTCTGCTGGTAATATCTGAAACCAAAGGCAGCAATGGGAACAGCTGCAATAATGAGTAATTTAGGGAGTGCTCCGTAAAACCGCGCAAGGATGGACCTTGGAGACTGGGCTCCACTGTCTTGGGACGTATTCTCCACATGTTCATCGTCCGAGGCAGGAGCTCTGTTCTCCGAACTCCCTCTTTTCCTCACGTCCGCGGCCATCCTCGGCTACACTCTCCTGTGCATCCGCGGAGAAACGGACATGCTTCTCTGACGCAATTCTCAGCAGTCCGCGTGTACTTAACAATTCCAAAAGGTACTCTTCATTCAGATCTGTACAGTGGAGTTACTGTATGATATCCAGCAACTTACGCCCGCCCAATAAGCCGTCGCGTCTCGCTTTCTAGTCGCAGCAACGCTGTGGCGGCGGCAACCCTCCCGTTTTCCTCATATCCAACTTGATCTCTGAGGGGTTCGTCAGCCTTAAAAGTCTTAAAGGGCCAGCGCAGGCATTCCTCCCCCCTCTCAATTACCACCATTGCATACCAGTAAACCACTATTACGTGTTTGCAGTACCAATCTTGCATTCTTTTATTCAGTTTTTTTTTTTAAATTCTGCTACTCGTCTGTTTTGGTGCTTTTCGTGTACGATGCATAACTCTGTGCTCGTATTCGCTCGTATTGAAATAATTTATTATTACAATCAAAAGTATTAGAATAGTAAGACCACACAATAAATAAACACAGGAGACATTTTAAACACACCGTTCACAGGATATGCAGCAGAATTGTAAATGGAAAGGATAAATTGTAATGGTACCCAGTGGAATCACAGGACAAATTAATCATGCGCAGCAAATTGATTACCAAGCAGTCAATTAAGATGAAACATAATCTTATATGATAAGCAGTATCACAATACAACTACACGTTCATTAGTGATGGCATTGTTAGTTTCAAATTTTACACAAACGTGAAATACTTCTAAGCTCTCAGATGAAAATATGTTTGCCAATCGATATGTCTAGAAGACTGTTTCCTGCCGTCTTCACCTACTAGGTAACTGTATGGGCCTCCATACTCTTCTCTTTTGGACACTGTTTGCTCTTGGAACTCAGAGCTCGGAAATGTAGCTCTGTTGACAAGCTCAGCTGGTACAGGAAGCCCATCTCAGACCAGATTCAAAATCGTTTGTTTGGTTTGGATTTGAAATTGTTATGTCATGCGTTGTTGAAGTGAATCTCTCTCAACATCCACCACTGTCCCAGTTCTGAGGAGGAGTGTTCCATGTTCTTTCACTGGGGTCTGTGCCTTTGATGTGACTAGGTCTTTGATGTCCTGTATTTTGGAATCTTGGGCATAGACAGGCAAATTTTCACAGACTCTCATTATCTAAATATGGGCCATTCAACGGCAGTCCTGAGTGGTGGTTTGCATTTTAACTGAGGAAGTCTTGATGCAGTCTTTTTGTGGTGGCCTCTCAAAATGGCAATAGACAATGAAAAAAGTCAGAAAGGGCAGCGCATTAAGTAGGAAAAAAGCATCACAAAGAAAGAGTAAGCAATCTTATGAAAAATGTGTTTAGTGTATTTACTTATTCAGAGTGAGTAACTGAGTAACTGTGACATTTATTCAAGGTTAATATTCTTTGGCTGAGGTACCTGCGGAGAATCTGCATGGTATGCAATGGCATGATGTGACCACCATTGACTACCATTGTAACACATCAAGTCTCAATGTTCAAATGATGCGGACTTGGAGTTTAACTTTGTGATACTACTTGCATACACTTGTATTTTATTCATAAATAAATGAGTGCTGCTGCTCTGAGTTGCTTGATAGTTTATGGTGAAAGCTGTGATGCTTCAGCTTTTGTTATTCCTGTTTTAGAGACAGTTGCAAGGAAAGGTCACATGGAACGATGATGTATGAATGTATGCAGATGCAGTTATCATCAAACAGGATTAAAATGCTTAGGTTCCTGCATGAACTACTGTTGATATGTTAGCAGGGCCATACTTGCAAGCAAAGAGTAAACATTGTTAAAATTACTAATATTTTACAGGATAAATATGCCTGCTTCTCATTGAAGAAGTGAACATTTTTATTTTTTAAAAGTTGAAGCATTGCTTACATGTGCCCAGGCCACTTGCAAATGTAGCTCAAACTACACCTAAAAAATATATAGAAAAATCCTGCAAAGTAACATTTGGACTAGGGGAGCAACTTTAACACAAACACAGGTATTAATCAGACCAACCTCTTCTTTTTTCCACTGTTGTTTTTTACTACTGTCCCACCAACCTTGTAAATCCTTTGCCATTAAATATCATTGGCGATTTTTCCATAAAGCAGCAACAGCTGCACAAAATGGTAATGTGATCTTAGAAGTGTGCAACAACATGGCCCTGTCCTTCAAGAGCAGGCCTGTACACTGTAACTAAATCTCTGAAATTGAACTGAAACACAGGCTGCACTGAAACTATGCATGGCATCTGTTGGTTTCAAAAGAAAAAAGTATAATGCTTTTAAAAACAGTTCCTGTCAGCTGTGTGTCACCTGTCAATGGGTCCCTGTGATTTTGACTAGCCTCTGCCAGTCAATTCTAGCTTTTAAAACTCAGGTAATAAGCCCTGCACAAAAAACTCAGACACTCAAAGCATGCTTATGCTTTATTGTCTATACCACTCCACACAATATTTTATACAAACATACACCCAGAATACATATTTACATGTGTATAGACAAGTAAGAGCAGCATTATTATGTCACCCAAAGTATCCTTTCGGCAAAAAGAAAAAAACACTTCAGACCCTTACAGAACTGTATTTCCAGCACATACAAGTAAGGCCTTGGGGGTGTGTGGGGGGATGTCACACATTCCTATATATTAATCAGACAGTCAGCTCACTCTGCTTCATACAGAAAGCTCTGTCTCTACCATTCTTAAAGCTGTAAATGTTCTGGTTTTCTAGCTTCTGAGGCATGGTTGACAGCATATCCACAGTTCAGCAAAACTGGAAACTCCTGTAACCACCCAGAACCCACAGGACCAAAGGAGCTGAATATCTGATCAGAATGTGCAATGTTAAAATATCTGTGGCAAGGCAGTTCATGATCAGCTCATGTCTTCCTCCACAGGCTGGGTCTGAACCTCTATGGTCTTTGGGGGAATATAGGAGCCCATCCCTGCTGCTCTCTCAGCTTCAGCCTGGGTATAGGGTTCCTCTCTCAATTGCTTCAGCCTGCAGTAGGTAGAACACAGAGCATCCAATAGTCAGAAGAGCAGGAGGTGCATTTGCGTGCTTCCACTGGCCTTCCAATGGAAGGGACCAGAGTTCCAGAGCCCTGTGAGTCACTACCCCTGCTCATCACATCCAATTTCCGTTTGACACAAGTCAAGATTTTTTAAGTATAAGTAAGAGCACACAAGCTCAGTTTTTTCTAAGAAGAATTTCCTCATCATTTCATATACATGTCCAAATGCTGTTTGAAATTTATTTAAATTCTTCTGGAAAGACAGTAATGAGTGTGTTCAGTTAGATGGAGAGGAGAAAGCTAAAGAAATACTAAGTACAATCAACTTGAAATTTGCCCCAGAATTATTTTTTAAAGGACCATCATTGAGTTGTTTTATGACAACAGTTGTTTTTCAGAGGGTTTCATGTGTGAATGAACTGCGGTGAAAACATTACCGTTTCTTGTGGACTTTAGTTTTGAAGTGCTCCTTCATTGTTTTCAGATCGACAAAGTATCGCCTGTGGTGAAAAACACAGAAAATACCATTCAGGCTTTCCGCTCATTTCCAGATGAGCCAGCAAGCAGGTACAAGCCAAGTCACTAGGTTCTGCATAGTCAGGATTTTATTTCATAGCTCCTTAAGCAATTGTGACCTTTGCAGCATATTTAAAGTCAATAATTGTACATTCTTTGCAATTCAGAGTATGCTACTGTATTTATTTATAGTAACCTTGACTTCTGAGCACCTGTACTTTTTCCTCTAGCCTGTATATTCTGGTGCTAATCTACTGAGGTTTGGTTTAGTGAGGGAAGCACTTACGCGCAGTGGAGACAGTAGTGTTGTGCACAGCCTGTGACATCATAATCCACCTCCTGCCTTAGAAGCTTGGCTGCATTGCCTGGTTTCATGTCATTGTGGATCTGATCAAGATCTTTGGTCCGACGTTTCGTTTTCCATGTCTTTGCGATGTTTTTCTTCTTATCACTCTTGTGGTTGCCCGTCTGCTTGGACTTGCCCATGGCCTCAGGTAAGGTCTGAAGTCAAAATAGATGTGTGGCATCACTTTATAAGCCAAGAGCTTTGAAATTGAAACAACAGCTTTGCCTGTTAAAGTAAGAGGATCACATGCCTGCAGCTGACTCCACACAGACTAGCTGCAGTGTTGCTAAAGCCAGGTCTTGGGGACCCGTTGCGCATTGTGGTTTTTGTTCTTACTTGAGACTTTTAACGTATCAAGACTACGTCTGTGCCAGTAGCTGAAAAAAACTTCACATACCAAGAACCAATTTGTAAACTTCCTGGGAAAATCTACTGCACAAACATTGCATGTCTGTTTAGGCAAGGCCTGACACTTTCTGGTGAAATGGCTAGTGTCTCCTTGTGGCATTCTGCTTGCGAGTTACACACCTTTATATCCAATTCCTTTACCAGCCCTGCTATGTGCATACTCATTCTCATTCATATCACATATTTTGTAATTTCATAGGACTATTAAAAACAAGCAAAAAAAGTTTATATCTTTTATTTCTTTTGCTTGAACTGATAACTGAGTTAGTCCCTCATGAAAAATACGGATTACTTAACATATATTGTGCTAACAGAATGATTCAACCACAACGTTCTACTTCTATGTTCCTTCACCCCTGAACACATTATTAATACAGATTAGAAATAATCTTTGTCAATTAAAACTGATTTAGTGATATGGGACCTATGGTAAGTAGAAAATTGAAATTTACACTCATCATTTTCGTAATTAAGCTTATTGTTTACATGACACCTTATTTACGTGTGTTTATGTATAAATACAAATTAACTTTACTAAGTTTCCTGAGAATACATTAAACAGCACAGAACGTGTCATACTGACAAACTAGCTCGCTGCCCAAAAATCCATAATCTACTGGCAGCACCTTATACGTTACACAAAGAGTAGACAAGATTTTAAAACGTGTAAGTACAACCTTTTAGCCACTGTCTGACTCTCTAGTTAGATAGCAACAGTCTTGCGGAAAAATGTCACTCAAATTGTCGCTAGCTGGGTAACTAGTTAGCTATTTTAACCTTTAACGTTACCTCGGCAGCGTCCTCGTTAGGGAATACCTATGCCCTCTGGTTATCTGGTTGAATTGAATTCACACAAATTCAGTCAGATTCATGTCATAACATGACATGTCTTACCTTTCTACCCTGTGGATTTCAGTCCAAATTTCAAAGTAGAATTTCTTCAGACCTCCAACACGTGTTTACTACCAACCTGTGCAGTGATTACTTCCGGGTCAATATTTTTGGTTCTCTCCGTGACACTTAAATGGCTATACACAAAATCATCGGTAGGAGGAGTACTAGAGAACAACTTCAAAACATAAACTGTTAAGCATACAGGGTGATTAAAACTTGATGCACACCACCGAAACGTGTCGCGATTATAACTTGCCAAGCTTAGAAAAACGTGGAAATTACATACTTAAAAACATGCGCAGAATCCTACACGATTGCTAGAGATTCATAAATAAATCAGTCAGCTAGATATCATGTCATACAGATGCTTTGGGAAAGCTGTGTCCCGGTTCGGTAGGATGATGCACATGAGAATAATTTCTGCGTTCGGCTACATTTTGTCACTCCCTTAGCGGAGCTTTTGGGTGATCTGAAGATGTTAAATCACGCTTTGACAACGAAACATTTGGCACATGCGAGCAGCTACCATTATCATAAAGAAAATACCCTTTTCGATGTTTATCAATAATACCTGCTCCATAGATGTTATTATCATTATTATTATTATTATTACGAACTGGATAGCCACCCTTGATTTAGACTGGCATTTAATCGACCACGTAGTAAGATAGCTAGCTAGATGCTTTTCTTGCTTGCTACATCAGATGTCACAAAGTCATTTCTGCTTAACAGAAACGTATTGCCAGAGGAAAAGACAACTGAGTTGTAGAGTTGTAATGAAGGTTTCATGGTATTTCCCAAACTGATATGTTCGCGGCGTCGGGCCCGTGTCCCCTTTAATTCAGTCTTCCATCACCTCACTACCTGAAGCAGTCCTTTTCGAATCACATGACGTCGTAAGTGCGTACGCGCCGTGGCTGAGAGTGAAGATGGCGGACGGGGAGGGAGAAACGAAGCTCGACTGGGGAGAGCGGCCGCAAAACACAACCGCGGACTCGCCTGTCGCCATGGACAGCTTGCTGGCCACTCTGCGAGGGCTGGAAGACGAACTGCGACAGCAGGAAATTTCAGAAGCCTCGTCCAGCGAGTACTGCAACAGTTTCTGTCAGGTAGCAACGTTTGTACGCTGTCTTAGCTAGCTAAATAAATCGCTAACTTAGATCGCTGGCTCTGCAAACGTTATGAGCTCGTAGCTAGCAGAATGTTTTCGTGCAGTTACACTCGTGTGAAGGACTGCATCCAGGACAGGGCCGACCTGCGAGCTGCAGTGGACGACGGCAATAGGGTCTGGCGACAACCAGTCCAGTCTTGTATGTAAGGAGGAGCATGCAGTATTAGGCAACGGGCTATAGCTAGTTTTCGTTAGCTGACTGTAGGTTTCGGTAAATACCAAGCAACATTTGCAAAATCAGTGAAAATATGTAGCTTGCTGCCTACTTGCTCTTAGCCTGCAATGTTGTTGAGATGGTAATAGCTGGATAGTAGTTCGCTAACGTTAGCTAGCCTTTCGTACTTAGCACGCCTTTACCATAGTTAACTAGACTAACTGTTTAGGTCACTTAGATCGCTAATCAGAGCAATATGGAAAATCACCACATTTTCTCTGCGGTATAGCTAGTTTGCTGCAACCTCAATAAAGAAGTGCATGGTTAACTAGCTACCTAATAATCATCTTAACATTTGTAAATATTATTGTGCTAGCTATATTGTAGGGGCGGGGCGGGATCTCTTTTTGTTGATCTTGCAAGCATGCAACAATGCTTATTAGCTGTCTAATAGTAAACATTACAAAATGTTGCTAAGGCTAGAACTGACGACGGAAACAAGGAGAGATGATTTTCAACCTTCACTAATGTGATAGAATAAGAGGAAACAAGACTGTTTAGCTAGCAACCAAAGAATCAATAGATAGCTACTTTTTCTGACGTAGCTATCGAAACCGCTAATTAGCTAAAACCATCACACCTGGTTAAACGTGTAATATTTTCTCTAATTAAAGAATGGACGTCAATAGCTCGCCAACCACCTACATACGCCCTACGAGGGAAATGCTTTAATGCATGTCTCACGGCCCATTAAAACCACATTTTTGCGCTGAACTTCTAGGGAAAACCTTGACACAAGCCACAGTTAACGAGTTAACCTGACAGGACTACTCCATAAACTCAATCAGACTTGCATGGTAACGTGTAACCTAAGTAGTTTGATAGACAACTCTCTAAAACTAGGTGCTGCGTCTGGTGTCCTGTTGTCATTGTGCTGGAATGTTCGCGTTCATGGTTAACTGATCATACACGAGAACCACTGGCACCCCGCATGTTTGCGGTGCCTGTCACCGATGTTGATTGACAGATCATTCATTCTTGTGTTCAGTCCGTTCCCGCCAACGCAAAGGCTAAGCTGGCCATGTGTGGCCAACAGGCGTGTTCCATGCGGACCTGTGTATGTTTGATTTATCTATTTATTTATTTCAGTGGAGGAAGATTCTTCTGAATGGTGTTGACAGTCTGAAGAAAGGAGTTTTTTTAAATCATCGTTGGCTTTGTTTAGCAGTACATGTAACATTTTATCTTTTGGAATCAGCTGTAGTTTGGTCATGGTTGTGGGCTTCGACTCTGGTAGATAGAAGCTAGCATGTGAGTTTAAGCATAGTTTTTAGCTGTGTGTTTGCCATAATTTGGAGCATTAACTTCAGAAGAGACACCAATGAATAGAACTGCTCTTACGTGAAATAATAATGTTTTCCTATTTTAGCTGGTGGAATTATGTGAAGGAATAGGACTCTGAGGTCTCAAAATTAGGTCAGAGAGGGCTACTTGTGTGCGCTGGGTTTCCTCAAAACCCATTGCTTAATTAGATGAATTAATTAGCTGGATATATTAAATGTACATCAGGAATCCAAAATGTTTGACTGGCACAAGTATTTCATCAGAAAAGCATGTCTGATTAATCAAGCCTAAAAAAAAAAACCCTAAAGTATATTTTTTTAATATATAAAAAATGTAGGAATGATTTTACACATTTGACAGTATTTGAATATCCAGCACTTGTACCTTGTAGTTAATCATAATAATTGTCATAATTGTTTTTGAAGGTAGAATTCGTGATAATTTTCTTTCAGCACTCTTATGCAGTGTTCACTTCAAGTACATTTGATTCTGGCGTCTGAAGTGGTAAGTTGTGGGTGCATGCCAAGATGGCTCAAGGACAGACTTGTGTGCTTTTAAGTGTTGGAAGTATAGTCAAAACTACAGGCTGTTCTTTAAGCTTTGATACTTTTTGTGTCTTCGTTCTCTTTCATTGGCTGTTTTAATTACTTTAAGATATGAGTGGCCAAAACAGTGGTCAGCTGTGCAGAATTTCCCAGGTGGCCATCACCACAGTCAGAGAACCTAAGTGCCTTCCTTTACTGGGCCCCCAAAAAACATAGCCTAGGTTTCTCAGTGTGCTTTTCCTTAGAATGGAATATGGCTTACTACTTTTCCATGTGAACCTGTGCAGCTTACCAGAGGCTTGTGTTTCAGTACATCTGCAAGAGGTTGGCTATTTCAAAAGAATTAATCAAATTAGTCCACAGAATGGAAATAGAAGTGTCACAGAGGACATTGAAATTAATGTCATGCACCATTTAAATTTATAATTTACACTTGATAGATTAAGATTTAGTTAAAAAAAAAATACTACATAAGTGGGGAGAGAAACTACCCTGAGGCATTTTGTAGATCTCAAGTGAGCGATTCCCGCTACTCGGCTGAGATGCCCTGTGCTGTTAGACTCCAGCCAAAATGACATGGAATCAGTTTGTAATCTGAACTGATGTGCACAGCCTGATTGAAGTTGTGCTCTGCCCCGTGGCACTCTCTTTCTCTGAAGAAGGTCCTAATGGGTAATTTCAGCACGGATGTGGCCCAGTTGGTACTCTCGCCCTGCCAGAGGCTGCTGAGACACAAGTGCTTCTTATCAGGTGATGCTTGTTTTTTGCCATGTTCTAAAGATGTCGTGGTTGTTATCATTTACAAGATGTAGCCTCGCCTTGATAAGATATTTTTTGACAACCTTGAATACCATGTTTAAATATGTTGTTGTTTGTATAAACATTTTCTGTGTAGGGCTTTAGTACAGATTATTTGCTTGCAAACACAGGTATACAGTGGAGGCAAATGTGGGGACATCAACAAGTATACTACGTCAAGTCTTTAGAAGAGGAACTGAATCTTAAGGCAGCTATAGCAGTTGAAGGAAAATGCTGTTTGGAACCATTGATCAAAGCTGAGTTTACATCTCTGTTGAGTGTTACATGCTTGCAGTGCTGAATGTTTTTATCTCTTTTATGTTTCCCATATATAACAGAATGTGTAATATATCAGCTTCAGGGAAATCAGTTTTTCTTAAATGTGTCCAAGCTGTTCTTATTTCCCATTGATCAATTTCAAAAACTTTTCCTTGGCTGAATGCATCTTGTGTCCAGACTCATTGCTGTGTTAAAACTTCAAGGACATTATGGCTGTGGTGAGCATAGACACAGGTGGTGGTATGTCTGATGGGTTGTTTTCTCAGGCCACATTCAGGTGCAGGTGAAGTACTCCCCTTTGGCTCAGAGCTATCAGAGCTTCAAGATGGCAGTTTGAGTGTTGGTTGAATTTCCCCCAAGGCTATGTCTAACTACAGTGGAAATGAAAGGTTTAGAGCTAAGATTCTCAAAAAAGCAGTGCATACTCTCAAAAGAGTGCTTGCGATATTGGATGTAATGGAGAAATTGTAAGCTTTCATGACTAACCCAGTTGTTGAGTGATTACTGAATTACTGAATAATGTTTTTGTCTTTATCATTTCCCAGATCGGTTATTACTTGGTTCACTCACTACAACAGCTTGGATGAAACTGGACAAGTTCTTTCTTCTCTCTCAGTCTTCTGCTGACAAACTAGGAAAAAAAGTGTGCTGCACTCTGTCTTATCTTGCATGGAGTGTCACTCATGGATTTATGTCTCTGAAACGTGATAGGAGGACCTTGTGTTTTGGCTTGATACTTGAGAAATGCCTCGCTATTGTGGCCTTGTTTGATTCTCTTGGTTATTTGTGATAGCAGACTCCCTTCTTAAAGTGTGGAAACCCTGTAGAATTTAGATAAGTACTAAAGTGCAAGTGAGATAGGCCTACTATTTCCTCTTGAGTCTTCAGCTTCTGTTCATCAGTGCCTAGGCAGTTTTACCATGCATGTCCCTGTAAACAATTTGCCAAAACTAGTCAAGCGATAGATAAATGTGTTTTTCTAATTATTGAGAATAACATGTAAACTGGAACTTTATTTTAAAATTGTTATTTTGATAGAAGGGGTGGTGGAAAATCCCAGTGTTAGGTGATATGGAAACATTCAAGAGTATCGGCATAGTTCACATTACGTTCAAAGTCCACATTGACTAGATTGAGATGTCTTCTCATCTGCTGCGATAAGGATGTAACCGATCTGTTGATTAATTGGCTCAGTCACTAGTGTGCATGTTGACAGTAAAACCAACAAACTTTTTTCTCCAAACTTCTCAGAATAAAAAGGACCATGAAATGCTACTGGGTGGTGGGTTATCGGATGGTACTCTAGGAGAGATTGAGCTTTCTCTTTTCCATTCCATGGTTTTCCTTTGAAGAGATGATTAGCGTGTGCAGGAGTATTTTCTAGAACAACTTGTTTTACATGCAGCCACCTGTGATTGCAGAGAAGTGAGGGTTTTGACCAAATAACTTGAATTCAACGATTCAGTGATTCAATGATTCAGTTCTGTCTTATAATGAGAGGCTTATTCATGTAATTGCGTCGATACCACAGTGGTGCTTAGCATAATGTGCCTTTAAAGTCAGTCTAAACTGGTCAGTACATCTACATTGCAGTGTGGTCCATCATATGTAAATAGGCAAAATTATTTTAGTTAGACTTTAGCTTGTCAAGTAGTGATGCTAAAGAAGTTAAAAGCATTTAGCTGGTAGCATTAATATAAATTACATCATTAAGCAACAAGGGCTAATTAAACAGAGTTAGTTGTACAAAGGTTTTTTCCGCACATGAGTTAGCAGCAGTAATGTAAGACTGTTAATGTTGTAGCCAGTAAGTATCACTAGTTGAGTTAGTTGTACAAAGTTTTTTTCCGCACATGAGTTAGCAGCAGTAATGTAAGACTGTTAATGTTGTAGCCAGTAAGTATCACTAACCATCATGTTTAGCTAGCTAAAAGGCTAGCTCTGTTGGCTAAAATGAAAAATTAATTTTGCTGAGCTGCCTAGGTTAGTGTAAATGTTTTTTTTTTTTTTTTTTTTTTTTTTCTGAAGAAATGTCTGTCCTTTTCACAGAACAGCTGACTTTCCAGCATCCAAATCACACTCAGTGAGGAGGCTACAGTACTAGGCACTAACTAGATAACTTGGGAGCCAACAAACTTGGTTAGCTAGCTAATATTAACATTAGTGGAGCATTATGAAACATGGCTAACATGGCAGAATGTTATGTTAGTTATTACGACTTTCATACTGGAAAGTGTTGGTTTTTAAATAAGCCTAAGCCTGCTCCAAACATAGATTTTAGCCCCTGTTTTTCAGTAGTCCTTATGGGTTTGTATGATTCTTGTTGAAATCCATTACATTAAATTTGCTTAGCAAGTGCCCTTATCCAGATGGCCCCAAGTTGAGGCCTTGCACTGCTCTCTGATAGGTTCCGATTGACATGGGGGGAAATCGAAGCATCATTGTGCGGGAGGGTTGTGGCTCGTAGGTTGGCTTATGCATGCAGAATTTTTACTGAGACTGCATTTACTGGCTTCTACTATATAAAAGACTGCACTCCAGTAAATTCACCATTAAAATTAATACGGCGTTTAGCTGTAGTGGCTTGGATGGCTGGGAGAATAGACTGACTCCAAGACGAAGCTTTATACTGGCTAAAATGACCATAGTTACATGCCAAATAGGTTGGATCATATGGCCAGAATCTTATGCAATGATTAGCCTGGATACAGTGCCTGGAGAGTTGCACTTTGAACATACCAAAATGCTTGGGCAGTTGCATACTGATTTGGTCTGGCTAAGATGACTGGAAAGTTGCACACTGATCAGGTTGTACTAGGTGACTGGCTGGATTTGGGCTTTGTTTTGCTCAGCTCTAGCCTGTCATGTATGAAGACATCTCTGGAAAGTGTCATGCTCTCCATATGGGATGGGTATGGGAAATGCAGAAAAAAGAAATTTAGCTGCTGTGATTAGACAGTGGCTCCAAAAGGTCATCCTGTCATGGGTCAGCAACTCTCCGTGGCTGGAAAAATGAATATTTTAATCTACAGTGTCAATGTCAAATCCAAATAGTGACGACTTGCAGAGTGAGATAAGTTTGCTACGCTATGTATCTGTCTGCTTGACAGGCTAGCTTAGGTGGGAGAGAGCCATTGTGTCTGTTTGGTGTTGAATTATGGTAGAAGATTATGCAGATGCAGAGAAGCCAGAAGGGCTGTGGCCTTCACGCCTGACACACTTAGCCACATGTTTAATTCTTTACCCTCACAGGAATTCTGGTGTATTATGTGTAGAAAGATGAGTACTGTGGGTGGAAACACTCAGTTTATGTGAAATTTAGACTTGTCTTTCTGTAATCATGCAAAATCATGCTTAACCATAGTCTTCTTTCATAATCATAATGAACTGGCGCACACATAGGATATTAGGATGAGCAACTGTTTAACTTGATATCATCATTTCTGTGTTACTTCAGTAGAGTGTTTTGAGCTCTGTCTGTGGCAGGGTGCGCCCTGTGTGGAAAGGGGAGATGCTGGTGGAGGGGCGGCTTGCACACCCTGGGCCAAAGACGGCCCCACTGAGACCTGTTTTTTTTTTTTGTACCTGTTTGTGATTGTTCAGTCTTCCCAGAACGGCCTGGCTCGATTCCCTGTTTGCAGACGACTCAGGGGGAGGTCAGTGTGAAACGATCATGAAGGGGGGGGGGTGCATTAATGCATTTAGAGAAATTACAGTGATCAGGTGGCAGTTTTCCAAGGCCCTGTGTCTCTGAGCAGACAGCGTACAGGTCAATAAGAGGTTGCCCCAATCTGGTGTCTGATATATGGTCTGTTAGCTATGCCATCATTAAGTTCAGTTCCTATTACATCACTTGAGCTTTTCTGACAGTCTTTGACTTAGGGTGTAGGTTTTTCAGTGGTTGTTATTTATAGAGTCATGTGTCAGTTTTTGACTGCCTCCTAAAAAGTGATGTATGTTTGATCATATGTCATACAGTGCTGTGTTGTCTGTGCCCAGCTATTGACCTTGAGTTAGAGTCTGTTTGTTCAGGGAGGTGAGGTTATTCTCCTTGGCCGCAGTAGGGCTTGAGATATGAATAGATAATAGTCTCATACACTGTATGACCTAAAGTATGTGGACACCCGACCATCACACCTATATGAGCTCTTTGGACATCCCATTCCAAAACCATCGGCATTAATATGGAGTTGCCCCCCTCCACCTTGTAGCTATAACAGCCTCCACTCTTCTTGGAAGGCTTTCCACAAGATTTTGGAGTGTGTCTGCGGGAATTTGTACCCATTCACCCAGAAGAGCATTTGTGAGGTCAGGCACTGATGTTGGATGAGAGGGCCTGGCTCGCAATCGGTGTTCTAATTCATCCCGAAGGTGTTCACTGTGGTTGAGGTCAGGGCTCTGTACAGGCCACTGGAGTTCCTCCACACCAAACACATCAAACCATGTCTTTATGGATGTTGCTTTGTGCACAGGGGTACAGTCATGCTGAAACAGGAAAGGGCCTTTCCCAAACTGTTGCCACAAAGTTCCAAGCATACAATTGTCTAAATTGTCTTTGTATTCTGTAGCATTAATGTTACCCTTCACTGGAACTAAGGGGCCTAGCCGAAACTCTGAAAAACGGCCCCAGACCATTATCCCTCCTCCTCCAAACTTTACAGTAGGCACTGTGCATTCCGGTAGATAGCACTCTCCTGGCATCCGTCAAACCCAGATTCGTCCATCAGACTGCCAGATAGTGAAGTGTGATTCCTCACTCCAGAAAACGAGTTTCCACTGCTCCAGAGTCCAGTGGCGACGTGCTTTACACCACTCCAGCCGTTGCTTGGCATTGGGCATAGTGATGTTGGGCTTGTGTGTAGCTGCTCGGCCATGGAAACCCATTTCATGAATCTCCTGACACACAGTTCTTGTGCTGATGTTGCAGCCAGAGACAGTTTGGAACTCTGTAAGGAGTGATTCAACAGAAGATCTGTAAGTTTGCGTGGTCTACCGCTTTGTGGCTGAGCTGTTGTTGCTCCTAGACACTTCCACTTGACAATAATAGCACTTACAGTTGACTGGGGCAGATCTAGCAGGGCAGAAATTTCGCGAACTGACTTGTGGTCAAAGATGGCATCCTATGACAGTGCCACGTTTAAAGTCACTGAGCTCACTCGTACAACCCATTCTACTTCCAAGCTTTGTCTATGGAGATTGCATGGCTATGTGCTTGATTTTATGCACCTGTTAACAATCGGCGTGGCTGAAACATCTGAACTCAATAATTAGGAGGGATGTCCACATACTTTTAGTATATATCCAGATATTAAATACAAACCACTGCCTGTGCTTCCATGCAAATGAGAAACCCCTCCTATCCTAACAGGACCCCTAAAGTGCATCTTTGATGCTTGAGGTAAAAGAAGAACAATAGCATTTTCCTGTGCTTTTTGGGTTTTACGTAGAAACTTCATAGTTATTTATGTCAGAGGACTTTGGGAGGGGGAAAAACGAAATGCACAGCACGACCAGTTACTATTCATGTAGAATTTTACGGTTTGTGATGTCATACCAACGATTCCAATATGAACTTCATGTGAAAAATTTTGAAAGGTGTCGGGACCATGCGTCTTTGCACCTGTGCTGTCCCCGCATCTCCTCTTGACTCCCCAACACCACCACCCCCTTGTCTTCCTCCCCTTTCCTCCATTCCCTCTGGCCCCTTTCCTTTTTTTTTCTTTTTAAAAAAAAAAAGAACTCTGCATGCACAGCGACTCCCCTGAAGGCAGGCGAAGGAGTTGCCACGGCAACAGCTCTGGCAGAATCCTGCATGGCCCGGGTTGGTCCTGACGGTTCCAGCGCAGGGCCTCTGTGCCGGTGTGCAGCCCCCCTGGTGTGACAGCCTGCCACACCCAAATAGGGCTGCCCTGGGGTGGCACAGGATGCATGTGATAGAGTGTGCACCCTGGGGGCGAGGTGTGGCACAGTGCTCTGATATTAGGTGCAACATAGCTTTCATAGCCTCCTGCAAAGTACCCTAAAACTTGGATCCCAAACTTTAAAATTACCCCTGAATCACCCCACATTTTTATGTTGGCAGTGACTGATACTGGGAAAACTACGTATGCATTTTGGCATTTGGCATTTGACCCTTATCCAGACTAACTTACAAACCCAAAGCACATCTGGTAAAGTGACATGAAAGATTGCATTTACAGGACACAGCTAACCATGTTCAGACATGCATCAGCCACTTACATAGTCCAGTGATAACTGGTACAGTCTGACACATTTCAGGGCTTACCAGAAGCAGGCAAGTGTTCAGAATGAAACCATCAAAAAGGCGATTGCATCTCTACTACATTAACGTGAATCAAGCAAAACCAGGCAAGGCTCAAACTGCAGCACATGTGCATGCTATTTTCATGTTGGATTTGAATTTTGTCCCTGCACTGGTAAGATTTGCAGGGCTGTAACTGAATGAACTGCCTGACTATTCTTATCTAAAAACAGGCGTCTGCATTTTGCAGCATTTACACAGTCATATCTAACACATTATCTAGATGGTATACAGAGGAAAATGACACTCTTTATGTACAGCAAGTTTTGCCCATTTTTTTTACTTTTTTTACAAAAAGCTCCCATCACATGGTTTTCTAGTACTCTGACCTGGAATGGCTCAGATTGCTGTGCATCATGAATGCTGTGTCTGTGCTGGACGTTCTTTTGAACTAGGGAGTTATTTTAAAGGGCTTTCCACCTGATAGCCGAATCATTGTACAGGGTTTTATAGTCTGAAGTGCAGTACGTTGAATCTGCTCCACACTGTCTTGCACAGTCACAATGCTGTCAAATAAGCAGGGGGGTAAGCAGAGAGAAACTCATGTCAAAGTATTGAAACCGGAAAAGCAAGCTATGTTTAGGCTACTCATAATTGACTTGCTGCATGTCATTTCCTGTCCTGGTTCTTCATTCCACAAAAAACTCTAAAAATGTACAGTCTGTTTTGGTTGTCATGCCTTTAACCATTGTCTTTGTTACATATGAGGTGTAAAAATTTCCGTAAATGTGTCAATTTGAGAAAAAAAAAAAGGATGTCCTTCTGCTAAGATGGGCACCAAAGAATGATAGGCACTTTGGAACATTAACAGGAAGCAATTTGTGTGGAGTTAAAAATACCCCTGTCTGGTTTCCAGAGCTGCACATGGCCCCGTGGGGAAGGACTCTCAAATTTAGACATGGGGTTAAATATATCGCCCCCCCAACACACACATTGGGGACGGAGATTAGACTCCTGGGGATGCCACCTGTCTGAGACTCCACAGGTGAGCGAGACACAAAGAAAGGTGCTTGACTGAGCTGACTGGGCACACCCTCAGTCTTCAGTTCTCTCCCTTTGCTCCCTTGTTATTCAGCATCCCCATGAGGCTTTACCTCCTTTACCCTACCCAAGCACATATGTCATAGGACTCCAGCCTACCTTTATGTAACCAGTTCCTCCTGTATTGTATTGAAGGCCTGGGTAGCCTAGGTGAAGGTTTTAAAATGAATACAGGGAGCCCTTCCTATATGCAAGGGTTGTTTTCCAGGAGAGGGTTACTATGATGGACAAACTGAACCATTTTCTTCTACAGAACTTTGTGTGTATGTGTTCTTGCCTGAGAAGAAGCATTAACTACACATTAATAAATGTTACAAATAATTAAATATTATACTTGTTAAACAATAAACCATCTTAGAAGGCATACTTTTTACATAAATAAACTTGGATTGGTTCTTTCCCTGTGCATGGGTGATATTTTGTCCAAGCTTAACCAAAGCTTAAACATCCCCCTACACTAACACATTGCTGCATGAATGGAAATGCATTAAGCATGCTTACACCTTATGTCAAAGAACATTTCAAAAGGGTTGTTTGACCTGAGGAGTCAGCATGGTCATGACTTGTAAGAGACATGAGTGATGTCACTCAGTGGATAGTGCCATGGCATCTTGGCAGTAGGATTCATTCTTCATTACTCACTGTACATTTATTATTAGTGTTCATTTTTTATTTAAAATTTGTCTCAGATTTAAAAGTAGAAATATGACATTATTAGTCTTGGAAATTATTGAACTCTGAAGATTAATGACTGAACACACTCAGCTGAAAGACTTTTTGGTGTTAAGGATGTACTGTACATTGTACTGTTTAAAGGAGCCAGTGAGTTAAAATATCAGAAAGACTATTTCCTCCGGTCACAAGTCAACAAGAGACATTAACAGAACCACCTGGGTGTTGTATTGGGGTTTTTTCTCTCTTCTCCATGTGTTCACTGTGCAGTCCCCCCCCAGAATTGTTTGTATATGGTATAATGTACTTAGTAATATATTCCTTCGTTAATTTGGTCCTCGGTCTGTAAGGTTTGAGAATCCCTGCTCTAGATTGCATCAGACCGGAATGTATGGCACATTTCATCCTAGTGAAACAGTCTTCTGTTCCATTGAGGATGAACTGAACTACAAGAGGGAGAGGTGTGTTATTCCTGAGAGCCATTTTTCTGAGATTAATTGCCACTTTTCGTGCCACTACACACAAGTCACACAGCTGGTCAGAGCAGAGTGCTCCACTCAACAGGGGTTTCATGCTAACGTGGGTTTGGCTGGCTGTCCAAACCTACCACTGTTCATGTGGACAAGAGATGAGTGATTATGTGTACGCGTGTTTCGGCACTGAGCAAGACAGCTCTGCAGTCAGTTGAGTACATATGGCGCTCAGTGATCCTGGGTGTTTGTTGTGTGCGCTTGGAGACCACCATCCATAGCCTGCCAGGTCCTACCAAAAGCCATCCCTCTACGCACGTAAGAGTCACTGGACTAAGCACTGAACCTGATGCTTTCATTTACCAGCCTTTTTGGGATTCTGTGCCACTGTTTTCCATTGGTCTCTTGGCTGCCTCTTTCCACTTTTCCACCCTCAGGGAGTACTTCTGCAGAGTGTCCCTAGTTGACCCTGGGATTTCAGGTTTTTTGATTAACCTCAGAGAAGTGCATCATGTTTTTGTGATTTGTGACAGTTCTCTTGCAAATATGTGCTGTAACTTCAGAAAAAATGCGTAAAACTAGGGGGACCTAGAACAATTCTGCCTGCAGGAATGGTCAGAAATCCCCTGTTAGAAGTGCCAGAGCCTCATAAAACACTACAGGAATCCTATCGGTGTAATCCTTGCCAGAGGAGGATTTACAAAACACTGACTACAAGGGTGTGAATTCATGACCCTCCTCATTATTTGGGAATAGAATGACTTTGCTCTGTGAAGTACTATTAAGATTGAAATGATACTAATAAAATTGAAACTTAGCGGTAAAAAGCGGTATGAATAAATATGAATAGCACTGTATACCTAACAATGCAAAATAATGTATATGGTATGGAGGAATAATTGCCCCATTGTATGAGACTGCTCGTATAGAGGTATGCTGACGTGATAAGACTGTGTGAGACTGCTGATAAACTTTATATCAGCACAGTATATCTTAAGGTTAAGTTGACTTTTCAGCCCCTGAGGATCCCAGTCAAAACTAATTGCGGTCTCTAGCTCGCAAATTACCTCCTTGGTAACTGGGATCGTCCGGTACCGCAGTGAAAGAGTGTAACCCATAACCTGCTCTCCTGGTCTCTCCAGGCCCTGATGCACTATGCCGGCAGCAGGAACTCCATGGAGCACGGCCTGCCCCTGCTGGAGGTCTACTGCCTTTCCATCACCTGCTTCGCCGCGGCCAGACCCCACCTGACTGCCGACTCTGACAAGGTGGCCCTGGTGCTGAAGAGGCTGTCGCTGTGAGTCCCACTGCTTAGGCACTTTTGTTTCTGAAGGATGTAGGAGTAGTGGTGGGTCTAGTGATTGTGGTACTAGTGCTATGAGCTGTAGCAGTATGAGCACTAATAGAAGTGATAACAGAAGTAAAAGTAGTGATAGTGATAATAGTGGTAACTGTACTAGTAGTAGTGATGGTGGTGGTGTTCGTCATGGTCGTCGTCATGGTCGTCTTCATGTTATTACTAGGCATTTACTGCCATCACTGTTATAATTAACATTTACGTTATCCAGAGTGCCACACAAACAACAGATAATCTCTACATCGTGATCACGTCTGCAGCCTCTCGCACATTGTGGTTCAACAGAAAATGGCATGTTAACAGGACACCCGCCCTTCCGTTTTGTAGGGTGAAGAGGTCTGGTTAACATGGCAACAAGCCCCTTTTCCTGTGCCCACACGTAGTGTGGTCTTAGAGCTTACCACATTTCCATAGAACATTCATAACTGTGTGAGCCTGGTAACATTAAGGCATACAGTACGACCTACTTGCAATAGACCATAGACTGATGGAGCTTTCTGATCTCTCCTTGTGCGCATGTGTCTGTGTGTATGTTTGTGTGTTTGTTCATGCACGTATCTGTGTATCTGCACATCTCCAGGAGCTGTTTTGAGCTGCTTCTTTCTGTGCCTGAGAATGAAATCCCTTATGAAGCCTGGATGCAGTTCCACCGGTCTGTTCAGGTAGGAAAGGGCTGGTTTACAGGTGTGAGAGAAAGAAAAGAGAGAAAGAGTAAGCATGGGGTAGTAGTTCTTTTTCTGATGATGGATTGAATGCTGGGCTGCTGTTAAAGTAATGCAAAATGACATGAGCTCAAAAAGCTAGTGCTCATAAAGCCAAAAACAGGCATATCTGTGCAGAATTTCTCAACAGCACAGTTTTTATTATATGAATAAGACTCTTAATAGGGTCACTTTATTGAAAATCAAAAATTTAATACCTCCTTCATTGCCTGGCAGTTTATTGGGTATTTGTATTGAAAAGCAAAGACCTTTTTTCACAGCAGTGAAACATTCATATTCTTTCACAGTTATGACATGCTCTGATGTCATTTGATGTCCCTCTCTGTTGCATGATCAATGACTGGGCAGTTGATGAGTAACTGTAAATAACTTTTCTTCTTGGGGGTGGTAACCTTGTCTTGCCATAAAATGGTGGCATTTTTGTAAACATTGTTGATTCAGGTTTTCATAAAGTAGACATGATATATGTGCAAATACTACACAGTAAGATTCAAAGCAGCTGATGTACAAAGATTAGACTTGATACAGTTTTAAATCTATACATGTTTAAGTGATCGAAAACATTTAAAAGAACAATGAAACAATTCACTAATGTAATTTGGTACAGTCCTCAGAGGATTTTGGAATTTTAAGGGTTATATGGTTTGGAGGAGTTTAGGAAGCATGAAAGGATTTCAGATGCACTCATGTTCTCAGTTAATAAAACAAGAAAGAAGGAAAGAAAGAGAGCTTTTCAGTGTGTGTATTAATGATAGTAAGGAACAGTAAGGAAAAACAAATTTGAAGTACAAATGCAGTTACAGCTGTAGTTTTTTGTGCACCCTGCTTCCTGTGTTCTGTCACCGCTGATGTGGGTGTGTCTGGAGCTACAGAAGGGAGTTTGGGCTGGGCCTTAAAACAGCCATAACTCCAGATGCACTGCTGACATGTTCTGAAGAGCTGTTGGTGGTTTTACACACTTAAAAATTGAAAGTGTGGGAGAGGAACCTGATGTGTAATTATGTCTATATAAGGCATGAACAAACATGTAGAAACAAGGTGTTGGCTTAAAAGAGCAAGTTCACCCAGTGAACAGTTATTTTCATGAGTTTTTTTTACTATTGGCAAACAATGGCAGTGCCAGACCCTATATTTTTTAACACAGACACACACACATGTACACTTGCAAGTCAGTAAGATTAAACAGGTGAGATTTTGCCCTTTGCAACAATATAAACATTTTCTTAAAATAACTAAAATTCTTGTTTGCTTGTTGTTGGCAGAGTTTACTATGTTACTATGTGAGGTCAGTGAGTTTTGAATGGGGTAGATTGGTGCATAATAATTGACATAATTGTAGATCTCATAAAAATGTGTTCCTATGATTGCCTCTAAATATGTCCATCCTCTCTGTGTTGTCAGGCTTGGCAGTCTCATGGTGTCTTGACTCTCGAATATAGTCAAAGAATTTGCTGCTGCTGTAAATGGGAGTGAACCAAAGCATGATGATGATGCTTCAGTGACCATGTCCCTCTGAACGCCCCCATGTGGTGTGTTTCTGTATTGCAGGCGGCCCATAATGCCTTGCTGGAGTACGGGAGCACAGACCTGCAGGCCTTGGTTCAGATAACAGGAGAAGGGGGTGCATGGAGCAACCCTGTCCTTATCGCGCTGCTTACCGGCCAACCCACAAACCAAGAGGAGGGTTAGTATAACCAGAAAGATAAACCCAAGGAAGCTTTAAAATGATCATGGGAGCATGTTGAGGTCATTGTAAAATAATATATTTAGAATAAAAAAAACCTGATACTTTGGCACTGAGGTACTCATCACAAGATGTTGAACCTCCAGATATTATTTTATGGGGACCTTAACAAGCCACCGTACATTACACTTTGCATTTTGAGCTTTTTAAATTATTTTAACTTTCTCAAATATTGAAACCTTTTTAATGGGGTCAATGGACAGCCACTTCACTCTCTCAGAATTCATTATGAAGCTACACTTTAGCTGTAGATGAAAACTTGAGTGGGGAGAAATGAAATAGTACTTGTTAGATATGTTACTGTTAGATAACATCAACATAAAGTGCCAGGAGGGAGTGCAGTGCCTGTGTCCTGTGGATCTGCACATCGACATTATTCAAAAAGAAGCATGTGATAAAGCAGGGCGGATGACGAGGGTTTTGAAAGGGTATCTTAATGGGGAATTTTACATTTGACCCTTGAACTCCACGCCCACTGATCAAGCAGTTCACCTGGGTCACATCACTGTTCTGCTTGCCCTTTCTGCCCCGCAGTGGACAGCTACATCGCCCTGGAGGGGGACGGCTTCATGGAGATGCGCATCAAGCACTTAGTGAAGGTCGGGGACGTGGCCAAGGCCATGATCCTGGCCAAGGCCTGCGCTGACTGCAGCAGCATCTCCAACTGCATGGCATTCCGCCAGACCTACGTCTCCCACCTCTGCGACATGCTGCCCAGCGACGAGGCCATCATGGAGGTAAGTGATGTGACATCATCAGTCGCGCCAGTTCTGTAGCTCAGCTGGGGCTCACGATACAGGGTCCATCAGCAGGGGCAGCACTTGATGTAGGAGTAATAAACTTGCAGGCAGATTTTACTGTGTGGGAGTCTAGGCAGAACATCTGCATCCATCAGTGCTGTGCCTCATTTGTTCTATGTAACACATGCTTACTTGGGTCTGTATCTTGATTTGAGTTTTCCCAATGGCTTTGTTCAAGGAGGCCACCCTAGTTGTAGCACAAATAAGGAACTTGACGTGGGTGGTTTTGAGCATTTCTCTGTCAGACCTGGCTCTCCCTTGTTACCTGTGCTGATCTTTTCTGCGGTGTGTTTTCACCTTAGATCGCCCGAGTGGACGGAAAGGAGGTGCTGGAAATCATCTGTAACCTGGAGACGGAGGGCCAGGAGAATATGGCTTTCATCCTCTGCACGACCTACCTGACCCAGCAGCTACAGCATGAGAGATTATACTGCTCCTGGTGAGGCCCAGCTTGTACAGGAGGGTTATCCATTTGTATGGCTGGATGTTTACTAAGACAGTTTGGGTTAATCAGCATGCTCATGGAACAACAGCAGTAGCCCTCCTGGGAACTGGACCTGGAAGACCTTCAGGCCATTGCTGTATAGTTTAGCTGTGAATGGAGGTGTGGCGTAGGAACACTCATTCTGAGTCTCTCTTTATTACACTCCTCCCTTCTCTGTTTCTTTCACACATATGCTGTCCCACTCTTTTTTTTGTCTTTATAACTGTCTTTTTCTAACAATTTGACTTGTTTTCACTTTCTCTCACATGTTCCCTCTCTCTCCCTTTTCCCTCTCTCTTTCTCACACTCACTCTCTTACTCTCTCACACATTTTGTCTTTCTCCCCCTCTCTCCTGCTCTTTCTTACACTCTCTCTTTCTCATTTTCTCACACTCTGGCTCTCTCTCCCGCCCTCCCTGCTCTTACACTCACTCTCTTTCTCATTCTCACGTGTCTCTGTTAGGGAGCTGACTCTGTTCTGGAGTAAGCTGCAGCGGAGGATCGACCCATCTCTGGAGTCTTTCTTGGAGCACTGCCTGCAGCTAGGTGCCATTGCCAAGACTGTCTACCATCTGCTCTTCCTGGTTCGAGTTATCCAGACAGAGGTGGGGAAAGTCCTGCCTTTACTTTTTGTTCTTGACCCCAGGAGCTAATTCCCGTTTGTTTGAGTTTTTATTTTTATTTAATACTGCTCTTAATTACATGGCACTTAGAGCAAAGACAAAGCTACCTATAATCTTCAACCTGCTTAAATAATGAAATATGTTTTCCTGATGAAATTGGCAAATAAGGAAGCTAGCACCTCTATACTGTTGAAAAATTAAAATGTATGAATGTTTTATGACGAGAGTGAGCTGTTCCATCCTTCTCAGCTCAAAATTTTACCTGTTGTCCATGTATCTAGCACTGTGACAAGTCCGGACTTGGGCAGCTCAATGGTTGGTCTCTGCTTCTGCTAGAAGTCCTGGTTAGCTATACCATGCATTAATAACTCCATGTGGATAAAAATACTTTTGTGCAAAAATAACAGGTGAAGAGGAAATGGGAAGTGCCCCTGGACTAGACTGGGGAAATGTCTGTTTAATGCTCCTACAGTTTTTGCTCTGCTTCTCCTTTTTGCATGTGCCGAGCTCATTGCATAATTTAGTTATGCCTTTTGACTGGTGTCTTTTCAGGAAATTAATCTGTGTGGCGGTTAACACCTGCAGTAATGTGGGTTTTTAATTGATTTTGTACTTCTAGTTTAAGTGTACACTGTAGGGAAAAGGGGCATGTACAGGGATTCTGTTCATTTTAGTTTGTCTTCATTTTAATACATCTCTATCTCTCTCTTCATGGCTATATGCAAGACAAAGTGCAGTTATATTCCTCTGTTTGAGTGATTGCAGTATTTACTGAAGAAAATACACACAAATTTCACCCACCAAATGAAAATAATCCATAGTAAGGGGTGCACTGATCCTAAGCAAGTTTACCATATTCCCCTGGTGTTATTTTCTGATTGTGATAGGGTACTGGTTTTTTATGTCACTTTTTGATACCACTGATATTTTTTTTGTATGTTTGGAAAGTTTACATTCCCTCGTGGCAAACATTTGCTTCATGCTCTCTACAGAGCAACAAAGTCACCTAAGATAAGTCTCTTGCAGTTTTACCTGGTTCAGTTAGTAACATAGCATTAGTTTTATTTTTATTTTGCAGATGCTCTTATGCAGGGTGACTTACACTAAGAGCACAATTTTTCCGTTTTACTCCTTTATACAGCCAGATATTTTCTGATGTAATTCGAGTTAAATACTGCCCAGAGGACCACAGCAATGACTGGCCTGGGAATAAAACCAGCAACGTTAGGGTCATAAGCCCTGCTTTACCATTACCCCACACTATACAGTCTCACATTGATCGATGTCTGACTAATGTATTGATGCACTCCAGCTAACAATAAATATAAATGACGGCAACAAAAATTGACAGTCTTTATTAAATATGCATACTCAATTTATTTACTGAATATTAAGTATTGTTTGAAATGTCTGGTTCTCACCACCATTTATTCTTCTCTGCAGGCAGAGCAGCTGGGCCTGGCAGCATCAGTGGAACTGTGCGTCAGAGCGCTCCAGCTTCCGAGGGAAGAGGACACAGAGACAAAGACCTCTGTCTGCAAGACAGTGGCCTGCCTCCTTCTGGATGATTTGGAGGTGCAGCGGGCCTGCCAATTGACTGAGTTCCTCCTGAGCCTTTCGAAGGGAGCGTACGACTCCCTAGAGGAGCTATATCTGCGTCCTGATCAAAAATATGATGAGGAGAATGCTATAATCCCAAACTCCCTGCGCTGTGAGCTGCTCCTGGCCCTTAAAGCCTACTGGCCCTTTGACCCTGAATTCTGGGACTGGAAGACTCTCAAGCGCCACTGCATCCAGCTCTTAGGGCTCGAACCTGAGGCTGAGGAGGAGGAAGAAGAGGAAGAAATTAGCCATGAGCGGGAGGTAGAGAATGACAAGCAGGAAAGCTCACACGGAGGCATTGGGATGGGGATGGAGGAGCCAGGTGGGTCAGGGGGCAGTGGCAATGAACCTGAGGTAAAGCACTTGGAAGGGCAGGACAAAGAGGCACCAGCCACACAAAAAGCAGCACCCTCCAAGAAGAAAGCACCAGGCACCTCTGAGAGGTACCTGAGGTGGCAGAAATACAAATTCTTCTGCTTGATTTGTCAGAGGGAAGTGATTGAGGCGCGGATTCTCCACCACTCGAGGAAGCATGTGGAGAATGGTGTTTACACCTGCCCTGTCTGCCTGCAGAAGTTCCACGGCCGGCAGGAGTTTGTCCCACACACCAGCGAGCATATCCAGATGCCTGCACGGAGGCCTCTGCCTCAAAAGAAGAAGAAAGTGAAAAAGAAGATAGACCTGCGGAAGGAGATGGAAGACGATGACCTGGATGACCTGGAGCCTGGTGAGATCACCTTGGACCCTTCCCTGCTAATGTACTACCAGACCACCCAGGACCCAGATGTCCTAGAGCACTTGCTGGAGCAGGCTGCCACCATGCCTCAGAAGCCTGCAGAGGATGATTACATCACTTTTGAATACATCGACACCCACTTCCAGCTACAGGATCGGGAGGTGTACCCTTGCCCTGCCACAAACTGCACCAAAAACTTCAAACATTTCAAGTACCTGAGTGTGCACCTGAAGGCAGAGCATGACAATGGGGATGACAATGTTAAGCACTACCTGGAGATGAAGGACCGTCGGGAGAAGTGCACCTTCTGCCGCCGACACTTCATGACAGCCTACCACCACCGCAAGCACCGACGGGTGCACTATGGAGACCAGCCTTACATGTGTGTGGTCAGTGGCTGTGGTGCTCGCTTCAACACAACCAATGAGCTGATTGCTCACAAGCAAAGCCACGGTTTCCGGCTCAGCTATCGCTGTGAGCTCAAAGGATGTAGCCTCTCCTTCTGCGACCTCGGGCAACTGTACCATCACGAGGCCCAACACTTCCGGGATGCAGCCTACAGCTGCACAAACCCTGGGTGCAAGAAGTTTTACTACTCCAAAAAAGACTTCCTCAAACACTTGGCCACTCATGGCATCTCATTCTCTGAGGAGGACTTTATTGCCCAGAGGAACAGGAAGCGGAAGCCTGCAGATCCTTTCATGGAAGATTCTAGCAGTGCTAAAAAGCCCATCATGGAAGAGCTTTTAAATGATGTGAAAAATGATGCAGCTGGGTTTTCCCCAGCTGGGACTTCATCTTCCTTCCAACAGTCAGGCAGCAAGGAGCCTAAGGGCACACTGACTTGTGTCGCCGTGTGCTTTGATGGCAAAAAGTTCACTTGTGGCTTTGAGAGCTGTGGCAGGACTTTCACCCAAGCTAGAGAGATCCAGAGACATCTCAAGTGTGTCCACCCAGGACAGTTTAAGTCAGAGAAAAAGGGACAGAGAAAGCTCAACAAGGAGAAGAGCACAAAGACTAAGGATATTAAAGTAGAGCAGAGTGGTGCAGACAAGAGCACACAGGGGCATTCCAGTTGTTTGCCTACCCAAGGATCGAACCAGGAGAGGTCCTGTTCTCCTGCAGTAGATTCCCTTGACCCTTATGTGTCACCCCCTGTAAGCCCAGGGATTGAAGACCCCCTAAGGGACATCTTGATGGGCCTGAGCCAGTTGAGCTTAAAGCCCTCCAGCCCCAGAAACTCATTTTGTGATCCTTGCTATCCTATCTCAGGGTCTTCCATTTCACAGGTGTCTTGCCCCCCCACCATGAGTGCCAACTCTACTCCAAAAACAATGCGGAAGAAGGCTGCATCAAAATCCCAGCCCAGTGTTGGCAGCAGTGAAAAAACAATGTCAACAGCTGAGTCATTGCAAACCCCATCTCTGCCTCTGGACATGCCTCTCCAGATGGATCACCAGATATCCAGCTTCTTGGTTCAACCCTCCACCAAGCCTTATGCTTGTGAGGTCAAAGGCTGCGGGTTTAAAAGCGTGACCAGCAGCGCCCTCATGAGCCACTATGTGAGGAAGCACAGTTTCTCCAAGGAGAGGGTGAAAGGAATGGATATCTTCAGAACGAATAAGTTCAAGCCGTTCAAGTGCCACCTGTGTCCCAAGGGTTACAGGCAGAAGTCGGAGCTTAGGGTCCACTATCTTCAAATGCACAACATCAGTGAGGCAGTGGTAGAGCAGATGAGTTGCTCATTGAAGAGAAGGGAGGAAGGCAAAGCCACTGAACCCTCCAAGCCCAAAGTTAGCCTTAAGCAAAGCACACCACTGCAGAAGAAGGCGGGGAAAGTGCAAAAGGAAGAACCTGCCATATGGCAACAGAAGTACCCAAAGAAAAAAGGGGCTTTGTGGAAGCTGAAGTTAGAGCGTGAAAATGGCATTGTTAAGGCTGAAGACAAGAACAAGAAGGCAGACATGAAAGCCAAGCCCTCTCCAGCACTGCAGAGCAATGGTGAGGAGGAGGAAGTGGAAGAGCGAGCCTCTCGTGAAGGAAGGGGCAGTCGACGCCTGGTGGCTAAGGGCAACCTGTGTTACATTCTCACCAAGTACCACAAGCCCTACCACTGTGTGCACAAAGACTGCAGCTCAGCCTTCACCCACCAAAGTGGCCTGGTGCGCCACCTACAGTCGGTGCACCGCTATAACCGCTCCCAGCTGTGCCTGGAAGAGGATGTGGATTACCATCACAGCACAGGAGTCAAGAGGGACACGGCAAAACCACACCGGCTGTCCTGCAAGCACAAAGGCTGCCGGAAGCACTTCCACAGTTCCTCCAGCCTGTGGCGACACTATCGCAGCCACCACGCGGCGGAAGAAGCAATGCCCGCTTCCCCTGAAGCATCGGAGGCCGCAGGACATCCCAGCCCCCCAGAGCCGACAACTCCGATTTCAGAAGAGCCAATACGGCAGTTCAGGTGCTGTTATGGCGACTGCAATGCCACCTACCACCTCTACAGCAGCTTACTCCGGCACACAAGCCACGTCCATCGCAACCAGACACCCCAGAAGCTCCCGCCGCAGCAGGTGCACTGCAAATTTGAGGGCTGTACACGCGTCTTCTCCCAGAACTCCAGCTACAAAAAGCACGTGTTTTACCGGCACTGCGACTACTATGACTCCTTGGTGCTGCGTCTGCAGAACGCCCACAAGAAGGACAAGTCGGCCAGTGGGTGCCAAAAGAAACTGATTGTAACTGCTGCCTCCAAGCCAGCACCACCACAGAAAGATGCATCCAAGCTACCTCTAAGGCATTCTTTAAGACACTGCCCCAAGTCTCAAGATGCCATTCAGGCTGCGGAGAGCATTGAGGAGATTACAGAGGAGCCTGTCAAAAAGCGCGTTAAAGCCCGCTGTCCCAGGAAAAGGGATCCTGAGTTAGTCTTCCGCACGCATGAAGAGGCCCTACAGATGTGCCAAGACCGTTGTTTACCTGTGGCATACCCTTGCATGGTGCAGGACTGTGACTCAGTCCTCACCGTGGAGAGCAGCATGCGCCGCCACTACTTAAAGTGCCACAAGATGTCCTGCCACCAGTTCAACACAAACCAGGAGAAACTGGTCAACAATGCAGAACAGCTGGAGGAGCTGATCCAGAAGAAATCGGCCCTCTCCACACGATCAGACATGGCCCGCGCCCCCAACGGCGTCCTGAAGGTGGAGTATCAGGCGGAGCCGGAGAACCCTGGGGGCCCGTCGCTGCCGATGAGCCTGCACTCCATCAAAACGGACCCGCTGGGTGGACAGGACCCCCTCGGGTTCAGCGAGGAGGTGCCTGCTGAGAGTAGCGTGCTGGTGGGTGCTGATGACCTCCTTTACGGGGAGCCCCTGAAGAACGGGCACGGTGGGCAAGAGGAGCTCCCGACTCAGAGCAGCCATGGTCTGCAGTCCCCGGTGCCTCCCTTAGTGCCTCCCCCACTTGACCTCTCTCCACCCTCATCCCTCCGTTTCACTGTGGATGAGGGGTTCATGGACTGTTCGAGCAAAGAATGTGGAGGCAGGGTTGTTGCAAATGCCTCTGTACCGTTCCCTGTCACTCCAACCCGCCAGCCACTAAAGCGCAAGAATGAGCTTTCTGAGCCCCTGCCCACTCCCCAGCCCATGCCCAAGGACTCCCAGCCACTTGGCTCCACCCCACGCACCTTTGACCTGACAGCGTACAAGCCCATGGGTTTTGAGTCGTCCTTCCTCAAGTTCATCCAGGAGAGCAAGGACAAGGAGGATGAGTTTGAGGAGGGGGGCCCCTGGGGGTCACATCCCCGGGCTGATCCCCCGGTAATGACGCCACGCCGGCGGGACTCCCATCGTCGCAACTGCTCCGTCAAGGAGAATAGCCAGAGGGGCCTAACCGTCACCCGCAGCCGCCGGTCCCGACCATCACCTCTCAAACCCCTGCTTTCCGCGGGGGAATACGCTTCAGTCCAGAACCTGCGCTCTATCCTGGACCGGGCCCTGACTGGCTGTGGTGACCTGGCAATCAAGCAGCTACAGTACCTCAGGCCAGTAGTGGTGCTGGAGAGGTCCAAGTTCTCCACTTCCCTGCTTGATCTGTTCCCCACTAAAAAACCTGAAAAACTACTCCGTGGAAGCTCTTAACTGATATAATTAACTGAACCATAGAACCATAGCCTACGGACAATGTTTTGCGTGTCAAACTTAAAGACTCTTCCAGTATTTTTTTCTATTAATATTATGGTTATTACTACTACTATGGTGGTTATTATTATGATTGATTATTATTATTGCTCTTATAAATTGCCAAACTGTCAAAAAGCTCAAGTACCTTAATTGAAATATAGCAGGTATATGTTTATACATGTATAAAAAGATGGAAGATCTACTAACAGATGTTTTGTAGAAAATTGAAATATCAGTGCTACCTTTTCCTTGGCATCAAATGGGTGAATGGCTTTTCCTGAATCAGCAAGTTTTGTCATAATCTGATCTCATTTTTAGATTTTCTAACACATTGAAAAAACAGTGATAATGTTGATGAGAAAGCATTGGCCCATTTGTGTAGTGCTTCAGTGGGAAATGGGGAACCCCACCCCAGCCTCTACTTCCTTATCAAAATGCTGTAATCCAGCTGCCATCAGGAAAAGAAATCGCACCTTATACCTTGGTCAACCTGTCATAAGCTTTTGTTTTTACTCAGACTTTATACATCCCAAAAGGCACAGGTTGAGATTGTATCTATCTAATGTACGCTCTCTTTTAAAGGTCTGTATTGGCTAAAGTTATACCACTTTCAAATATATTATCACACAAAAAGACTCCCCTTGAGTATTCTCTTGGATGATTTCCATCTTCTAGCTGAAAGTGTTTGTTTTGAAGGGGCAATCTGACAAGACTTCTTTTGATATGTGCTATCATTTGATATGTGGTATAATGCACAAAACATTGTCCTGGTTGATTTGGAAAAATGTTTCCAAAGTGCAGTTAGAACAGTGCTACTGCTGTACCCTCCAGCTGCTGATGACTTGGAAGGACTAAACCAGCACTGAGCACTATGCTATGGATAGAAGTAAGAAATGTTTCAGACAAACAAAATATGCACACCTGCAAGTCTGTGCACATCTGCAATCTGTTTGGTTTTTTTGTATTAACAAAAAATATCTGGTGATCATGTCCCACTTCTACAACATATCAAATTATAGAAGCCCCTTCTAAAGTAGGTTTCTCATATTATTTTGTGTAACTTTTCCATATCCAGCTGTCCACATGCTACATTTCAGAACCTGAGAAAAGTAGAAACTGCAAAATTGCTTAATCCTAACCCCTAAAATTACTCGGCCGTGTTGCATTGGTAATTTGATGAACTAGAAAACACCTGTCAGTAGACTCAAGTATAGACAAGCGCTTTCATAGAGAATTTGTAAACGGAATGTCTGCAAAACTCATGAGTTTTGTTTTTTTTTCCTCTTTTTCTTTTCACAATTGATTCCAATAAACAATTCAGTGAAATGGTGCTAAACTAAAACCCTCTATTGCATGGTTTATATATCTTTGCCAGAGCAGCTTGGTTATGTTTAAGAGGACCTAAGGTGATTGGTCATTTTCACTCCATCTGAAGAGAAATGTAAATATGGACAGATAATTCGGCCTCAGTAACAACCAGGGTCGTGTACTTTTAAATATTTATTTTTTCCTTCACATCAACTGGGAGAATAATTCGGTGATTTTTATTGGTCTTTATGAGATAAAATTGTATTTAATAAGCAAACATTACAATACACTTACAAGTTTGCTTATCACATTGTCATGGAATTGTTACATTTTTATTCAGGTGCTACTTTTAACTAACAAATTAAGTGTGTGTGTGCGCGCGTGCGTGTCTGTGCATGCGGGCACATGTGTATTACCCATTTTTTCTTTCAACTCATCTTCAAAAAGGCTAAAAGGAGGTGGATATCGCCATCCCCAAAGGTGTTCTTTAATAGCAGTAAGGATTGTAGGGATGGTTGCATAAAAACCATGACAAAAACAGTCAAAAAAGAAACAAACCAATTTTGATTTAAGGGGAAGATTAATTGATACTTTATTCTTTTCTGGAATTGTTTTTTTCAGAAGCATTCCTTTGTAAATGGGTGGGTTTCCTTTAACAAGGCACAATTCTATTTCTCTTAACTGCTCATTGAGAAATTGTTATTCTACAAAATAGCAGTGTGGATAATTCTGTTGTCTAATTTCACAACGTCAGGGTTAAAAACTCATAATTTAGAAAAATACTCATGAATATTGATTTAAATCATTTGAAAACAGCCCTAAATGTGACACACTTAATCTTGGTTTATGCACACTAGGCTCCAGGTATTACTGTGGTAATATAGCAGTGTTACATGATTTAAAATGCTGTCAGAACAATGTTAGCTATTTTAATTGTTGTTTTCCAGCTGCCCAGTCAGATCATTGGCCCCATGTACTGCTCTGGCTCTGTGTGGACAACAGTGCCTCTGTGGATGAGATGCCAGTGTCACCCCCAGCATCAGCATATTAGTTTCACTGTTAAAAATAAATAAAATGGCACATTGTCAATCTACAGACATTTACCTTACAATCTGCAGGCTGGTGAAGGTTTTTTGTGGTATTACAGTTGCTGTTCAGTACGTTCTTCCTCAGTATGTTTTCTGCCATATCGCAATGATGGGATATCGGGGGCTGGCTGTGGTTTCTGATGTTCACTCCTTTGTGAGCTGTGGCTACTGAAGTTAGTACATTGATATGAACACAAATTGCTGCTGTGGGCATCTTTAAAGCACACAGAACTATGGCTCAGGAGGTAAGTACAAATGTCAGCTGCCACCAGCTTACAGAAATGTGGGGGAGGACGAGAGTTTAAGTAAAATGGAAAAGTGAATTCATGGTCAGGCCTTGCACAGGAGTCTTACTGTATTTTGAGTGCAAAAGGACCTCACAAAAAACGAGGAGATATGGGCCAATCGAGAGGCAAAAAACGACAAGATTACTCTTTCCTTGTGGTCATTGTTCGAAAAGACACTTGTTAACTCATGGGTAAAACAGATGGGGTGTTACCATTGGAACGTTCTGACTTTAGCTGCTAATGCAATTCGGTTTGCCTGTATGGACAGTGGAAGTGTCCTCGTCCCCCAAAAAGATTAATGTATTTTTACCCCAGAGCTGGTTTACTGAAACCATGCAGAAAAACTTGCAATGGTTACTCCGATGACTTTTTTTGTTTGCTAAAGGGAGATTCTGGTGGTAGGTGTAGAGCCTAGTCAGGGAAGATGCAGCAATTGTGAAGGTATGTGCGGATTGTACCGAGATCACAGCAGTGCTGCACAGCTCCAAGGAGAGAGGAGCATGAGGAGTGCAGAGCTGCTGCTCAGATTGCCAGGCCAAACACACTGACGATGCAATACATGGTCTTGTTCTCCCACTTCACTGTGCAGCTCCCTAGGAGGAAAAAGGGAAAGTGGTAACTCCACTGAGTCGTCATGGTTGTATGTGCTTACTGGAAACTCGTTGTGCACGAACTTTGGTTTTCTCTTGTTTCCTTAGGAATCAACCACCCAGATACCTAGCCTATATCTCCTGTTCTTTGTTCTTTTTTTTCAGTCTAATGTACTGCTTTGTAGAAATGGATTTTAATTCCACAGTCTTTTTCTTGGTACAGCATGTTTCATGCTAATGTTAATGTTAATCCCGTATTAATTTCACCTTCTGGATTCTAGTATGTATAATCATATGACTTCACAATGGCAGACAATTTTCTTAAAATACCTGTTTAAAAGGAAGCAACTTAATATAACATTGCTATATAAGCTTGCTGGGAGTTGTTATAATAATCATGTATTTGTATGACCAAGTTCCTGGGAAAATAAAAGCTCACAGAACTGAAGTCAAGGAAGAGATGTCTAGAAGAGTCCCCCTGCCATGTTTACCATCCGTTGTGTTGTCCCAGAAACAGGAACTGGCAGTGTGCAGCCCGGCTCCATTCTTCTGCAGTATGATGCAGGTCACTGCCAATAGGGGAAAGCAGCCATATTTAAAATTAATCCAGAGCTGGACTGAGTCCTGGACATCTGGCTTCAAATACCACCACCTCAATCCAACCAAGTCCCATAGAGTCGCATGTTGTCCAGGGCAACTGAATGAACGTGGGGAAAGTTCATGGGCGAAACGTTCGAGGTTTATACTGGTATGAATGGAATGGGCAAAGCTAGTCTTTTACTGTGTTATCGTGTCTCCAACGAGTGTGAGGACATATCCACCTTCCACCGAACGAATGTGGTATGAATTGAAAATTTTGGGAATTGCAGCTCAGTCTGTACTCATTATGGTACCAGATACTATAGCGCTATGTGATGTATTAAACCATGTTCAGCTATGGACTTCGGGGTTTGTACTGCTGTTAATGCGGCCTTATATAATACACAAATGTGAATGTACTTTTTTCTTCTGCCAGATTCTTTAACATGATTGCCTTTCAAATGCTATTTGTAATACACAGGGTATATTACAAGATATTGTTTATGATGAGAAGTAAAGACGATTACAACATAAGGCTGTATTACTGAGTTGATGCGTAATCATCTCTGTCGACTACTTGGAAGGCAGAAAAAAGCTGCGTGCCCCTCATGAAGACTCACCGATGTATTTGAAGGGTTTCCCGAGTTTGGTCAGCTGGTTGAGGCTTGTTTCCACCACACTGGACGTCCACTGATTGATTCGATTGTGTTGGTAGGCATTATTTCCAATTGTGGTCTCCACCGCCTGTATGTTTTAGAACGAGAACACAGGGGTTTCCATTCCCAGTTGAATCTAGGGGTTAAGTACTTCAAAGCATATGCTATCAATGTGCGGAAATGTATCGTGCCAAACATTTGCATACGTTTATCAGTACGCCCCGAATACCGTGCCAGATGCAGTCAGATTTTGCCATAGCTAGGCAATCTGTCGGATTTCGATTGGGAGCAACCGAATTGTTTTTGCAACTGTCTATTACTTACATCTTTGATGATTGCGGTGATGTCATCAACAACGAACACAGTCTGGAGCAAGGGAAAAACAGTTGGCAAAGTTGCATTCGATGTTGCGAATTTGGGTATTGTTTTCAACGCTATTTAGCTTTGTTAAGTAGGCTACATTACTTTTCTTGTTACAGTCTGACTGGTAGCCCACTGTAGCCCTTGCACAGCGAGCGAGCTAGGTACTTAAATCGGTTAAACTGATAGCTACTGCAAAACTGCGACAATTAAATATTCAATTTTCTCAAGAACCGCAAGAGTTGTAGCCAAACAGTTACCAATAAATAGTGAAATGGTGACACTGATTACCTCCTCTGTTGACTGAAATTCGTCCATTTTGAAGTGTGTTGCTCTCAAGTGTTTAGTGTTGCCTAGCAATACCCAACATACAAACCTCAGGGACTTTAAATCACTGGGTGTCTGTAATTTGTTTCAACTGGAGCTTCCACAGGATGAGGCCGCTGTTCACGTGAAACCGTAGTACAATAGGCCACTAATTGAGCATGCGAGCTGTGATTAAGTGCAAGTGACGAGTCCATCTGTTCTAGCGCAGGGGATCACGAAAAATCACAGGGATTGGGTTTTCCGCTGACCCCTATAAATTCATCATGTCGCTGCAGTTAACTCCCAACTACATGGCTTGCTCTCTCAATGTTTTAGTTGATGATAACGCGTGCTAAAATGCACCCCACAAGGTTACAGGTGTAAGTACAGCACTAAAAGATAGTCCTACCTAAGACTACGGCCTATGATATTTAGCTCAGCGATAAACATCATTTCTTAGTCCACTTGACTTTTTCGAAGGTCTAAAGATGCTTTCTTATGCCAGCCTACGACACAATTAAGAAGATTGTAATAATTAACTATCCAGCTAGTGTTATAATTCCTCTAGGACAGCAACTAACAATGAATTAGAAATCGATGTAAATGCATTTATACATTAATTGATAGGTTTTTTTTTTTTTTTTTTTAACCAATATCCATATATACTTTATGGTCAATTTTTTTTATTTGGCTGACGTTTGTATTCAGAGCTGCAGAGGTTATACCAACATTAAATAATGTACACATATGTAGCTAAATGTCACGGGAGCTGCTATATAATAGTAACTGAGTAACTGTTAAAGGACAGCTAGTAGGACAGTAATCAATCAAGCTAAAGGAAAACAAACTAAAACAACGCTAAAATTAAAAACAAAAAACACACGATGCCAAACACTGATCCTAAGAAGCAACAAATATGCCTCATAAAAGCATCATAAGCATCATTTGGGGAGTGTAACAGTACTGTACTGTACAGTAAACAGTCACTTTTTTTGCTTTATTTTATTGCAGCCCCCATAAGCCAATAAGCGTAATCGCTTTTTTTTTCCTCTCGCCTGCCAAACTGTCCAAATGTTATGAATCAAATAGCCTACGTAAGATGAGCATTGTATTAATTCGAAGAATACCCACACTTAGAATTGCGCCCTTTAAAAATATGAAATAAATATGCATACGTTTTAAAACATCCTACTAGAGGTACTGCAGCATGGCTGTTAACATTTCCCAAGAGACTTAAGACACTTTTCCTCACTGCGTGCCATGTGCACTTTTAGTAGGTTAGTAGGAACCAAAGATTTGTGTAGCGGAACTGAGGGCTAGATGCACTTGTTGTATAGGGGGTAGAAATTGAGCACCAACCAGATGAATTGTTTAACATGAATGGAAACGGGAAGAGAATAGCATGAGTTGTCATTGTTAGCTAGAAACAAAAGACACCATTCTGCAAAATTGTGGACACTGAGAACGCATCACCATCCGAATCATCGATTACCTTACCATAAAATACATGCCAAAAAGATTGATGCTAAAATTTTTTGTGAGATTGGAAAACGTGCAGATCGCAGGACTTGCTTGCCTGGCAAGAAAATTAAAGTAACGTTAGCTGACTAACATTAACTGAAAGATGTTGCAAACGATATCTGAGCTTTCCATCGAAAATAAAATATTTTATGCTGTTTTGGTGTTTTCCTGGACGGTGTATTTATGGGAGGCCTACCTTGCATATAGACAGGTAAGTTGGCTAAATGAAGTGTGCGTTTCATAAGTGTGTAGCTAGCTAACAAGCTTAACGTGGCTCGATAACGGTATCATTTTTACGTCTTTTCATTACATACGTTTGATATCCTAGCTGTAGCGAAATAGCTTGCTAATCAATAATTAATTCTAGCTAAATGAACACCGTAGCCTTTTGAGTCGCTGCCTGGTTAAATTGATAGCCAGATAAGATTAGCTATTACAGATGTGCAGGGAATCGTTTCGCTCACTACTTAGCTGTGTGATTGCTCTAGCTAGCTAAATGTGTCTTGGATGCGTACAATCATGCTAGAGTTTCGTTAGCCAGTCACTGTCCTGCACTTGAAAATAGTTCGGATCTCTGCAGAGAGGACATCCCCAACGTTCACTGAAAGCAATAGCTATCAGTGTTGAAACATTACATGAATATGTACACGTGTGATTAAACTATAAAGCGCAACTGAGTTGAAAATCAGTCAGTGTGGACCTGAGTATGAATCGTTGTTTCCTCTACCTCAGCGGAGGGTATACCAGACCACTACGCATGTCCCGGTGGAGCTGGGGAAGATCATGGACGCGGAGACGTTCCAGAAATCGCGCCTCTACCAGCTGGACAAGAGCAACTTCAGTTTTTGGTCTGGACTGTACTCCGAGACTGAGGGAACGGTAGGTGACGCCGGTAAAAGACCATGCACTGCGCTTGTAATAAACCATTTCGTTACATTTTGACAATTTGAGTAGCTGATTAATTTGAATAGCAATTTGAAATAAGTAGTTGATCCTCAAAAGGGGAGTTCCAAATGTGGAGGAAAACTATGTTTTTCACTGAGGTAATTTCTCAGTTATTTAAATTCTTTAGCCATAACCCGGAAAAAGTTAAGTATTCTCTGTCTTTACAATCCTTTATTAGACTAAATCTAAAAAAATAACGGGACTCCCGTTCATTATTTGAGTGTCACCGTTTTGTCAGATTTATGTTTTGATGGTTGTGGTTGTGGTGCTGTTGCCCTTAATTCATTGCTCTGTTTGCACAGTTATCCAACAATTTAACTGGGCAGTTAGCCAACAGCAGTGAGATATTCATATTGAAGTGGACAAATGTATTATCATACCGTAATGCATAGTAGAGTGACCAGTAGCTGAGCCTTACCTTGGTGTTTCGCAGCTGATCCTGCTCCTGGGTGGAATTCCATTCCTCTGGAGGGTGTCTGGAGCCGTCACTGCACGATTTGGACTGGGAACTGAGTATGAGGTGGGTGTAGCGGCACTTTTTGTGTGTGTGTTGAGTGAGTCGTTGATGTCATCACACCACAGGAATGAGCTGCGTGGCTGCGTGTATGATGGACGCATTTTTCAGGAGAGCTGATTCAAGTCATGTATTGAAAAGAGCGTGTGCATCAACATTTGTGTTTATTGGTACCACCCCTGATAGACCACACTATCTACAGGGATGCATTGCCTTCAAGGATTTCTGTCATATTCTTTCATATTCCCTCATGCCATAGATATTTTGACCCTATGAACTGTCCAGACTGGACGCCTCATCCATTTTGTTTTACTCTCCTATACTGAGGTCTTTTGATCATGTCAGTGCAGAATACTTGCGTTGAAATGTATCTGTTATGTGTGGTCAAAGATCAGTGGTGACCACATTGCATGTAGTTGCAGGTAGTTCCATTAAATTGTATGTATGTGTACTGAATGTCACCATGGCCTGTTTATTATTCCAGATCTCACAGTCCCTAGTCTTCCTGATGCTGGCCACACTCTTCAGTGCCTGCACTGGCCTGCCCTGGAGTATCTACAATACCTTTGTCATTGAGGAGAAACATGGCTTCAATCAACAGGTATCCTACACATTTAACATGCTGAGAGAGGGAAGAGTAGATCAACTTTTCAATGAAGCGATGAGTGAGAGAATGACATCCGTTTCTCTTTCTCCTCACACTCTGTCCCCTTTCTTCCTCCACCCTCTCCCTCTCTCCTGGTGTTCTCGGTCAGACCCTCGGCTTCTTCCTGAAGGATGCAGTGAAGAAGTTTGTTGTGACGCAGTGCATCTTGCTGCCTGTGACTTCGCTGCTTCTTTACATCATCAAAATCGGAGGGGACTACTTTTTCATCTATGCCTGGCTTTTCACCCTTGCAGTCTCCCTGGTGAGTCTTCCTCAATGCCAGAGTCTGGCCTGCACAGGACATGAGAAAATGTGTAGACAACCACCTTGTGGCAGGTTGTAGCCACGCTTCTGCTGATTTGTTACGGAATACTTTCCATGGGGTTCATTAAATGCCCAAGCGCAAAGACTTTTTTAGAAAGCTGAAACTAAGTGTGAAGATCCAGTTGACTGGATGTATTAAATCATAACAAATGAAATAATAACACCAAGTTAAACTTCTTCTCAGGGAATAGCCCTAGGTTCACTTTAATTGGCTCTGGATTTTAACACTGTTGAGTAGCCATGGATCTCTCTAGGTCTTTTTTCATCCTTTAGTCTTTGCTACAGTACCTTTTCATAGCTAAGGCACGTGACATGGATCATGTGATTGCCATCTTTCTCCCTCTCTCTGTTGCCTTTATCCATCTTTGTGCCGTATAGGTGCTTGTGACCATCTACGCTGATTACATCGCTCCACTTTTCGACAAGTTCACGCCCCTGCCGGAAGGAGAATTAAAGGAAGAGATTGAGAGCATGGCCAAGTCCATTAGCTTCCCCCTCACTAAAGTCTATGTGGTAGAAGGTACAGTTACTTTATAGTCTTGGGGTTTAGGTCATGTATTTCGTCAGCTTGTCATCATAACTGACAATTGTTTATGTAGTTCATTTATCATTTATATTCATGTCTACTGTATTCCCCATTCACATTTACTATTACGGTGTATCTCATGTGAAGAAAGCTGTAAAGACCTGACCAAAAGATTAGATGAATTCTAAAGTCTGTACAGATGTCAAGACAGAAGTGGACAGAAATGGCACAGTGCATTGAAGTTCAGTGCTTGTACACTGTCTTGAATGACGGTACATTGACTACAATGTGTAGACATTTAGGTCTGACAGTTGTCGCTTTCTTCCTGTTCACATATTTTCAGTCTTTCCCATCATGCATGTCAGAGCCAGAGTGACAGGGCACATGTTTGTGAAAACTTGTCAAGACTTTGACCATATGATGTTGGTGTTCCAGGGTCAAAGCGGTCCTCTCACAGCAACGCCTATTTCTATGGCTTCTTCAAAAATAAGCGCATTGTGCTGTTCGACACTCTGCTAGAGGACTACTCGCCCCTGAACAAGGTGGGCGAGGCCGAAACGGAGCACAGCGAGGAGAATGACGCTGAGGGCGAGAGCAAGACCAAGCCCAAGGTCAGGGAGGCGCAACGTGCAAGCACACTTCACTATGAAATTCAGAACAGAAGGCCTAGGATCCCCCTAAGCCCTTTTTTAAATATTCATATGCGATCACCATTACGTCTGACTGCACTGTCTCTACCACAGCCAAACACTGGTAATGCACATGCAGACATACCAGCGTCCACATATGAGAATATCATCTTTCAGTTTGTGGGGTTGTTTGGTTTAAAGGTCTTTAAGTGTTTTTCTAGAAGAGCTACCCTTTCATTCTGATTCTCTCACCTCCAGAATAAAAAGCAAGGCTGCAACAACCCTGAGGTGCTGGCGGTTTTGGGCCATGAGCTCGGCCACTGGAAGCTGGGCCACACCGTCAAAAACATCGTCATTAGCCAGGTGCGTATAATGGCCCCCCAGTATACCCTCCAGCAGGCCAACCCCTTTCTCAGATGGAGGGCTCTTTGCTGGTTCTGTGAGTCTGAGTACCTCAAAGTCTCCTTCAATTTATGCAATACGTTTTGTCAGCAGTGAGGTAAGGACACTTACCTCCATAGCGCAGGTTTGTCCTTGGGGGATAATGAGTTATCCAGCCATGTGAGTAGTTTATAGACTATGGGCAAAAATGCAACCATAATCAGCACAGGACAATATAGGTGTTGGATTAGCAAATTAATACTGTGTTGCTGTTGATGTCATCAGATTTTTGTGTCAATTTTGTTTCACTGTGAGCATTCTCTCTCCCTGTCTCTGCCTCTCTTTGGTTACAGATGAACTCTTTCTTGTGCTTCTTTCTGTTCGCCGCCCTGATTGGTCGCAAAGAGCTATTTTTGGCCTTCGGTTTCCATGACAGCCAGCCCACCCTGATTGGCCTGATGATCATTTTCCAGTTCATCTTCTCTCCGTACAATGAGGTAATCCTCAAGTTTGGTTTACAAGTGTTGGAACTGTGCCCAGTAGCTGGCAAAATCGGTCATCTCGCTGCTCAGTTCAGCTCATCGTTTAGCAAGGGGACCTGCGAGTGTGACCAGGACATTAAGTCAAAGCAGGGGAAAATAAGCAATGATTTTGTTAAGTGCTTTGCATTGGACTTGTTTACATGTCCAAAATGTGGGTATAAAGACATGTATCTATCTGTATGTTTGTCCATCCCTCTGTCACTACACTGAAGCTAGTCTAGGGCGTACCAATCACAGTGGATAAGCTCATCTCTCCTCCCTCTTCTCTCCTAGCTGCTGTCCTTCTGTCTGACAGTCCTGAGCCGCAGGTTCGAGTTCCAGGCCGACGCCTTTGCCCTTGGCATGGGCAGGGCCTCTGAGCTCTACTCCGCCCTCATCAAGCTGAACAAAGACAACCTCGGATTTCCCGTGGCTGATTGGCTGTTCTCCACATGGCACTACTCCCACCCTCCCCTGCTGGAGCGACTGCGGGCTTTGGGAGGTCCCAAGCAGGACTGATCTCCCTAGAGGAAGGCCCCCCCTCTGCTGTGGTCGTCCCTCAAGGGCCTCCGAGGGGGGTCATTCATGCCCTATGGCATCATCCCCTTTTGCATTTCCCCCTTTCGCATTTCCCCCTTTCTTCTCTCTGTTCCCCAGTCTTCCCTCTCTGTTTTTCTTCTGTTTCCAGAGTTTTTTCTTTTTTTATTGAAACATTCAGGAATCAAACACACAAGCAGCGGCAGTTGGTTGAGGTTTTCTATTCTCGTGAAAAGGTAATCTTTCCAGTGAACTGCAGCGAAGCTGGCTTACTGATGGCTCCGAGAGATTGCTGTGGTAGGAGTGGCGGCCTACAAAGTAGATCACATGACTGCGTAGACATTGCATAGACTGTCAGTGTTTGGTTGGTTGCCCTGTTTGTTCTTGATTACATATTCCTAATGGTTTTATTTTTTATGGATTTTTCTTTTTTTTGGTTTGTTTTTATTATTTTAAACATCATCCAGCCCCTGTTAATTTAGAGCATCAACACTGAAGTGGTTGTGAACCTGTAGATTTTTGCTTTGTAAATTTTTATTCATAGAATGCCCCCCTATCCTCTAGCTGACTTACCACCTAGTGTCCAGTCCATGCTTGTGCGTATTCTGTCGCAGGGGAGCAAAGATGTGTGAAACCAGCCCCAGGCCTCTCACACCCACAAATTTTGAATGCCGTTCCTAGAGATGAATTTCGTACCACTACAGAAATACTGGAGAGGAGAACAACCTCACGAATTAACCTCATTTACAAACTGCTGCATAAAATGGCTGATGTTAACCTGTGCAGCCCTTGTGTGAAAGAGGGGTCTGCAATAATAAGCCTGCCCACACACTTGGTCTCTTCTGACTGCTGGCGGGAGCAGCTGAAACTACTTGTGTGCAGCTGTGTTTTCTACACATGGTGAGGTTTGGCTGTGCCTGTGAAGGCAGGCTGGCATGCTTGGCTTAGGATACTTCAGCTCTAGGTGGCAGTTTTTAAGTAAAGCTGGGGCTAATGAAAACAACTTAAAAAAGAGAGAAACTTTTATGTTCTAGTCTGAATAATTTGTAACACACCTCAGAGTTCTTTTTATGTACTTTTTTTTGTAAGAAAAAAATGTCAAAACCAAAAATAAAAAAAGAATCTGACTTTAAAATTGTAAATAATTAATTTAGATTATAAGTCCGGCAAAAGAATAATGTTGAAGGAGAAAGCTGACGAATATTTAAATGAGCTAGGAATCTTCTGTTTTTGTGTTGACTTGTTTAGTTTCTTTTGTTTTTCTGTGCCTGCGTGCAGAGGGTGTGGCGTAGGTACTCTACTTGCAATGTGCCTGCTTTGAAATGAAGGGATCACTTTCCCAAAAGGCAATGCGTTACAAGTCGATGAGTGGCACCCTTGCACACCTTATTATTCTGAGTGTTTGATTTGAAACTGAATGATGTACTTTTTCTCGCAACGTTGTGAATAAAAACATCACAACAGTCATGTGGTCTCTGTGCATTTTGAAGAAAATATTTCATAACTCATTAGTTTTACCTGACAAGTCACCATTATTGTGGTCAGCTTAATGCCATTCCTCATGTTGTGTCTGAGCTTAAGAAGAAAAAGAAAAATCAGTGTCTAAAGTAAAAAATGATTAGTGAAGTCAAGCTGGTAATGTTGGTAGTAGCTAAAGAAGCCAGCAGCATATTCCTTTGTTTACAAGTGAACTATAATTGGAAGTTTTCTTTATACCATGCCCTCTCCTAGCCTGAATATGAACCTATTCCCAAAGCAATACCATAAGCATTCTTTCACTAAATCAATGTATCTTCAGATGACTGATGAAGTAAGGTCAGTTTCTAGTATGAATTTAAAAACAAAAAAGGTCCCTATAAAAAGTATAAAATACCTAGTCCTTTTTGTGTTTCCAATATTTAAGTTATTAATACGATTATTTGATCGTTGAATGATAGAAAAAATACATTTGCTTTTTAAAAATTAATTTATTTTGTAATGTTTGGAGATACACTTAATATAGTTTGAGAAAGCATGCATACATACAGCATATGGGCATATTTTCTGACAATTTCATCTTCGTTCCTGTTGTAACATACGCCATCTAGCGTTAAAAGCGTTCAATGCCAAGTTGAACCTGTTGTCCACGTGCTGCAGACTAAACCACTGCGCAATATGTTCGAATCTTTTTTAAATGTGCTGCATAAACAACGTCTAAGATCGCTTTTAAATATAGAATTATTAGAAACATGTCCAGTGATTAATGTGCTGGGAATGCTTTTTAATTTTATTTTGATGGTTTAAAAGGGCAACACTGAAATGGTTATGGTACACCCCGTGTAAGCGATTGGTAGGTCCTTGATGCTATAATAATAAATGGACAAGGACAAACGCAGTTGACAGATCAATGGTATCTGGGGTTTTGCAATGGCTAGATTTCTAAGATCTAACTTCAGAGGTTTCCTGGCCACCCAGATCAGGATGTCATCCGACCAGGTAATACTGTTATCGTTCGCATGTTTTGCACAAGCTATCACCTAAGCTTCAACAAGGGTAACACCAAGGGCAAAAGCTTAGAAATTGTTTTCATCCCCGGTTCAGTCACCACATAGCCACCACTAACAGGCGAACACTTTGTGTCATTTTGCTGTCTCATAACCTCACCTTGATTCTGTGCATAAGCATTTCATGTTTGCTGTTACAAATCTTTATGTAGTTTATTGTTAAGTCCGCAAATCTGGCTAGATAACGTTACATTATATTGTGTACAGAGCGTTAGTACCTCAGCAGGTTGTAAGACACTGACGGTTGAGTGCCCGCATTAGAGAGCAAGTGACAATTTGTAACTACCATTTTTGGTTAACTTTATTATAATATATTTTAACATTGTTCAAACTACAGTTGAATCTCTATTTATAAAGTTGTAACTACCTGAGATTGTTGTGTAAGTAGTCAGATAACGTTCACAGCCTGTAGAGAAGTTAACGGTGCGTGTTGATCCACGAAAGATGGCAGCCAAAGGCAACATGTCAGACGTCAGTCCTCGGTTTTAGTAACGCTAGCTAAGTAAGTTGGCTTTTACCCTCGGTAGACATATCCCAGGTGCTACCCACAAATTGTGCAGTAGTCATAGCTGACACTTTGGCGGAGTTGTGATGTAGCTCATTGATTGTACGTGTAACCTTGACAACTTCACCATATTGTGTTTACAGGTAAGACCGGTCAATTGCTGATTGTCGAGTAAAGTTCTGAAAATGGCTACCTCGTTTGCATGGGCACTAAAACGGCTAGCGCATAGTTCTTGGCTTCCTTTCTTGCATACCTTTTTGTGGCACAATAGTCAGTGGCGTTATTGTCGTCGTCTGGAAAATCGCATCTCAGTTTTGGGCAGGCCATTTTTATGTGCCCTTATTGCAAATAAGCTGAGTAATCATGAAAAACATCAGTAAAGCAACGTTTCACAGATGAGTTGAAGTAAAGCAGGTGCCAAGATAATAAAAAAAACTCCTCCAATTGACTTCACCACCACTTTGTGGTGAACAGTGTAAACATTTTAAGCACAACAATTAAACGCACCAGTTAATTGTGGGGTCTTTACTTCAACGCCATAGTCTAGCTCGTTGTGCAATTTCCTAGCAGGAACAGAAGGGCAAACTGCTATTATACAGAGTTGTGGAACTCAGTTCAGTTCAACATTGTGTATTTCTGGGTTTTTAACAGTTAAGTATATAATGCAGAAGGACACTCTTAACAGTGTTGAAAATAATGGAAAAATAATAGAAAAAGAAAACGGACTGATCTGGCTAGACCCAAAGAGTGGCTGTTTCTTTTGAACTTTTTAGGTTATTCTAAAACCAAACACAGATTGTTTTAGAATAACCTAAAAATGGACAACATACACATACGCGTCCATGTATTTTTTGTATGCAAAAAAGTTGTTGCATGAAATATTCCTCCATCAGGATTTGGAATTGATTCTTTTACAGGCTGATGCAGGTTGCCTTTTTGTGTTTGGCGTACCTGCAGTGCGTGATAACCCACACTGTGTGTCTGTTTCCTGTGGTACAGCTGGGGGAACTCGGCAAAGGAGCGGGGAAGGGAGGAGGAGGCGGAGGGGCCGTGAGAGAGGCCGGTGGGGCCTTTGGGAAGAAGCAGGCGGCAGAGGAGGAGCGTTACTTCAAGTAAGGGCATTCCCAGGAAATTCATTCTCCTGCTCAGCCTTATGTCTGACTCTGTCAAAAGGAGGAAGGGGAAGGACGAGTCATTTCGAGATGTTTTTGGACAGCCCCACATGTGCCAATGGCTTGGAACAAAAACCCTTGGGAAAATGCCTTGTTTAGCCTTTGTAATGTGTCATTTTCAGGCATACGCAGAAAACAGACATACAGCTCTAGCATAGTGAAAGAAGGAGAGAGAGCAATAAGTAGAATGACAGCTTTTACTTGCTGCCTCTTGCATACATCTGTTCTTTTATCAGGTTACGGAGTTTTTTGGGTACGCCTTCAGTAGCAAATCAGCTCAGATGTTCTGATGATGGTCTGTGTGATTGAAGCAGTTAGTGTCTAATAAAATGGCATGATTCATGCTAGAAGCAGCGTGTAAGAGTTGTTTGTCTTGATTTTTTTTTTCTCTCTCATGCACTTGCAGTTCTCTCAAGTATTGCTGATGAGTGTTCAGAATTCTACAGGGCAAATATTAGCAAGGAGTCATGTCCAGTTCAGCCTTCCCTCCCTCATTAAACTGACTGGTGAGGACCTGACAACCCTTCACCGTAGGTCGTGATGGGCTTAGGTAATGTGTGCACTACCATGTCCCTGCAGAATGAAAGAGCAGGAGCAGCTAGCTGCACTGAAGCAGCATCACCAGGAAGAGATTGACCACCATAAGAAGGAGATCGAGAGACTGCAGCGAGAGATCGACCGCCACCAGGGCAAGATCAGGAAGCTGAAGCATGACGATTGAGCCCTCTGGCAGAAGCACTGCCCCCTTCCCCACCCCTTCCTCTACCACCCAGAGAAATCTGAGATGTCAATGCCAAAACTTAACTTTGCTGTCATAGGTACAAATGTTTAATCTGTGATTGTACATGCTTGAAGCAACTATGACAAAAATAAAGTGCACCTATCATTTTCCAAAAGTGAGATTTTTTTTATAACTGATTGAACCATGTTTCATTCACCCTTGTTCATAAACATTTCTTATGCCACAAGGTGCACAAAACATTGTGCCTTCAGAAGAAAACAGGGAAAACTGATCCACAGAAACCTGAAAGTTGCATTCTCATACTCACATCTCACTCAAAAAAAATTTAAAAAAAATTGTTTTGGGCTTTCTGTCCCTCAGGAAATATGGTGAACTGTATGGAATGCATAGTTTTCGTGAATGCATGGATACAATGTGGACACTGGTCCATTCAATCTCCTGTTTAGAAGTACTCACGTTGAGGCTAAACCTGAATGACAATATGTCACAGATGTGAAAGGGAGGAAAGCTACAGCATTTACGCTTTAATACCTGTTAACAACTGTGATATATTAATTGCATTACAATTATGTGTATATATAAAATGCACATATATGTATATAAAAACACATTTTCTTGCCTTCACTATTTGAAGTATAGATTGTACTTGAGTAAGTTGGTCATTGCAGATGTTGTGTGCACCTGTTTAATTCTGAATCTTTGCAATGCTGATATTCAGAAACGTTTCCCAGGACTCATCCAACTGTTGGTCTAAATTTTAAGTACTTTTTCCAAGAGATACATCGGGAATGTATTTGTAAAACGGTGACAAATCCTAAGATGCATTAAATTGATACTGAAATATTTATTTATGCATATTAGATATATTTATGCAACATTTATTCCATATGTTGACTGATAGCTCTTCGGTGCTTTTCAAATTTTAGGTTATGTGTCACAAGCTGTCCCAAATTAAATATGTATTTTGTGACAAAAACTCTGCTGTGTCTCCTGCTTCAAGTAAATAAATGAAATAAATTATCAGTTTCCCCCTTATTGTTCTTCTAACATGTAAGTGTGGTGTACAGCATGCTCAGGGATATTTATGCCCCACAATATGTGTTGTCTTAATAGCTTTAGCCTTCAGATACTTGAAAAGGAATGTGTCATTTTTTGTTGGTTTGAGCATTATTTATTAAGCATAACTATTGCTTCAAACAGACTTTTTGTCTCTGTCCCATGGAAACATTAAATTAAAGTCTTATTGAAGGTTGCTCAATATGACATCACATACAAGTGGGATTGAATAGTATTTTATTTTTGCATGCGATTTTTTTCCCTTAAGTGTCTGCCTAGATCTGAAGACGCGTGAAGCGATAAATTAATGTTCCCCTGAGCGATCCGCCTGTGAAGTTCATCTTTTGGATATGTGGTTTAGACGAGTATTAGAAAATTATTGTTTTAATCCAATGCAATATAAACTAGGGTTTATTAGACTACATCTGAATGCTTTTGCAATTAGTATTAGGTTTCGGTTGGGTGCTTCTAGGTGCTAGAGTTTAAAAACGGGCAAGTTACGTTGATGGTTGTGACCTCTGGGTAAGAACGTGCGCTTTAGAATGCCAGTTTTACTTAATGGTTTGAAAATGGCTAACTGCTTTTGTTCAACATCAAACATTAGCTAGTCTCCAACCGACAATGATCCAGGAAGCAAGAGTACTCCCTTGGTAACAAATTAACTGTAATTGAATACGCTTTAATTGAATTCTAAATGATCAACAACGCCATAAAGACTGCAACGACGTCATATTAAATGACGATGGTGATGAGCAATAATGATTAGGAAAAACAGTTGTTTGACCCCGACGTGATTTGAACACGCAGCCTTCTGATCTGGAGTCAGACGCGCTACCGTTGCGCCACGAGGTCCCTCCGCTGTTCCGGCATTTCTGTATTTATATGGCTGTGGTTTGCGGGTGTTGGCTACTTGGTACCGCCCTATAGGTTCAGGCTCCTCCCCCACCCCTGATTTCTACCACGGGCGGCCCCGTCCTTCTTTCTTTTCCGACATCATGGCGGACCGGTTCAATAAGGTAGAACACAGCGCTTCATTAAAACACACTAAAAATGAGGCAAATTTGACGATTGTCGTGTTTCGCCACGTCTGTTACATTCTTATGGATGTTCTCTTGTAATTCTTGAAAAACTGTGGTAATTGGTTGGACATATTTTTGATTAAAGAGTGTATTTGTCCTGCCTGCATCACGTTGACATGCATAGCTAGCGTTAGTTAGCTTGTATGAGCACAGCCATTTGTGACACGCTGCTAGGCCCCGAGCGCCTAATCGAGGATATGTCCAGTGAATATTGTTAATGTAGCTATGCCGTTACCATGTTACTCTTAGCGTTTTCTTTATGTTTAGTGGGGAAAACGAATCCTTTGAATAGCATTCGATGGAGTTTTACTGGTGAAGTTAGGCCATGCTGTGTAGTGGTGTCATGAAGGTATCATTCAAGTGCAGACGGGAAGAATTCCAGGACGACCCACCTAGCTATCTAAAATTATATGAATATAAGTAGTGGTTTATGTTACGAAATTAAGATGTATTGTCAAAACGGTTAAAACTGTTGACTGTCTAAATGACAATTTGTCGCTCAGGAGTCATCGGTCGTTTATTATTAACTCAATGGAGTTGTTAGCTTAGTTAGCTGCGTTAGTAGTTTGCTCGATAGCGTCTCTTTCAAACTGCTGATTGTCGGTGATGTTTTTCCACAAATGAGTATTCGAGTTTAACGACCATGAGAATACTTAACATGCACTACCATCTGAGACAAGCAAGCAGCTCGGTTGAACAGTTGGAAATTTTAGATAAATGTGGCCGGCGCAGGTGTGTCGTTTTTAACCTCCCTTTCCTGGACTCCCCAAGGTTCTGCTGCTCGACGGTAGGGGCCATCTACTTGGTCGCCTCGCTGCCATTGTGGCCAAGCAGGTCCTTCTGGGTAAGAAATGCCGAATTGAATTTTAAATCTCTTTTTATTAAGTGCATGACATAGTTAAATGTAACTGGCTAGCTCCATCCAGGTCCTGCTTTTCCATGACCCACGTGGGAGGAATGCCTTAACCACAGAAACATGTTGTAGCTCAAACTGTTAGGTTCCATCTTTAGAAACTGCATTATTTCCACCAGCAGTGTGGTCAGGCTTGTATAGTTGTGATATTGTAGTCAGGAAGAGATGAATCAAAAGTGTTAAGAACCAAATAACAAATGTTGCAAGAGTCTTAAATGCATGGTTATTGGCCATTGCTTGCTCTGACTGTTGTCTGGCTGATGTTGATGACAAATTAATAAAATGGCATGGACACTTCAGTGTTAGATGTTCACACTGTACTGCCACTTAAGGAATAAAGATGCTTGAACCTACATTGCTGAATTTTCTTCATTTACTACAATAATATCTGAGGTGGTGCCAAGCTGCAAAAATGGGCCTTGCTGGTTGTGATGTCTTGCATATCTAATGTGGAGTGCACCTTTTTTACAGGCCACAAAGTGGTGGTGGTCAGATGTGAAGGGATCAACATCTCTGGAAACTTCTACCGCAACAAACGTAAGTAGTATGGCCCCTGTCTCAGTGGTCAGTCATGGCTTGGGGTGGCAGTGTCTCATGGTCTTAGTCGGGGAGCATCACGTGCATGGATTATGTTGACATGGCTGCATCATTGCGTATTAGTTTGAGTAGCATTTCCACAGACCTGCCATTGCCAAAGATGAGCATCTACTCCTACTACAGAGCCTAGGTGGATGAAATGACCACCACTTCCATCGGTTTGCCCCAACAGTGTTCTCAACCCCCACCCCGTTTATCTTGAATTTGATTCGGAAAGCTGCGGGGCATCAGAGTTTATTAAACTTGGTCCCATGTGCAAAGTGTATTGAGTTTGTAATGCTGCAGGCATCCACTGAATCTTTCTGTAGAAAGATGGAAGCCTAGACTGATTTATAGCTAATTAACTACTGAAACAGACTCTGACAGACTCAGACCAACCATCAGGATATCTTGCATCATGCTAGGGAGTATATCGCTAATGTGAGAACTGATAACACATTTGTATCTTAAAGTAAATGTGAATGGTGCAGGATTTGCCATGAGGGTCTTTAAGGTATTCCAGGGCTGGCAACATTAACCCTGGGTCAGGTGTAAATGCAGACTGCCCTATCGGGTTCCATGAAAAATGCATACAGGTAGCTGAGGCGAATCACCAGTGTTTGGCTTTCTGGTACTGAATTAATTCATGAATTTTCATTCCTTGTGTAGACTGAGTGATAGTGAATTGTGATGGGCTGGAGATGATTCTTTTGATGTTAAGGTGATTAGCAGATATGTAAAAGTACATTTTCATTGTCTTCCAATAGTGAAGTACCTTGCTTTCCTGCGTAAGAGGATGAACACCAACCCCTCCCGTGGCCCATACCATTTCAGAGCTCCTAGCAGGATTTTCTGGAGGACCGTGAGAGGTGAGGCTTGACCATGCACTGTGGGTTTGTTTAAAGCTATCTCAGCCACTTCCCTTGTCAGGGCTGTGTAGATGTTACTGTGCAGTAGCCCCTTCCTGAACTATGATGAGCACTTATCCCGAAGCTGATCTCCTTTTGATGAGCCAATCTATGGATCTGACTGCTGAGTTGGAACGGGCCTGTACGCCAGAATGTTAGGACAGCGGGGATAGGGAAACTGATCAATCAGTGTATTGCCTTGATACATACATCACCTATGCTGATACATTTTGCACTGTTTGGTTGTTGCTGCACCGGTTTTGGTGTGCTTGACTGCAGTGTTAGGCATGCATTTAGAAATCCATCCCAACATCCTTGTATTCCTTTTAAACTGACAGGCATGCTTCCCCACAAAACCAAGAGAGGACAGGCTGCCCTGGAGAGGCTGAAGGTGTTTGATGGAATCCCCCCTCCCTATGACAAAGTAAGTTGTCTCCCTAACATGGAACTGGAATCTTAACCTTGCTAACCCCAGTGTTGTCAGTGATGTCACTATTCTACCTACATTGTTTGAATGTTTAGCATGAGAACATTTTTGTAGCTGAGACAACCTATGTTCATTCCCTGTACTGAAAGCTAGCTAGTTCGCGGCTAACATGCCTGCTCTTCCTTGCAGAGGAAGCGTGTTGTGGTGCCAGCTGCCCTGAAAATCGTACGCCTGAAGCCCACTCGCAAGGTAAGCATGTAAAATGGACATGGATGGGGATGGCGCAATTAAATTTATTTTCATTGTCAGCAGTTCACTTGAAGTTATTCCTTTTCCTGTCAGTTCTTTGACAAAAAAATGAAACCGTATCGGCTACCCCTGCAGCCTTGCTCCTAATTTCTGAATTGATCTGTGTGGCTTGACCTCATTAATATTTTGGCTGGAACGACATTAGCTGTATGTAGGCTTTATGAGCGCATAATTGGGTGCTATTAAACTGCATTCAGGTACAAAATTGAAAGTTTTTAAGAAATTCAGGTTAACTAGTTTCTGGATTGAATAACTTTCAATCAGATTTGCCTCAACTTTGTTACACCAACATTGTGTGATCAAAAATAAACCTTGAATTCTGGCAAGCCTGAACAGTGGCAACATGACCAGGTGGTGCTTTGTAGCAACCTGCTAGTATAAAGGCTGGGTAAACTCATTGAAGCAGATGCTAATGAAATAGGAAACACCCCAATGTTGCTAATGTTTGTCAGACTTCTGACATATAAATTTCTTCACTGGTCATGCTTTCTTTGTACTCTTTGTGCTGGGTGTCGGTGATGTTATTCCACAGTTAAGTATTCGAGTTTAACGACCATGAGAATACTTGACATGCACTACCATCTGAGACACAGCAGTACGACCCCCCCCCCCCCTTATAGTGTGTTTTTGGTCCCTAGTTTCCATAAATATGTAGTTAGAATTGTGTTGGCTTTGAATCGTGTTGAACCCATTGTCCAGTTTGTCATGTCCTTTTCCTTATCCCCTCCAATCTTGTCTGTTTGGACCAGTTCGCCCTGCTTGGTCGCCTGGCACACGAGGTCGGCTGGAAGTACCAGGCCATCACCTCTACCCTGGAAGAGAAGCGCAAAGAGAAGGCCAAGATGCGCTACAACAAGAAAAAGACCACACTCAAACTGAAGAAGCTGGCTGAGAAGAATGTGGAGAGCAAAATCGCCAAATACACTGATGTGTTGAAACAATATGGGGTTCTTGTTTGAGCTGGCCTGAGTCGTGGGGGGAAAAATAATAAATGTTTATAGAAAGTAAACTGCTGCTTATTTTGGTTCTTTGAATGCATGTGTGTGTGATGTCGTTTTGACTGCCATTTAGTGATCTAAAATGGCATGATTGGCACCAGACTGCTTTGGAGTTTATCGATTAGATCAGATAACCCAAACGATTTTCAACCTTGGTGCACACTTTGGTATGCTCATAGCCTGAAAACAAGAACTGACTGTCTACTGCAGCCAGTCGAAATATGCGATGTGGGTTTTATATTGCGACAAGGGTTCCTGCTTTGTGATTAGCGACATGTACTTGATTTGTCCATTGTCATTAGGCGGGACGGGATTTGGATCCTACCGTGTCATAATTCTTTGTAATCTGAAAGCATCTACCTAGTCGTCGTTTAGGTGTGCGCCTTCATTGGATCACGGCCACGTCAGTCTTCGAGATCCCTTCGTTGATTGGTCCTTAATTTACTTACGCCACGAACCTGCAAAATGCCGTCGGAGACCCCGTGCCGGAGTTACGTGCGCGCACCCTGTAGACAGGGTCGGGTTGACCGCGAGGAAGTGCCGTGAACGAGCGCCGGAGCTGTCTTCTTGGTTCTCCCGTGGGCAGATCACAATAATCACTCACAAAAATCAAAGTAACCAGGTTGGACTGCTTTTTGTGATACCCAGCTGTCAGACATAAACTGCAGGAGATTGCGGCGGCAAATATTTTATTGTAAAGGAGCGGTAAGAATTCGCCGGGTTGCTTGGTTGTTTTTTCCTCATGGTGAGGGATGGTTTGTTTGGGCTCAGCGAATGATTTTAATTTAGGGACCTTATTTTCGTTGCTAATGATAAAGCTGTGTGATCGGATATAGCTGGGAACTAAACCCGAATTGTGTTTGTGTTTTCTGTACATTGCTATATGTTGGAGAAATTGATGCGTATTACGTTTTTCAGTTCTGTAAATTTCAAGGCCTGTGTCGGAAAATTGGCTATCAAAGCATACCGTTGAGGGGGGCGGAACGGCTTTTTTGTGTACAGTCAGACGCACGTATCGCAATGGGTGACCAAAAGATACTGTGTACTGGCAAACCATTGTCCTCCTCACATTTTACTTTGCAACCATACTGAAAAATGATCTGTACGATTAACACTTACATGGACTCACCAAGCTCGCTACCTAGAGACACACCATTGCTCAACGTTTAATAAATGATTTTGTTGTGCAGGTTACCACAATTAAGCAAGTAACGTTAGTATGTTGCTAACGTAACTAGCTAGCTGTAGCTAAATGACTCGCGGTGTAGCATGGTTCTCTCATGCACTTGTCAGGTAGCTGGTTAGCTAGCTAGTCTAGTTGGGGGGTTTTCGACTGATAGTTAACAGTTATTTTCATAGCTTGGTAGTATGTGTATCTTGACAGGTACTATGCTAGTGAGTCTACTTATCCAGTTTGTTTCCAGTCATTTCTCGGATTCACCTTTGTTTGCACATTCTTGACACCAGCCAGCCAGTAAGACAGCCAGCACAATTCTGGGTTAACAAACTGCTTTATAGTTAGCATGTGTCAGCAGCAGCCCGTTACCTAGCCACGATTATTTCATCCATGCGTTGCGAGTGTCGTAGCAAGTAGCTGCGAAACCGCTAACACACGAGTACCTTAACTCAGGGAATGGGACGTCCTGGGTCACAACAGTGTAATTTTACCTTTTTTTGGCAGCCTTGCTGTGTTTTCCGTTTGCTAGATTGTTAGCTAGCTAAACAGGTAGACCTTGTTTGCTAGCTAGCCGCAAGGAAAAATTATGTTGGTTTTCCATGTGTGGGACGTTTGTGTGATGCAGTTACCATCGGTCTCATCTAGCTGACTGGCAAGATGATTGCAATCATACACTGCCTTCAGCGTGGTTCGCGCCTTGGCGCGCACTGTAGATAAATATATATTTTATCTTTGATGAAACACTTTTAATCCAGATGCGTGTGTAATGTGTTCTTGTCTCTCTGAAAGGTGAGAGACTTGTGGCCTCAGTAGATGTCGAGCTATAGCAAGCCGTAATCCTGCTGGTAGTTACAACGTTATTTTACCGTTACAGCGAGTGCAAGTGGGCGAGTGCTCATGCAAATGTATTTCTGTATCGGAAAATTGAGAAGGTAGTGCAGATGAAGTACATTATGATATCAGAGAATTGATTTTCAAGAACAACAACAACAACAACAACAATAATAATAATAATAATAATAATAATGTCACTGATGAATGGACACTGTTGGCTTGTTTAGCCCTTGTCCAGGCCTTGCATGCTATCTTTCATACACTGCCATGGGATGTAAGCAAAAAAATTAATAAATTATGATTTTTATGACATATTCATTTCATATCGATTTTGGTAGAATACATACTTTGCTAAAGTAATATTTGGGTAGTTTGCTGAAACCCTTAACATGACTTACCTTTTTTTTTTTAGAATGTTTTAAATGGTTACTGCCTTGTTTTTGAGTGTAAAATATATAGCCATTCCAAATACTGTGATGCATTTTCCCTGCCCTTGTAAGTGCATTTTGCCTCGTCGGGGCACGTTGGTTTTACCCACTGTAGTGCTCGGTTTCAGCAGGAGAATGGCTGCCGAGGTGAATGGCAACTCAGCGCCGGTGAAGGAGGATGAAGAACCCATGGACATCACTGTCACGCACACAGAGAACTACCAGACCCTCATAGATGCTGGCCTCCCACAGAAAGTGGCAGAGAGCTTGGACAACATCTTCCAGACCGGTAGGTTGTCAGCTTGGCTTGCAGCATGCTCTTCCAGTCATACATGTGTTATGCATTTTAAGTTCACGGTAGAAGCTAAAAGCCTAGCTGAGTAGTCATTTTGTTCCTGTGAGGTATTAATTGCGGAAATGTAAATGAAAAGTCTTAATAGAGAAGTATAAAGGAAAAGATGCAGTCATGGTTTGTCTGGTATCTGATACCTGCTACCTGCTACTCAGGCGAGTACATGTCACTGTCCTCTGCCAGAGCTGTTTACATAGAATTCTTTGTGACTCCCAAGGACTGGTGGCATATGCTGACCTGGATGACAGAGCCATAGATGCCCTGAGGGAGTTCAATGAGGAAGGAGCACTGTCCGTGCTGCAGCAGTTCAAAGAGAGTGACCTGTCCCATGTGCAGGTGGGACCCCCCCCCCCCCCCCCCCCCCCCCTTCCCCCTTCATGATCTCCTGAGGCTCAGTCCCAACAATTTCTGATTCAGCCCACACCTTCCCTCTTAAATTTATTTGACGTTTCACATGTTTATGGCATTATTACGTAAACATAGATATTACTTCATACTGAAAATGTGGTCATAGATGTTTCCCTGTATGTTTTGTTGTTAGTATAATATTCGCAGATTACCCCATTAGGGTGATCTCCTTGCGACTTGTCCCTTGTGCTTGGTGAGGGCACCCCAGTCACCTCTTACTTCGGAAATGAAGTATCAGCTATGGAAAAAATCATTTGTCAGCTGAGTGGATGTTTTAACTGCATGCAAATTGTAGTTAACATGAACATGTGCACTGACTCTCCTCTTGTGCTGCTTGTTTCAGAATAAAAGTGCGTTTCTGTGTGGTGTCATGAAGACATACAGGCAACGGGAGAAGCAGGGAAGCAAGGTGCAAGAATCCACAAAGGGCCCCGACGAGTCCAAGATAAAGGTGCGGGACAGTAGCAAGGCTGACTGAGGTCTGCTGCCTGGTGTTTGGTTGCTTCAGAAATGCTTTAAATGCTCGTACAACTATAAGAAGCAGTAGACGAGACTGAGAAGAAGACTGTTAACACTGCCATTTACAAAGCTCAGTTTTGTAACTGAGACTAGCTTCACTGCTGGTGCTTTTAGGAATGATAATGTCCCCTTGGATCACACTTGGTAAGTATATATCTTTAGCATTCTCACCCAGCTCATTAGCTGGAGCTGCCACCCACAGCATCTTCTTAGCAGTTAAGACGGCAGCACAGAGTCATATTGGATGTGATGCATCGAAACACATCGAGCCACACGTTTTTTTAATGTGCTTATTTTTATGCTCAGTTACTAGCTTTTTTTGGCTGCTGGTTGGATGTCATTAGCTTGGTCAGGGTGATATTCCATTGCAGGTTCAATTGTAGTGTGATTTGAGGCCAGATGTAGCTGTACTGGTGGTTGTGGTGGCGGTGGTGGTGGTGATGATGATGATGATTAAGGCGGGGCTCCTGTCATGGTGTCACTTAGGCACTTCTGGAGAGGACAGGGTACACCCTGGATGTTACCACAGGACAGAGGAAGTATGGGGGACCCCCACCAGAGGAGGTGTATTCAGGAGTGCAGCCTGGAGTTGGAACAGAGGCAAGCACCTTCCACATGCACACATGCCCATTCTCTCATTTATTTGTGTTTCTATGGATATGTCTACATTCTTTATCCATCTTCCTCTTACTAGCTGATATATGTGTGGCATGGCAGACCTGATGTTTCCTCCGTATGCTCTATATGTAATGTTTTTCCACGCCAGAAGTGTCTGTTTGAATAAACTGGCTTTGAGACTGGCTTGTATGAAATGTACAGTGACATAATGATAGTTATTCCAGTGGCATCCATTATAGAATTCCCCTTTCATAGAAGGCCCTATGTAATTTACACTTTTTTCAATTTCTTGTCCCCTGATTCATTACCATCCCGCCCAGAAAAGCACGCTAAGAGTTCTGAATTTGCTGAGGATAGAAACCTCAGCCTGACTCCAGCAGCAACTGCTCGTATTTTATTGATCCAGGTGTTTGTGGGGAAGATCCCCAGGGACCTGTACGAAGACGAGCTGGTACCGCTGTTCGAGAAGGCGGGTCCAATCTGGGACCTTCGGCTGATGATGGACCCACTGTCGGGTCAGAACCGGGGATACGCCTTCATCACTTTCTGCAACAAGGACGCAGCACAAGAGGCGGTCAAGCTCGTAAGGCTTCTCTTCAAAGCACCAAAAAGTCAAATCTCAAAAACAGGGGGAATGATTTGTTTATAAATAATATCTAAAGGCTTGGGACATGATATCAGCGGGAACAGTGTATGATTATTTTAGTCATAGTGCTTTGACAGATTTGTGGCTTAATTTCTGTTTTTCATTAAAATAATTGTGAATGATTTAATTGTGCGGAGCTGAACATTTGGAAGCTTTCCCCCCCCCCATTCTTTCTGTATACAGTGTGATAACTATGAGATCCGGTCAGGCAAATACCTGGGTGTGTGCATCTCTGTTGCGAACAATCGTCTGTTTGTTGGATCGATTCCAAAGAATAAGACCAGGGAAAGCATCTTGGAAGATTTCAGCAAAGTCACAGGTCAGAGAAACATGGGTATTTTCCTGTCATAATTTCCACATTGCACACTCATGTCAGTTTAGAAAGAGTACTTATTTCCTCCATACATATATTTTTTAAGCACTCATGAGTATGTGGCTGAGCTTATAGCGTAGGTACATATTATAATTTCACTTCAGATGTAGGCTTCTCCACCTCACTTGTCCTTTGCATTTCCTTTGACGTCCACCAGAGGGCCTCATGGAGGTGATCCTTTACCACCAGCCAGATGACAAGAAGAAGAACCGTGGCTTTTGCTTCTTGGAGTATGAGGACCACAAGTCCGCTGCGCAGGCCCGGCGCCGGCTCATGAGTGGCAAGGTGAAAGTGTGGGGCAACCCGGTCACGGTGGAGTGGGCCGACCCGGTGGAAGAGCCTGACCCTGAGGTCATGGCAAAGGTCAGTCACACAGTCATCTGTGCTTCATCATTCCCTCAAAGGCATCTTACTCAACAGCACATTGTCTGTATTCTGTTGTCAAGCAGTGAATTTTAGTCTTAAGAGCGAATATTCGGACAGTGATGGTCATTGTTTTCCCAGACTGACAATCTGTACATGTTCATATTTTTTGTATTATCCTGCATATTTGTATTATTCTGCATATGTCTTGCATTAGAAGCTGCTTTTAAAAGTGTGTGGCTGCTCATGCAGTACATCACATGAAATCATTTTCGTCGTCTCTTCAGTGGTTTCCTGTGAAATTTTAACAGGGAAACCTTTCATTCAATACCAATCATAAGAACATATGTTAAATGATGAGAACAAGCCGTTCAACCCCATGTAGGCTCACCCCTGTGCCTGTAGTTTAGAGTATATCCATTATTGTGTCTGTCCTCGTATGTCCTGTGTATGTGTACACTGAAGGGTGTCTGCTTCCGTTGGGAGTACTTGTAAGCTTCATGCATTGATAACCTTTCAGAGTGAATATTCAGTAATTCCTCCTGTGTCCTGTTGGTCAGACGAGGGAGTAGGAAAGTGAAACACGGTGAGACTCACTGCGGTTGCCTTTTCCAGGTAAAGGTGCTGTTTGTGAGGAACCTGGCCACCCCAGTCACAGAGGAGCTGCTGGAGAAGACCTTTTCTCAGTTCGGCAAGCTGGAGCGGGTGAAGAAGCTGAAAGACTATGCTTTCGTTCACTTCGAAGACAGGGACGCGGCTGTCAAGGTGAGTGTCCTTTGACTCCAGAAATCGTGTGCTATGCTCACTGTCAGAACTCTTGAGGGATTTTTTTTTTCTCTAGTAATCGACCCCTGCGCTACAGGACTCAGAAATGATGCATGCAGCTGCACTCAGTGTAGGTGCTGTCAGATAGTGGAGAGTGGTGCATGCGCTTGCAACTGGTGTTAATTTAACCGTGCTCAATGTGTTCAGGCCATGCAAGAAATGAACGGGAAGGAACTGGAGGGAGAGGAGATCGAAATCGTCCTCGCGAAGCCCCCGGACAAGAAGAGGAAAGAGCGGCAGGCACAAAGACAGACCACCAGAAACACGGGGTGAGTGGGGCACGCTGCAGCAGGAGACACGGTCCAGGTGGGGTGGAGTGGAAAGCAGGGTGCCTGTGCTAACCAGTCCCGGACTTGTGTTGCAGGTATGACGATTACTATTACTATCCTCCGCCACGCATGCCACCCCCTGTGCGGGGCAGGGGGCGCGGGGGGAGGGGCGGCTACGCGTACCCTCCCGATTACTACGGCTACGAGGAGTACTACGACGATTACTATGGCTACGACTACCATGACTACAGAGGCGGCTACGAAGACCCCTACTATGGTTACGACGACGGCTACTCGGTGAGAGGGAGAGGCAGCCGGGTGAGCAGGGGGGCCCCGCCCCCTCCCAGGGGCCGAGGAGCGCCGCCCCCTCGCGGAAGAGGAGGCTACACCCAGAGGGGCGCGCCCATGGGTGCGCCGAGGGGCAGCCGAGGGGGCCGGGGAGGCCTGTCCCAACAGCAGAGGGGGCGCGGAGCTCGGGGGGCCCGCGGGAACCGTGGGGGCAACGTGGGCGGGAAGCGGAAGGCAGACGGCTACAACCAGCCGGATTCCAAGCGCCGCCAGACCAACAACCAGCAGAACTGGGGCTCCCAACCCATCGCTCAGCAACCCCTGCAGCAAGGTGGCGACTATTCCGGTAACTATGGTTACAATAATGACAACCAGGAGTTTTATCAGGATTCTTATGGGCAACAGTGGAAGTAGACAAGGGTATTGGGTGAAATTAAAGAAAATTAAAGAAAAAGAGAAAAAAAAAAGGAAATTGGCCACAACTGTCGATTGGCTTTGTACCCTTCACACTCAAACGAAATAGTGAAAATCAACAACCTGACCATAAAAAAATTGGCTTCACATCATCCATGTTGAAGTGTTTCGATTGGCTGCACGCACAGTATGTGTGGACCTGAAGATGAGTGTATATACACAACCTTTCTGACTCTGTTCTTTATCCTTTTCCTTTCCTTGTGGTTACTTGGGACATTTCTGGCTTTAAACACATGAAAATGCTTTTATTCTTTTTAAAAAGTTTTTATTTCTTATTTTATTGATTTGTGTTTTGTTTTCAAAGCCTACATTTAACATTTTAAAGGTGGACGCTCATTTTCAGAAGTCTGAGAAGACATTAAAATCATGAGTACTCTGCGGGAAGCAAAAGCCCCCCTCCCCCCTTCCCGCCTTCCCAAGTCGGACTTTTTCCCTTTCAGATTTCTTATTCATAGGCATAGGAATTTGCTTGTATATAAAGGCTTAAAGCGAGAGCTTTATTTTCATTTGTTTCGCAGAGATGGGGAAAAACTATCCACAGAAAAGAGAGGAAAATGGCTCATTTTCTTGTATTAGGAAAGTAACGTTAAAGTGTATGTTTAGCATTTGTAGAAGTAGATTAATTGTGTTTTTTAAAAACTGTTATTACAACTTCAAGCGTTTTTTTCTCTCTCTCAAATTTGCCCTTTAGAACTTGGTTTGGCTGAACCTTAATAGCCCCGGCTGTTCTTTGATGTGTTTGTATTTATAACTTGTTCTTGTTACATTTCAATAAAACTCAACCATACATCATTCGATTATCAGCTATTTCAAATTCAGTTGTGTCATTACATATTTGATCCAACCAATTGTGACTCCAGCAAAGACTGTTTTGAGGTGAAAAACTTGCATTCTGTGAGTGATCTGACTTCAGAATGAAAGCTATGACAACAAAAAAAGCTTTGTGTTGTTGAAACAAAGAAGGACAGAAAAAGGCCAATTCAGTTACATTTAAGAAAGAGCTTTTGTTTCAACAACTCTTTGAATTTCCCCAAAAAGGAACCACAAAAAATGTGAAAAAAAGACTGGCCTATTAACTAAAATCTGAAACAGTGTGCTTGAATGTGCAGAGTAGACTTGAGTCAAAGAAAGATTTTAACCCTTTGCTTTCCAGCATTTAACACACACACCCCAGCCTATAACCATATCATTTGAGGACCTCTGGATTTTCATTTGGAAATGTTTTTCAAAGTGATTATGAAACGCATACAGTAACCTGTGGAAAATATATTTCAAAGCAGCTCTTTCCCCAGAACACTTGTGTTTTCAACCGCTTACACGTATATCAGAGAGTGAGCGAAAAGCTTGGAAGCATTCCCTTGGAAGGACAGTTGTGTGTCGTCTCATCCACAGACGACTTCCTGTTGAAGAAAGACCTTGTAATACATGTGGTCATAGGAGAGACAATGCCATAAGCTGTAGTAAGTTGTGTATCCCGGGATACTTAAAATTTACTTTAATTGTCAAGTGTATGGGACAGGGCGCTATCTACAAAGATAAGATAAAAGTTTATCTGGTGTTTAAAATAAGCTTTTGATGGTGAAATTAGATGGCAATGTTCTTCTCGTGACACCTCTGTGGATTTTTTCCATGCAGCAGACTTGAGTAGTGCTTGTAGGGTGCAGTTTTTTAAAAGATTTAGAAAATAGATCATATTCTTTTTGGATGTTTAGCAAAGCCTTTGTTTTTGTATTTCAGAGAAATGTCCGTTTCAGCTCCCCCCACCCGCCCCCCCACCCCTCTCCTGGTAACCAAAGGGTTAAACGTCTTAGGAAGATTGGCATCCTGATTATTTGTGGGTTTGTGCAGATTAAACTTCTCTAGTTTCTTTGACAGAAAATAAGTTTCTGGCTCCCTCCCCTCCGCCCCCATAGCAAAGTGTATAGAGTTCCAATTTTTTTTTTTAATTTTGCCATTTTTTTACCCATTTCTTTTAGAATTTTAACAACTTTTTTGTTTTGTTTTTGTTTTTGTTTGTTTAAGTTTCTCCTTTTATTCCGAATCACCCAGGTGAAGACGCGACGTGGCTGCCCTTGACTGACAGGAGGAACACATCTATCTCGGCTGTGTTCTTCCCAAAAAAGAGGGTGAGCTTGGTTTACCTCTTCACCGCTAACCAGAGTTCTCTCTATGCACCCAGCACACGTTTTGCTCAGTAAAAATAACAGTAACATCTGAAGCAAAATGAATGGAGCAGGTGACTTGATTGCGCTTGAAGCGGTTTTCTCATCGTTTACCTTTATGACAGTTTCAGCCAAGGAGGAGAGGGGGTGGGGGGTAGTTTCCCAGCTTGCTTGAGAAAAATTCAGTTAGTTACATCAGGAATGGTAAAAGGGTATACGTGTTTACTGAGCAAAACATGGAGAATTCTTCAGTCCTCAGAAAAGGGTGTCAGTTTCAAAGGTTCCCTGAAGTAGTACTCGCACCACAACAGGAGCAAGCCAGGAACAGGGTGTGGGCTTGCTGTAGGATATCCATGTTTGGCACGGAAAGAATGTGCAGGTATACCAGTGAGTAGGTTTTTCTTCTTCTATGGACCCTCATTTCAAGAAGACCCACTTGGCATTGATGCTCAGCTGTGAGCATGTAAGAATCCACCAAGGAGTGCAAGCTCTTACTGTAGCTTGTCTCCTCCAAAAAACCTGTGCTGGATGTGTAATCCCTTAGAAATCCGTAAGACATCTATCCCAACCCATGTTCTGCACCCAGGGGTAACTCAGTGGGCCACGGTCACTCTCGTTTTCTTTCACTCCATGTGTTGGAGTTTTTGTGTCACAGCCCTAAAAAATCCTGGAAAGCTTTTGGCTGATTGGCTCCCCGAAATATGTCTGCGATTTATCGAAGGGAAGGACATCCAACCCCCACCCACGCGCATCAGATTTTCTGGGAACAGGGTGGATGAGTCATTCGGGGACTACTCTGTGATGGCAGTCCTCTCTGACACCCACGTGGGATTACTGTTTTGCTGTAGGTCAGCCAATACCACTCAGTCCCTTTCATTGCATCTTCCTTTTTTCGTAGCGTGACGTGGAAGCAGATTACTATTCCTGTTACTATTACTATTACTATACCGTCTTCTGCTGTGATGGTATAATACAAGGGGTTTAGGCCTACAGAGTGTAATTAGCAGTAGTGTGCAGTTAGTCTCATTGTAATATGTTTAATAGCTTTTATTTGCTCTGCTATTTACTGTCGACTTGGAAAATCCTTTGTTTATTCTTCAGACAGCTCAAAAAGAGTACTCTTGTATGTATAGCACAACTGATGCTAATACAATAGTTTAACAATAGCTTTGTTAAATAAAAGGTTAGCGGGTTGTAATTCCTGTGAATGAGGTAGCGGTTCAGAAACTGGTCTTATCTCATGGAGCACAAAGAGGTAGAAAAGAAAAGAAGACTGCAACCTTGAGATGGCTCGATGAGGCTGCCACAATATTATGCATTTGATCTTCCCACAAAATGAATATACTCCGTTATTTAACGTGATAAATGATTTTATCCACTTTGCTCTGGCACTACGTTACAGTCAAGTGCATCTTCTAACATACCTTTCAGGTGTAAATGGTTAAATGTTTTGGTAATACATTGGTAATTCTAAATTTAGATACACTCTTAACACACAAGGCAGGAAATTGTTATCATTAGTGTATTGTAGTAGGTGTGGAATGGTGGGAAATCATTTAGAACTAGAGCATAACTTGAGCATATGATTTATGAATCTGAATTGCCATCTAGATTATTTCTTTTGTTATTTTAAGTATATGATGTGAATCATTGTATATAAAATTGCTTTGTTATTATAATTAGCATGGAATCTGATTGAGATGTTCTTAAATATCTGCCAGTTTTCCCTGGCATCGCTTTAAAAACTGAACATTTTCTCAGGAATGTGGTTAAAAGCAGCTTCTTTGAGCATAATGAGCTCCGAGTGAACAAAATAATAGCAGAAGTTGTTGAGCTGAAGTGCTCAAATTTCTTCACCATTTTGAATATGACAAGTCATGACTCCAGTGACTTGTTCTGTAGCCCTGAATATAGAGCTGTGTTGAGTTTTTAGGGGTAGAATTTGTAACACTATAATACACAGGTGAGTATAATTACAATCATACACTAGGTCTCAAGCAATTGCTTACAAGTAACTTGTTCCAGAATGAATAAGCTTGTAGCAGTTGTTTTTACTTGAAGTTACAAGCTTTTTTGAGAGAGGCCAAGCACCATGAAGATGGGGCTCCCATAAATGTGACCTATGGCCACCTTTTTCCATCATACACAACTTACTCTAGGTTTTTTCAGTATCAAAATTTCATGGATGTAGCTTAAACATTTTTATTTTAAAGCACAGTTGAAAAGCTGGATGTTACCTTATTGCAAACACATTATGTGAGAGGTTTTACTAATAATAAAGGCCATTCCTTGTACCTGTGTTCTATGAGAAGATGCTGATGGTAGTAGTTTTGTCTAATGCACAAAATACCTTTTCATAACTTCAAAGAGGAGCAGCCAAAGAATAAAATGGTGAAAATTCCATGTCAGTCCACCAAATAGTCTAAGAGGAGATGCTTTATAGGTAAAAAAAAAAAAAAAAAAACAACAACTGTAGAAGTCTTAAATGACAAATGTTCCTTGTGGTACGCCAGGATGTCTACGTTGCACTGATGAATTTTCCCACAAAATCTGACATGGTGGCTGTACCTTCATTACAAGAACAAAATTGGCTGTATCCCATAGTCTTCATGGAGCTCTAACCAGTTCACACAGGGAATTAACAGTTCTTTTTCTATGGAAGTTTACAGAAACTAGCTGAGGGGGAAAAACTAGAAGTGATAAGGAGTTGTCACAGCTATTGTAAGTCGCTAACTTGCTTAGACACAAGTTCATATGGTCATTTAACATGGCATAGGTTTTATATCTACTATTAACCATTTGAGTGAATAGCTGCTATTGAATTTACAGGTCCACTGAGAGCAGTAGTCCTTGTGTTGAGAGGAACACAAGTTCCAAAGGTTTTGGGGGTTAAGTTCATGGTGTTCACTGGGACTAGAGATTTTCTTAGAAAAATAATTTTTCTTTTTTTTACAGAAATAAAATCATAAATAAAACCCAGTATTGGAGTTGTATCATGTGACCTAATGGTGCCATTTATCTCCTAGCACTCCTTCTATGGCTGTCTTCATCTATGCAGAGTTAATGACTGTACCTGAAATACTTTAGGTTTTGTAAGCATTTGAGCAAATGTCAGAAAAACATGGCATTCCAGCACCTTTGGCACTTGATGCACAAACAGTAATTAAAGCTAGAAGAGCACTGTCAGAACCAAGCCCCATTGGTGTTTTCCCCCCTAAGATTATCAAATGTTAATCATTTTCCTTTGTTAGATAGGATGCTTGTCATAGATCAAGCAGTTTGAGTTTGTAATTAGGAGTAAATAGATTTTGCAAGACCTCCTTGACTTTGAGTTACAAATTTTAGGATGTGTTCAGTTTTTTTAGTTCATAGTCTGGAAAATTGCCCAATCCCCCCTCCCCTCCCCCCACCCCACAAAATGTTAATTCACACTATTTCACCATGAGGAAAAAGCATATCTTTGCTACTTCACTACCTCACTAGCTTGATGTTATTTAATGTCTTGTGAAGCAGTGTCAGTGATGCTACTACCAAATTAGCTAGCTTGCTGGTGTGTACATTAAGCCTGTTACCATAAGTCATTGGTGTTATCTAGAATACTGTGTCTGCATAGGCACTAAAATTTACTGAAGTAATAGCTCTCAAATGTATTCCCCTCCACCATTCTATCTTAAGTGTGTCCCTAGTTTCACAGGAGTTGAAAATATTGCAGCCATACTAATTATAATTCTTGAATCGCATGTGTGTATCATTGGAAGTCATGGGCGATATCCGTGTGATTTCAGCGGGAAGCCCGTGTTAAATTGCCGTGCAGCCTGCGCTTGCAGAAACCTCTTCCCTGCAGATCTTATCCCCATGCGCGCTCCCCTGGAGGTCATGAACATCAAACATCAGCATGAAGGATGTGTCTGAAGTGCCACGCTTTGATTTTGTTCCTGCTGGCCTTTGGTACATCAACATGCTGCAGAAAAAGCCATGTAGTAATTCAGAGAGTAACTGCATTTCACATAGCTCTGCAAGTATAAACAGTTATGCCGACTGAAGGTTTTGCACGTTGAACCAGATTTCAGTTAGTTTCGCCTTGTTTTTCCAAGTATAGCTGATCCCATGCAGCACGTGGTATGTGAGAAGTGAGAGAAATATGTTTTATATTCTTGTATTATTTGTGCTGTTATTTTTCTGTTTGTACAAAAACGTAATGTTAATATGTGAATAGTTAATTCAGTGTAGATTGAGGGTGTCAAGCTCAGTCCCTGGAGGGTAGTATTCATGCACCTTCTTAATACAACCAATTCCCATGGCTTGATTTGTTCAATTCAGCGTTCAACCGTAAACCTTTACACTTGCACAAGGGCAGTGCAGTAAATCATTGAGTTTGGACCAGAAAAACAATATAAGCTGTGATTAAAGATTTGCAAACTGTGAATAATTGGGCCTCTGAAGTAATAGACAATGAAAGCACAGGTAGCAAACACATGCCCATGTAGTCAGAGTTTAACACTTCTTTTCTATGTATATTGTGGTTTTGTAATGAAGTCGCAAATTCCCTCTGTCCCTCTGGGCAAGTATTATTCAGATTATTAATGAGGACATTTCAACAGTGAGAATAGCTTGTTTTTGTCTCAGTTGGTCTTATTTCATTGGAAAATTCTGAAACGCTGACCCTGGATTTCAGTAATATATATGTAGGTTTCCTTTTTTGGCATGTCAGAATACTGTTGTCATTTTCTTAAACGTTTGTGACAGTCAACTTTCTTTATTCAGAATATTTCAAAGTGAAAGAAAAGTGATCATTTTCTCTCCTTTTATGACTTTTGTTTGCTTACTCTTTTGGAATTAACCTAAACAACTAAAACTAATCATTGAGCCTGATTGCTTGTGAAGAAAGGCATAATTTGATATTCAGCTGGAGGCCAAAAAACCAATCCACTGTCAATTCTACATCCATGAACATTTCACCTGTGACGGGACAGTGCAAAAAAAAAAAAAAAAAAACCTAATTCACCAAATCGGACAAATCTTGGACAGAATGGAGCTGATTTCCTCTCGCATTTGGGATCCAAAATCGTGCCAATATTTTCCAATTCATATGGCAAAAAAAAAAGAATCTGATTGATTTCAGATGACCTCCAAGCATAATGTAAGTATTTACTCTTGTAATTTTAATGCCTTGCTTTTGTCACCTGACTTATCTATCAGGGCAGCGTGTTCGAGGCGGCCCCGACCCAGTCTTGTCACGGTGTGGACTTGCTAGGTGGGGCTCTGAGAGGAGGAATTCGTGAGGACTTCTGGGTAAGGTTGTTTTTTCCCAAAACTACTGTACAATTTGTATTTTTCTCTCCCTGATGAAGGTGCCAGGTACCCCTCTCCCTCCCCCCCCCTTTCAAAATTGTAGGTTCTTAGAATCAAGGCACGCACTGGAAGCCAAACGGGGCATTTTCATTGGCTGATGAAAGGAACAGTAGACGTGGCAGGGATATGCTCCCTGTCTGGGCTCAGGCCTTCATGTCCAGGACATTCCTTCAGACAGCAAATTCAAGATGGTATTTCGAGGAAATTTGTAGTTTAAATTGCTGTCAAAGAGATGCAGTGACAAAAACCCCTCACAAAATATAATTGAAGTTTACATTAGTGGTTTTACTTTTCATTTTTAATGACCCCTTACCCTCATCATGACTGACAGTGAGTTCAGCGGTCAAAACACACATGGAAATGTGAACAACATCATATCCTACTTTGTAAAGAAGGGGGAGGATTAGAATTCCTTTGACATGTTAGACTAGGGCCAGATCAATTATGAGTGAACCTTATCCCACACACATACACATCACCTGGGCAAATTCTGCTGAATTCATGCATATTCAAGTGAAACTTACACATCTCAATTTTATATGTAAAACGTTTTGTTAACAAAAGTATTCATCAATCTGAAAGCACTCTGTTTGAATGCTGATTTTGAACTTCAAATGAACTTCAGACTACAGTACAGTGTGATCCATCGCTTTTTACTTAAAATTCAAACTGTATTGTAGAGAAGCTAGCTGATGTTTCCATAAAATGGAAGGAGTACATTTTTAAACCAAAAAAAACAAATAATTGATTCAAAGCAAAAGTCACAAAACCAGCCAGAGTACAGCCACAACCAAACTGCTCTCAAATAGTGAATGTGTCTCTCTCCTCCAGCCACACAGCCATACATAATAAACCTCTAACCAGGAAGGTGGGGATTGTTAACTAGTGTCTGGTCTCATAAAAGAAGCCACATCCACCGACACACACACACATGCAATATTTAACCTGTTTTGAAAATGTAGTTGGTAGCATTTGATGTCCATAGAAGAAATCCATATCTGCACATTTTAATGAAAATAACATGATCTTGTTTGTGCACTTAGCGCTGACAATACATTTTTGCCACCCACCCCCCTAATGACACACTTAATAAAAATTTAAAGTCATGCTTGGGGATCAGTGAAAAATGAGGCAAAAGAGGTCTATTCAATCTGTAATCAGTTTTTAATTACTTTTGCGTTAGAGGTGACTTTAATTGCAACCTGGCTAGCATGAACAGAATTACACGACACAAATCTTTTAAATGGAAAATAAGAATCTAGGTCAGTGCAGTCCCAGAACAATAGCCTTTTCCCAGGCAGTCGGGCTTTGCTGCTGACCGGACTCTTCTCCTTCCGAAGTGAATAATGAGAACTGGATATATTACATGCAGCGGCCTTCAAATGTATTCATATTGTTGGGAAAAATGAACGAACAGATGACCTGGCTGAAGAAATGCAGGTATGCAAGCAGTATTTTTATCATGAAGTGAAAATATGTAATAATTCATTACTGCCAACACTTCACAGAGCAGCAGCAGTATCATGATAAATAAATTGCATGTTTTTTTTTTTCTTTTTTTCAAAAGAACTACTTTATTCACACCATTCTGGTAATATGCTGCGTCCTTCTCTGACTTTGAAGGCTGCGAGCAGATGCTTCCTGTGGTCTTTCATGCAGCTCAGAAACCCCTCAGTTTCTTCAGTTCCCTTTAGTTCCCTTTAATTTTTAATTTTTTTTTCTTTTCTTGGTGCCCATTAACGACATTTTTGAATTTACACCACAAGTGTTCTTTTGGATCCAGACCATTGATTTTATTTGCACGACCATTTCTTTAAAGACTTGGTTGTGTGCTTTTGATCCTTATCATGCATACTTAGCAGATGGAACTGCGCTTTTACCCAAAATGTCTGCATGATAAAACGCCTGTCTTTGCCTTGATTCTGAAAAGGGCACCAGGAAAGAGAGAAAAAAAAATGACCACCAACGACAAACGGATCTGTCTCCATATTTCACTAAGGTCTCAGTTGGGAAATGAGCCTGGTGCCAAACCCACAACAAAACATGCTCCCAGAGTCTGGTTTAGGTGCAGTGAATTAGTACCACTCCCTGCTGTGCTGTGCCTTTAGAAAAGGCTGCCTGCCTGCAGCTCTTCCATGAGCACCTGCCTTATGCGGTTGTCCTTGCAGGGCAGTGTTTGGAACATCGTGACCTGGGTTCCATCAATCCTTTGCTTTCTTTGAGAATCCATTTATAGCAATCAGCTCACCTGTGCAGGTCAGTGTCCTTCAGTTTTGAAATTTTTTGCCAGCTCCCTCACTTTGACCATAACCATGGATGCAAGTGAGGATTGCTATTGTGCTGTGGATTTTTATACCCAACTGTAACACAGTTGTCAGGAATTTCTCTAAACTGTCATGTGCAGATATCATATGCATTAAGTGTTTCTTAACTTCCCAGTAATGGCAATTTCATACAGGGATTACGTTTACAGGATTTTGTGTTCAGATTATGGGGCCTGGATATATCTGGATATAGGCCGTTTGGTTTTGAAAAGGTGAAATTATTTCTTGGAAAAAAAAGCTTCTTACTTTTCAACAGATCGTCTCACATGATAGACCTTTTTCCAAATTCACATTTTTATGTCCTTTTCGGGTCAGAACTTTTTGGAGTCGTATTCATTTCAGGGTTTATTTTGAATAGTGGGGGCACATAAAACTTATTTAATTATGAAGTTGGATTGGATTCTACACTGTTAGTACCCAACTGTGACTCTTGGCTCTGCCACATTTCAGACTACTCTGTCAGATTTGGCTTCTTTTGTCTATTGGCACAGAACAAGCTTGTCTACAAGTTACAGCGGAAAACTAATTACACATATCACTGACATCCCTCACATCATAAGAAATGCGATCTTCTCAGAACAGTTTGCTGCTTACAAAGTAATACATTTTCACTAAGAATATTTCTCATTGACCAGTCAATTCCATCCAAACATTCAGTCAATAAATAAGTTATTATTTTAGGTGGTATGCTTTTTATGTGATTTTGTATGTCATTAACCAATGAACAATAAAAGTTTTTAACCACTGAAGTTTGTCATCGACCTGGGTCAGTTTTTGCTGTGTTGTCCATATCTCAGAAATGATATCATTAACAATATGCCACTTGCAGGAAGAAGCTGGTGCAGTTGCATAATCTTTGCACTGGGTGGCAGTATAACATTATTTCCAGCAGAAGTGGCAGATCGGCAAGCAGGGTTCACATTTTACAGTTTTTCTATTTTATTTGGTTTCTTACATTGATTATCTTTCTCAAGAAATGGCATAAAAATGTCCTTCAAAAGTCAGATTTTTCAGATTCCTACATTTTTGTGATATGTTTTGTGGTAGTGTTTTCAGAACACTGGCCTGAAGAAAACTGAACTCTCAGTTTTCCTTTGTTGTATATTGAATCTTCCATTATGTTCCTTAATGTGTTCCTTGAATGTGTTCATTGGTACTTTTTAGTATGAATGTCCTATTAGACATGAAACTGAAACCTTTTGTGTGTACATGCTCAGTCTTGGTCTTCACAATGCATGTGTATGATTGCTACCCCCTTACTTTCTCTTTGTATAGTTTTCCCCTCTATTCAACCCTTTGTGGAGTGGCCGACTGTACATCAGGCCTGTCTAACCATGATAGTGTGTTGAAATGAGACAGGCACAATCATCCAATAGCCTTGCACGTATTTTTTCACACTACAGAGCCCACAGTGCACCACAGTGAGGTGGGTGCCAATTAGAGGATAGCTGCTAGTCCACTGATCATCCAAGCATCTGGCAAGTGCCTAACAGCTTGCAGGGTACCTCGAAGCAGTGATGCAGGGAGACCCTATTGACATACCTACCCCTGCCCCAGCAAAAAAAGTTTGCCTCTGTGGGCTTCCAGTCATTGTCGACCACTGAGAGATGAGCGCCTTTACTGACTGAGGCACTTGGGAGCCCCACCACACATATTCCTATGTGATTTCTCTGATCCAAGGCCACAGGCTTGTCAGCTTCCCCTAAACCAATATGAAAATGAACAGCAATTGATCTTCCAGCTATCAAGCCACTCAGCAGTGGGTCGTAACTGAAAGCCTGCCTTGTATTTCACTGAATTGAGATCTCTGAAGACCGGTTGGGTCACGCGGGTCAGGTAAGGATAAGAGGAGAAGGCTACATGGATCTGTTTTCGGGCAAAAGAGGGTGAGGAATCCCGTTGTATTTTTGTTGGATTGCCTGCATTTGTATTGTGTGTTTGTGGATGTTTTCATTGAAGCAGTCCAGCTGGATTCAATACCACTGGCTAAGCTCCATGTAATTATTGTATGCTATGTGTTGTGCATGGCTCTCGCTGGCACAGATGGGTCTGGTCTTTCTCTTACAGGGAACCTTGCCTACAGGGACTGAGTGGCAGAATGCGATGCCTCATTTGTTAGTAAAAGTACTGTAATGGAATAAACAGGTTAGTGGTGAAAAAAGGTGCTCAAAAGGCAAAGGAAACATCAAAAAAAAAGAAAGGAGTATTGTTTTAGCTGGAAAGATTGGACATGTACTGACTATAAATATGCTGGAAAGCACCACTGCTTTTGAAGGACTTCTGTTTGTTGAAAATCGAAATCCAGAAGCTGGTGGCTGGGCTTATACACGCAGTCAGGTGTATATAATGCAGTGGCAGTGCTGGCTGAAGAGAACAGGTAAATTCACGTTGAACTTGTCACTGCTACAAGCAAAATCACCGTTTTCTGTATGTTTTGTATCTATCTTTTTTTCTGTTTGGCATTCCATATGCGATTGTTAGCTGTGTGGCATAGTTAAAGTCAATTAATGTCCAGACTTTTTCAACTCAGGGGCTGCCTCTTTGTTGTATATATGTATATATGTATATATGAAGGTGGTGTGACTTCATTACTTGGTGCAGGTGTCATAACCTCATTGGTTGTCATCTGTTGGTGGAATTGGTGTATGTTAGCTTATGTTGGAGCCCTAGATCAGAGCTTTGTCCTGAAACTGGAAGAGATCTGATTAAGTGTGGCTCTCCTCCAGGCATTAGCCGAATGATGATGTTCTGGACAGAACGTAATCTCCCTAGTGATGCAGCAAGGAGTGTTGCCAGTGCTTGGGGGATATTCTTGAAATAAATCATTTATATATTTTGATTTGAATGAATCATACATAAGGAAAAAATGTTCTTATTCAAATTAAGTATGCAAGCCTTTTGTTCTTGTTCTTTGGAAAGATAATCCTATTTTTATAAAGGAACCCCCCCCCCCCCCCCCCACTACAATTTCCTGTCTGCTGTTGAGTGATGAGTTTATGTGGAATTGCTGTGATGGTGGATGAAGGCATTTCCTCCCAGAGGAAGGTGTTCTGGCCTTACAAACCTCCCGAAAACTCCAACCACCACTTTCATTCAGTACAAACCTCTGCAAGAGAGGAACCACAGGGGCAGGATGCTGAAGTGTGCAGGTTTATTTCTGGCAGCAGTTCCAAAGATCACATACAGAAACCCAGAAAAGTGCAGGGAAAGAAGTCTTCATTCTCCAATGAGTCAGGGTAGTCTAAAGGTTTCACTTTGATTTGAAGAGGTTTTGATGCGTATGCTCGTTCTTAACCCTCTCCATGTTTCCAACTTGTCCATCACTGCAGTGCATCACTGTATCCTGAATAACTTGGGATGGTGGTGGGGGGTTAATATCCACAACAATTTTGTAATGTGTATGTTTTGGTCAAAGCTGAACAGGTTAATACCTGGTTACAAATGATTCTGTATCCTGAAGTAGCACACTGAAGCCACCTGGCAACTGGACTTTCAATTCAGTATCATTTCCACTTGTAAGACTTCCATACATTGACTCTTTTAATGTATCTGTGCACTCCTGTATTCCTGTTTTCCCCTACTGCAGAAAAGCTCCTACTTGGGTCAGGGACATGAGGGAGTAACACAGCAAGTTTGCATGATTTTCAATATTTATTTGCTTTGCAGAAGGCATTCCCTGGGGTCCTGTGAGCTGCTAAAATATTTACATCTTTTCTTAATTACATGGGTGGATTTCTATTACTGTAATGATTCAGGTCAAGTGCATTGCTTGACTGTGTGGCCCTTATGTAGTGCACAGGAAAGATAGCCAACCCACAGCCCCTGGATTTTGTGTTGTGCTCCAACATCCCTACTCTATGCTGCAACCCCATTCTTCAGATCTCATGTTATCTAAAGGGCTTGGGAGAAGGTGGAGTCTTGTCCCTGCCATCGAGGCCTGACCTACATGGGTTTGCACAGGAATGTGGCCGTGTGTAAGGCGGCCTGTTGCTGCAGGCTGATGTGACCTAGTGTTTGCCCTCTCAGAGCGGTTCACGGCTGGAACAGGCTATTTTGCTGACTCACAGGGGCCAGGTGGCATGGCGGTACTCTAAGCTTGTAAGCCAGCCCGCGGACATGCAGTAATGAGCTGCTTTGATTCCTGGCTGGCGTTTCCCTGTGAAAACTATAAAAGGCTCCGTGACACATTGCTCACTGAAGGGGGGCCAGGATTCAGATGAGAGTGATGCATTCATCAGACATTGAATAAGTTGGAATTTGACAAAAGCCAATGTTAAGCCCGGAATTGCACCTCAATGTTTAACTGCAAGGTGAAGGCTTCCTCGCGTCTCCTTTTACAGAAGCACAGTTCAGATGTCTATCAAATTCAGGTCATTTATTCTGCAGTGAATCTGTCAGACCCTTATGAATCTGCCCGCTGGTGTTAGACCCCATTCATGTCATGCTCTTCCCTCAGTCTCTCACTCATAAGGTTCAACCTCTGGAGGGTGCTGATGAGCTAACAGCAGGTAAAGGGAGCAGTGAATGGAATGAAGGGAGATGTGGAGAGGAGATTAGAGGAGTGCGGGACCGAGGAAGATGTGAGGAGTGTAAAAGGGATTAGCTGGGAGAACGGCTCAGGGTGTAAGTCCCATCATGCACGAACCTCAGTCCAGCAAACAACCAAATCTCAGTTTTAGCAGCAAACCACCAACCACAGCCACTGTACTGTTACAGTCAGTGATGCCACCTGATTGGGCAAGGTACTCAGCCCACAGTTGCCTCGGTAAATATCAAGTTATTTAAATGCATACAATTGTAAGTCTGTTTGAATAACAGCATCTGATAAATGACAATAATATAGTGTAATGTAATGATTAGCTGTACTGAGACAGCCACCTCAGCAGTCGGAGGCTTGCTCACAACCCAAGTGTAACTTTGAATGGTCTCTCTTAATTACTGATTTATTTATGTTTAAAGGTGTGGGATGGGAATAGGTTGGATAAGATGATCCTGGATTGGCTGTGGGGAGCCGGCATTGATTGGGGGCTCCTGGCTGTGGGTCTGGCAGGGCTACAGGCTGTGTGAACATATTCTGATCCTCCCACAAACACAGCAAGCCACAGCTACTAATTCTTCCACTGAAATAAAGTCACGACTGTTGCAGTTTGGAATTTGTAGAGAGCAGTGTGTCAAAGAGAGCCCCCCTCTCTTTAAGAGTCGTCCTGCTGCTGGGGGTGTCCCCTCTTGGTACGGGGTGGATGGGGGTGATAAATTGGTCGGTTGGCACACAAGAGACTGTCTAAGAGCAGTTGCCAGTTTAAAAATGTGTCTTTTTACCTCATTATGCCCTGTGAAGGCTGAAAAGCCGAGGGGAATTTACCACCAGTGATCGATTTGCAATCAGGTTTCCTTTTAATTTGGTCTGCAGATGAATTGGGGAAGTACTCCCAGACTACCCTGGAATACAGAATACACATTATTACACCTTTCCCAAGTTAATCCTTATCCTGAAACATTTCTTCAAAAGTGGTGAGTTTATTCAATGTGTACATTGAGGCTTTTGAAAAATGTCTTACTACCTCATGTATGAAGAGTCAGGCAGCTAGTGGTACCCCTGGGGAAAAAACAGCACCTTATTCAGGTATTGTGTTGCTATCTGAAGTTCATATTACTGTTACCAGTGGTGCCTTTTGATGATTGACCAGTATCTTAAGCCCAAATGGCTTTCATGGTCAGCCCTAATATCGCAGGAGTGGGGTGCAAACTAATACTAACTCTATTTGGTATGGGTATGGTTCAATTCTGGTTTCAGTACCAAATCAGTGCTTCTTCCAGTGCATATGGAATAATTACAATTTCACATAATAAACATGATTATATTTATTTATAAATGAGCCTTACATAAGTGGTTTGACATTCACTTGCATGTCTTAACACAGAAACATTAAACAACCCTCCATTCCCTTGAGAAAAGGAGAAACGCGGCAACAGATGCAGATGTTTTCGTTCAGAAAAATAAGCATGTCTGTCCTTTATGGCAGAAGACAGGCTAGGCTTATCAGGCTCTGATCAGGCTTTCTGGGCTGACTGTGTCCCCAGCAGTTGAAAAAAATGTTCTGCTGGTGTGGATGATGCCTGAACACAAAGGTACAGTGTAGACATGTCAGCTAAAAGTGGAAAGATCTCTCTCCTCTATCACCAGCAGGTAAGAGCCCAGCGTCTATAGTATTGGACTTCCTTGTGTGCACAGTGAGAGATGCATGTTGTCATCTCTTTGGTCAGTGTCCTCATGTAATTGTCCTCCTCTGCAAAAGCTCGGTCCTCTTCTATGAAAATATTTGCACCCAGAAACCAAAATGAGGTGTCTTTCAAAGTTGATTTCAATGATGGTGTTAAGAATTTTTACACTGTCAACACCGCATGATTTCTTAGCTTGTTTGTAAGTCACTTGCAATTTGCCATGAAGAACCACATTGGCTTCTAGGATACTTTTTTAAATTCAGAACATGAGTCAATGCCAAGAACACAAATTGTAGTGCATTATTTAAAGTCTGGGTTTTTTTGCTTTCCCCACCCCCCTTTCAATGTCACCTGCCCACGCTGGAACTGAACCTTGGAACTGAATTTTTCAGTGTTTTAATGGTAATCTGTACCATGGAGATTTGTTTGGTACCACTAATGTCCTGACATGTGGTACCCATCCCTAGTCACCGTTTTTCATCGCTTTCAGTATGTGTGTGGGTGAGACCTCCATCTGGTTTTGCAGGCATCACCAGAGCAAACAAACAAGCAAAGAAAACTGCTGCAGGATGAGATGAGGGTATTAGATTAACATCATGTTTGCCAAAGGAAACTACTTGTGGAGGTCAGAGCGTTTGTGACTGGCAGAGGTGCAGGCCGCAGTCCTTGAGGAAGTCCTTACTGTGGAAGTGACCTCTCTGCCACCTCTCTCCTACTTCCTATGGAAGCCCATCCACAGCTGGTAGCCTGAGGTGCATCACTCCAGAGTGACAGAGATGAAATAAATGCTTCTAGCAGGAAGGGTACTGGAGACGCAGTTAAGACCGAGGTGAGCAACTGGCAGGGTTCAAAGGTCAGCCCTTTCAGGTTGCTGCCTGCAGAGTTAAGCTCTCTAGATACCACAGATGTGCTGCATGTTGTCATTGCTTACTGCTGAGGGGCTCTATGTATATGCCTATATTGAAATGCACCTCTTGAGAGAGTATTTTTTTAGAAATGGTACACAAAGTGATCACAGTTTGTCAGTAGCTAATATGGACTTTGCTGTTGCACCTTGCTGAGTTTTTTTCTTCAAGAAACTTGGAAGTAATACTGTAAATATGCCAGTAATGCTGTAAGCTAGTCTGCATTGCTATAACTTTTACTGAACACAGCTAGCAGGCTAAATAGCTTACCATGACACTCATTAGCTAAGTAGCTAACCAAGCATAGTTAGTTAGAGTTGTGTATGCAAGATTGCTATGTTAGCAGTAGAAATGAACTATGTCTGAACAGCATTGCGACACCATAAAACATTTTGTGAACAAACATATCTATAATGAGAATGCAGCAGGCTAAGCCCTCAGCCCACCCCCCATGTGCACCATCAGTCTTTAGCTCATTTACACCCCTCCCGGCCATGGGCTGGGTTTCATGGAAGATTTCAATTCCCTCTGAGGGGACAGACTCATTAATACACAAAAACAAACGACGGCGATGTTGTTAAATATGAGGCCCTTCTGACCTTGGTGAGGGAGGTAAACAGTTTTATGCAAAAACAAAACTTTTACTTTGTGAGACAGGATAACTTTGAGGGGCATGCTAATGAAGACGTGACCTCTTTGTGGTCATTATTTTTCTTCTGTCTTTAACTCAAACACAGTAAACTTTTTTAAAATCTTAAGTAACTTTAAGTGGGAAACTTTGAATGGGCTACTGTGCAGTCTTTTTAGTTGGGGGGGGGGGGGGGGGGGTTACTATTATAGTAATAATGATTATTACTTTAAGGACTTTAAAGCTGGCATTTCTGTTGCCAGTTTGAGACATTTTAAGAATGTATCTCTTGTTGTCATGGTGTCTTTCCTCCTCCATGGCTCTCTCTCTACTGCTTGTGACAGAACATGATTCTGTGGAAAATTTTCTGACTGGCAGAAATTTGAAACAAAACTTACATGCATTTCTGTCCTCCCCAAATACTCACAGTGCACTTACTTTTGCCCTCGTTATAAGGAATAAAGCATAAAGGTACAAGGTTTCAGATAACAGCATTTGAGTTTCATTTCTGCATTCACCATTTTGGTGGAGTATTCAAATAGGCCCTTTTCTCTGGTTAGTTTAGCAGAGTCAAGGTCATGGGAGAACAACTTCAACTGCTAGAATGGTATCCATTTTCTGTAAGTAAATTCATCAGGTTAGCATTGGGTTAGCGGGTTCTTGACCGTGTGCTGGAGATGCTCAGCATTTCCCCTGTCATGGAATGACTGAGAGGCGATAAAAAACAACTGATGTGGTCAAAAGATTTGATGAGGTGATGGTGGTTTATTTTACCCAAGCCGTGACCGGTGAGAGTAACAAAAAATAATAAACTAACAGTGAAGAAAAAAGAAAAACACAAACAAAATGCAAACAATAATTACCTAAGCAGGCAAAAAGAGAACACATCAATTACACTGCGATTCTCAATCCCACTACTCTCTTCGCCAGCCTGTCCCCTACTGACTGAATGTTACTCCTATAAAGGCAATCAGCCATCTTGGACTAAACTAAACAGAACAAAATAAATCAGTTAACACAAAACAAGAGCCATAACCCAAAAGATACTGGCATATTAGTATCACCCTACCACATCTAAAATGTCTCATGGGTATTTTTCCTCTTTACAACCCAATACAATTCAAATATAAAAGATTAACAAGCAACCACTGGAAACTCCCCCACAGTCACCTCCCATGTTGGTCAGCCCCATTTGTCTGCACTTCCTCAAACCTACAAGTCCCATCAGCCCCCAGCCCTCGGGTCCTTCGGCTGATGGAGTCTGTCCTGCTGATGCCCTTGGTTGCACAGGTAGGCCCTGCCCCCCCCAAACCACAAACATTTATTTTACTTTAACTGTAAAAAGAGGTGCAATTGGCAATGTTGACAATCATGCAGTTTGCTCAGTGCAACATTATATCAGGTGGAGGAAAAATATTAGACAGAAGACTTGTTGCATCGCCTTATCAGTAAAACGTCAAAACATCAAAGGTGGGAGGCCATGGGGTCCTCATGCCTAATGATCTCTCTTGATAGAATATGACCTGACAATGTAGATAAAAAAGATACATAATTTTTATTTCATTGATTGGAAGCAACCTGGTATTGGGTGAATTGTGCTAAAACCTCTAAGGTACTACATTATATTATTATTGGAATTTATCAGATGCTCTTACCCAGAGTGATTTACACAGGTGTGGTGCTGTTTTAAACTAAATGACACAAGGAAAAGTGCAGCACTCGCCCTTCCAAGAAAATGAAATATTTCTTGTTGTGGAGTTTATGCATCAGCATGTCTTCTTGTAATCTGGGAAACCTAAGTCTCCAGATATATATTTTGTCCTGTGGAAAAACAAAGGCCTGCTTTCCCTCAGAATTATGTAGTAACTGATGTTGCCTTTGTTAAGAACCATGCAGGGGCGGTTCTCAGAGCTGTCTTCCCCCAGAAAGTAGATGTGATCGCATCAGCACTAGAAGGTGAGATGAATAGGTTGAGTGAACATTCAGTCGTGCTACAACTCTGTCAGGTTTTGGTCTGTCGCTACCCTGCGGTCCCCGTCCACTTTGTGCTTGGCTCACGCCCCGCTCTGTCTCCCCAACTCGTCCACATCTCTATCGGAGCTTTGAGCTGGCCCCTCTGCCTCCCCCATTCTCGCCTGTCGCACGCTCCAGCCATTCAGCCAGATAACGCATTCCGCTCACCTCTCGCCATCCCTCTTATCTGTCGGCTGCCTGGTCTCCAAGATACGGCCCTTGCATTTACCCCGCCCCTCTCTCCCCACCAGTCCTCCCTCCACTCCTCCACAACTTTTGTTCTCTCAGCCTTTCATCAGATCTTCAAAGATGGACTGGCCAATGCGAGCGCGTCAGTCACTTAAAAGCGTGGCATGTGTGTGTGTGTGTGCGTGTGTGCATCCCGCGCTCTCACGCTCCGCTTTGAGCTTCGCTCAGGGTGCCCGTCTGCGGTACACTCCTCTCCTCGTGTTTGTCTCTCTGGCCACGTACCACAGAACAAGAGACTTGTAGCCCTGTCCCACCATCTCATTATTTAGCTGTCAGGGGCCTTCTATCAGTCTGGAGAGGGGCTCTCTATTCAGACACAAGTGTGTGGGTGACCGGCATAATTTAACAAGTTCATCCCTCTTTCTCACATTGTAAATGTGTGTTTACATACATTGTGATCACCATAGATACAGACATAATATCATGATGATTTTCAGCTGTTCTACTCGTGAATGATAGCTCACAGTTGCAGATATGTGTAAGCAATGTGTCACAATTACTGGTACTATCAGCATATCAGAGTGCTACGGAGACACCTGGACATCGCTATGACCAGTTCCCACACAGTAAGACACCAGTAGGGTGATGAGTATGAATCTGGAAGTCACACGCACACATACTAATACATTATGTTTGTTGGAGGTGTATATATTTACTCACTGCTGGAATCAGCACATTCCCTTATGTAGATGTTTTTTAGATTCAAGATAAAAACCATCAGCAGTCATATTATTAAACATCACAAAAACAAAATAAATAATGGTAACCCTTATTTGATTAGCAGAAGATGAGCAATTAAAAAAAAATGTCTGACCCAGAAAAAAAGCAATAAGGAATCCTTAACAGCATTGAATTATACACACACACACACACACACACACACACACACAGATCATTAGAATGCATTTAGATAGAAGATTGAATGGTGATGAAATATTAAGTTGGCTAAGACATAGAAGGGGCATTAGTGATGGCTGAGATTAGAATGGATGATAATTTCACAGGTATTATCTGGTATTGGCTGGTATATGGTGGTGTCAGTCACTGTTTGTTGGCTGAGCACCCATCTTGATTGGATTCTCTTACAGTGCTTGAAATGCAATCCAGCAATAAAGATCACCAATTCAAAAGCACAGGCTCTGGGTTAAATCTTTGAAAGAAAACAGTCTGTCCTAATTCAGGTTTCCTTAGAACTGCTCATAGTAGGGCACGTAGCCAAACAGACTTATAAAGTGTCATAGTTCTGCAGCTCCTTTAGTCAGAGGGAAAGGAAGGTGAACTGAGGAAAAATAGTTCATTTACATAATATGGAGCTTGTTTGGAACCAAATTGGACTCACACCTTCCAGTAATTTAGCCTGGGATTTAAAGAGCTCATGTCCACCTGAGGACTGTAAAATGAGTGCTTTCCCCCTCTTCACCCTCTCAGTCCGTCTCTGACATATTGAATCTTGCCCTGCTCACCCTTCATCCCACTGCTTGATGGGAATTTCAGGGTAACAGACCTACTGCACAGCAGCCCAGCCCGTAGCTGACCAGACCTCCAAAGTTCCAGCATGCGAAGTTAATGTGCCAACACTGAGGAAAATCCTGAACTGTTTAAAACATCCAAAACCTTACTTTCAAATTTGATTCAAATCTTGACTCAAGCAAGGTCAGACCCCATGCTTTATTAATAATTTCCTATCATGCTTTGAGCCTCATGCATTTTTGAGGGATAGGTCTCATTTGAAGAGTATGGTTTGTGAAAGATTCTGTGAATCTTGCTTCCGTGAATCAGAAATGGTCATTATGGCCCCATCCTTTGAAACTGAAGTCTGATGAGTTTTTTCCCCCTCATGATTCCTGGATGGAACAAAAAATTGTCTGCCATCCTTTTTCCCAGAGCGCTTTCACAATCATGTCCCACTTCTGTGTCCTTTCATTGTCATTTGTGCTACTCTCAGCCTAGCCCTCATCCGAGCATCCAGACAGTGTTTGTGTGTGTCTGAGGGTAGACGTGATTTGCTGAATGATCACCCAATAGCACTGTGAATGAATACACACCCTCTGGGTGGGCCTCATTTCACATGAAAAGCCAAGGCCACAGTACAGCATAACCATACAAGAAAAGGCAGGTCCTTAGATGAAATTCATATATTCATCACATCCATTAAGATTTGTCGCTCAAATTGCCCGTTGTGTGTAATTACCGCTCAGTTAGGTGTCACATGCTGTGTAGGAGGAGCAGCTAGGAGCGCACGTGGCAAATTTTAAGAGCGGCTTTCACTGGATGATTAGTGGTGAGTTGGTTTGTCCTTTAGCCTAATCCTGTCATATATTTTAAGACAAGACACTGTAAGTTTGTTGCCAATATTGCCTCATGGATTATGCCTATGTGATGGGCAGATGCGATTCACATGTGTTTAGCACTGAGCGTGGCTGTACATGAAGTGACGTGTTTCCACATGCTTCATCTGCCTGCGTTGCGTGTCACTTGGTTCCAAAATGGCTTATGTTTTCCACATACAGCTGCAGCATCTTTTTTACTGTACTCAGTTCAAACTGAATTACCAAATACAACACAGAAAAGCAAAGAGCACAGCATGCATTCCACATGTCTCTGTATTCTTCAGAGAACTTCTGCTTCAGGCGAAGGGCAGGTTATCTGAGTTTAATTGAAAAGAAGCATTGTGGAACCAGGTACAGGATCAGTTGGACTGCTCACACAAGCTTGATTTTATTTACTAGTTAATATAAGTTTACTTGAATTCTCCTGTTCTAAAACAAAGCTAACCTAATTGAAGAAAAGGTTTTGGAGGGTTGCTGATGAGAATCTCTTACAGGCAAACCTGGTAGAAATATACACAAAGAATCTGTTACTGAATCTTGGATTTGGTAGAGCCTTAGCTTCTACAGTCATCCTTGCACAGTGAATGACACATAAGTAAGAGATCCAAAATGAAACTCTTCCTTTCAATGCACATAGTGTCTTGTTTTGCTCATGTTACATGTGATTAAATCAATCAGTGTCTGGTGGTAGAGGATGTGAATGGAACGAGCACATGAAAATGACAAAAATGACCTGATCTGATGTGTTTGATCTAAGAAAAAGGAGCAGGGATTGAGTGACGTTCAGGTGATTCACACTCCTGCTGAGCTTGGTGCCCTTTCACAGTGATAATGCCATTCATTCCACAGTGTTCGCACTTTTACATTGTTTGGACAGACAATAACTACTGGCTTGTGCACTATTCGACAGTTGTCTGCACTATTCGGTGTATAAAGACTGGAAGACTTGAAGGCCAGCCAATTGTCAGATCCAACAGATTAGCTCATGATTGGCTCATTCGGACCCTGCCAGAACCAATCAAGGTTAACTTTAAAGCAAATTGAGTCAGACAGATGCAACGGGTATGTGTGGCGCAAGTCGATAGGAAAAGAGAAAGAAAACCATCTGTGGAAAGTCTTTATTTGCGACTCTGGGGGAAATACAAGATGAAAACAACGAAATACACAGGAGCTCTGCATCATGCAGAGGTTGTTAAAAGAAAATGGCCTGCAAGCTGGCTGCAGTTGGATTTTCATCTAGTCTTGTACTTTGGGAAAACGATACTTACTGACCAAAAGGGGGTGCAGAAATTGGGCATTGTAAGTCTGTTGCTGGTGAGGAAAAAACTGTTTTCACAAGCAGTGAATACAGATATTATATGAATTTCTGGTAGTTTGAAAAGTCATCCTCCTAGATTTGTAGCTAATCATACATGCATATTTTGCTTTCATGGCTGCATGTTTAATATGAACATGCATATTTATGTGATTTTTTTTTAAATATTTGAGCTTGAAGGATGGTGTATGGAGTAAGGAGAGACAAAAGGTCTTGATTAGTTATTGAGAGGAGTGAATAATCCTCCCGGCTAGATGGGTGTGTCACCCTAGGAAACCACTGATTACTTGTGACTTGCTTGTTATAGTTAGATTTAATAGTCATTCATTTACATTAGTAAACTAATGTTGAAGGGACTAACTCGTCATGTAAAAACAACCTAATGAATTGAACTTCCCAGTTCAGAATGGAAACTCCATGCAGGGAACTCTGAAAGGGTTCATTTTGCCTTTCATTAACTTTGAGCAATGTTGGCTAATGACTGAGTCATCTATGGTGAGCAGGGAGAGTGCAGTGAGGGGTGGTGGGGGTAGAGGTGAGGTGATCTGTCCCAATCACCCACCGTAACAATGCTGTCTGCCCCACCACCCTCACCTACAGCGTTATCTGCCCGGTCATCCATCTGCACAATGCTTTTTGCCTCAATCATTCATACCAATGGAACAAGAAACGAGCACATGAAGTATGATAATTACCTTTTCCTGGCCGCAGAAATGCATACCCGTCAAGCACCATAACTCCCATTATCTATAAGATAGGTGAAAAGGTGAATTTATATTTATTTATTTGCATTTTCTTTCATTCATTTCTGATATAAGGTGGATTGGTGGTGGGGGAGTTTTATTTATAGTGAACCCCAAATAAATAACCTTACAAACCAATATTTCCCAGACCATCAAGTTCCATTCTGTGACAGTCGCGGCTTTGCCAATGAAAGGAGCAGATTTTAATTAAATCTCTGACTAGGGTACAATGAATTGCAAGTTGATTGCAAGGCATCAGAGCACAGAGAGAAAGTGAGAGAATGGGAGTGGGAGATCTTCTGTGATAAGGCATCTTGCACTCGCTCTGCCTCTAAACAAATCAGTGCCAGCCACAGAGCATCCATGAGTATTGACTATGAAAAAACCCCACATATCTCTTCTGCCTGTGATAGAATTGGGAACAGAAAGAGGTTTCATTGAAACCAGGTGGTGAAATTGGTTTATTGAAACCTCATGTATAGTAATTCATCTGGTGCTTTTGGTGTTAAGGTTTTAGCTGTTTACTTATTTTTTCACTCCTTCCTTGTAGCATGAGTCTGTATCAACAGAAGAAGTGTACCTTTTACTTCCCATTGAGACCACAGAAACAAAGCCGCGGGGAAGGCTAGCGTGTATGACAATATGCAGTCAACAGCAACAAATATGATCCCCACAGTGAAAACACTAGGTATTTATTAACAGCACAAAGCACAATACAAAATAAAAAATAGCACAAAATAAAACATAGCTCCTCTGGAGAGTACCTAACAGGGTTGTTTCCTACCTGAGGTCCTTTTATAGTTCCTTAATGAGGGACTGTTGACTCCAGGTGTGGCCAGTCCCCCTGTTGCTGCTCTTGGCTGTGAAGGGGCAGAGCCACTGGTGCCTGAAGTACTACCCGTACACAGCAGTCATGTCACACAATTGGGTCACACCATACTTTAATATTACATTTAACATACCTTTAAAATCTGTATTTAACATACCTTTAAAATGTGTTCAGTGTTAATTCACGAATAAAACTGATGTAAGGTTCCTGTAATGTTAATTGTGACGTTATTTTCCTGGGGCCGACACTGTTGCTTTGAGCTTTTTGCTTTATGTGCATTTTATCGTGAATAAGTAATGTGTAACATCGGAACGGCGTCACAGCCACAGAGCAGTCAGAGCAGAGTTCATTCACGTCTTGCCATTCCTTGCATGTCCAAGGCATACCTTTTATAAACAAAAAACAACATGGGAAAAAAATAAAAGGGAGCTGATCGCCCGAGCTTGTGAAGTGATTGCAACATAAGTAGGTCATTGGCAAAGTTATTTGTTTTCCCTCACAGTCAAAAGGGCACAGTCATCATAACCATTCTTTGGAAACTGCTGGAAGGTGTGTGGGCAGTTATTTATTTATCTTTTTTTTCCCATAATCCCTTGTGAAGGCCCCTTTAGTTGTGCAGCTTGCTTGGGTCCCTCATCACTGTCTCCCCCGGGCCTCTCTCTCTCTGTCAAGACCCTGTTTAAGCTACCGCAGCGAATGTCCTGTGTGATCACTCTGTCACTTGTCAGTGGAGAACGCCGCCGCCCTGGAGGCAGGGAGAGGAAGAGGGTGGGAGGAATGGGTTTGTCACCTCATGGGAAACGCATATAGCAAGCTGTGCCCCGCCAGTGCCAGCAAATCCTAGATTTTTTTGGAGGGGGTGACTGAGTCAAACGGCATGTCATTGCTACCAGCGCTCTGTGTATGACAGTTATTAAACTCACCATCAGCTGCAACATTACAGTAAACTCCCTCCACTGTGCAACTCCCCATCGCTCTTTGATTTTCATCCATTCTCATTCGTTCTTCATCCTAATCAAAGTGTGTTGCCCGCCTCAATGATCGGCAAAATCAAAGCTTTGAAAGGGAAGACAGGACCACAGAAAGAGTATTGCTGGAGTGACGGTTACCGAGATGTAGCGTATTATGGAAGCTTCCAGAAACGTTATGGCAAAATGGGACTCAAAATGAATAGTTCAGCTACGCTTACCTAAAGAACTTCCCCTAAGATGGGGATCTTAGAGAGGATGTTCCCCAGGTAACAAATATGTCAGGAGAGGTAGGAGGCCTTTCAGAATGAGGTCAGAAATGGAGCATGTTCAAAGCTCTTTTCTCCTGTGTTTTACACAGAGATCGATGAGCTGGAGAGCCAACATGTCAAGAACATAAAAGCCCTCATCCCTTGTTGCCCTGCTAACTGCGTCACACCCTCACTCCCTCACCTCTGCACCGCCTTACACAGAAACTCAATGAAACAGGAAGGCATCACAGATTTAAAAAATATTTTCAAACAGTAACATCATGTTTTCATCTGTGTGAATGCATGTGTACATTTGTATGCACACCTGTGCATTTGTATGTGTGCGTTTGTGTGTGTGTGTGTGTGTGTGTGTGTGTGTGTGTGTGTGTGTGTGTGTGCGCATACCTGTGAATGTATGTGTGTGTCTGTGTGTGTGTGTGTGAGAGTTGGGTGGACAGGGGCTTTTCCCACCTGACATGAAAGCAGAATAGCTATCATGCTGGTCTTAAATGAGAAAAGGAACCATCTCAGAGCTCTGTCTTTACCTTCACTGTGGCCTGCAGGCTCGTTTATTCATTCGTCTGCACCCCTGATCAATTTCCTCCATCTTGATTTGCTTATTTATTTCAAACCCTGGAGGCACCGCAGTCAAAATCAATTGAGCTCCTCTAACGAAAGCGGCCGGGCCGGCCCCATAGGGCCGCGCACTGCTGAAAGGTAGGAGGTGATGGGACGGGGTTAGGAGATCAAACGCAATCGGAGCGCTGTGGCTCCTTCAGCCGCTGCCATGGAAAAACACAGCCAGCTGACGGGAGGCGAGGGACCTGGATGTGCTGACAGAGACGGCAGTATCAGATGGAGCTTTGAAGACCTCCCTCCTCTGCAGTCACTTTTGATGAGTCAGAAGGGGTTCTCTTGAGGTGAAACCTCTCGAATGGCTGCCTTTTTATCGGGGGTTTCAGGACCCATGGGGCAGCGTGGCAGGGGAGAGCTTTGGCACACGATACCTGCCTGAGGAAAGACTAATTATGCCATGATCCTGCGCTCTGAGTCTCAGTCTCTTCCCCTGCCAGCCTGACTCACACCAGCTCCGCACACCAATCACAGAGTAAAGGCTGTTTAAATGTCCTTTGGTCTGTTTAACGCGTAATGCGTGTGCGATGTGCCAAAGCTGTCAGGCGTTCACACATGAGTAACGTCAGATGTCATTTCAAGTTAAATTCTAAGAGGACCATGTCTCAGTCAAGCGCTTGTCATACCTGCCCAGTACCGATTGCGAATGGAGAGTGTCCTTTCTCACATGTACTGCATTGGTAGCGCCGTGTGTGTTTCCTGAAATCTGGATTTTAAAATTGCTATGCATCCACGCAGCTGCCAGAGCTGATCACTGAATAGGGTAATTAACACGGAACATTGATCGCTTTACCTAATATTAGGTAAAGCGATCAATGGTAGATTAATGCAGTCCCTTTTGTTACATAAATCGCTGGGCTAGCGAGATTGTGAAGGTAGACACTAAAGCAAAAAAGCTCACGCAAGAATATGCAGTACATCATGTGTGCTGGTCTTCATTTCCACTCAGCTCTCTGTTCTTTAGCGTTGATGGAGCGTGTAAATGAACGATGACCTGGATTTGACATCCCTTCACAATTACCAGCCATTATTTTGTCACAGATACGGGTTGATATGGAATTATGCATTGATGAATACAAGTAAGGATGCCTGTGAAAGTTATTTTCATTAATTTGAGTCCCTTAAGTAAATTAAGCAACCCAGACAAGTTTTCAGCTTTCTTCGGAGTAATTATTTGATCAATTGTTCCCAGTACAATGAATTTGAACCACAAATTAATCTTTATTAAGATAGATGACTCAAACGTGTTCAAGGGACAAACAAAAACATGTTCAATAAACAGCCTTGTGTATTTTTTTTTTCAATACAAACACTCCTCCTAGAGCACATTTTTTCACAAAGGGTATACATGTAGCGCAGATTAAATGCAGAAATGTCAAAAAAGATCAATATTCAATTAACAGCTCTCTCGCAGAAATGGGGAGCTCAGCTGGAACAAAAACAAGCATGTTTGGTGCGCCCCCCATTACCGTTCTTGGAAAGCACCAGGCTATGTTATCAACAGATATCAGATAAAATGCTCTTGAATATGTAATCAGTAGACATACCACTTATTTGATTGCCATGCAAGTGTATAATCAGTGTTAATATCATGACTACTGCTATTAATAATAATATTAATAATAACAACAACAAAAATATTGATATTAATGGTAATAATGGTAATGGTAATGGTAATAATAAACTTTATACAAATATTTTCATGCAATAAAATACAGGCCATAGTGCTTCACAGGCAGGTAAGCATTAACACAGAAATAAGGGAAACATCACATGAAGCGAATACAGAATGTAGACCAATCTATAAATGAAATAAAATAACAGAATCAAGTAGTACATAAGCATAAGTAATGTAAAATGCATAAATCACATAAAAATGTATCTTTTAAGATGGGATTTAAAGGTGTTCACAGCTGTAGGATGTTGTATATATATTGTGGTAATGAGTTCTATACAGTGCTGTCACTGTTCATGTAATGAGTATTTGAGCGCTCTTTGTGCTCTCAGTGCCATTTAGAGGCTCAATAAATTTAGTTGCTCCTCACTTCATGGGCTGCCTTTTATCTGTGTAATTATCTGTTGCTATTCTGCGGAGGCTTTATTTTTCTGCTCCGCTGTGCTTCCAGGACAGAGTGCCAGCAAGTGCAGCTTTTTTTCACCTAGATCTCTTACTCTGGTTGGATGTCTGTGTCCAAACCACTGTTTGCAGTTGCATGGTCATGAATTATTAATAACTGTATTAACCTGTATTGATAATTTCCCCATGGCTTTCAGTCAGCTTTGGTGAGCATTTCTTTCCATCCTTTTGCTGTTGTAAACTTATGGTGGTTATACAGTTTTGACAACCCAAACTGAACATCTCTGTGCTTAGAGGATTGCGGAGCCGGGTGTGACCATCTCTGCTCACAATGTCATTTCTGTTGATGAAGTTGGCAACAGGCTGGGAATGTTACCAAGCTTGCTGCCATGTTATGGGCTGCAGGACACTGTCTCCTATAGCCACTCATTTGCTTAATTTCCTGATGCAGAGGTCACCTGTGTCATAATACGGGATAATGTACAGGGCAGAGTACAAGACAGCTTTGCAGGAGTTTCTGCCCTTGTGTTTACCTGTCCTCCACTCTCATCCCCCTCTCCTTGCTCTGTGACTGAAGGTTGAGGCCCATCACTCTTTTCAGCAGACTGCCCTTCTCCAAGCCCTGGATGACCCAGGTGTTACACAAGAGCATATATGAAGAGTGAAAGGTGTGCATGTGTAATGCAAGGAGATACACGGCAATTGATTGTATTCAATGTAATGCGACCATGGCTCATTGCTGATCTTTGATCTCCATCATGTATCTCCATTGCCATACACGAAGTGTTTGGCAAACCTCTGACATATTCTTGAGTTCAGTTTGTTGACTTTACACTTCTGCCATATTTGGTATTTTACTAGAAGATCTGGATGCTACCAGCATGATGCTTTGCAAGATTTAGAAGGAAATACAAAAACAGTGAGAGTGGTTTAATGCACTCAGCCTGTCACTCAGATGACCACAAACTGTTGAGAAAAGGAGAGGGAGTAGGATACTCTTCAGAAACACATGGGTGGGCTTGGAATAATTTCAGCTTTTACAGATGATGTGTTTTGCATGTTCAATTAAATCTCTGTGACCCTGACAGTATGTAAAAGTATGTAAAAAAAAGTCCACATTGCTTCTGTTCAGGAGGATGAAATTCCTATGATTCAGAACAGAGAGGGAGACCCACAGAGGAGCGAGGCAAAGCTCTCCAGCTGAAAATGAATGATCGTGACTGGAAATGACAGATGAAATTTCCAGCCTCTTATCTCTCTGAACATTGATTTTCACTCCCGTTACATGCTGTCAGCGATGCTCCCAAACTGACACGCAGCACTGATGTGATAACCTTAATATGGAGTTGCAGCGACATTATATACTGTGTGTTAGCTTTGGATTTATGGGCACTGCAGCAACTAACTGTGTTAGTTGCAACAGACAGCCATACTTGAGTGTTTCATCCCCTATTTGACATGAGAACAGTTGTGGCCGTGCTAAAAAGCTGGTGATCTACCGAATAACTTACTGTGTGGGTCAAAAAACACAACTGTGTCAAGAGTGCAGGCATTCACATTAGGGCTGGGAGGCTCAGATGAAATGTTTATGGCATATTGAACAACAATCTCAGGGGCACTGAAGCAGAAATGCCTTTTCAAATTACAATCACAGCTGTTAGCACTCTCATCCATGGGCATTCATTAAATAATTATACAATACACGGTAAATGTCAGGATACAGTGAGCAAATATGGACATGGAACATCAACATCATGTGAGTACTGTCATCATTTAGAGGTGGTTTTATGATGTGTATATGTTCATAACTGTAATTCTAATGTAGTGTAAAGTAATTCTAATGCATGGCCCATGTCATGCTCTATCACGTCAGCTGTAACTCAGACTGTGTTTCCTGGTAGGTAGTGCTGTCGTGAGTTGTATGGTGAGGCTCTCTGATAATGCAGTACTTGCATTGTAATAACCATTGATCCAATGAGAATTAAAGGGTTAGGGGGCAGAATATTTTCGATAGCACCAACATCACTGACATTTTCTTTACAGTTTGTTATATTGTCAGTTTTTCTGTGTTCTATTGGTGTCTACAGTGTCTGTTATTATCTAAACAGAGTTTATAATAACATTCAGTTCATAGAGCTTTATCACACTGAGTTTCTGTAGTAGCTTTTCTTTTCTTCACATCACTTCCAAAAGAGCCGCTTCCAGAATTCTGCATACCCTTGCCGCTCATTGGAATTAAAATCGACAAAGATGTATGCAAAGCGAGACAAATAATACTGGGTAAAGCACAGACCACGGTAGCGTGTGAGATGTGCATGCGGGCTGAACAAAGAATGAGGCACGTGGGTGGCTTCTAGAAGCTTCCAGCAGCAGCCCGCCTTGTGTGATGCAATGCCGCACAACCACCCATTCCGACAGCATAGATTTGTTTACTCGTGTTAAATCCAATTTACACACGCATTGTAAAAATGTGTTCCCCAATACATTCATCGTGTTATATCCAATTAGTGTTATAAAGACACGCGTAATTGCACAGTGGACGGTGCCTGTGCGTATGTAGGTTGGTGTGGGAACATGGGATGAATTACGTGATGCCGCATATATAAAGGACCACACTACTCCATTTACTTGCATCTGCTTATACTCAGAAGGCTCTTAACATTATTTGACTAAACTTTGCCATAAAATTAAGCAAGTCTCAGGGGCCTTACATGTATGTACAAAACCATCTTTATTAGTGTTTTTTACCCTTTTATGTTATATTATTAGTATTTTATGTAGTATTTTTGTACCAACAAACATGGTTTTACCCAGAGTAAGACCATTTAGTGCTGCTGAACTATATCGTGAGCTGCAGATTTTGTTCTTGTGCTCATGCACCTTGTTGAGCTGGTGAGGCAGCGGCAGACGTTTTCCGATCTGATCGTTATCTTTGTTTTCACCCTGTTTCTCGAAGCCCTGCTACCATCTGTTCCCGTTGTTTTTGAAAGGATGAGTCCCGGCAGGCTGTCACGCTGCCATTCGGCGCGGCTCAGAATGCGTCGGAGGGAAGCAAGCTGATGACCGGCGCTGTCGCCGCGTGGTGCCTTTACATCGCAGTCACGCGCCACAGGGGGCGCTAGCGAGTCTTAGAAGACACAGAGCCCACCACCAACCCTCCTTTGGGCCTGCAGATGTGCAGGTGGCGTCATAGGCGTGGGGCGGCCCCCCAGGTGTGAACCATCATCTGCAGGTGTGAATTTTTTTCAGAGAGGACATGACCCTGGAGGGGAAGGGGGGTTTGTGTGCGCGGGATGGGGAAGCTAGCACTCTGAGCTAAGAGGTGAATAACAATCACTTTGCCCCTCTGTAGTTAATCTCTGGAGCCCCTGGTCATGAAAACCCTTCTTTGACTCCTGGTGGATGATGCGATGGTGTATGAGGTGGGAAATTGGAGGGGACAGAAAGATAAAAAAAAGAAAAGCTGCTGACAGAGTTAATGTGGCTGCCTCCATGACAGGCCTGAGGAAAACAATGACACTGCCCAGCGGTATGTGAGCTACAAACTGAGCTGTGGGAAACGGCAGGACCTTTTCAACTGAGAGACCAATTTTTTATCGCTCGTTGCTGGTGGGCTGTTTTAAGGATTGTTACTAAAAACATGCAGTGCCCACTGTGGCCATATTTTTTCTGGATGACAACTTTTTTGTGTTTATTACCTCCCGTCAACACTAGTGCAGCCCTCCCTCTCAGTATGGCTGTGGTGTGTGCCTGCACTCCAGCAAGCACAAAATTAGCCCACCTGAGGCGATAGGGCTGGCATTGAGATGTCCAAGGAAGGGATTGGCAATTAAAAAAAAAAAAAAAAAAAAAAACACAGGGCCCAGACACACATGGAATGGTAATGATAACTGTAAATATAAACTGCTGGAACTACAACAAATGAAGGGGGTCACACAGTGGTGTAAATAATTCACACAAAGATACACAAGTGGCTGAATAATAATGATTGATATCACTGGAATCACTTTCAGAATTATTTTCCAGATACTGCTCCAGTGATAAAATACTGCAAATCTGTCACAGTTGTCTATGCTGCTAATGAGCCATTGCTCACAAGCAATGGTGTTCTTCTCCAAAAGGGGCTGGTGGACAGGTGTGTTGACCAATAAAATATTCTTCTGGTGTAATTGCAATAAGCCAATTGATAGCTGTCATTATTTTTACGGCCAGCATTCACAAACTTGAATGGGGTTTCAGCACACGTAAGGGGATGGCCGCGGCCAATGGCCGTAGTTTTTTTGAAGAAGGAGAAACTGGCTTTCCACAAAGTTTAGGAAGTTTTAGACTTAATTTAGCTCAGTTACTGCTGAGTTTGTTTGTAAAGGAAGCAGGTACCCAAATACCCTCAATTGACTGCTCTTCTAGCCATGACCCCAACTAAAGACAGCAGCAGATCAGAAAGCAAGGACTCGGAAAGTGAAAATAAATAAACTGTTGTGCATTCGAGGCTTTTTTCTTGACATCTTATGGAGCTGGAGTGGACGGCTGCCTTGCGGAAGACTGACCTGCCAGAACTTTTTAGTTTAGTGGTTCACTTTAGGAAATGCACCAGTGTGAGTTCTTGATCATTTGTGGCAGGCAAGAGAATCTTGAAATTGCAGTATTCCCTCCGCAAATTCCCCCCTGGCACAGGCAGTTTGGCTCAATGGGCTGTGCCCTGGCACCCAGACTTTTGCCCTGGCACAAATGTTCATGCCCCGATGTCTGTCACTATGGTGATGCCAAGCTCTGGCTCAAAGTCAAATAAGCTATGCCATGGCTGAGGAAAGACATCTGTTCCTCCACATCCATTGCACACCCAGCACATTTCACTTCCCAGCACCACATATATGGGGTCATTGCATTAGGTTGCCATGAGATTACACTAATCAGATGTAACTGCTGTGCACACAACTTAAATGTAAATTGGATTCAGACAGTATTTTTGTAAGAAGGTAAATCAAGCGTAGCAGCTACCTCAAGCCTAGCAATAGCAGCATGCATTAACTATGGTATAATTCATTACAATTACAGTGTGAAAATGCTGTCTTAATGTAAAGTGTCATTGCTTTTTGTAATGCAGTGAAACAGTGCCACAAAGGGAACAGGTAATTGCCTGTCATCCCAAGACGGTGCACATCGCACAGAGGGATTCAGTGTGGGATACACGCTCCCCATTGGACTTCTCTCCAGTGTATAAAACCCAGGACCAAAACACAAGCTCACACATACATACACATCATCAACATGAACTTAATGCAAATGTGGTGCTCTGTGCTTTGCCTCAGAATTTATTCATTAAGTTGCCCGTGCATTTTTCATCACAGTAAGACACACAAAACACAGCAGATGCACATTGTTACCCTCAGCCGTCATCCTGTTTGTTTCAGGAGGATTTCCTGAAGCTGGAAGACTGAAACAACCCCTGGCACCCCCCATACCCCCCCCCCCACCCCCCCAAAAAAAAAAAAAAACCTCTTCAATGTGAATTCACCCATGAGAATTCTCCCCACACAGCCAAAAGTGCAATCAGTGCTATTATTTATTTATTTATTTTTTTAATGCTTCCTGCCTTGTACGCGACCCTTTTTGGAATTGCCAGCTGAACATTAGGCTTGTCTATCCTGCGACAGCCTCAGTTGTGGAGGAGTGCTGAAGCGAGACGAATGTAATCCTCCAATACACTCGCCGTCAATAGCTATTTTTCACACTACAGTGGAGTCGCTGGTCACCTTCTGTCTCAGATTGAAGACTCAAGTCTTCCCTTGCTCAGTCCCCTGACCTAAGTGTTATCTGTCATTCTCCTTATGTGTCTTTTTATGCATGGTAGTTTTACTATACTATACTATATTTTGAACCCAAGCAGCGGGGCTTGCCTTGCACTTGAGATCAGTACCTTGCTGACTATGCCACTGGGGAGACCCCAAACAGTACTGTTATTATTATGTCTATGATAGTCTATGACAAAGCCATTATCCAGTTTCTGTTGTAGCTCTAGCACTGTTTTTGTGACTGATGTACACAACGGTAGGTGTTAAGGTAATGTCATTCATTGATGGTGAAACGGTTCCATTCTTATCAGTGGCTTTAGATAAATGTCTACTGCATCTCTAAAATGATGGGAAACCACGTCCTGGGTGGCATGTCAGACTCATCAACATGTCAGTTTCCTGCAGTACCTTGGACTTCACAGCCTTTACAACATCTTAAATCCGTAACCCAGTGTGTTTGGTATTGAGTACCTCAAATGCACTGCTAAGCAAGCAGTTGCAGCCATTGCCCAGGTTGACTTGGCCTGAACATAGCATTTTTCCTCTTTGCTGGTAAACGATAGTGTGGAGTGAAATTTTGATTAGGTGCTGGTCATATGAGGGACAAAATAAGGCCAGGTAACCCAGAGGGGAATCAGAATATGATGCTATTTCGCTTCTTGCATTTCAATTGACTTTTTCTCTCAAGTTACATGTTCATGCTCTGCTGAACAGCAGGGATAAGGTGAAATGGTAGAGGAATAATAATAATCATAAAAAAATGACCAATTCCTCTGTGAACTCATTCCCTAGCATGACCGTGTTTGACTCCCAGCCATTGTCGGTTAATGACAGCCCAGACTTGAACTTGCAATATCTTGGTCTGTAGGGCTCAGCCTGCACTCAGAGGGAACACCTTAGCTGACCGAGTCACTCTGGAACCAATTTCCTTTGATCTTTAATTGCCTGTTCCCTGGATGTCATCCACGGCTCTGGGCTATATCTTGCTATTTTGGGAGATGGAGGATGGAACATAGAAGTGGTTCAGGAGAGTAACCCAGTCAAAAATAACACCACCCTCTCAGGTAGCCTCTGAGGGTTCCTGCCCCCATGTGGATGTCTCCTTTCAGATCAATGAGAGACTTGTGCTGCGGCACCCAATCCATGACCCCAACATAGGAGAAAAGTGTGAGGACTCAGAAGGGAGTATTCTAAAGGGAGAGGAGCACCCTCCACTCCATTAGCCCCTCCCACTCCACCCCATACATACGCATACATACAGTTTCAACAGAATGGCAAAAAATGTCATCTTGATCAAAGCTGTGTGCTTGTGTATGTGGTAGGAGTGGTGTGGAGCAGTTGTGAAGATTGTTTGTACCTGAGAACAAATTGACAAGTCCCAAAATATTCTTCGCTTTGATTGTACGCACACTAGTTGCACAAAATGTTTGTGTGCATGAATAGTGAATCTTGCCCATTGATTGACAGTCGTTCCCTCATAGAAGACCCGTGTTAATCCTGAGGAGACAGGGCTGCTGTTGGGGCCAGTAAGGCCATGTTGCTCCCTCCCTTCTCATGCTGCGCTGTTCCACTTTAACAAACACAGAGGGATTGTGGGTAGAATCCTGTGACAGTGTGAGATTCTTTTTTTCCCCTATTGTGGCTTAGGAGGGACAGCTCCCTGATGGCCCAGTACACTGGAGCCTCAGAGACATAGAAACAGTGGCGTCGCCTGAAAGGAACAGCAGTGGAGGCACAACAGAGGATTTCTATTTATGAATAATCCATCAGATATTTGAGTTGGAAAAATGACTTCATCTGGTGTCTGCCATCTGTGTAGGCCTGCCATAGGGAAGGGAGGGTATCAGGGCTAAAGAAAAAAAAAAACATGCTGAACTATGTGTTCTCTCCTCTTTGAAGCCCTGTACGTCTGAAACACCATGAAAACCCTCAGCAGTTGAGATTGAAAACCAGAAAGAATTGGCTACTGAAAAGTTTACCCAAGTTTTATGAGTCAGACGTACTTTTTTTATGAACAACAAAAGTGCTCTGAGGTGCATCCTCTTCAGAGCTGGACTGAGGAAAAAGTCTCAGCTTGATTCTGGAACTTCAGATGTTCTATTTTTTGCATTATATGGATAAACAAGAACACTGAGACATCAATCATTCAGGATAAAAAAGATGGTCGAAGAGGACCTGAGGGTGTGAGAACACGCCCGCTGGAAGAGGGTTGGGGGGTTATGGGAGGAAGACTTTAATCATGGATGGATCGCTATGGGAACAGCACTAGAAGGGCAGGTGGCCTTATAGAGGGGCTTCACTGAATGGAGCTGTAGTTCCTGCTGAAAAATTCGAACATAAACAAAACAGTGCTGATAAAAGGTACATCTGATGACACTGTCTTTCATGTCTCATCAGTCACCACAGTTTCCAATGTTTCAAAAAAACCATATAAATACGACCACCACGCTCTGTTCGTCATCTCCTCAGTATATTGTTTTTAAGCATGTTCCAGTAAAAATGCTGTTGACATGCATGTAAGGGATTTCATTCTTTCTCATAACATCGTGAGTCCATGTTTTCACTTATATGAAGGTATATATAAGGGTGTTACTTGTTCAAAATGCAATCCCTTATAGAATTTCTGCACGAGCTTTAACTGCATTGCGGACCATTCCTGAGCTAATATCCTTCCCTTTGTTCTTTTATTCCAAGAATCTGTTCGGGATAAAAGAGGAAAGAAATCCACCCTTCTTTAACCTATTGCAGTACAGAAGGTTAGGGTGGAATTTGTTCCACATACATGTTGACTGATTCTTGTGAAACACAAGCAAGCTGACTAGGTAGACCTGCTTGCATCAGGGCAACATTGATAAAAAGCACAGAGGTGATGGGGACCATCGCTCGGGGATTCATTTTTTCACTTTGTACCTTAATAGGTGGTGTTAAAAGGCAGCCACTTCAGCAGGTACTTTTGCAGTTCACACATCTCAGATGTGAAGCAGAGTGGCCAAATTGAAAGGAGAGTCCATGTGAGTAGGAGTTAGGTTCAGTCTGCAACTCTAACTCATTCCGTTGGCTCATCGATCCCCAAATTCTCATCAGAGCACAGGGATAAAACTGTCCAGCAAAGACTTAAAACTGATTGCTGAAAACTAGGGACGTAGAGAGAGTGAAGAGCACAACACAAAGGTCAGAACTGAACCTCTTTCACTTTGTCCTGATCTTGTTGTTACTCAGTATAACATGGTTCAAATGCCTGCAGTCAGCAAAACAAATTAAGAAATTTTACATTAGCTAATGGTGAACGCATATTATATATTAAACACAAACACACACACACACACACACACACACACACACGGTACTCACATGTGGATAGAGACATATGGTATACACATGCATACACTACAGGTTATGTTCACAGGCGAATCTGCTCAGCCCCTCCCCTGTCTGCAGCTGCTTCTGCAAAACAACCAATTAAGTGGCCCTTACAGCTAACAAGAGCCATTCTCGCTCCCCAGAGCAGCAGGAGCAAATCGCACTAAACTTGGAGATCACTCAGAACAGAAAAACAAGTAAAGGGAGGACAGAAATACAATGGAACACAAAAGTCTGTCTGTTTTTACATCCATTTTTGGGGAAGGCATGTGAACAGGGCAGTGTAAGGGGACCTGTGTGTCTCATATAGGGTCCTCGCACCTGGCCTGGGGCTAACATCTGGAGTGTAAGCTGAGAAGGGAAATTGCTCATTGCTTCCCTCCAAGGGGTTAATTAGCTGATCACAGAACCTGCACAGTAAAATGTGAAGGCTTGGGGGAAATTAATTACCACTCTAACTGCTATGACTAATACTAGTGACAAAGTGACCATAGTAAGTGTTAATCAATGGGGCATAATGACATCAGTGATGAAAATGATAGTTATTAAGGCATGTAGTCTGAATTCATATAACACATGGCTATTTGCCGGCAGAATACTCATATAGTAACATAGCTACATTCATCCCATAGAATAAACAACCAATGCCAACCAGCATGAAAACATTCAATATTGACTGAATGTAAGACAGAATGTAATATATCCAGACCATACTGGGTCATAATGAATAGCATCTATTGGCTTAATTCCATCCTTCATCTTTACTGAATTGAAATTCTATAGAAAACAACCTTGAGTCTGTGCTCAATTAACTTGCTCAATTTAATTAACCTGTTGCTATATTACAGTGCATATAATTGTACAATATCTTCCTAGCTTGCAAATAGCCACAGTGTTGAAGTGAGCTGTCGTGCGGCATGTTTACATTGAATGTATCTTGGCCTTGTCTTTAGGTGTCATAATAAATCCAATCATTTGCCTGTATCATTGTCTAAGTCAGTGTTCTTTAGTATCCAATACTTTTCTCCAATTTCAGGGTAAGTCGTTCAGATCCATCCACCTTGTCTAGATCATGGCATTATCGATACATTTATGCAGAAACGGTAAGTTCAGTCCTAAGTTCAGTGTGCCAAATCCAGACATTTTAAAGCAGAATTGAAATGAGAAAACTGAAAAAAAAAACTTTACACAATGTCGTATAAAGGATCCTACTCTGAGAAACCTGTCTCAATAGAGGGAGTTATAATTATGTGGCTGTGATGGGTGGCTGCTATCTCCTCTTCCCAATGAAAACTGCTGATTAGGGTGGCCAGCTGCTTTCTTCCTATTGACAGGGAGCTAAAGCTAATTTAGAGAGAAAATTATTCTTGCTCTCATTTCTGTGCATGAGACTGACTTAAGTCAGTGCACAATGGCTGAAGGACTTTTTTAGACTTGGAGTGAGAGGACTGCCATTTCAGATGTGTGCACTTTGGGTGGGTTTTTATTAAAACGGGACGTTACATCTTTGTTCTACAGCTCCAAGCTAATTAAACGACCTGGAGCCAGCCGAGAGAAAGAGGCAGCTTACAGATGGAAAAATGCAGGTCGACTGTGAGGGCGACCTCATAATTGCAAGTGACTGTGACACGTAATCAGGCCAGCAGACGACTTGTCCAGACAACACATTGCAGTGTCTACCCTCACAAGAAGGAAAGATGTTCAAAACCAGTTTATGTCGGCTAATGCTTGTTCAGTGGTATTAACTCATCACCGTATTGATGAGAATCGTGGAGCAAGGCATATTACTGCATGTTTCTGTATGGATCAGGACTCACCAGCGCTACCAATGGGAATTGTATCTGGATGGATTTTGTGCAGAATGTTTGGTCATGAATGATTTTAGTCTTGACAAATGAAGAAAACTATTATTGCCCCAAAGCAAGAGAGTTTATGCCTAAACTGTACTAGAAAGGGTACATCATAATATAAACACAGCCCCTTACATGAAGCAGACATGACTGGTTATTTACAGTAACAAAAGCTTTGTACACCTGCTTGTGTTTATCACAAATATTTAAATGCATGACATCCCTCTCAAACTGATTTCCCTTAAAGGAGTGGCATCCTGCAATATGCTGAAAAGAACCTGCCTCTCATTGTAAATAATTAGCAGTTTTGCAAGATGGGAAGAATATGCATAACTATTTACATTTAGCTCCTTAAGGACCAGATCTATAGGACTTCAGCAATTTGGACAATATACAAAAAGACTGACTGTCATGCAGGAAAATACAGGCTTGAATGGCACTTCCAAATTTTAGAGGTTTAAAAATTTGGAATTAAGCTTTGTAAAGAAGTACTATTGTCATTGATTTTGCACTATCCCCCTCTGTTAAAAATCTATTTGAGGATCTAGCAAATTTAAATGAAATGTTTTTCAGTCTATTCTTTTAAACATGCTTTACAAAGAACACAGTTTTCAATTTCAGAAAATGTAGCCCACTGACATTATAGATAAAAAGGTGGTGAGGAGAAAAACGGAACAGCATACATTTGAAAAGAAAAAACTGTCAGATATCCTCTCTGGTTTCCCATTTTCAGTGGCTCTGCAAATCCGCATGCAAGCCATTATGTCACACGTCACCTGCCACTGCTTCCTTATGACACCCACAGTTAGGAAACCAACAGAGATGTACATTCAGATTCAAATGAGGATGTCTGACAAAAGGAGAGGGGAAACTGCAATGATATACCGTTGTGCAATCTCCTTGACCAGATAAATGCTGGCACAGTATGGTGGAAAGTAGGCTTGGTGGAGGAAAAGAAAACATTACTCTGCTTTAGAGTTGCTTGTCATTGTCATCATCATCATCATCATCATCATAAGGTTAGTGACATCGTGATTTTTGGTATTGTAGTGTTATTATCCATTGTTGCACTTCCATATTCAGGATGGCACTGGTTATTGCTTATAGGAATTCATTAATGTTCAGATGTGGTTTATTGTATTCTGTGTGTACTGTTGTTAATTTGACCATAATTTGATGCTGGAAAACAGAACTCGTCATCATGAGTAATAAAGAGATTTATTGAATTTGGGAGAGGAACCATGTTCATCCATCCAAGGGCAGGTTTAGCTGGTAAGCATAGCAGATCTGATTGTGAGAGACATTTTTTTCTATAACGGTTCAATATTAGAGATCTCTGTTTGGCATGCAGAAATTCATACGTAAATGTGTGAGTAAGAGGGAAGAAAGAGAATGTATGTCATCAGCATGTTAAGAAAACCATAGCAGTTAAAATCATGGACATAAATAACATACACAAGTGATTAAGTGAAAAGGCAGAACAGAAGTGAGCCAAGCAGTGATCCCTGGGGAACTCCTGTTGAAAAAGAGTGATAAGTAAAAAAAGAGATTCAAATGCATTCAAATATGTTAAAAAAGAATACAGCAATGTCTTTGAGCATTTTTGATTATGGTAGGGAAAGAAAGATGGAATAAGTTAAACATTTTGTGTAATAGAAGAAGTAGTCTGATGCCAGACAGAGGTAAGGTAGGTGTTAAAGATGAAGGAGATGGAGATGAAGAAAAGCGAATTGGAAGACACAGCTGGAAGGAGGGGAGAAATAAAATCCAGGGGGGGCCCTACAGAAAGGACTCTGTGCACTTGTGCCTCTCACTCGCTCCGCTTGGGGCCTACTCCAGCCAGTTCTTTTATGCCTGCTTATCTCCCAGACCCACGCCACCCACTGATATTTGTTTTTTTCCCCTCCAGTGCCTGTAAGTGATGAGCTCTTACAGACACACCTCCGCACCTCTTCATTTTCTTTTTGAAAATTCCCTGCTTTTCAGTCTCTTCTCTGTTGCTCCGTGGCATTCCACCGTCTTTTGTCCCTGGACAGTATCCATCTGAGGTTTAGCTCAGCGTCTTTCTAAGTGGCTTTTAAGTGAAAAGAAGGAAACGCTGGGGGCACTGCTTATCACAACACCCAAATGTGGGGATAAGATATGGTGAAAAACTCTGTAGAGTGTATCACGAGAGTACACCACTTTGCAGCTGATGGATGCCGGTAAGGTAGAGGGTAGGATGAGCGCCTCCCACCAGCACAGGATGGCACTGTTATTTGGGTTTAAAGTACTGACAACCTGTACCCAGATGGCTTGAATTCCATTAAAAGGAATTCATTCTTTGAAGTGCTTTGTATCACATCTACCCTACACATGCAAGTACTTCAAAGACACACACCAAAACATGCTGTAACGTTAGTGCATTGAACATTGGTGTTTCTGTCCGGGTGGCCAGTCCCAGAATCCCAGTACTCATTCTTTGATTGTTTGTTGATTTCATCATTTATGTTTTCTGCAGTATGTAGGTTGTATGCATGTCTGTTGTATGATCTTTCTCATTCCATTAACGCTAGTGCTCTCAATAGGCCAGCTCTGTCGCCGCCACTTGAGGAATGTGTTTTGCATTAGCTTAGCAGCTGCTCTTACCCAGAGCAATTTACATGGCTTATGTATTTAATGTGTTATCTGTTTACACTGCTGGATATTTGCTAAGGCATCTCAGGTTAAGTGCCCTCCCCAAGGGTAAAACAGCAGTAGCAATCCAGCAGCTTTGAGTAATGAGCCCTGGTCCTTTCCTCTCTGCCACACCGCTGCCCATTTCAGGTTATGTTCATATACACAATTCAACAATACTTTCTGACTGAAGAGATAGCACCTGATTTTTACCATTGAATCATTTCTGTGGCACAAATGACAACAAAAGCTGAATTCGATCAGGGCTGGTGTCTGGTACGTTTTCTTCTTGTACATCAAGTCAAAGTAGTCTCAGTATCCAGAAGGTGAATAGAAAGGGAGTATGTCTAATGCACCTCTCAAACAAAAAAAAAAATGTGGTTAATTTATGACTGCTGTGATTGTTACATCATGCTTCTGTATACCAGAATTGCGTAATACAGATGGTTAGTCTAATGGATGGATTTCTACTCTACCTTGGTAGGGTGTAAATCACCATGCATCACAACAGAAGCCGGGAAAGCCAGGCAGTGACACAGAGGGGAAAAGTTCCATGGTGTCAGTAGGGTGGCATAGAAATCACCACTGATTGAGGTACAATGGAACGCAACTCAGTTTTTCTGAAGCAAGAGGAAATCCTGTTGGCATGGCAGGCATACGAGGGCCTGATTATGCATCCTTTAGGCACAGATAAGAGAGCTAAGAGATAAGAGATTTCTGGATGTGAAACTGAGGAGGCCCCAATTAGCTTTGATTTAAAAGAAAAAACCTACTTTGCCACACATAGAGGCAGAAAAGGAGTCTGACCATTGCTCTCTAAGGAGCACAATGTGACACGGTTTATACCAGTTTTGCCCTTTCTGTGTGGCAATAGCTATAAGAGGTGGCGTTTCCTCTGGAAGGCTTGACCTCAACCCCTTCTCCATATTAACCACAAGTTAAACACAGGGATCTTCAAAATGCATTAGCATTTAGTGATTCTTAGTATTTAGTATTCTAAAACTTTCTCATTTGTGAACCGTTTGCTTATTTCCTCTTGCCCCAGCACCATCCACGCGTTGACACAAGGCTTGGTGGTAGTTCAAGGGCGGGGGAGTTGCATTAACGCATTAACTAATGGTCAGATAACCTGAGTTCACATGCAGGAGGCTTGTGGGTGATTAGAAATACTTCTTTCATCACGGTGAAAGCTGCCTGTTGACTGAACCAGTTCACTTAATTCATTTTGATAAATAGTGTATGGAATGTGGTTATGACCTTGGATGCATTAATTAGACATGAAGTGTGTGGTTTATGTTTGCATTTGCTTTTAGAGGACCAAAGGGTTCAAAGTCCTATTCACGTGTAGTTCCATGTGCTGCTTTGATTCCGAAGTTGTGATAATTCTACTTATAGCATTAGCATTATATCATTCGTCCAGTTTAACCTTGAATTCAAAGGGCTGGTTTAGAGTTAGAATAGGAAACTATTAACTATTAACTATTACAAGTGTATTTGTTCATGAGTAAGTCATAGGAAGTGAGTAAATCTACAGACAGACAGAGACCCCTTACATGCTCAGTGCCACTGGAACTATATGAATGTTAAGAGAACTAACATAGCAATGCTGGTTGGCATAGTGGTGGCTTGAGGCTTCACTTCATCAGCCCAGCATGGCCACTAGAGAGATTCTCCAGCAGGGGAAGAATCCATCATAAGGAGAATAGCGAGAAGGAGGGGAAGGGGGGGGGGGGGCAGAAGTCAGCCATGCCGGGCTTCTTCTCCTTCCAGGCGTAATGGAGTAGCAGATTGTTTTTTGCATATCCTTGCCATGTTCACTTCACGCGCCGTTCGCATGCACCTCATTACTCCTGCATAGTGTGGGGCTGTTTCTCTAACTCTCGCTCCACACAGGCCATAAAAAAAATCACCTCCAGTGAGAGCAAACAGGAGTCATCTAACAGAGAGATGCAGGGGCAAAAAAAAGGGTTTGAATAAATAAATAAATAATACAAAATGCAATGGCAATCCCTTTGGCTAAAGACAATATTTCTGCAAATGGGTATTGAGAGGTATGCCAGCAGTGGGAATGCGGGGATTGCTGCAAACCCTTAGAGAGCAATTCGCTGGGAAAGACAACAGGAAACAAACACAATGCACATATGCAAGGCAGGAACAAGAAGGACAAGGAAGCAAACAAAGGAAATTTGAAACTCCAGCGGGGCAGTTTAATTTCCAGCCATCTTCCTCCCGTGTTATCACTGAGACTCATTGAGAAATTGAATTTAAAAAATTAACCCCCCAGGATCTCCTGATGATACTGAGAGATAACCAAGTGTTACCCTGCAGTGTAAATGAGGGAGGTGGTAGGTTTTTTTTGTGGGGGGGTGCTGGTTGGTTATCTGAGAGCTTCAGTCAATTAAATCAATGAAAATGTCTTCAGGGACCGTTTAGATGATGAAATCACAGTTGTGGATGTGACACAGAGGGGTAAAGAGTAACACTCTCATGGCTGGAGGAAGAATCTGTGTTCAGGGAGAGTGCTCGATGGTGTTCAGTGTAGAACTTTCATTGCGGATGAGAGAACGATGGGACACTGTGGGTGGGAGTTACAGTTACAGTGCTGGCCAAAAGTATTGGCACCCCTGCAATTCTGTCAGATAATGCTCAATTTCTCCCAGAAAATGATTGCAATTACAAATGTTTTGGTAGTAATATCTTCATTTATTTTGCTTGCAATGAAAAAACACAAAAGACAATGAAAAAAAATTAAATCAATTATCATTTTACACAAAACTCCAAAAATGGACCGGACAAAAGTATTGGCACCCTCAGCCTAATACTTGGTAGCACAACCTTTGGACAAAATAACTGCGAACAACCGCTTCCGGTATCCATCAATGAGTTTCTTACAATGCTCTGCTGGAATTTTAGACCATTCTTCTTTGGCAAACTGCTCCAGCTCCCTGAGATTTGAAGGGTGCCTTCTCTAAACTGCCATTTTCAGATCTCTCCACAAGTGTTCTATGGGATTCAGGTCTGGACTCATTGCTGGCCACTTTAGAAGTCTCCAGTGCTTTCCCTCAAACCATTTTCTAGTGCTTTTTGAAGTGTGCTTTGGGTCATTGTCCTGCTGGAAGACCCATGACCTCTGAGGGAGACCCAGCTTTCTCACACTGGGCCCTACATTACGCTGCAAAATTTGTTGGTAGTCTTCAGACTTCATAATGCCATGCACACGGTCAAGCAGTCCAGTGCCAGAGGCAGCAAAGCAACCCCAAAACATCAGGGAACCTCCGCCATGTTTGACTGTGGGGACCGTGTTCTTTTCTTTGAAGGCCTCGTTTTTTTTCCTGTAAACTCTATGTTGATGCCTTTTCCCAAAAAGCTCTACTTTTGTCTCATCTGACCAGAGAACATTCTTCCAAAATGTTTTTGGCTTTCTCAGGTAAGTTTTAGCAAACTCCAGCCTGGCTTTTTTATGTCTCTGGGTCAGAAGTGGAGTCTTCCTGGGTATCCTACCATAGAGTCCCTTTTCATTCAGACACCGACGGATAGTACGGGTTGACACTGTTGTACCCTCGGACTGCAGGACAGCTTGAACTTGTCTGGATGTTAGTCGAGGTTCTTTATCCACCATCCGCACAATCTTTCGTTGAAATCTCTCGTCAATTTTTCTTTTCCGTCCACATCTAGGGAGGTTAGCCACAGTGCCATGGGCTTTAAACCTATTGATGACACTGCGCACGGTAGACACAGGAACATTCAGGTCTTTAGAGATGGACTTGTAGCCTTGAGATTGCCCATGCTTCCTCACAATTTTGCTTCTCAAGTCCTCAGACAGTTCTTTGGTCTTCTTTCTTTTCTCCATACTCAATGTGGTACACACAAGGACACAGGACAGAGGTTGAGTCAACTTTAATCCATTTTAACTGGCTGCAAGTGTGATTTAGTGATTGCCACCACCTGTTATGTGTCACAGGTAAGTAACAGGTGCTGTTAATTACACAAATTAGAGAAGCATCACATGATTTTTCAAAGGGTGCCAATACTTTTGTCCGGCCCATTTTTGGAGTTTTGTGTAAATTGATACTTGATTTGACTTTTTTTTCTTTCTCTTTTGTGTTTTTTTATTGCAAGCAAAATAAATGAAGATATTACTACCAAAACATTTGTAATTGCAATCATTTTCTGGGAGAAATTGAGCATTATCTGACAGAATTGCAGGGGTGCCAATACTTTTGGCCAGCACTGTATGTGGTAGCTAAGCAACTAAAGCTTCCATCATACTTGACACCAGGCCATGGCAAAAACATTCAAATGTGATGACTTCTGGTTAATTCCGGTTTTACTCTACCATTTTCTCTGTGCTGATATGAAGATAGACTGTCAACAGTTGTTTCTAGATTGGCAGCAACAACATACACCAACCACTCAGTCTGTCCCTACACTTTTTTTACACTGTCTATTTTCATGTGGAATTATTTCCAGATAAATAAAAACCTTCAAAAATTAGTTTGTGTATTTATTCAAAATAATACTGTGTATTATTTCTATTTCACTCCCAAAACTTAATTTTTTGTTGTGGTAATGTGTTTACACAGGTTACTTTTACAAGTTACTTTTGAATGGTTATTAAATTTAGCCATTTTCTAAACAGAACACACCATTGAAAGGAGAAAAGATTCGGTGTAATTTTTGTCCATTGACCATTTGACCATTGACTATATGCAGCATCACTCAGAGTGATAATGTTTCTAGATCCAGAGCTGTTGTGTACACTCTAGCATATTGAGACCATGGTAAATAAAGCTAACATGAACACTGTTTCAGCTCAAGCAAAGAAAATAGAGCGCAACGGACCTGGATAACACCTACTTTTGGGGTTTGTTTAGTAATTTGTAATAAGATCATGTGCCAATAAGACACATTTCTGCCATTGTGCAGTCAATAGGGGGTTATCATGGTTTGACAATAGCACTACTACATTCATGTGGTTAAAAAGTTTTTGTGACCAACTGTTCCATGAGGTGGAAACCTCCCAGACATGGTGAACTGAATGTGATGAAGTTAGCTGGGCCCTCCTTCATCACCTACTCACCCCATTTTGTCTGCCTCTCCTGATGTCGGACATTTTAAGAAGAAATAAACTCGCTCATGCAAGCTTATTTTCTACTTCAAACATTCCATACAGTTTGCAATAATATCATGCGCATTTGTCCATTCACCATCATCTGTTTTACCGTTAATTCCATTTACCGTGTTTTGTCACAAGGAAATGGCTTGCAGTAAAAAGCGGAGCGGAGTTTCGATACAACTTCAAATGGCAGTATGTAAATGTGACAGTGGTATGTAAATGTGAAATTTGTTTAGTTAATTCATTTAGTTGTGTGTACTGTATTCGAAAATGTATTATGGTTGTGTGTGTGTGTGAGTGTTTGTGTGCAGATATGAGTTGAAATATGCTAAGCGTGTGCACCGTGTAATTGTTTGTTAGTTTAAATTTTACCGTCAGTCCGCATCTCTGATCTCCTGGGGAATGGCACAAGCACGGGGCACGCGGCTGCTGCTTAGTGCTTTATGAAGTGCACCTGGCATTGGCAAAGGGGAGATGCAGAGTTATTACAGTTTTGTGTATGACTTTATTCTGACTGACTGGTTTGCTTCTATTTTGAATTTTGTTGTTACTTACTTCAAGTTCAAATTTTCATAGTAATTATGTTCTGTTTCAGTTTGTTGTTTGAATAATTGATTATTGTTTTGTTCCCTCTTTTTCTGTTCCCTTTGGTTTAGGCTGTGGGGAAGAGGTAGCCCCTACCTGTGTATATAAAGGGAGGGTAGTTTCATTTCAGGGGGGTTTCTCACAGGGGCTAGGTTTGGCTCAGGTGACTGTGACAGGAAGAAAAATGTTGGTCTGGTCATCTTGTTATGCCAGTACTTGGGCCAGTAGGACCATAGGCTTAAGTTTGCTTTAGTTTGTTTTTTTTTTTGTCTTACAAGTGTTTTTTTTTTTCATCACGTGTGTTAATAAATTTCGGCTCTTTTTTGAAAAATATCTTTTGTGTCTGATTTACTGCCCCCCTACGACCTCATTACCCTTTGACACTGAAAATATTAGAGGAGAGGAGAGGAAACCAACTCTACACATTTAAATAGCTTAATTATTAAAAGTAACTTTGTCAAAGACCCCTGCTATTTTTGCATTCTGTATGCATGGAAAATGGGATTAATTGGGTATCCTTTTGCTATGGAATGTTTGATGCAGAACACAAAGCGGGACAAGGGCACATAAACCAAATACAAACATAAACCACAAATGGCTGCACCAGCACCAACATCCCTCTGTGACTTTTTAAAGGATTATTTTTTTAAAGTATGTGTTTTTCATTTAGCGCTCCTTATTTGGTTCATACATTTCTTGTGCAAATTACCATTCTGAAAATAGAATGACATGACTGTGTAGTGAATAGATTAAGGAGTACAATGCCAAAGGAGTGGTAGATTTATGAAAGGGATGTGTCTGCTAAAATCTGGGGTGGGCTGAGGCTGGAACTCAGAATGGAATGCAATCACCAAATGCAATTACGTGTGCTGTAAAAGTTCAAATAACCATTTGTGGTAAATGTCAGGGTTGATAAACATAACCGAAATGTATGTATTATGACATACATTTCATCATATCATGCAATTATTGTCAAGAGAGCCAATGTAAACAATATGCATGGTGGTGATTTTGTGGGATAAGCTTGCAGTATAAATAGAAGGTTTTAGCATGTCCAAAAATAAAGGCACCAGCTTGTATTGTAGCTATTTATAGAATTTCTGTTATGCCTATTTCTGTCTTGATTCATAGCCCTTATAATCTGAAATAAAATATGCCATGTTCTGAAAAATATATATGACTAAAATGTTGCTTTTCTTTTCAAAATATGGCAGCATATTTTATTTCAGTGCGAAAAACATGCATTCAGTCTGAATAGTCAGGAATGTGCTTTTCATCATGTAAGATTTTTGTGTTTTAATCAACCTCACATTGTTTTACAAATGAAGAGAGTATGGAAAAAAACGGCAATAAAAATATTTCCCAACAAATACGAACAATTAGCCAGTTGTGCATAATTACCACTACACTCTAAATTCATCCCAGTTAAAGTTCTGTGATGCTTTGAAAAAGGCCTTCATATTTTCTTGTTCCTATGCATGAGAGACCTTTTTTTTAAAAAAAGGAACTGCATTCATCCAAGCATGACGGGGGAGATTATTGTTTTTGTTTATGTACATGCTTCCACTAATTACACTGCACGTGTTGTTTTTCAGTTACAGTTCTGGTTAATCATGCCTGTGAGGTGATGAAGACAAATGGTCTATTAATGGCCAATTCAGGGGTCTGGAGTTTGTTTCTTTAGAAACAAGACTTTAGAAACTACTGCAGATCTTCGAGAGGTCAGAAAAAAAAGACCCACCACAGGAAAAAAATGATACTCATGTTTATTTAGTTTTTAATTTAAAAAGGACACATGACCTTGCAATATCTCAGTCATCTCATCACGTATCCCTCCACTTGGATCAGTTCTCTGTAAAAAATGGAAATCTCTGTGGAGATGGACTCAGAGCCCAGGTTTCTGGGGTCTTTTCATGTCTGTCATGTGAAACCGGGGAAACATCGGGATTCAAGAGTGGCCTGCATGTCTTGCTCAAGTGCTTTCTTTCCCTTCTAATTTGCTGGCAGCCTCCTGTATAATATTGGCAACAGAGAAACGTGTAATCTGCATGGTCTGGCCTCCAGGGGAACTACTTAACAATCACTGTGTGGTCTGTAATTTCAATACAGTTCATGGTCAGACACTCAATATCGTTGCTTGAAAGATGGAAGGGCATGTGGGATGAGAGGAAAGAAGTGAGGTCATCCACTAATAACTGTAGGAGGTCATGCATCATGAACATTTGTTCAGCTCCAGCTCTAAACAACATTTGCTTTCAGGTAACTTTACACTACGGTTGGTGCCTCTCTGGATACTGAGTGCAGAAGACAACCTGACAATCCACACCTTCATTGCAGTCACTTCTGTCATTTATACAGAAGTGCATCCTATACAGTTATGTGACACTTCAGTCAGATGATATGATCTCAGTATCCCAAAAAACATGCATGGATTGTATGTACATATTTATGTATGTAAGCATAGTGGGGGGTGGGAGCACTTGGGGCAAGGCACACTTTGTTCAAACACCATCACCTACTTTGGAGATGCTTAACAGCATCATCTGAGGTTTTTATGAATTTAATATTTTGTCTGTGAAACTTCCATAAGAAAAGTAATTATTGATGTTTCTCCCAGAGTTCCAGCTCCTACACAAGCAGTTGTTTAATTTCCTGGTTTGCCTACTGCATAGAGGAAACCAATTCTGAAGGTTTAGGAGATTTCTTTGAAATATAGCTCATTTGAGCTATATCTGAGGGAACATTTGAGGTTTTTGGTATGTAATGTGGGTGGGCACAAGATAAACAATGCTGTTAAAAACTAATTTGACCACAATCTGCATTTTCTGCCACAGAGTTGTGAAGGACAGAGGGACCATGTGGTTGGAGCAGATGCTGTGAACGTTACAGATGTGTGGGTGAATTTTGGCTGTCGGTTTTCCTCTGTCCAAAAAAAAAAAATAAAATAATTTAAATAAATAAGCTGGCACATTATCTTAGGCACATTTGTGTTCTCGCTCCTACGTCTGCATGTTAGAGGCCCCGTCTGTCCCTGGCCCCAGAGTCATACTCGGATGTGGGAATGAGGAGCTGGAGAGAAATGTCTCTAATCCTGTCCTCACACCTTTTTTTCCCAGGCCTCGCAACATCCTCCAAACCCTCGCTGTTTGTGTGCCTTTAGTACCTTATTATGTTATCTATAGCGTATTATTGATTGGAATACAGGGTACTTTTTTAAAGATGGTTTCATTTTTCTCTCCTTAGATCCACTAGAGAGCTAACCTGTTTAAAAGGCTGTAAAGCCAGAGAGATTTAGCAACTCCCCTGACTATTGCGGAAAACTCTGAAATATAGAAAACACGCAGTGTTCTGTGATGCTGCCTTTTGTATCATTGATTCTCACTCTGTAGGTTCACTGAGGTCAACATTCTGCCATGGCGCTCTATGCTGAGTTCAAATTTTCACTACTAAAACAACTCTCCGATGGTGGGGTTTAGGTCTAATGCAGGAATTTTCTTTGATGCGCCGGTGCACTTCGGTGATATTTATTTAATCCCTTACAGGGAATGCGGTGGGATTTACAGGCAAACGCTGTGTAGGAGTCACATTCAGTGAACTCCTGGCTCTCCGGGTGGAGTGCTGGATTTTTCCATCTCCCTGCTGCTGTTTCATACAGCCAGTGTGGATGGGCAGATGGGAAGTGTTTGTGTTAAGACAACTTTAAACTTTAAACTGACTGGAGCACATCAAAGTCCCATGTGAAAAGAGAGTAAGAGGAGGTTTCATTGCTGTTCTCTTCCACATCGGGACTCCCAGTGTCACCTGGCTGTCAAGATTATATTCTGTCCTCGGTTGCCTTTTTGATTTTTGTGCACATTAATCCTGGATCTGAGGAAGAGCTTGGTGCTGAAGACTTCCTTTATATCAAGTGAAACTAAACCATCATTATATGATCATGACAGGGTCATAAGAGGAATTTTATGCTGTTAGGGCAAGGTTATGACCTGTAAGGCACACTGCAATGACTGTTGCAGTGGCGTGTCCTGACATTATAACCTACTAGACAGTGACTGAATGTGTTGCTGCATGTTAGAGTTCCAGATAGTTTCAAATCAAGGCCACAGATTACATTACAAACCTTTCTGGGTGTTTCCACTTCACCTCCCTGTCATATTACAGCACTGCAGCACATTTTTTTTAGTTTTTATTTCAGTCTTTTATATGCATTCTGTCACCACCCCACACACTTTGGATTAATGATACGCTTTGAACGTGCCAATCTGCTAGTGAGCCACCCAGTGGGACACTATGAAATATGATCTGAGTGCAGTTGTGTCCCCAGTTATGCTGACCCCCCCACTTCTTCCCCCCTCATCTCTTTGACTGGCAGCTTGAGCCTCAGGTTGCCATATCGCTTGGGGCTATGTGCACCATTATCTTTATATGAGCGGGGAACACCACTCACTCACTACATAGGAACAGGAGAAACACCAGGGTTCCATGTGGCTTCCATAGTCTACAACCAACCCCCCATGTGCTCTGGGCTTCCCTGAAGTGGGGCCGGGGGGTGGGTGTCAGGTAAAAATTGCTTTTAATGTGTGGAGATCTGAAGGATCTGACTGAAAGAATCTGATTAAAAAACAGTAGTACCTCCGGCTAATTTCACACAAAGTGCCTAAATGAGATGGATGTTGTTTGGAGGCAATGGATTTTTGATTGAGGCAGCTCTAATGTCCAGCCTGGGACACAGTGCTGTGGGAAGGGTGAGGCACCACACGCGAGTACACACTGGAGAAAGGAGCCTGCAGCCCTAATAACATCAATAAAACACTGGTGTCATCTCCTTCCCCTGGCAGCTAAATCCCACTGCACTGCACAGCTGGTGTGTGTAAGAACACCTCTGGAATGTATCTGGCAACACACAGGGCTAGGGTCTCTTAGTTTCAGTCTCTGCACGATCATTTAGATGATGTTGATGACGATGATGATGATGATGAAAGAAGTGATGATGGTTATTTTCATTTTCTTTTTTTTTGTTTGCTGCTGATGTCGTGCCTGAGATGGCTAGCTGTGTCTTGCTTACCCGCGTTTCTCTGATGACTCTCATTTCTTTGAGAAAGCCATTCGTCACTCTAATTCTCCTGCTGTGGCCGTTTCATTAACTCTGACAGCGAGCTCGTGCCTCAGCTCCAAAGCCCGCCATTTTTGCGGCTCTCGCTGATTGAGAAATAGAGAGGAAACACACAAAGAGTGACTGAGGATGGAGCATGGAGTTTTTCAGAGGAGATTTATAACACACGGGGAGAAAAGGAACGGGCGAAACTGTCAGAGTACGAGAGTAATACATGGAACATCAGGAATTGGGGGGATCGCTAACCCACCTCATGCCGACATCACACATCTGCTAATGGCTCATTGCTAACATCTGGAGGGTGCCCCTACCCCGGGATGTGTAATTTGTCTCCACAAGCAACTTGCCGACTCGCGACAGCCGCAATCCATCTCTGCAGCTCCCTGGATTTGGTCAGAATTTTCCTTGTGAAAACCAGAGTAACGGAGATGGTTTCATCCACATGCGTTACTTCAAAGGCCTGAAAGACTCAAAGCCCATTGGAGAACCTAATTGGAGTCTGACAAATGTATAATTGATTTCACGTACTGCGGGCAGAGCCAGGTCCGTGACCTAATCGCACCAACCCTTCCCCATATGCACCAGAACCCATGGCACACATTCTCTCTGTTCTATTTCTGTGAATGCTAATGTTCATGGACAGACATTTTGTCTCCCCCCAGTACTCCCATTACGGCAAACTAATGGTGATGTGAAAGCCAGGCTTGGAGGGGGCATCTGCAGAGATTGGTAAATGGTGGCTGAGGTTGTCCCTGATTGGCTGCAGTGGGTCAGTGCTGGACAAAGGGCGTGGCTCCCTGGAGACAGTAATGAGATCATCGGTGGGGGGAAATGGCGCAGATGTAGCAGTAACAATTACAGCAGGCAAATCACCCTGGAGATGGATCTTGATTGTTGCCAAGGCCCTTTGTTCTTGGGAGAGTGATGACACCATCGGGGGTGCGGCCTCTCACCTGCAAGTCAGATGTTAATCAAAGCAGAGAGGGCAATTCAAGTCTCCATTCAGCTAGCCATGATTAGTCTGCAGGGCACTGTCACTTTACTGGAGAGAATTGATGTAAAAAAGGCAGACGCTATAGCCCTTTATACTGTATATGTTCAAATAAGTTAAAAACCTGAAGGGCCTATTTTGAAGGAATGATCATTTCAAGAAAGCTTTCATTCAGACATTTTCTTGTTCATAAAAACTGATCTCCTGAGGGCAGCCTGCTATCGTGTTTGCATTTAATTAATTGTTTAATTGTGATGTCACTTTGGAGTGGATTTATGGAATAAAAGAATGACCTCATTTGGATGTTAATTTAGCTGTTCATTAAATGGACTGGAGCAGCACTGGACATCATTGCCCAGAAATATCTGTATGATGCACATGCACTTTTTCAGTAAGTCTACATGTTAATAAAATGGACTGAAAAACATGTATTATGAGGGAGCAGACTGGTGTGTGTCATATCTCATGTTTTACCTTTTGTAGTTATATATAAAGCACATGAGGCATGACTATATCACAAGAAAAGTATTTTTAAAAGTGAGGATATATATTGCGAAGATGAAGCCAGAATGGATATTGTACATGAGTTGGACGTTGAATCTGTGTAAGATGTGAAAATTAATTTTCATTTTTATAGCTCCCTCCAACCTAAGACAGCTAAAGTGGGACAGTATAATACATTTTTTCCCTGAATTACAACTGATATTGAAAATGTCGCATCTATCAAACTGTCACATCTTCTTCAGTGGTGCACAGCAGTCTTTTCAGGTTCCGTAAACCACGCTCCTGCTTTTGATGTTATCCGTTTTTCCAGCCATACTCTGATGTCATTTTCACATATTTACCAGCAAAAATTGACTTGTGAAAAATGCAAAAATGACTTTAAAATGTACTGTGACACTGTTTCTATTAACTGAGGTAAATGAAAAAAGTACTCCGTGCTAGAACATGCGGGGCCATGGTTTTGACTCTGGACTTGACAAATGTTCAGAAGTGTAAGCCCCTGCTCATTAGAAGCTCCACACACCACTGATCCAGAAGGCTGAGCGCCTTAATCTCTCCACCACTGCTGCAGTGATACTGAGATCGACACACAAAGATTTACTTTTCATAAGGATTTCCTGTCCACCATCACCTAACCGCTGATTATACACTGCTTGAACCATCTGTCTGTAAAGTAGCACAGATGCATCCGTTGAATGTTTGTTCATTCGTTCATTTGTTTGTTCGCACATTGTTTATTCACTCGTTTTTTTTTTTTTGGTTCATTTGTTTGTTCATCTGTCAACGAGTTATGCCTTAATTACTTTTCTTCCCATGGGGCAGGCTCTCTGTCTTCCCCATCTGACCACTGACTGTTCTGGAATAATCTCTTAACAAAAGAGAGCAAATGTACCTCTGCAGTGTTCATTCCGACATTCTTCTTCCATCAAATACCTATGCCTTGATAACATCACTGGTATTATCAGGGGCAAACATAGCAATTCAATATCAAATATTTACTCCTCATCTGACTTGTGTTATCCATTCACACAGCTGGATGTTTACTGAAGCAAATCAGGATAAGTACCTTGCTCCAGGGTATGTCCCACCTGAGAATTGAACCAGCAACCTTTGAGTTGCAAGGTCTACTCTATAACCACCAAATAATGCTACAGTCAAGTCAGAACAGTTACATATAAAAGCAGGATTCTCCTGGTTTCTATTTGCTCCTGACTACCCGGGACTAAGATTATGCCACATGGGAGAGAACACTTGGAGCCAGACTGAAGCGTCAAACGTTTTCCCCTCACTGCTTGTTTTTTTTTTTTTTGTTGGAGAGCGTACACACTCTGGCATGATTCCCCCTCTCTCCATTCCTGTGGCTGTAATTACCCAGCAGACTCTGCTGTCAGGGTATCTGCCTCGCGTGCGTCGGCTCGATGGAGCTGCTCGCCCTGCTCTGCTTCCACGGGTAATGGGGAAGTCCGCAGTGCAGTAGAGGAGGTGCAGGCAATATCCTAAGGAGCGGCGTCTTCCCGAGCGTCCTGGTCCAGGTTATTCAGGACGGAAAGTCTCCAAGCACCTGAATGAAGGGGCAGACAAAGGAAACGACAGGTAACAAGTTCAGTTTAACATTCAGGAGACATTATTGAAGTGACATTATATGTTGGAGATAACAGTATACATTTCACTTACATGCTATACACTGCAATTCAGGTTAAAGTACCCACTGCCCACTGCTGAGGTATTTCAGTAGTTGCGAGAACATTCTGTTGCTAAATGCAGGAGAAAATAATGCAGCCAGAGAGAGGAAGAAAACAAATGCACGTGAAGGGAGTGGGCCCATAACACACATAATATACATTACTGTACTGTCATTGTGCAATTTGTGCTAAAAAGTACATTGTGACAGAAATCAAGACAGTGCATTTTAGACGATGGTAATATTTATTCTTACGAACAATCCTCTTTAAAGAAGTGTGATTGCCTTTTATCCCTGAAGGAACTCTGCGTAATGACAGCATCTATTCGATTGATGGTAGAGTCTGCTGAGTTGACAGCCTATACATTAAAACACTAATCTTTTTTTTTGCCTTTTTCCACTTTATGCAACCCTGTTTTGGAATTGCCAATTATATATTAGGCTTATCTGTGTACTCTGTACTGCAGTGCAGTGGGTGCTCATTGGAGGACATGCGCTACTCTGCTGACGTCATCCGAGAAACCTGCAGGCTCCTGATGAATTGCAGGGTGCCTGGGAGTGGTGAGACGAGGAAAACCCGGCCGCACTGCAGTACTGAGCCACTGAGTTACTTGGGGGGTCTGCTAATCTTAGCTCTAAGGATATGTAGAGCGGTGAGCCGCTTTGAGTGACAGACACACAAACACGTTTCTGGAGAATGTGCAGAGTCTTGGCGGGATCATTTACAAGGACGTGACAGCAGCGACATCAAATGTGCTCTGTGTTGTAGCCGCTTTAAACACGACATCTGTCAGGTGAAAGACAAGATTTTTTCCCGAACCTCGAAAAAAGACGGAGAAGGGTTAGTTATTTATTTATTTAATTTTTCTGGCTTGCGTTTGGCAGAGAGAGAGAGAGCGAAAAAGATAAAGACCCTGAAGGACGGAAACGCGCTAGGCAGATGGGAGCAGCTCTTCCCTCTATCGCTCCAGTCAGGATGAGAGACGGGCCCTGTTCTAACAGAGCCCAGAGATGTAAAACAAAGGCAGAACTAGTTGGAGAGGTTTCAAAGCGCTCGCTGAACGGAGCCATTCATCATCCTGTCCCAGCTTTCTCTTCCACTCTCTCCATTGCTCTCTGTTCTTTCGCTCTTGATGACCCCCCCCCCCCCCTTCCCCCCCATTTCTCTGGGGATGAGAGCACTCCTGTTGCCGGTGCCTGCTGTTTGACGGCCTCAATGCCGTTTTCAGCGTGGCCCCACCGCATGGATCTACTCTCATAATCGCAGATCTAGGACAGACAGGGATGTGTCTTTTACTCTCTTAAACTTAAGCTTGTTCAGTCTGTGGCCCATTTTAATTTATGCCTTACAAGGAGATGTGTTTAGGGGAGGGTGATCTGCTTTTAAAATGCCCTCGACAATCCCCCTTGACCCTTGTGATATTTCATTCACTTCTTTGAGTGTGCCTTTTTCCAGAGGTAAGTCTGGAAAACAGAAAATGAAAAAATATGTATATTTGTACTAAGTAGTATCTCCTTTCTGTCTTTATTTCGTCAATCACATTAACATTACTGCTGATAAAAATAATAAAAATATATACATCCATGAATTCTGTAATAAAAACATACTGTACATGTACATTGTCTGCTTTCAATACAGAACAAGATGAGCACAATGTGCCAACCCACCCTCCCCAGCCTAAAAAAAGAAAAAAAAAAATCAAAAGATTCATTAATGTGGCAAGGCTATCAAAGCATGGGTGATGTGAATTTGTATTGCATTATGACTGACAGCCAGGTATTGTAAGCATTGTGAAGTTACACAAACAACAGCTACAGAGTAATTAAGACACGTTGGTATACAATGGCCACACACAAACTGGCTCAACCAGTGCTGGTTCACGAAGAAGAAGAGATTTTGCACATATTTGCATTATTTAAAGATTCCACAAAAAGAAATAGCTTTCAGACAAAGAAACATATAAATACAAAACACAATATGGCCTCTAAAGCATGTGCCCTAACCAACTGTTATTCACATGTATAAGGCTTGTCCCGCTGAGACCTACAACATATGAGCCCCATCCAAGACATCCAAGACATTGACATCATGTTAAAATGATGCCATAGCTCTTTAAAAAACTTTGAAGGTGATACAAGTCAAGGGAAATCAAAGTGTATTCCCCATACCCAACATAGCTGCTATGACATATGGACCTGGCAGTTGCCAATTCAGATTCATAACGTGATATTACATAATTAATCCCTTTGCAAGCTTTAGAGGTTATGGAAGTGACAGAACAAGAGAAATTTGCCAGATGCAGGATGGTTGCTGTACCATATGACATCTCTGGCAACTTATGTTGGCAAGTATTTGATGAAAGATGGACAAGCGACTGTTTGAAAATGGTAACAGTCCAGACAAAGTGCCCATGAACTGGTTTCCAATGGAGAGAGATTCGTTATGGGGCATGGTCTCCAAACTCTGACCACTCTGATTTTACCCTGCATAGAGGAATTCTTCAGTTTTACACACACCTGCAGACCATGACCAATATTACTTTATGTATATATGTGTTCTGCATTGCAGAAAAAAACAAACACCTGACAATCTGAATGGCTCTCCCAGGATCTCAAAAAGGAAAAGTTAACATAGTAAGAAATAACATTCTACCTTGGTATAGTTGCCTGTTGCAAGTATTAATCAGTGCCGATTTATATGTACATTTATTCATTTAGCAGACGCTTTTTATCCAAAGCGATGTACAAAGGTGCATATATATTGTATAAACAAGCACAAGGGCAAGATGTGTACAGGTCATACAATGCAGATAGTGCTGAAGCTGAGCACAAGGTCAGTGTAGCAAGACAGAACTAATCTGATCTAGGGTTACATATCAAATACAATCACTGGGACAATAAAGTGCTGCTATACTACTTAGGCAAAAACGTGCTACAAATACAACATAAGAGATAGTGCTACAAGTATGAGCCAAGAATCTTAGATATACAAGGTCAAATGGCAAGGGTGTCAGTCCAGGTAGAGTCTGAAGAAGTGTGTCTTCAGCCCTCGTCTGACAGGTTGGAGTGAAGGAGTTGTTCTCGGGGGGGTGGGGAGTTCATTCCACCACTGGGGGGCGATGATGGAAAAGCGACGTTGAGAGGAGCGTGGGCCTTTTGCTCAGTTGGTGAGAGGAGTGAGGCGTCCAGATGTAGCAGAGCGAAGTTGTTGAGCGGGTGTGTAGGGTAGGATGAGGTCCTGGAGGTAGGTCGGGGCAGTCTTTTTTTGCAGCAGAAAAGGTGAGGGTCAGGGTTTTGATTAAACCTGAATAAAAAAGGTGCTTTGCATTGTCCAATCTCCAGGTTTAATCTCATTCAGATCAAATGCATAACACAAGCACAGGAATGTTAAATAGGCAGGAATCACCACAAGTCCAAAATGAATCAGAATCCAGCAATCTGGAGTCTTTACCATCAGTCATGTTTCTTAATGTGGGTAAGATGCTTCAGCAAACCAGATTTGTACTTGGTAACTCATTACTTGGTGGATTGTGAAAAGCTTTCAATGATAAATCTCAGATCTCCATTTGATCTCCCCCCCTTTTCATGTAATCCAAACTCACCAAATGTCTCTTTAATCATAAAGGTGTTCAGACAATTAAATTGTTTCAAGAAATGAGGAATTAAAGATAATGAGACCTGAATTTTCCTCAAATAATTCACCAAAACGTTTCCTCATTATTAAAACAAAGTCTAATTGGATTTACTTCATCTAAGATTGAAAGGCTACTAATTACTTCAACATCCATCAAAGACAAAATATCCGAAGTATGTAACTTTTTTCTGAAAAGAAGGTCAGGTTGTGTTTTGATCACATATGAAAAAGATCTTCATGAATGAACTGGAAACATGTATTAAGACTCACTATCCATATACAAGTATTAACATTAGAGAAAATAATTAATACATTAATATTATTTTACTCCTGTGGAGCACCATCAGATATATCATATATTCACAGATAATCTCTTCTCTCTGGAAATGTAACAATAAATTAGATACCATATATTTTGTACATTAAAATGCTATTCTACATTACCAAGCACCTGTAAGGTGAAATTTTGTATTTCCTAAATTAAATTCTTTAAAATCAACTGTGCTAAAATTACAAATGTTACACTGTATGCACGTTTCATAAAAATGGACAGTATTTTTCAGAAGAGCATTTTTGAGTTCCCAAAACTGACAATCTTTATTGTTATTATCTTGCCCCTTACTTGTCAGGGACAAGTCAGGGACAGGCAGGTGGGGATGATCGGGAAATCAGGTGGGCAGGGACAGTGCGAAGAGCGGGCAGGGCAGGAACACATGGGAACTGTAAACAAAAGCACATGGACGACACTGACAGACAGGGAGAAACACAAAAACAACAGCTAGGGGGCCAAAGTACTGACATTACTAGCTTCATCTGTTCCTGAATATTTGAAATATGAAAAATAAAAACTTAGAAATCCAGACAGAAAAAAAAAAACAGAAAACTGGACACCCAAATGCTTGGTTCGGCAGAACTTTTGTAAGTGTGGCCTCAGAATCAAACTTATACTGTATACACTTTATTTTCACCATGCATTTAAGGAGGAAATAAGCAGTCATGTTTCTTTTTTAACTTCCTGCCTGCTGCACCTGACCCTTCCCATGAGTTTGTCCTCACTGACCTCAGTGGAAAGCAAAGAGAACATCCCTCATTACACCGGCTCTTTTGTTAGACAGTGGTGTTTTGTTTTTTTTTTTCATTTTAATTAGATTGAAGCTGGTGGAGGGCAGCATTCATATCCACACTGGCTCTGACACCTTGTGTCATGTGCTCCGTGTGTAGACAAATGCAAAAAGGCTTCATTCCAATGGATTTTCTGCTGCAGTTTTCACTTAAGGGAATTGCATTTACATCAACACACTTGGAAGAGCAACTTACAAAACAAAGTAGGCGCGCACATAGACTAAGGCCTTATGAACAGCAGTTCACACAAAACACGTCACACCAAGTTTAATTAAACATGGCAGTGCAAATTGCAGTGCTTTGGTAACTAGGGTCATAATTGAAATAGGCTAGACAAAGGGCCACAATAATATGCCAATAACATGTCTACAATGCCAGTCCATAAATTCTTGTGTTTTCCACAGTCCTCACCTTGTGTCTGGAAAATTCTGTATTTCATTATCAGGACTTGCTGGCTGTGTTTGTTTGACAGCAACAGCACCTGAACAATGGTTCTGAGAGGAAAGCCAATAACCAGCAGCAACAAGATGTAATCTACTGACAACAACACCACTCATTCCAGGAATAAAAAAATGACATTCACTGGAGAAATTGTTGGCATGTCCTTTACATTTATTTAAAACCGATTTCTTTGCTATTTAGTTTGCTATTTTTGTTTGGAGAAGCTGTGGATTTTATTTCTGGCCAGAAATGACATTATTGTGTTCTCTCCTGTCACATAATGGAAATGGCAGGTTATCTATGACAGAGATTAAAGCTTCAGACATGCCTGCAAGAGGCAAACATTTCACACTAACGACATCATGCCAATTTTCCTTATGCCCTGCCTGCCATTCCATTAAAATGACAATAACAATGGACATCTTTTGCGTATTTCGTTTGGCCGGATATTAATGGCCATATGTATTACAGCATTAATGTAGTGGAAACATCTTGTATCTTCGTACCACGTTGGACTGTCACTGATACAAATGAAGCCCTGTTCGTAATTGCCCTTTTTAATTGGCATGGGCAAGGATAATAGAAACCACTCTTAAAGCAGATTTTTTTTTTTTTTGCTTCAGCTTTGACCTTTGATTTCCACTCGATTAGAAAGCAGGGTGAACATCAGAGAGACAGAGCACAGATAATGATCTCATTATTTCTCAGGTGCCAGGTATCACGCTTCCCCTTAAGTGCTTTAGACCTTGTGCGCTGTCCAAATCAGCACATCAGATTTATGCTCAGGCCAGCGTACACAGAATGGGAATGCACAAGCTCTCTCTCTCTCTCTCTCTCTCTCTCTCTCTCTCTCTCTCAACCTGGTTATCCCAGCTCTAGCGTGCACACAGAGTGTGGCGGGTGTTATGCAGGAGGGGGTGGGGTGGGCAGTCGATCTGGGCTGAGCTTGCCTTTGTCACAGAAGGTGAAGCGAGAAACGCCCCTAGCAGAACTGTGGCACTGTCATTGCCATTTAAGGTACCGCACTCGCAGCAGTGCCTGACCCTCGATTACGTGAGCACTCCATCAACGCCATGGGCAATAAGAAGAATGACCTGCTTTATCTGTCAGTGCTGTTGGCCTACAGTGCCTCCTCTCCTAGATGTGCATCCAATTCAGGTGTGCGTGGGGCGGCCCATGTCAGACATACAGTAAGCAGAGAGGAAACTTAGACAGAAGGAGGTAGCAGCAGTGGGTTTGATTAATATTTTCATTGTACTTTGCAGTTCATGGTCAAAACGGCCCACAGGAAAAAAACTGAAACATTAATACAGATAGAGTATGTATATCACAGAAACCAGCAAAAAAGGCAAGAGCAGGCTTCGTCCTGATGGGGCAGTATGCATATCCATAAGTATTCTGGAGCTGTCAGTCATTGGGTCACAGAGAGCTCTTCATTTGTTGGTACTCAGTGATCCTCTTTTTTTTTTTAGCAAGCCTTCATCAGCAAGTCTCCTGGGAAATTCCGGTGTACGGTAGCTGGGTTTTATTGAATTACTGTCAGCTACACAGTCTCTATCTAAATATCAGTAGCATACTCGGCCTTGTATACGCGTAGAAACACTAGAGATATTTACTGTTAATGAATTATTGAGCTGTCAACAGCAATGCAAATGCACATCAAGTAAATCTATGTTATCAGACAAACATTCCTATCACCTTTGTTACCCTACCTTGTCTTGGCTGCAACCAGGTTGCCTGGCCATCCTATGCTAACCACTACCCTCACTCTCCCTCCATCTGTGTCTGTCCCTCATGACATCCAAACAACAAGTGCTTCTGCAGCCTCACCCCTGACCATTAGCATTTGCCTTACTTCAAAGGATAAGCTGCCTGGACCATCTCTCCATTGTAAAACTCATGATATCCCTACCGTTCCTCCTGAAGAATGGAAAGGGCCGTTCATAGTCTGCCTGAGTCCACCATGCCATCCATCGACTGCAAAACTAGCCTTAGATACAAACTGATGCAATGAACTATTTAACTGTTAGCATTCCACTGTTTCACTGGAGTCATTTGACTGCCTTTTCAGGTTAGGATGGAATAATTTTTCATTTTTCCCCAACTAGCTCTGGGTTTCCTGTTTTTGACTCCCTTTGGAAACCACCCTACATTTAATGCTTTGTGAAAATTTCAGTTGTGAAAATGCACTCTAAAATGCGCTATATAAAAATTTAATTGGTTGATTTACACAGGCTTGTGATTATGCCATTCAATTCTGTCCAGGGTGCCATGCTGGTACTGCATACTCACACAGGAAGTATGTAGGTTGTATTTTCAGTACTGTCACCAGATGTTCCATGGGAAGATGGAAGTGCTTCAGACGCCTTGTTAAAAAAATAGGTTGACTATATTTTTGCCCAGACTACAAATCCCTTAAATATTCCCTTAAGGCTGTGATGTGCTCTGCCTTCTGAAGCACAAATCTACATAATCACCCAGCAGCCATACCACCCTGTAATTCTATCCTGCCTGATGGCTGAATAGTAGAAGTAGGGTTAGGCTTGGTTGGTACTTGTATGCAAGACTGCTGGGGGAACCCAGGTTTCTGCAGGTAGTGGTGATATATAGACCGACAGCCTTTTATATACCATCAGTTCAGTGCTCTGTGCTGTCTAATCTCTTCATGGCAACACATGCTCAAAATGCCCCCAGCTGGACCCCGCCTTATGAATATTCAGTTTAAACTAAACTAAACCACAAAGTTAACAGGAAACAAATACAGCTGTGATTCATCTGCTGCCAGATCACCAACTCAGCAAGACAGAGCATATCCTATCCTTTTTTTCTTGCTATTTTTAGTTATGAATATGCAAAAATCCTGTTGTTTGCACACATTGTTTGAGGTCGTGGCAGCAGTGCGTGTTTGTAGCATTGAAAAGAGAGGATGAGACATCCTTTATTTCTTCCTGGCCACTGTTGTTCTCTAAGTTGTGTCTCTGTCTAGCCAGTTAAAAAGTAAACAGAAGCAGAAAAAGAAACACACTCCTCATCATTCTGAAGTATGATTAGGAATGTGCCATCCCATAGTGGGACAGAACTCAGTTGTCTGGCAGCCTTTTGACAGTTGTTAATGCAAAGTGTGGCAATTTGTGATTGGATGAATCAGCTAAATAACACTATCTAATTAACGTTTTTAAGCTCAGAGACAGCTCTGAGACAGCTCATTCTAGCTCTGGTAACACAGCCCTGATGCTGTTGTAGATTTCTAGGAGCTGATGAGTGGGTGTGCATATATGGGAGTGGCTGAATGCAGCTCGGCAGCGCTGATAATGCAGGGGTTGACATCACAGTCTATGGCAGACTCGTGTACATAATAAACTCCACTACATCTGTACCATCCTCCACATCACTGTCAGAGGTCCTCAATCAGGTTCTCCTTCCATCATGAGGTCATAGACAGAGTTGTATGGTCCCACCTGAGCCGGCTGGGTTGCCACAGATCCTCCCCATTACGGCTTTCATCTATATAAAACCAGCAGTTTAGCGTTTTATCTTCAAGCCACCAGGGCACTTATTGCTTTAGAAGTTCCACAGTGCTTGAAACCAATAACACTGATGTTATCACCTCTATAAAAACCGCACAGACAGATGCTTTAGCACACAAAGACATGTGCACACACACACACATACATATATATGCATACAGACATGGACAGACACACACTTATACATTGACACGTATGCACACATACAGACACACACAAATCTCCCTTGCAACAGCTACCCTGCTACCTCCACTAAACATAAATTACACTCATGAGAGTTCCCAACAGGTGCCAAGTGCATATAAAATATAATGTTGAATGAGAATGCGAATCAGCCTTCCTATTTTCAGAGCCAGTTAACACAGTCAGGTCGAATTTAAAAAGGCACGGCAAGCCTTAATGCATAAACGGTGAGATGAAAACGGCAAATCTAATGGAGTCTGAGGCCATTTTCATTCTAGGGAATGACGGGTGAATCAATCTGAGACGTTAGTAAACCCCTCGCTCCCGTAAATCAGCTTATTTTACACATCTCGGGCTGCAAGGGTGCCACAGGCAGATTCACATGTGAAAAACTACATCTAATTTCCCCCGATGATTAAAGTGCAGGGCACGCCGGAGAATGCGCTTGTCTGTTCAGCTTGTCTCTAATTTCTCAGTCAGTGCCATTGCTGTTTTCTGTGTGCTCTTTGCATTTAAGCTCTGCAGCGTCTGTTTATCCAGGTTTTTTTTTTTTCTCCACTGTTTGGCTTGGCCCTGCTACTTCAATCTTACAAGCCGATCTGTATTTATACTACACTGGGCTGAGAAGAGCAGAGATCATATAAGAAAATGTTTAGAGAAACAGAGAAGCAAATATTGTAATTGAAACTAGTTTGTCTTGTTTGTCTTTGCATTTTTAAATTCATGGTAACATCTATCTGGGCTGAGAGAGAGAAAGGGAGAGATATGGTTTATCAGTGCATTTCATTTTCTCATAGAACTATGCTTTCTATTCAAGCAGACTGAGTGCATTTACTATGATATAATGGAGGTTTAGCTATAATGCTGACCAGAACTATTTCAATGCTTTTGATTCTTTAGGATCTTTTTTGCCTCAGCACTGCAAGGCATCTCTAACATTCTCTTGACAGAGTAGGAGCTGGTGGTTTCCAACACATTGAACTTGTTTAATAAGAAAAAAGGAAACCGTCTTATGGTCCTATATGGTCCTACATGGTCAATACATGCTACCTTGTTGGGACAGCAGTGTAGCATAGTGGTAAGGAGCAGGCAACTGCAAGGTTGCCGGTTTGATTCCCCGCTGGGTCACTGATGTTGTACCCTTGGGCAAGGTACTTAACCCAGAATTGCCTCAGTAAATATCCAACTGTATAAATGGGTAAGATGTGAAAAATGTAACCCATGTAACTTGCTCTGGATAAGAGCGTCTGCTAAATGCCAATAATGTAATGTAACCTTTGCAAAGGGGAACCCTGGCTATTAAATATTCTCAGTGAGTGATTCCTGCACTGTGAATTAGGATTCATGACAGAGAGAGATTGAGGCAGGTCGTGAGATACACAGAAACGTGACACCATTTCCTCAGACATTCACATTAATCAATTAAACACTACAGTGGGTCATACGTGGTTAAATGTGGTTTAATATGTAATATTAAAAATAATAAAAAGTATCTTAATAAACAGTGGATCACAGAAATTGAAAAACGGTTGAACAATAGAAAATTTAGTCACTCGAGTGAGTGGTAGGATGGGAACCTTTGTTATAAATGCAGAAAACATGGTTTGCTGCCAGTTGACAACTCTGTGCCACACACACACACGTGGCAAGCATGACTCATGCATTGATCTAGGGAGATTTTCAAATGTAAAGGACATGAAAGAAATGGAGTCACCCCAGCCAGAGAACAGAAGTATGTTACACATTTACCGAGACTAACCTGTGAAAAATTTGCTGGAACATGACAAATAGAACTGACATTCATAATAATTAGTGAAATTCATAGTGCATGGCTGTTTGACTGAGGTGTGCATGTGCCTGTGTGTGTGTGTGTGTGTGTGTGTGTGTGTGTGCGTGCATGTGCGGGTGTGTGTATGTGTGTGTGAGTGTGTATGTGCCTCTTTGTGTGCCTGTATGTGTGCTTGGGTTACAGCGTCATAAAGGAATACTCTGCTCTTGACAGCTTGCTAATGATGTTCCCCACTTCGGTGTAGGAATGATCAATCACACCGTTTCTTTTGCTCTTAGAGATAAAGACCCTTTCCATATTGTTCTGGAAGGACAACGCTTGAATGCATGAAAATATTGCACTAATAAAATATTTAATAAATCTAAACTAAATGAGGACATATATTAGCATTTGATTTATTGAAGGAAAGACCCAAATCGATGCTGGTGCACATATACTGTAGATATGCAAACTAATTAGAGCCCGCAAGGTAAGAAAATACCTAAACAAGAGTGGCATGTGAAAATTTTTAATGAGGACGTGAAATGTGAGCTTTATAGATTAAGATGAATGTCATCTGTTGTAGCCATTGCAATAGGGTGGTGACTAGGTCACATATATACATTTTTGTATATATATATATCTTTGTTGGAGTCCCTTTGTTGGACTCCAACCCAAATTAAGAACATCAAACGTGAACGTCATGCTTTGATTGTATGGAAATTCATATCTACTTAAGGATGAATATATGAGCAGCAGTGAGTAAAAGGGTATGTTGTAGTAGTAAAGGGATTCATGGAGCTGAGGTGAACACCATGAATTGATCAGCAGAGTTGCAGTTGTCCCAGGGACTGATTAAGGTGGATGCCAGAACTAAAACAGAAGAGAAAGAAAGATCTAGAATGCGAGAAATCTTCCTTGAAATGGACAGACCATGGAAAATCAACAAGGTCCTTCAGGTTTTACCCTTTTCCCTGGGGCAGTATTGCCAAATGCACATTAGTTGCAAGAATACAGGGAGCTAGGTAAACATCGAAAGCGGTGTAAATATCCTTTTTTAAGGAGTGCAGCCCTGTAGAAAAGTACTATTACCCTTGAGCCCATTGACCAACCAATGGGCTCTGTATCATGACCTAGCAGCCGTTATAGCATATATGAATGGGTCATTTACATTTAAGCCATACATCTCTGATGATACAAATTGAATATAATGAACATGTTATTGTTCATTATATTCATTTGGCACGCAAAGCCAAATGAGACACAGTTGTATAATATTGAATATACGATAACCTTTTCGGTGTTATTCTGTTTTAGAAGTGGTGTGCTGACTTAAACATTTTTTTTTTTATTGATCAAGGCCATTATCTCAGAGGCAGAGGAACAATCACGGAATCAGGAGAGGGGTGGCAGAGGCAGGAACAGGAAATGGTTTATAAATGGGGAATTTTTTCAGCTGCTCATTTCACTGTTTGATTTGAATGGAGGTGTGGGTTGGTTCATTTGGAGCTATTTGTGGAACTTTTTATGACAATGTAATCGCACTAGAATTAAAACAACCAAACCGAGGCCATTGTGTATTTCCTGGGGAACTCCCACTGCAGGTATAAATGGCAGTAAAACAAATATAATCTGCGATGTGAAACTTACATTGCAACACCTGTAATCTCTAGCAATCAATGGGGGAATACCAAAACTGAGGATGTCATCTTTCCCTCTGATTAGCTGCTCAGTTCTGCTCACAGGGTGTACAGGCCCAATGAGATGCAGTGATTCTGCGCTTTTGGGAAAAGCTTCTGACAGGGTGTCAACAAGCAGATCTGCGAAGACTTCCCCCTTTTTCTAATTAAAATCAGGCAAAGAGAAGCCAAGAAATTCCCTTTACTCACAGATTAATCCACTCTGTAACCGGAGGTAGAAATTCAGTTCCCAAGGTCAATTGGAAATATTGGCAAAATTTCTGCAAAGAGTGTTTGGCCATAACCTTAATTTAATTTTAAGATTAAATTAAAAATTACAGCACCTATAAAAAAGACACACACACACACACACACAAAACCTGCCTCACCCATTATGAGAATAAATACCCTAGAATTATAATTTTGTATTGGTACATGCTTTGTCTCTGCTTATACAGTACTGTACTATATGGCTCGTGGGAAAAAAAAACGAAAAATCCAATATAGTCTGACGATCTGAGTCGATCTGTGTGTGAAAGGACTAAAATTCAAGCATTCGATATATGGTGTTCTCAGCTGACCTTTCCAGCTTCCCAGATCAATAAAGATCTAATAAATAAATACATTAATAAAAAAAAAACGGCACTGAGGTGTGAAAGCAAAACAAACAAAAACACACAAAGAGGGAGACGTGACCTTGCGCTGACTGCTAAAATCTGGCCCAAGCCCGGAACACAAGATTCTGCAGGCTGGTGGTGGAGACCAAGCATCTGCGCCTTCCTGCTACAGCCTGCTCTGGGATTCTCAGAGTGAAGCCGTGGCTTTCCTGCGGTCTGAGCGAAATCAACGCATGACGAGGAGAGGAGGAGAGGCGTGGCGTCTGTGTCTGACACGCTTCCAGGGATCGGTTCCCTCCTAAGGCCAGTGTGATTACCGAGCCGACGCATGACTAGAACCTCCCTGGCGATACCTGGGCGAACAGGTCATTAGTTCCGCATTAGGGGCTTGTAACGTGATGTGTGAAATTAAAATTCAGGGATGACAAACCTTTTCGCTTAATCTCCATCCCTCCCCCCCACCCCCCTCAAATTCCACACCTCATCTGTGTCCCCAGCGCAGCATCACAGACAGAAAGCATAAGCTCATTATCCAGCAATGATTCACTCAGTAGGTTACAAAGATTGTGTCGTATTCAATGCCAACCCACATGCTGATGAGGGTCAAGTACGAAAGAAATTCATCAGGAGCCCCACTGACTCTCAAAAGGCTTCCGGAGAATTCTGTGTGCTCCAGGAGAATGAAAGGTAAATTTGAAATGAAAAGATAAATACGGGAAGCACTCTCCAGGTGAAGGATCCAAATCGCAATTTTTTTGTTTGTTTGTCTGCAATGGAAACTTGCAAACCATACCAACCAAACAAACCATCCTACATCATGTCTGAAGCGTGACGTGGAGGAGAAAATGACAGATGTTTTGAAGGGATGTGAAAACAAGGGACATGTCACACAGGAATTAGTCTCGTGAACAATTGCTGGTCATACCAATTCATTTGGTCATGGGAGCAGGTGAAAGTGAGGCAGGTGGGGGTGCAGGGCAGCAGTGTGTGTGTGTGTGTGTGTGTGTGTGTGAGAGAGAGAGAGAGAGAGAGAGAGAGTGCAAGAAAAAAGAGGGAGAGGGGGTTTGGGTCTAAGTGTGTGTATATGTTTAAGTACTGTGTGTGTGTATGAGTGTAAGTAGGTGTGTACTGATGTGGGTGGTTCTTGACCGTGATGGGAACACTTTCTGATCTGACTTTTCAGACTGCTGTCCCTGCCCTCTGCCATCAGCCTCCTCTCTCTTCCTTCCACTCCAGCCCTCCATCTCTGCCTCCCAGTCATCTGTTCCCCGTCTCCTGGGCCCTCTGTATCTTCTGCCCAGATAAATACTTGACAGAGGGCCGTCACACTCAATCTTGTCCCCCTTTTCTCCTCTGTGGTTGCGTGCTGACCCTTGTCATCGCACTCCTGCGCCTGGCCTTGTCAGGGTGTCTGTGGAATGTGTTTGCTTGGTATTGACAGAGCTGTGCAGTTGAACCACTGCGATAGGTACATATTTTGTTAAGAGATGACACATGGGTGACAAAACTGCCAGTTATAATTACTGTCTGTCAAAGCCAGATTTCTCCTTTTGTATCTTTAACTGCTTCCGTGGTTTTTCTTGAAAAAAAAAAAAAAGTATGTCAATGCATGGTAAAATATGAAATTCAAAACTAAAAACTGTTTTTGAAAATCTTCAAAATAGAAGCCATATGCTAAAATATATCAATTATTGTCACTTACGGGTTTCTAGAGGCATTTAACAGCAATTTATATGCAGACAGCACAGGCAATTGGCTAACAATACCTCATATTTCAATGTTGGCAGTCTGTCTCTGGATCGACTGGTCAAATATGTATAAAATTATAGCATAAAGTATGAAATATTATTAATGATGATGCACACAAGGCGCAGGAGGGGTATAAATCAAGTGTTAAAAAGACAATTTCCAAGAAGCAGTGCTGTAAGTTAACTGAAACCAATCTCCTCATCCCTTCAATAATCAGCAAGAAAGAATTTATTTTCCTTTCTTTAGTTTTTAGAAACACCTGAGATATTGGGAACTCAAAGAGTGTCATATTTTCTTTTAAATAAAAACCAATAAATACAAACCGTGTTGAGTTAAACATTAGTAAAATTAATATTTGTCAAACAGCAATGGCAGCATTTTCATGAATAAATACAGAATGGAATTCATTTAAGCCCATGATGACACACAAACCTGGTTATAAGTGTAAGTGACTAAGTTTAAAGTCATTTTTGAAAACATGACATGCATGACAGGCAGCACGGTGGCTCAGTGCTTAGCACTGTTGCCTCACAGCAAGAAGGTCCTGGGTTTGAAGGCCCGGCCGTCCCAGGTCCTTTCTGTGTGGAGTTTGAATGTTCTCCCCGTGTTTGTGTAGGTTTCTGCCGGGCGCTCCCACCATCAAAAAGACATGCATGTTAGGGTTAATACTCCTGTCAGTACCCTTGACCAAGGCACTGACAAAAGAACTGGTGTTAGTCCCCGGGCGCTGGGCTGCGGCCGCCCACTGCTTTGGATGAGTCAAATGCAGAAGACGAATTTCCCCATGGGGATCAAAAAAGTGTATCACTACCTGCCATGAGTACGCATGTTAATGACGTATATAGGAAACACCCTTACCCAGCCAGCGATGGTTTTATGCATAAAAAAATTCCCCTTCCACCCTTCCATGAATTAATTTCTCTGAATTTCTTTGAACATGAAACAGAAGTATCAACTGTCTTCAGTTTGGTTGTCTCTCAGCAGTGGCATGACAAAGAAGAAACAAAATGGTGATTACATCTAGTGTTATTTTCCTACATCAAACTGTCAAACACTCACATATTAAAAATATTATAAATTATTAAAAATAAATAAAGCCTCGGTTCAGCCACACAGGTTCACTGAATATAAACAACAAACCAACACACCTTTCTTCTTGTTGCATTAGCATTTCCTGTGATTATGGAGTTTGAGCTACCATTGCCTGAAAATTCAATTATTTTCTGTTTCACTTCCAAACTCACGGTCTGTCTCTTATGTTTTGTTGTGTGAAAACATCACTCAGTATGGGCCTTCCTTTTATCTGTCATTTTAATGAGTTTATTTTCTAAAAAAAAAAAAGCTTGTGAATTAGTACACACAAAGTCAAATTCAAGCTATGAGAGATTATGATTGTGAGATTGTGTTTCTGTTTAAAGATCTGTCATAAATCTGAATTTGTTATGAAACAATGGTGGTGGCATTTTTTCAGACTTGGAATGTCATAATGTCTTGGAATGTCATAATGAAGGGGTTACGTGTATGCTCACAGTGAACAGTGGTTCTGATATTCTTCAACTGTTCAGTAAACATATTAAACTAACACACAGTAAACAATTCACCATTTACATTTTAAGGAAAACATTAGTTATTAGATGATTATTCTCACATAAAACTTCCAGCACAATTACTGCAGTCTAACCTGCATATGGTTACCATTTGTGGTGTTCTGAAGGAGACCCTTCACTTGTCCCTGAAAAAACAGATTATCCAGAAATGTGTTTTACTAATGTGTGAATTGTTTCATATGAGATATCGGTGTAAATGTGTAATGGAGTATCCCTCGTCAACCTTATAATTCAAACCTACCAATAACTGATCTACTTGACTCAACTTCATTAAAAGCCAGTTAATTGTAATTGTTTAATTGCTGCCTGTGCATGTGAGGCCAGTTATTATGAACTGCACCTGCCTGATTAGAGGCTTATTAAATACAGATGTGTAGCTGGAGAAGAGAGACACTCTGTTTCAGCAGCTGACTTCATTTGCTGTGGCATGCTCAAGGCTGGTTCTGTTTTGTTGGTTTTTCAGATAAATTATTTGTTTTTGTATGAGTATTCTATTGTGGTTTTATGTGAGGAGGATCAGCCAGCTTCTTCACAGCTGTTCTTGTGAATACCCAGAAGGAAAGATGGCTGTCCTTGCCTGCCATATTTATGCATCCACCTGGAAAGCTTGCACATGTGGACTTGGATCTGCTTACACATATGAACATTTACATTTTAATTAATTTGCCATGAACCACTAACAGTTCCAGGAACATAAATCCATATAATAAGGCCACATGAAGAAGATGTCCAACCACACTTGAACTAAGTGTCAATACATCACACAGTTACAATGAGCTGCTGTCTGGAAAATACAGACTGCAAGTGCTACAATAATCAAAGTCTGGGATGAATGACCCTGCTGAGCCAAGCTAGTGAGTTATCTTCTTGCTTGTTGATATAGAGTAGCCATTTACCCAACTACCGGTTAGGATGCCATTGTCTACCACTATTTGGTGGAGGAGGATCAACCAAAGTGAGATGTGGGAAGGTTGTAGGAGCTGCAGTGTTCTGGGGGAGCTCCGGAGACACGGTCAGGGAAGCCAGGGGAAGGGGAACTGCAGGTAGTCCCTGAGGAAGCGGACAAGGTGCTGAGCTGAGTGAGTGGCAAGGAAAGGGTGCATGGCGGTATTGTTGAGGAAGAAACTGTAGGCTTTACTCACTGATGCTACATTAGTAAATGTTAGTAAATTGCCAAACTGTTTGCGCAAACTGTTTAGATGCACAATTAGAAAATTAAATTAGTTCACAGACACAACTGAGAAGTTAGGCCCCTGGCATCTGCACTGCTGTTTCTTTCTGCCAACATTCCAGCTGAATAGACAACGTTGTAATTACTCAGTGCATTTTCGTTTGTTTTTCTGTTTCTTTTTTTTTTTTTTATTTTTGGTCCTCTTTCTCATGTCACGCCAGCCCTGCCAAAATCTTAACTTTCTGGTCAGCCGCTACGCCAGGAGGTGGCCTCTGTAATAGCCGCACGGTAAGCCGTGGAGCTAGTCCTGCGTCACTGCAAATCCCCCCAGCTGCCCTGGCTTGGAGAAGAAAGAGAGGGGAAATGTGTTTGGAGTGGAACGGGGGTGGATGGGTGTTGGCCCTGGCTCATATGTCAGCTCACATACAGGCAGCGGCATGGGCACCGGCCACACCAGGTGTTCTCGAATGCCTTGAGGCATTCAGCGCACTGCCTTCTTCCGCTCCGAGGCCGAGGGCTAGTGCATGTGTCAGCGAGATATGAATACAGTACCGCAAGCATGATGAATCAAATTATTAGCCAGAGCTAACCCAAAATGATCTTGAAACGGGTGTATTCTTCTGAGGCCCGCAGTCAACAATGAGCCGTCTTGCGGAATTAAAATTTCAAAGGCAGAGGCTTTGCTGTATGCTTGGTTGGTTCAATTTTATGCTATCAGATTCGCTTCGTCAAAATCCATTTGAGATGAGAATGAACACTCCGGGATCTTTCCTGGGACACCAGGCATGCAGGCGAGAACAATGCTTCTGGCGGTGGAAAGAGACAGGAGGTGGGGTTGGAAGGTGGGGGTGTGGGGTGTGGGGGTGTGTGGGTGGTAGTTTTCCAAAAACCCCTGAACACAAAGGGAACTTGCCCAAATATTTAATAGGAGGGGGGGCAGACAGCTCTGATGCACATAGAAAACCATTGACATCTGCAGGGTTCATGGTTGAGGCAAGCTGTGTCTGCATCCACAATGGCCTTGAATGGCTATGTGGATATTGCAGGTATTCCTTATGCTCTTGATGCCAATGGCCAGTGATGCCACAGTATAGCCAATAAGATGATTTGTGCTCTATAGAAGCCATTTATAAAGCAGGGGATGGAATTATTGAGGGTTGCAACAATGCTGTTCCCTCACACCACTGGCCTCAGTGCCCTCTCTGTCATAACTGTTCTTGACAGTAACATAAAGAAAATTTCCATTCTACATGCTCGGTATGAAAAGTATGACACAACGTGTAGGTGGCTGTCAGTGTACCCCCTGTCTTTTATATTCCACAAACAGAACATGCTCAAAGTGGAGAGTCGAACCTTCACTAAGCCAAACGGAGTATTTCTGAGGCCCATCATTTCATGAACGCGCTGCTGTTCATGTGGTCTTATCATCTGCCCTCATGCCCCTTCAGTCTGTAAGTTGCTTTGGAAAAGAGTTGGCCAAATGAGTAAATGCACATTTAAAAGACTAGCTCAGGTAAGGGATAAATCCTGAAATGAAGCGCCTTTTCTGTGGGCATTATTTTCTTACAAAATACGCTGTCAGTAGCATAAGGACTAAAACAGATGTAAAGTTTGCTGCTTTTATGCCCTTCAGATGTTTCAAAAGTTCAAACGTAACAATTATATTGAACTCTGAGACACAGTCCATTCATCAAATTCAACCATTTTTAGAAAAGCATTTTCCCTCTGTTTTAACTAGGACACCGACTGGCGTTTGCAATTCTCTCGCTTTTATGATGTCGAAAAGCCAAAGCTAAAATAGAAAGCTCAATTGTACATCATCTATTTTAATACCCTGTCTTACTGGTTTGTGGAATATGGTTTGCAGGGGCAATATTATACAGAAACTTTCCCAGGCATCTCTGATTGATCCAGAGGAGGTTTATTTGAATTCACAGTCTATCCCATCCACTGTCCTTCTTACAACCGCATTGACGTACTCTGATCACAGTTCAAACATTTGTATTCTTCGTATCGGAACACGGGTACTGTATTGCACATAAATTAGCATACATTTCTTTTAAAAAATGAGTGATCTGTATTTCTTTAAAGCAGGTGCGTATGTTAACACAAGTTGCTTTCGATATGGCCATTCTCTACTTTGTTGAAGTTCACGGACGTCATCAGCGTACTAATTTCTGCAGCAAATGGGGCTGCATATAAGAGTTTGTGGGGGTTGAAACTACTGCACAATATGATCCAAAAACGAAGCTCAAACAAGGCTGCATAATTTATGGCATGCTTGCAATGGAGACCCTTTAGGTTGCAGTTCTGTAGTATTAAAGATGCTATGCAGTTAACATTCTTCCTCTTCTTCTTCTTATTATTATATTGGTGCAGAGTTGGGAGTCAACTCTGTTTAAATTCTGTTCATTCAGGAATTTAACTGAAATTCAATTCATTAACTGAAGAAATATTCATAAAAAAATGATGGACAATTTTCAGTTTTTTTTTTGTGAATTGATTGAAAGCAAACCGAATTGACCCCAGCTCTGTTATGGTGATTATGATGTCTAATGTAATTATTATGATGCAGGGAATGTGTGGGAAGAGTTATGAGTTGAAGGCGGAGGACTTGCACGTCCCATGGATTTATAGATTTTATAGAACTGTATGAGATGATACGGGGACAGCCATGTTGCAGCTGGTGGCATTAGTTTAGATGCAGATCATTTTCAGCCAGTGAAAATTAAGAATGGGATGTTTTGAAAAGGTTCCCTTGTGGTATTGTTTGTGGTAACACAGGATTGTTATCAGGACATTCCTATAAAACAGCCTCATACAGGAAGCATCATTGGTTAAGGCCACTCAATCACTACTCATTTTCAAATAATTAATGACTCTCCAGAAAACCTTAATGCATTTTAAACTCCATTTAGAAATGGATGTTAAATTTCTTTTACATGTTTTAATACAGAGATTTCATACACATTTTAATATACAAATTTTAAATATTAAATGTAGACTGTAATCAGTGGCTTACTTTAAGTATGCTGCTGATATTTTCTCAGAGAACAAACCTGGGTGCTTCTTAAGTGCTCCATTTGAAGCATATTTATTTTGCCTCTTGCCTCTCTGTCTCTTGGAAGGATGACACATTTCTCCTTCATTTCATCTTTTATCTTCAAGGGGCAGTGGAAAGAGAAGTGTGGGGGGGGGGGTGTCATCTCTCTGAAATGATCCCCCTCTGCCACAAGTGGCAGGTCTGCTTCAAATGTAATTGATGCAAAGCGGTCTTCTCTTGCGATGGATGTGCCTTACTGTAAATGTCATTCCATTTCCTGACTCAGACTGGCTATAATGTTGCTGATATTTCTGTCTGACCACAGCAGAGGACATGGGGAAGAAACCTTTTTTGTGCAGAATATTTGCCACCCTCATCATCTGCACCACAATTGGTTTTATCTCTGTGGTCTTGGTTGAGGTTTTATTTTTTTCAGTTTTGTACTGTGAATGCCAGTTGTCACTAATTGTGTGCTAATATGATGATGAACCTTCTTGTTTGCTGAGAATGCGTCCATCCTGTAGATTCTAAAGTCTCTTTTGCAATGTTATTGGGTGATGCCTCTGCTCCATATTTACTGGCATTTTCTTCTTCACAAAATTTTGGCCACTGACTGATGTAACACAGTTGGTTAACCCTGGTATGACCATACTTGTAACCACACTAGCATAAGGGAAAAAACACAGGAGGAACCATACCTGGGCCATTGAGGCTGGTTCCCACCAGAAAGCAGAAGAATGGTTCTGGATGGACAGCCAGGTAATAATAATACAAGTGAGACCGGTGATGTTTATACAGAAGTCCAAATCACTCCTAGTGATTTACTAGTTAATTCTGAATGCTTTGAGTGCATAAAAACACACCATTCATCATTCAAAAACACATTTTTAATGACACTGATTGTCCTAACTAGTCATGAACACTCCTCCATTAGATTTCCTCCTCTCACAGGCATTGTAAAGCGCCCATAATATGGGTGAGTCAAGTCAGTAGCTTCCACAAAGGATAAATAAATCCTTACCGAGGAACTTAATGCAGTAGACACTACAAAATAATACAGCTGAGAGAGAAATAGGTTCTCTTATTGAAAATGTGCACCAATATTAAAAAAGAAATAAAGGTAGCCAAAAGGCTCTTTGAGGAGCAAATCCCTAAAGATGTGAAAAGGTATTCCTAGGCTCTTTTTTCAACATTGTTATAGAAAAAGGAAAGTTAGAAAGGAAGTTAGGTGCTTAGTCGCATCACAAACAGGGAGGAAGTTTTGCTATGTAACAAAACAGATATTGAAGATACACTCAATAGTTACTTTGTTGAAAACTTCTCCAGGAAAAAGGTTACAAATACGCCTACAGTTATGTTTGATATCCAGTAAGTGTTAGATAATTTTGAAATAAGGTACTGTGAAGTACTAGAAAAATGACTTCAGAAAAATCAGCAAGCAGACATTGATGGTATATATCCGAGAGTGTTTTCTGTAAACAGAATACACTATTGGGCAGACACCTAGCCTTTGTCAGGCCACATTTGGGAGATGGTATCTAGGTGTGAATACTGTATGGATATAGAAAGTCTTGACAAAAGACAGAAAAAGGGCAAATATCATGCTGTGAAAAGGTAAATTTCACACCTTTTACACAAGGAAGTATGCAGAAAAAATGCATGGGACAGCTTGCTACCTTTTGTAGTGGAAGCAGAAACCCTAGTATTCAAGTATTCAAGACCAGGCTTGCCACAATGCTCGATATACTCAGTGCAAACTATTGGAACTATTGGCTTAGTTGGGCTAATTCTCATTAAACATTAAACCTCATGTCCTTATGAAAGTACAACAAAGGGATGAGTTTTGGTTGGATTGCAGTCATTTCCAAAGCCAGAGCAGAACAATATGTACATCAAACCATGCCAACTTGTTTGTGGGTGACTTTGCATGGTACTTTGTGTACAGCTCTTCTTTTATGTGATCAGTTAAAACATGGGGACCTTAGATTGCCATTTGTCATTTGGAGACATGTTGCATGGTAGAGATTCTCTGTACTGTTACTTAACAGCTGCCATCCATCTATAAAGTTTATGATAAATGTAAGCTCTGAAACTAATGAATCTGAATATTTCCTGTCATCATTACATTTAGTAATAAATACTATAAATATTAAATAATAATAATAAATAAATAGTAATAAATTAGTTACCTCCCTGCATAGAAAAGAGACTAATAGAAAGAGGCAAAATACAAAAAACATAACAAAAAGACAAACATCATGAGAGCGATATCAAACTTAGAAGAAAAAAACACAACGGGGTGAAAGATTTTAAGAAAAAAAGAGGTTATAAGATAAGGACCTCACAGTACAACAGTAACTGAAGATGAAATGAAATTGGCCAATGGCTATTTTATTTATGTATCTCAGGTGATGAGGTGCAGTCATACCCAATCCATATACTTAGTGCTTGAGGCCCAGAGCAGCACAGCAGAGCTGTGTCTAGACTAGTCTCTCTCAAGAGCATTTTAGGCTGTGCCTTTACAGTGTTCCTAATGAAGGCAACGAGCTGTGCCTGGGCTGATTAACGAGTCAGTTGGGCCGTCGCTGTCCCGGGTCCTGACAGGCTTCCAGGCTGCGGGAGACAGTGCCCAAAACAATGCACAGAACAGGGTCACATCATCAAAGGATACTCTTACATAGATTCTTCAGGACTGAAAAGTTGATTCTTTTGTATAAAGTTCCATATAATCTGTTGCATACCTCTCTCCTACTTTAAAAATGTAAGCGTTAGGCATTGGATCTGCAAGGAACCACTGTGGGGCCATAGCAAAGATCTGCTTTTCCAAGAAAGAAACTAGTCAAATGTACAGCATCGTATGTATATACGGTTTAGAAGCAAAGCTGGGTATGAAGGAAGACATCTTGTTTGCCCGTTAAAGTATCAAAATGACATTCAACGTTCAAAGTTTGTGTATTATATCATGGTGAACAGTCAGTTAAGTTTTAGACAGCACACTTTATCCCATTTAAAGGTTCAATATTAACATAAATGTGCTGAAAAACACAGATCCATACATGTACAACTGACATTGCCTAAATCAGCCTAAGTTTTTGGAAGTTGTTGCAAAATTAGAACAGCATACACAATGTTCTCCCAAATGCTGACTAGTGCATCATGCTATACTATACCTTTTAGCACTGTCCAGCTCCTGCTCTATTAATGCATCTGGCATGCCAATGTAAAAAGGGCTGCAGCCTCAGCCTCTTTTTCAGCCTAATGTGGTCACTCAATGAATAAAAGCTGTTGCTGTCAGCTTGTTCCAGCTAGTGTCCTGCCCTGGCCTGGATTTCATGAACTCTGGGGATTTCAGTTCTCTAGGGGCGGCCTCATGAAACAAAGTCATCTGAGCTTGCCAGTTCAGAGCAACGTACCAGCTAGTTCTTGATGACTCCAGATGAAGCCACAATATGCTTTAGAAACCCTTTGTAGCATGACTTGCTTTGCATTAGCATCATAAATGAATTGATGTACCAGTGCACCAAGGGTATATTGATACTACATCCTCAGACTCCCTCTTGGATCTACTATGGCACTTTATGTATATTACGTTATACAAGTATATGTATTTGAATATATATATGTATGTATATTATGTTACGTAATGACTCCCGCTATCAGTTATGAAACTGTTCATTTGGCATCTCTGCTCTTAGCTTAACCTTTTTGTATGCACTTCTGGAAGTCACTCTGGGTAAGAGTATCTCCTAGATCTAAATATAATGGGTAGAAAGCATTAGATATTGGAAACATCTTCAAGTCACAGGTTAGAGCTTTCTCAGGGCTCATTCCAAACTGTTAATTGTGATATTCGCATCTGTATTGACTGATATTCCATTTTCTTTCTCTGGTTGGTTATTGCTTTGGAAAAAAGAATGAAGTAAAAGTCCTAAAGTTAAGACAAAATAAAAACATACAGATAAATTGCACAAAATTCTTCAAGTAAGGAGCTGATATAAAATCCATATATCTCTGCAGTTTTATTGGTTTCAAGCAGAATGCATATAAATGCCTGAAGTCACAAATAGCTTGTGGATATTGGAGGAAAAAACCCATAAAAAGTCACTTTTTACCTGTTTTTGCAGCTTCATCACATTTCATCCATACTGGAGCAATGTGAAAAGCAGAGTTCTTTAAGTGCTTTATTTCAAATGAAGTTTCTCATTTCTATTTAATGTTTTTTTTAAGGCACCTTAAACAACAGAACACAATGAAAAGAAAGGTGGTGTAATCTTCAGACATGCCTGAAGCAAAACACTTCAATTAGAAAAATTAAGCCAGAGCTCAAATTTGCACATTATCAGGCTGTGCACATTATCAGGCTGCTTTGGGTGAATGCATAGTAGTAGGTATGGGGACCACTTTTAAGTTTTCATTTCAATTAAGTACTCATTCAGCAACCAGATGACAAAGGACTGAAGAACAAATGAGGAGAACTAAGGTAGAGATACAATCAACATTCATCCTTGACTTTGAATAAAAAAATAAATGGAATTGCATCACTGTTCAATACAACTACAATTTTTCATTTCTGGTGATCACTGAACTTTGATTGTGAAAAAAGCAGCACTTGTATTAAGCTGTGAGTTACAGTTGAGGATAAATGTTAATTGAATCCAGAACAGACAGTATTTCATTTTATTCACCCTTTTCAACCAGCTGGATTAATCTAGAGCTGAACACTCTTTGACAGCAAGAGCCTGGAGTATCATGGAATGGTGGTTTTCAAATGGGTTTTCATAGGTAATCACCTCAATGACCTGATTCTGTTCCATCTAGAAGCGATACCACCCTGTAATGCTCTCCTGTCTGATGGCTAAATCTATAGTAAGTAGAGCTCGGGATGGTAAGTACTTGGGTGGGAGACCTTCTGGCAATATCTGGTCACTGAGCAAAGTGGGGTTTTTGGACCAGTAGGGGGCAGGATAACCTTTGGACTAAGTGGAAAAAAACAAGGCCTCAGTGGGGCGACCGGCACACTGTGTTGTAGGAGCTGCTGCGATGTTATATTAAGGTTGATCTATTCTGACAATAGCAGCACAAACAGCAGTGACTTATTTGTAACCTTTGAGTATTAGATTTGTTAGACCAAAGGAGAAACAATGCTCTTTGTGAGCTCAACAGGATTCCTCTAAGTTGTATGGCTTCTGAGTGAGCTGAGAGATGAAGGCGTCATGAATCAGATCTGTGCTGCTGTGTATGAGCCAAAACCAAACAGATATGTACTTGCAGAGGAGTTTCGTCTGTTGGATTCCTGGAGGAGCAGGAATCTACACCGATAGGCTGTTGCAGGAGGACTGATGGTCTCAGTCAAATCCACAGCAACCATGTGGTGAATTATCATACCCTGCACCCAAAGGGATTACCACTATCACTGCCACCATAATAGATGATACCTGTACGCTTGAGTGAACGATACAGAGCAGGGCAAATGGGCTGCTTTAAATCAGCCGTTAAACCTGTGCAGCTGACCGAGGGTCAATGCTCATGTATCTGTCTTTAATCCAGCCATTCCCCTTCAGTATTAAAGTTCTTCTAATATACTGTATTTGCCAATAAAGCCATTAAATAAAAATAAAGTTATTTAACTAGAGAGTAGTAAAAATGATTCATAAGGTCAAACCAGTTCAGAATATGTTTGGGTTACAGGCAAACTTTCTTCTGCACCAATCACAATGAAAGTTAAGCGTAGTCAGGGCTTACCTCAGCTTCAGGGAAGGGCCAATAGGAGTACTGAGAAAAGGTGTGAAAGGTGAGGGGTCTGTGTTTAAGCATGTCCAAACATACTTGGGTGTCTTTGCTTATGCCTGCCTGTGACGGATGAACCCCTCTCTCCCACAGCTGTGAACACCAGCTCTTCCCCACAGGCAGTGCATCTGGGCCCAGGCTGGGCATGGTTGCCCTCCAACGCCTCTGTTTGTTTCCTCAGTGTTATTAGATGATATTTGTCATTCAGTCAGTTCCGCAGTCAGATGTGCAATCATTCCGATCTTGGAATGATACAGTACATTAAAAACCAACACATTTTTTCCTTCTTTAATTTTTGTGGTTGAGGTTTGTTCAGTTCAGGATTACTTTAGTCATTGCTCTCGCAGTGGGATGCTTGCCCAGTTTTTTTCTTCCAAATTTTTTCCAGGGTTCTTAAATTTTTTAGAACTCAGCCCACCTTTTTCAAAATTTCCCTTGATAATTTTTGATTACTTTTTTCTTCCTCTTTCTCTGTTTTAGAAACCTGTGGGTGGTTTTTAGTGAACGGTGAAGTCAAACACTGGAAAACTTGACAGGTTGTTATCTGCTTCTGCATTGCTGTCAAAAGTGAAGCTGGGACAGTACTGTAATACAATGAGTCAATTACACATCATAATCTGAAATGTCTTGGAGCACCTATATTATTCCTGAAGAGTGGGTTCAAAAGATAGCAAATGCCCTTCTGCTGAGACTAAATTGCACACCCGCCCTCTTCACACACACACACACACACACACACACACACACACACACACACACACACACACACACACACACACACACGCACACACACACAGTGTGGCCTATATTATAGCCATGTGAAAGACAATCACAAAAGAGAATCTTACCCTTCTGTTTAACAATGGACTCATGCAGACACAAAGTATTAGACTCCCTAAACCACAAACATCAGGTTCAGCAGATGCTCCTGCCTGTTGGAATGGGAGACTTGTGGCTGTGAACTAGACATTTGACCTTTAACCCATCCCTGGTGGATTTCTGACAGCCCTTGTTTCACACTGTCTTAATGATTATTAATGCAGAATCATTTTGAACCCATCAAAAAACAAGGTGAAAACCAATGAGAAAAGGAAGACAATCTTTTTTCATCATTAAAAAAGTATAGTGTCCAATTTGTTTCAATTGATTTTCATTTTATCTATGATCAAAGCTCCAGTCTATCACTTTTGATAATCTACCTTTACTTTTAATTTACTATTTTTCAAACTTCAATGTATTCCACAGAATCTCTTACATCAAAGGTGCTATTTATTTTTAAATGGGTAACTGGCATTAGAAGATAAAACTGATTCCCTGATGTGAATATATGAACAGTCTAAATGATTTATGATTTAATTTTTTAAAATTTTTTTTGCTCTTGTGAGGGCCTGAATCTTATTGTGATAATGATATTACTAATAATACCAATAGCAATACCACCATCACTAATAATAATAATAATCATCATCATTTTAAAATTGGAAAAAACGAATTAAAAAGACGTCAGACATGGTCAACTAGACATTGTTTTCATCCCCATAAAATGACTGACAGATGCAGGGCCTTAGCAATTACATTGTTCACACCCTTAAATCTTCTTTCCAGAGGAGGTCGCAGTATAATCTGCAATCTGCAGCCTACACTGAGGCATCATATTACTTCACTACGGTGGTATTTTACTTCCTTCTAATCTGACGCTGTCATTGACTTCTTGTCTGTGCCACCTTGCGACTGTAGGTCTATATTCCTTTATAGATATTTAGTGTCCATCGGCAGTCATTTTACTTTGTGTCATGCGGTTAAGCATCACGAGGCGATTTCCTTGCCGAGACCATCATACTGAATGAGATGTTATTGACTGATTGATAGTCAGAACGATTAAATGACCCACACGAGTGAGCACTGCATCAGAATTTATAGACGGCCTCATATTGGGTGACACTTATATTGATTGATCAGCTGTGGTGTTTATTCACTGCTAATGGATTATGGGTCATAAAATATAAGGCCTCACTGACCTTGAGATATGCTTCTAAATGGTAATTGATGCAGTGTGGTACATGGATGTTGTTCCGCCCCAGGACAGATAATATAAAACTTTACTACTCCATAAAAATATCAATAACAGTAAGTCAACAGAAAGTAAAACATAGGTGGAAATCAAGACATCTGTTGCATTACATCTGTTATATAAACCCACACTATGAACTGGTTAGTTTGGTGCTTATGAGCATGAAATTTTACATACCATACATTTCATAAAAATATTGCTACACACAGAACATGAAAGGAAGATATGAGCTGCAAAAAGGAGAGAGAAGAGAACGGTTCCTTCCCTTTGGATTGTACCATGAATTTATTTCTATTTGTACCAGAAATAAGACCCCATCGCAAACATACAAATTGTGATGGATATTATTTGCATACAGTTGAATGATGGGTCTATAAATAATTGTACCGAGTGGATATAATCCTGAGGTCTGACTAGAATATATGAGGTGGATGTCAATGCGATTGCAAAATGGATTCAATTCCCTTCTCTTTTTTGCCAATTCATAGAGACAAATTCAATAAAAGGCACTGTTTATCCACATGACATCCCCCTGCATCACAGTATGTATGCTTTCAAACTCTATCAAGCTCATTGGAAGTGATGCAATTTTACATGTGCATCAAATGCAGAAAAAAACAAAATCATAAACCTCATGTTTCTTGTATGTGAAACAACACAGCACCTTCTCAAATTACAGCGAGATCAGTTTTAATCACAGCTGCAGTGCTTCTTCTGTTCACAGGATACAAACGATGGACTAGACAGCTTAGTTTGGACTGGCTGTCAGAGTAAGAAAATCACTTATACAGAAAGTGCATGTATGTGCTCCCAAGTTGGGTTTAGAGTTACAATAGATGGCACCATATTGATTTTATATTTCTCCATGAAAGGAAAAAAAAAAACAAATAAGCTGTTTTTCCACTTTGCTGCAAGAAATTTCTGATGGCACAAACTGTCCACTGTATTGCAAACACAGCATTAGAGGGCCTTTTGAAGCTGACCGTCTCATCAGAACCACTGATTCATTTGTCACAGATAGCTGGGCATCTGCAAGGGGACTGTAAAAATAAGGCAGCATCTTCGTAGGGGGTTGCAGTTCTGGGGGTTTGGGGTGGGGTGGGTCGGGGGGTAGAACTGTCCTGGTAGTGGCGCATGGTCCTTGGGGTGTGAGCATGCTGATGACTTCCAAGGTCCTCGGGATCCCCGTGTGAGGGGATGGAACGGGTAATGGATAGTCCCTCGCTCCACTACCTCATCGCTGGAGTGTGAGAAGACGCACTATAGGCCCTCCCATTGTTGGACACTGTCTCCTGGGAGTACATGGAGAGAGAGAGGTGGGGAGAGGGAGAGAGAGAGAAAGAAAGAAAGAGAAAGAGGAGGAGGAAAGGAGAGCATTGGAGAGAGAGAGAGAGAGAGAGAGAGAGAGAGAGGGAGGGAGAGACAATGCAGTTCTGTCCTTGGCAGCTTGGGATGAGCTGCAAATGTCACATCAGAATGAATAAACCTACTCTGCTGAAGTGGCATGTTTTGCCGCCCAAACAGCACCCCCCACCACATCACCCTGCCTTGCCCTGATCCCCCCACCTCCTTTCCCCACGTGTGATCCCCTGCGGGGTCCTGTATTGAAACAGACAGAGCGATATTTAGTCCTCAGCACTGCTATGCCCGATGTGACAAATGTCATTCCAAGCTCACTGTCCCCTGTCACGCGTCCCAGTGTGTCTCAGAGTAAATCTTCCACTCTCTCTCTCTCATTCTCTCGTGTGGCAGGAACAGTTACTGTCTAGCCTCAGTCTCACGCGCCCCTCATGCCCTGTCCTGTCAGTCAGCTTTCCCTGGAGCCCACAACCTGTTCTTTGGTATTTCGCTTTCATCCAAGAGCAGGGAGTCTGTCTGTGCACTGTGCCTTATTACCATCGCTCCCAGAGACAGACTTAGGGGGGTAAAGAGCAGTGTGTGTGACTTGCATGGCTCTAAGTGTAGATGTGTGAATGGATGTGTGTTTTTGTATGTGTATGTATGTGGGTGGGTGTGTATGTGAATGACAGTGTACTTTTTCTATGACAGTGTACTTTTTGAATTTCTTTTCTTTTTCTTTTTCTTTTCTTCTTGTGTGTGTGTGTGTGGGGGGGGGGGGGGTGCAACTCACAGACAGTGGCTTATCTACTAAAAAAGGTAAATAAACATTTAAATACATGCTTGAAATGATATTTTACAATGAGTATTGTGAGTTATGTGAAATTTCAATTATCCATGCTACAACTGCCCTCCATTAGCCAGAATAATTATAAATTGACTGTAATTGCATCACTATGAAAGGGCAGAGACATGGCTGTGAATGAAAGGTTAAACTGATCCAGTCTGAAGGAGTGATCTTCTCTCAAGCAGAAGGGTCAGAAGAACAGGGGAAGAAAAATCCTCAGTGTAACACCTGCAAAGTTAGCGGCCCAATAACACCACCTCGTTCAAGGTCTTCTGAGGTTGCCCAGTTACACTCCACTCTCAAGCACGGCTTCTTTGGTGCCGGCAGAGAAAATTGTGAGGAGAAACCGAAACCAAATTTATTGAAAATACATTTTCACATAACAGCGGAGTAGTACCGTGGCCCTGATTCAAGTGCCAAAGACCCAGAGCAGAAAGTAAATGCTGCAAATGCATGAACTTCAGGCATCAGCCCTGGAATACCATGAACGAAAAAGTCATGTGTAAAAAAACTTTATCTGGAGGAGTACCATTCTGCAGGCTAGTCACTGCCTGTTCCGTAATGCTATGACTCTGTTTCCCGGATGATTGGATACCCTCCCTGGTGTGGATGTTTCACACGTATCTGACACCATGCCCTTGTATGGCCCCTGCATCCCTCACTGAGGCATCTGGGGCTTAGCGGCTGTCAGCGCTCCTGTTGTCCGACACATCTAAGCCGGGAGTTTTTACGGAGGGGCCACCACAGAGCACATCCCCAGGTATCAGAGAGAAGGAGGGAGGGAGAGAGAGAAAGAAAGCACGAGAGAAAGACAATTTTTCCCAGCATCTGAAAAATTCTGTTGAGAACAAGTGAAAAAATGGGTGGCCTGGCAGCTAAACAGGATTTCTCTTGCCATAACCTTAGGGACAGTGGGTAAGCAAGCAAAAAAAGGGAAGATATATACATATATATATATATATAGCTGTTTGTATTGATGTCTCTTTAACTAAATGCTGTGCCAACACAGGTTTTTTATTGTCATGCCAATATAGCTCCATTTGAATCTGAAGAGAAAAAAAGGGAGACAGAGACAGAAAGGGGGTCGAGAGAAAGACAGAAAGAGAGAGATTGGTGTAGTTAAAGCAGGATTTTGAAGTGCAATTTCACGGCTGATGGGGCTTAATTTTGAAACAAGACCCTTGGATTGTTTTTGGCCGTAGGTAACTAGGAAAAAATGAAACCCATCTAGTTTAATACGGTTTGACCCAAAGAATTAAAACAGTAATCACTTAGGCTTTTTGTGAAGGAAGACATGAGCAAATGTGCTTCGTGTGAGTTCAATATTTCTGAGCATATTGTTTGGTCAGCAAAAAGCACACTTAACAGGCTTTATTTTCATGGGGAACAACTTTTTATAGGCAGTGAAATTTTAGTTAATGGTAAAGAAAATAACATGTTTATTAAAAGTTTTTCCAAAGCAAAACTTTTTTACATCAAATGCCAATCCCAACCCAAATCCTTATGAAGAACAAAAAAAGTTGAACCTTGTCACAGCGAATGCAGAAAACATTTGCAAAGTTTGACGTGACTCCCCTCTGGCGCAGAGCAGGCTTTTAAGTGCAGTGAACTGCAGTGCCCGTCTCTCGTCCCTCTCTGACGCTCCCAGAAACCTCTGTTCATGAGCATCAGAGTCATCCGTATGTTTGAAGGAGGGTGGGATGGTGTGTGTGTGTGTGTGTGTGTGTGTGTGAGGGGGTTGGGCAGTGTGCTACAGTGTCCTGCAACAGTGTTTTCTGACACATTTCCTTCACCAAAAAACACCATGTAAAGAAAGTACATGCCTTTGAGTCTGGAATGACAGACACTCTGCTCTCTCTATCCACAAAGAGCAACTTCAGCTTCAAACTGACATGCATCCAATTCGTACCCTTACCCCAACACTCCATAACCCCTGAGCATCAATTACACATGTACCCCGATTCTGCAATTCTATCCCCACATACCATATCAACTAAGTCTCAATTTGACATGTAACACCCCCCTCCCCCAAGCCAAGGTAATTAATACTTATTTAAACTTTTCATTTCACTGCAGCATATGTGGGTTTCTTTTGCCTTTCATTAACCTCTTGTGTGCATAGTTCTGTCTCTTTTGCCTCCCACACATCACTGTCCTTCTGCAGCTGAATCTGGCTGTGCACTTTACATCTGACAGATGACTAAAAAAAGCTCCTCTCTCTCTCTCTCTCTCTCTCTCACTCTCACTCTCTCTCTCTCTCTCTCTCTCTCTCTCTCTCTCTCTCCAAGGCAAATACACTGCAGTACTGCTGACACTTTTCAGTTATGAATGTTTTTTTTTCCACTGTAAAAGGTTCATCATGGTTGACTTTCAGCTGAGGTTGGTCAGTTTACAGAGGACTGTTTTTTATTGCACTCTTACAGAAGCTTTTTGTGGAGGCAGGAAGATTAATCGATCCAGCTTACAGGCAGTCTACAAAAAGTACATCTTTAAGCCTTACATTTCAGGACTGATCTGTTATGAGCACAGTTGCAGTTGATATATTCCTAGTTCATACAGAAAGGACTGTATGTTTTCCCACAGCTTCAATACCTTGTCATTTTATAAGTATCATGTTAGGTATTTATAAGATAATGTATGACTAGTGATAAGCTAACTTGAAAACATGCTCTGAGCATCACAAAAAATGGTCTCTGCATAATGATGGAGCTGTTAAAACTATGAAACAAACATGGAAAACATGGCAATGGTCATATTAAAATGGTCACAGTATGTTGGATAAAGTTTTCCTTGACCTTGACTACCTTGTGTGGTGTGAAATGAGAACCCTAGTGTTCACAACTCATTAAAATGTTCACAGAACATAGGATGTTGGGCAAGGTTTACCATGACCTTGACCTTCACCTACCTTATGTGTCCTGAGATGTGAACCTTTAATGTGAGAGGCCTGTTCAGAGGTGCTAGCATCACTGTGTAAACTGATCAGTGGTCAGTGCACTAAGTAGTCTTACCTGGCTCGCTAGTATCATTCAAATCCTCTCCTCTCCTGATGCAATCCTCTACTCAGGCTCAGATTTGATCTAACCATGCTGCCCCTTTGCCCCTGACCCAGAATAACACAAGTGTACAAGAAACCTCACATGAGTGAGGCTGAACATGGAATTTTTTGGACATAAAGAGGGTTCACAATATGGAAACGAGACCAGGGAAAAACCAGGGCAGACTAGTCAGAAAATGGAACTGTACAGTTGTACACCATGCATTCCTAAAATGTGTGCTACGGCATAACAGAATAATGAGGGCATCCATGGAGGCTCGCTAGGAGCCAGGTTCAAGCCTGCGACCTTCACAGCCACATGGCTCTGCTAACACGCTGTGCCAAAAGAACGCCATGTTCCAGAGGGCTGTCCTTCCATTTCCAATGTCACCTCAGCCGTACGTGAAGGCCGTCTGATTCCGAACCCTGTTCGCCACTCCTCATGGACATTAATAAAATACACGTTAGAAAAAAATCTCAGGTATTGTGCTTAAGTATGTAACCCCAAAAGTGTCCCATGCATTTGTGAAAAATAACATTTTCAAAAGCGCAGTTCACATGGACTGCATTGCCAGGTCCCTTTCGAGTGATCCAAAATACTGCTCTCTCTAAGCGTGACGAAATTAGCAACAATCACCGCTAAGCCTAAAAGAAGCATGTGTTGACTTTGTCAAGGGACTGTGAGAACAGCAGCGTAGTGCTGTTCATCACTGAGTAACAGACTGTGTTATGCATTCCACCTCAGCACCCATTATGTTTGCCAGTGAATAATGCATGATTCGCTTGAACATTTCAGGCACACCAGGTTTCATAGAATAAGAAGAAAACGAATCACAGATACATTTTCTGAGCAGATTTTTTTCTAACCCAGATGAAAAAGAGCAAACATTTTGACCTCAGGAAAAATCATTACAGTTTAGATATGCATTACTCCCAGCAGCTTTGCATTGGAGAAAAACAGGGCTTTGTTTAGCAGGGGTTTTTTTTTTCAGTGGTTTTCCAGATCTTGGCTTGATTTTTGTGGAGAGAAGAGGAGTGCAGATTATCTTCATTATCTGCAAGGGGACAGCCACCCTACCCCTGCCCGTCCTCGACCTCTCCTATTTTTTTTTGAAGACTTTTTATGTCTAGACAAAAAAAAGTGATATCACAGCAAAAAAACAAGCTTAAAGAAGTTTACACAAGAGAAGAAAATCTATAAATGTCATGAATATATTTTGTTTTGTTTGTTTCTTCTGAATACTACTATCGTACTGAATCTCTTTTGCAGGGAAGAGAGTTTCATTGCAGGCAAAAAAAAAAAAAACAACAACCGTATCTTTCCATCAAGTAACCTGTGGGGGCCGCAGAGGTGAAAAATAGAGCTGAACAATCCTATTTGAATGAAGCGTTCTCGCAAGGGGAAAGCAAGGTCGCTGCTGTCACTTTCCCAAAATACCAGCGATAACAAGGTGCGATACATCTTAAAAGCGAGGCAGGGCAATGGACTGGCCTGGCCCCCGCACTGAGCGGCCAACCACGAAAGAAGTATAATCACTCACCAGCCCACCAGGGAGCCCTGCCCGATGTAACTGATGAGGTTTGCGGCGAAAGAGTCACCTGCACAGTAGGCTTCACTTCCCACTTTTTAGGCTGGCATGAGGTCTCTTTTGATGCCCCCAGAGGAGCTCTCAGCAGCATTGGGTAAGAGTCCATTCTACTTTTTACAAAAACAGCTTGAGTTGCATCCTACTCTCTCCTATTTTTTTTTTTTTTAAACATTTTTTTCCTCCGAGGTGAATTTTTAAGTGAGTGTATTTCCTCACAGAATGGAATGGGGCATTTTCAGTTCAGATGCATTAGAGGAAAGGACAGCAAGCTGGTATTAAGCATTAACACATCTGTTACATTAGTGCCTGTTACTCCAGTGCATACTGTATGCGTCTGTGACTGTACCCCATTGCAAGACTGTTTTACCATGCTGTTCCATGGGTTCATGGATATCCACTATTTGCTCTTTGCTCCTCTGAGGGTTGGTCTGGTCATTGTTACATACAGTACAACAGTGTTTTCACTGGACCCATTGATCTGTCTAATCTCAGGATCTACATGTAAAGCACACAAGGACAAACACACACTAAAAGTCTCTACACAGCATAGCAAGATTCTGTTTCATTTTTGGTAGAAACAATTGACTGATAAACATCTACCATTTTACATATTCTACTCGATTTTTCACTCAAGCTAATTATCTATGCATTGTGCTAATAACCTTTCATTTTGCACTGTCAAGAAAATACATGTTTCATCCATCCCAGTAGGAATACCTTGAATGGAAACATCTGTTTTAAATGCACCGTTACCTCCTCCCCCTGCTCTGATTAATTATGAGAAGATATTAACTAAATTTCACAAAAAATGTGCATCCCAGATGTATGCAGAATTTGCAGACACAGACACACAAAAGACACCCAAAGCTGTGTGTCAGAATATTTTTAATGCACTCTGGAGAAAAGTGCAGACCTGATGAGCTTCATGCCTGGCATTTAAAAGGCCAGGAGTATTTTTCCTCCAAAATAGAGAGATAGAACTGATTCGCTTGTGTGACAGGTTCTATCAAGAGTCCTAGCGTGTCTTCCACTATTCAAAATGAAAGCAAAGTTCTCAAAAGAACGGCATTATAATGAAGGGCTAGGGGTTATTGCTGAGGTACTCTGGGACTGTATTGGGGTGATTCTACCAAACCTCAATCCAGGAACAGGAAATGCTCAACCGACACAAGCAAACAAGGTCTATGTTGAAAAGGGAAGCCCGTATTTAGTACAGGTCAAAAGTCTGGACAAACCGATTAATTAATGGGAAACATGCATTCAAAGACATTTTGATGTAAAGACTTACGCTTCAATGTTTGAAATTTACTTCTTAGACAACTATAAATAGTGAAGTTGATGCCTATCTACATATTTAAAAAAAAAAAGATTTTAATTAAAAAAAAATATTTTTGGCTACTTTGAAGAATATAAAATATCGTTTTGGTCATTGCATAATTCCATTTGTGTTATTTGATAGCTCTGATGTCTTTACTATTATTCTAAAATTTGGAAAATATAAAAATAAAGAAAAACTCTTCTATGAGTAGGTGTGTCCAAACCTTTGATTGGTACTGTATATATAATTGGTGTAACAGACGCTATCATCCAGAGCAGCTTACATTGTTTATATTTTTAAACATGTTATCCACTTATACCTGAGGGGCAGTGTGTATGTGTGAGTGTGTGTTGTGCGAGTGAGAGTTCAGCAGCAGCTGAGAGCCAAAGCAAAGTGGAGCTGAAAACCTGTGATCAAACATGACGGTGCCGCGTACCTGCCTGGAGTCGATGTGTTTGGCTACATGCTGAGGAGGCAGGACACGGGCTGATGTCACACTACGCTGGGGCTCCGGAATCTTCTGTCACATTACGCTGGGGCTCCGGAATCTTCTGCTGCAGTTTCTGCCTCTGTTTCGTTTCACAACAGCAAATAAGCGTGCTGCCAACACTGAGGCTCAAAGCAGACCACTCTCAGCTCCTGGGCCTGCTGATCTGTGAACATGGCTGTCTCTGCCGGAGATGCAGGGAGTGTGTGTGTGTTGTGGATGCAGGTGTGTCTGTGTATGTGCATGTGCATGAGTGTGTGTGTGTGTATGTGTGTGTGTGTGTGTGTGTGTGTGCGTTCATGTGTGTGCGTTCATGTGTGTGTGTCTGTGTATGTGTTTGGGTGCATGAGTGTGTGGGTGGGTGTCTATGTATATGTGTTTGTATAGAGTGTGTGTGTGTATCTGTGTATATGTGTGCGTGTGCAGAAGTGTGTGTGTGTGTTTGTGTATGTGTGCATCAGTGTATTTGTGTGTATACACATACGTGTGTGGGTGTGTATATGTGTGTGTGGATGTGTGTGTGTGTGTGTGTGTGTGTGTGTGTGTGGTTGCATGAGTGTGTGTGTGTGTGTTTGTCTACCTGTCTATATGTGTGCGTGTGCTTAAACATGTGGGTGTGTGTATGTTTGTCTGAGTGTGTATGTCCATGCATCTGTGTGTGTCTGTGTGTGTGGGTGTATACGTGCTTGTTAGAGAGATGCGTTTTACATGACTTATCTGCATGTTCCTTGATGCTGCTGTCTTTAATCTATGGGGGATTCTCCTCCAGGCCAAGCAGGGGGTCTCTCATCTGCTTCACACCCTGTGCCCTATTCTTCACCTGGGCGGGGCCACACACACGCTCCTCTCCCTTGGAAATCAGGTAATTGGCATGATTTGCTCTACAGGAGGGTGGTCCGCGTATAATCACCTCCACTGCCCCCCCCACCAGCTCCTTCTCTTGCTGCCATTCGCAGAAAAATCTCATGATTTGTTATTTTTGTTGATGTCTCTACATGCGAATGCAATCGCAGCTGTGCATCAAACTGAGTCTGACCACAGAGCCGAGGTTTTGCCATTTGCAGGGCGAGCCTAGGCGGTTGTTCCACTTCAGAAACAAACAAATGTACATCAACAAGCTCATATCAGATGTGATAAAGAATTATGTGATGTTAGTCTTGAGAATTTTTGCAAGAGAGTGCAACTGTTTTTTTAGTACTGATTATGCTCTGTAAAGAGGAATTGGGCTTTTGAGTAAAAATGCTTGTCTAATGTGACATGTGCCAGGTTTTAGCTTGTCTTAGATAGGCTATACCCAATTAAACTGAGATCTTCATTTTAGCTGGCTGACCCAAATAGCAGTAAATAGCATGTCTGCAGCCTGTCCAAAACTAGGATTTGGAGCTCATTACTATGAGGTCTGCATCTTGTGCCATGTGTTTTAGTTAAGCCATTCTCCCACAGTCCTGCACAGATGGCCTACAGTTCAATGGAAGATTTGGGTCTTTATGTGCAATGTTGGATTCTGTGCAAAAATATTTTCACAGTGAGGGGGAGATAACGATCAACAATGCACTTCAGGTCCTCGCAAAACCGTGAACTGCGTTGATTTCCATCTCCTTTTGATACGACCACTTTCAATCTGCTAACTGTGTGTAAACACCAAGCCTGAAGGGTAAAGGCAAAGCTCTATTCAGATATGACAGAGGATTTCATATCTGACATTTTTTCAACTGAAAGGAGTACAAAATACTCCATGAAAATAAACATCCATTAACTTGGCCTTGAAACACTGTTTTGTGTGGGTGTATGTTGCAGTCAGACATGAAGGTTCTCCATAAGGAAATGAAAGTTACATACTAGGAAATCTTGCCTGTGCCTTGTCTTATTATCAGCTCCTCTACTGTGTAAGATATATAGAGTTTTCAACATCTATGAGCCCCAACAACAGCATAATCCCTAGAGAGAGACAGCGGAAACACAGCTTCTTTGGAGCATGCTACCGGCCCCCTGGAGGCAATGGGAGGGATGATAGGAGAGTCAGGAGGTCTGTGAAACAGCTGATTTTACTGTGACATTGGCTGTGTGTCTGCCCAGGCTAAAGGGATCAGAATGGCAAGAGTTCAAATGGTTAGTGAATGTCAGAGGAACAGAGAGCTTGGAGAGACTCTCGCTAAGACGGGGGGTGCACAGCTCCAGCACTGAAAAGCCTGAAGTGGCTGGATTGCAAAGGGTTCCTGGTGGTGCAACAAATTGGCACCCGCCTTTTAAAAATGTCAAACACCGAGGATTCAAAAAGCGCTAAACCGTTTAGGAAAATGATTTGGCTGATTTAAAAAAAAAAAAGAAAATAAAAATGAAACCGCAACGCTCTTCACGGCAGCTTAAGTTCAATTTTTTGCTCAGATTCCTTCATCCAGGCCAGCACCAAATGGCTTCAGCTTTGCATACAGATACAGTGCCAAACACATTTTATGTGTGTGGTAGTTAAGTGGAGCAACAATGGTATGGTGCGTTTACCTTGTTCAAGGGGAGAACTGCAGACCTCTGCCTGTTCCAGCTGCTTGACGAACTGCAGTGAATGTCCACTTTTCCCATTCACACCGTAGGAGACCTCTATCAAGCTCTTTACACCACAAAGGCTTCTAATGATCCAATTATCCTATTGATTTAGTCATTTCGGTGATTGGTTCCAATGCTCGTCCTTTGAACTCTTGACGATCTGGAGAGAGTAAGCGACCAGTGAACCCTTTCGTAAAGCAACGTCCTCTCAAATCAGCCAACTAACCTCAGATTTGAGGGCAGTTTTGCAAGTGGGTCAAATGGCGGTGATGCCAAGCAGAGTTCTGTGACTGCACAGTCAGCTCAGGTATGGGGCAGGTCTGGGTGTGTATTCGCACAGATGTACAAACAGTCAAACATTCCAGGATGTTTTCTGTGCCAATCCAGCATATGTGATGACAATACAAACCTCTTGTTCATTTCTCCTGGTCTCCCACAGCGAAAGGTTGCACAGAGCTTGTTTTTGAAATGCCTCGATGACTTTCGTTTTGGTGATATCATTTTCATCTTTCCCAAAGTTATGTTCCCACCCCCACTCCCAACCATCTGACCCTCTTCTCTCCAGGGGCAATTAGGAGGATGCTGTAGCAATAAGCAACTTGTCTTTGATGTGGAAGACAAGGTTATGACCAGATACTTCCAAACAGACTTAACCTTGTGAGGCATCGTGGGTAATATTTGGTGAAATTCAGGTGACAAGGGCAAAATCACTCTGTCAAAACACAGTAAGGGTTCATAGAAAGAATGTTTGTAGACAGAGTAAAAAATGCACCTCTACTTTCATTATCAGGCATGTCAGGTGATTACTGTAATTGGATTATCTTGTGAAGACTATAAATGACAGCAGGTGCACAGATGTGGGTTATGGATCTCACGATAAATTAAATTATAAGGGTTTAATTGATTAAACATTAATTAAAAACGTTGGTTTAATTAAATGAGAAATAATATGCATCGGAATACTGACATTTCTGCATAAGCCATATGTCAAATGACTGTCTGAGCTCGAATGTTTAATCACAGAAATAAAGTAGTCCATCCACTTGTTTGATGGATGCCAGAAATTAGCTTTTCTTTTTCCTCTCCGCGGTGTCTGTTTGTCTCTTTCCCCTGGGCTTACATTACCGGGGAGCCAAGGGTAACGGAGAAAATGCAAATCCCAGCATGAAAAAAAGAAGCCTTTTGGTTACGATGCGAAGAATTTGTTAAGGAGACTGAGAAATTCTAATCTCCCCCACGGTAATTGCTGTAACCTGTATCCATTCAGACTTACGGGTTAAAATAAAGCATATTAAAAGTAAACAGCCGAACAATTCAAAGCGCAGGGATGGTGCATATCCTGGAGGGCGGGCTGCAGCGTGCAGGGAAAACCTGACTCTGCTGCACCGACTGATGAAGATGAGCCTGTGAACTGCAGCTCACTAGTTCATACTTATTAAAAAGTTAATAGATGTGAGATTTGCCAGAGTCTGAACTGATCTGTTTACAATAGGGATGGTGGTCAGTGTTTTTGCTGCTTGCCATCATCATGAGCTTGTATCTGGCTTCTGTTTGACACTCTCACTTTCACTTTCTCGTTCTCATTAAACAGAATGGCCACTGCATTTCTTCTCTGAGTTGCTGTATAAATAAAAAAAGAAAAAAGTCTGGCAGTTTGAGTTTCTTTTCTTGTTTCATGCTGGCAGGAATTTTTCCATCAGGAGAACACTGGAAACTGGGACAATGGTGTTTGTACCTTTGTAAATATCACTGCTGTTCAGTGCTGTCTTCCGGGCGTGGTTCAACCTGGCTTTGGTGAAGGCAGACAGGCACTGTGTGTGTGTGTGTGTGTGTGTGTGTTTGTGTGTGTGTGTGCGTGTGTGTGTGTGTGTGTCCTCACTGCAGGAGCTGCAGGACAGTTCTGTCAGGGGGGGGAGTACAGAAGCAGCAGTGTTCCAAGCAATCCCCCAAAATAACCCACAGGGGGTGGAGATTAGGCCCCAGAATCAGCTGTGTGTGGCCGAGATTTAGGCCCACGCTGCTCGAGAGAGCCATCACATCTGCCACTCGCACACCGGCGTCACGCCACAGTGCATGACCGCACCTTCCCTTCAGATATAAACTTCATACGCTGTGGCAGAGGGCCAGACAGGAATGAAGCCACATTTACATGATTATCCCTTTATCTTTTATCTTTTTATACCACTCCATCCTCCCTCACATTAGGCAACTCTCACCAGTGCCATATCTTACTGCCATGTCGAATCACTAATATTACGTTACATTACACTAGGTTAGCAAACTCTTACACAGCTATCACTTTTTACATGTTATCCATTTATACAGACGGATATTTAAGTAAGACAATTTGGGTTAAGTACCTCACCCAAGAGTAAAAAAGTCATGACCTGCTTGGGAATCTAATCGGCAACCATTTTGTTAGAAGCCTTGCTCCTCACTGCCACACTGCTGTTACTGACAGATCTGAGATGATGTTCAACATACCACACAGAGAGTTACCTTTCCGACAAGATAATGTAGACCACGATATTCCACTGTATTCAGCAATGTACAGCGTGGCACGATACTGCAACCTCACAAGTTACAACACAAAGTAATTTCATAAAAAACCGTGAAAAGTGTAGCACAGAGCAGCTGTATTGTACGCCTCAAAGCCTGCAGTAGTAGACATCTCTTGCTTTGAGTTCCACCTCAGCTCTGAATGACCTGATTGGAGGAATTGCTTTTTTGATAGGACACACTCAAGATTCAAGCCTTCCCCCCTTGTTCTCTGCAAAGCGCGAGCGAAGAGGAGTGATTGGCTGGCGCTGGTCGCCCGTGAGGATGGGCGGGTATGTTCGGAGAGCCTGAGCACAAACTGGGGTGCTGAAGCACAGCGTGTCAGCTGTTGTTTAACGAGGTGTGATTGTTCACGCGCCTGTCTCTTGAACTCCTCCCTTAGAAAATGAGGCAACGCTCCGTCTTTCCTTTCTCCTCTTTGATGGACGTTTAAGGGGTAAGTGGGGAGGACGACAGAGGAGACTTGCGGTCAGCACGCAAGTGTGCGCAAGACAGCACATCAAAGCACTGCCAGCTCTCCCCATTACACACTCCATCTCTCCAGCTGCAGAGCTTCTTCCCTTCAGCAGGGCCGAGAAGCAGTGAAACAGGGGCCACTGAGAGTTTCAGAAGCAGCTGCTGGGATTTCTATTCCTTTCACTTCATGACATAACAAACCCACCCACATTCATTATCTCAGTCATCCCGCCTCCGTTCTTCTGTGTGGAAGAATTTTCTTTTTAGGTTTATCTAGGTTTTTTCATGAATTATTTGCATCAAGCGAAAAATAGATTAAATTTTTCTCTGATTAATAGGTAAGAATGTCAAGAAAAAATATTAGTAATTAGTAATTAAGACTTGTTTATTGAATAAAGTCTTTAGCTGCTGAATTGGATCTATGAGAAGCTTTGCATTTCTTAATGATATTATCTTAATGATATTATTTATTAACAATATTTCACTCCTGGTTTACACAGGGTGGAGTAAGTCAGTTACCAACCATACAGCAGAAACTATCCTACTATAGGTCTATTCTAAAACACTCAGATCACTACAGGAGAAACATTCTTCCTTCAGTACTAACTCAGAGGAGTCAAGTCATAAAGGCTGAATCAGATTTCAGATCCCCCTTACCGTCACACAAATTCAGACACAGTCCGCTTAAGTTCCCATCTAAGATATACGTGATTGGAGCTGACAAAATTGAGGGTGTGTCTCATTTATTACCAAGATACATGCATTCTGGCCTGACAAGTCAGTTTCTCTGCAGTTCTCATGCCCCTGAAAAAATGTGCCACGGTGGCGATAGTGTATAACATCAACATTTTTCATAATTAGACATGTTACACATGGAAAAGTGACTTTCTGTTTGACAAATAGTGTAGAGTTACTGTTTTTGAACGCCCCACACAATTATCAATACAATGTTGAAGGTTTACTTTCTATAAACATGGCATAATATTCTTTTTCAAGTCAGAAAAGGAGGCGCAGGTGGAAGATAAAATGAGATCCCACTGAGACCCTATTGATTAAAGAAGGTTCAATAATTAGCTCAGCAGCTGGGATCAGTTTGGCTACCCATGCATACATGCTTATTGGTCATATGTGATCCCCACATTAGTAGACTCTACTAGTTCACTCTACTAATCCTATGCATGTATACACATCGTATGCAGTAGAAATACAAATGATTATTGAAAGAACAGAGATAATAACCCTGGTTCCATATTGATTAGTGGAAACCAATTAACTTGGCACAGAGCATTGGACATTGGTCTCTTTGTACAAAGTGTGTGCTTGTCTGTGACAGACCCAGATGTGAAATAAAGGACTATGCAGTGTATGAAGAGCTGATGCACACTGGATCACCTGTCAATCACTCAGTTCATTTTAAAGGTCACACACAAAGACACACACACTGCACTTAACACACATCCCTCAGTGATATGCAACAGCTCACAGCAGTTGCCATTTGCCTTGAGACTGTGAAAATCACACTCACATTATGAGCATTATGCTTTTATTTTTCCAGGAACAAGCTCCAGGCTCTGCACATTGAAAAGAAACAGTTACTGTCCCTTCAGTAGAGCCTGGCTCAGTACCTTTGTCATGGCTTGGCACACCACTTTGCTCAGCTTGGCTCTGGTTTGAAACCAACACAAATGTTCATTATGGATTCCATATGGTGCTAAACGGGTGAAAATGCCTTTCTACGAAAAGAAGAATGCTGCACCATATGGTGATGATTTCCTTCTCAGTCACTGAATTTTTTTTGCCATGTAGCTGATTGAAGCCTGCTTTTTTTGCAGGGTGTGACCAGCAATCAAGGTGATCACTTATGGCCCATTCATGGAACAGGCAAAGAGGGATTTTGTCTTTGTTAGTCAGATAATCTGACCGGCGGAAAATGTCTTAGGGTAGGTGATGGGGTAGGTCTGCTGCAAGTTACTGGCCACACACCACAACTAGGCATACTACTGGCCTCTGCTGACCTAAAGACAAAGGTCCCCAGCTACAGAAACTAATCATATGCTTATTGTGATGCTGGGTGGGGGGGGGGGGGGGGGGGGGGGGGGGTTGACGTCACTTTCTGAAGCAAATTATTTTCATTCACATGATTCTCTCCACTAAACACAGGAAATGTTCACAATTTCAGATGAGGCCTTTTTGCTTTCTTGACTTAATCCGATGACCTGATCTAGCATTTTTCAGGAGTGCCAGTCCCGGCTGACTCTCACTCGGCTTGCATTTTACTCTTAAAGTGCTTTGCACAGCTGGTTCTGCTCCGGAGCAGTTCAGGTTAACTGCGGTGCTATACTGTACATCACTCAAGGGAAAAAATGGTGATGTCACAACAGGGGTTTTAAACCACTCTTCTAACCATGACATCACAGTACAGTCTGAGAGAGCAGAGGATTCTGATCATCCTGCCCGCAGTTCCAGCCAGTAATGGCACTGAGGGTGGGTTTCCCACTGCACCCACAGACTGCTTACAGCTCCTCACAACTCTCAAAGCTTCACACAATGCTTTCCTTCCAGTCCAAACACATTCAGGATGATGAAAAATGTGTTTATTGATTCTTTTTGTTAATGCAGAGAAAGTGCTCCTCACTGATGCTTAGTATTCCAAGACAAATGGTGACAGTGACCTATGTGTGACATCACCTTTTTCCGGGCTCCTCCTGAAAAAACCACCCACAGCAATCCTTCAGATTCCTCTGTGCCTGACAGTGAGGTCACGCAGTTGACCTTTGACCATCAGAGTATTTATTTCATGTTTGAATTGCTTTTGAGCTGGCATTAGATGAGCCACGCTCGTAAATGCCTCCATGAACATTTTCAGATGATCGACATTAGATCATCCAAGATGACAGTGGTGAGATGTTCTGAAAGCCCTTTTTGTCAGATTCCCTCCCGTGGCTAAACAGCTTGCTCTCGTTTTTTTTTTCCCATCCTCCCCATGTTTCTGATATGATTCTCAGATATTAATTGATGATGAATATTTCATTGGATAATGCAACTTTAATGTCTAGATTCATGTCAGAGCATGGCAGCCCACATTCATCACACTGTTGTCCCTCAGTAGCTGATAACAGAGAACGGGGGTACAGATCAGCCCTACAAAAAAAACAGCTGAGTAACGAAGAGGTGAAGAGGGTGAGTAATAACACCAGCCCCACCTGTTAGCCTCCCTGCACTGTGGTAGAATTACAGTAATACATATGCTTTTCCTTTGAATGGGTCGTTTGAATAACTTGGGAGAAGACATATATACATATATACATACATATGCCCCCCCCCCCCCCCCCCCACACACACACACACACACACACACACAGGCCTAAATAAACACCATGCACCGCTGTGAAGGGAAATGAGAGACAGCGTGTTGATCAAACAAACTAAAACTCAATGCACTGGCTAGCTCCAAGGGTAAAACTGGAGAAAATGGGGGGAGAATTTTAGAATTTGTTTGTTTGTTTTTTGGCAGGGTAGATATTAGCTATGGGCTAAAAGATGAGGAAAAAGAAAGATAATAATTTTCTGGATGATCTGGATGATACATTTGAATGTAAGAAGTTTAATGAGGTGAACAGGACATCCAGCACAGAAATGAGTATCTAGCACTCTGTAAAGCCTGGTCATCAACACTCCGAAGGTCTCTACTTTTTCATATATTATTAATTGTGTGGAAAAAGTAGTATTTAGTGTAAGTGTGACATTTATTAACACCTAATAATAAAAAAGCGGGCTCTTCTTTTTTTGGTGAGATTAAAGAGGTTAAGGCCTGAATCAACATTCATCCTCAGCTTTGCCACGAAACATTCATTACATTCATTCTTCAAAGTCTGGCAAGTTTGGTAGTCACCAAAATGAATGAAAATAATTTGCATTTGTTAGTCAGATTTAAGAAAAAACTTGAACGTTGAACTTGAACGCCTATACGTCTTAAGTCAGTTTTCATAATTTAAATGTTTATTACCCAGCACCAGCCTTGGTGTCTCTTTTTGTGCTTTTTCAAGAGAGTTGTATTCCTTCTCACAGCGTGGTGCCCAAAACTCAACACAGTCCTCCAAATGTGGTTTGAAAAAGGCATTGTATAACATCAGCATAACCTCCTTTCATTTGCATTCAGTATTTCCTGATATTTGCCTTTTTTTACTTCTTCAGCAACAATGTCTGGATCCAGACAGAATTGGGTCAGATATTACACACATTACATACATACAGTCATACTGTGTTCACTCCAATTTAGTACCTCTGATAAAATGATCTGGCCTTCAACTGTTATTGCCCACATGTGAACTTACTTATCGATGCCGTTATTATTCTGTTCAGCTGCCAGTAATGAGTCCACTCCTTAATTCCAAGAGATTTCTATTAGATAATGAGTTGCTCATCAGCTACTTTGCAAAAAGCTATTGCAAAGTCTAATGATAACATATCATAAACCTAAAATATGAGGCTTAACATTGCATGGGCTGATTTTGTTGCAAATGTTGTAAATGCTTTTTTTGCTCTTAAACATGATAAAAAAAAGATTAACAATGTGATTGCAGTAGACCATGACCAACAGAACAAAGTAGGAAAAAAACTGAAATGCCTTCATCACAGACCGGCTCCTATTTTCCATTTTAAAACTTTAGATGTCATTAAAATAACTTTCAGTGGCCAACATCCAGCACTAGCACAGCACAATACATTTTAATTTAATCTATTTTCAGTACCGCTATGTATCATCACAGGTGTTCATTGTGGTTAACTCTGATTAATACAATTCAATTGGCCACATTCGCTCAGTTTCATTGACAAAACACATGTGTAATATTTATAATACTAATCTCAGCAGGGGTGTGGAGTTAAGACTGCATGCTCATATAAAGGCCTCCGTTATCGTTCTTTATTCTGAATTCTGCCCAGCATTTATCCAATAGTTTCTTAATTAGAATTAATGTATTAATATTAATTTGTATAAATAAATGAATAGGGCACGTGTGCTCTGTCACAACTCAGGCTGTTAAGGTTCACTGCACCTGGAAGTTAATTAACCCCATCTGAACAGCGCATTTCAACTCCCAATGTCTCATGTGGCCTTAATTATGATTTCACTGTGCCAGTGCTCAGGTCCCATGGAGACATGCATATTTATCACCAGCTCCCTCCAAATTATTGCGATTAGAGGCTCAGAGCGATTAGCCTGGGAAGTAAATGGTGATTTCTCTTCCCACTTTCTATTTTCCTTTGGTTGGTCTGTCAGGAGGAATTAACGGTGAAATATATTCCTCTCTGTCTCCCCAGGGTTCTATCACATCTAATAGATGTGGAGGTGTGCTGTTGATCATGGGATGTGCCATCAGATACAGGCCTGGGTGTCAATTAGTCTTATAGAAGTCATGATTATAAGTGCAAAAGTAAGGTTTTGTCTTCACAAACACCGTTCAGAAATTATGAAAATTAATTTAAAAATGGCTTTGTTCTGGCCTCGTAGTACTCCTAACACCCTCTATGCACATGCCAGAGTGCTGAAGCCAGAGAGAACGTAATGCTCTGATACACTCACACACAACTAACGGCTGTTCATCACACTGCAAATCCCACAGCACTCCACAGCAAAAACAAATCTGATTGGACAGACATCTCCACTGACATCATCTGCATTTAAGCTGAGTGAATACAGGCCTTAGCTCCTTCCACCTATTAAATCAAACAAATCTGATATGAGGAATTTGTCACAGTCTACTTTACATTATGAAATGAAAAAAGTGATAAGCAGGTAGGCTTTGTCCTCTATGCGCAGCTCTTATACTCTCAGTCACCCGAGTTGTAGGTCATGGCATACAACAGTTTTCATCTTATTTTTGGGTTGCTTCATGGGAGTGAGGGCACCCAGAAAGTGGCACTCTGGGCAAGTATTTTAGAGTTAATCCTTTTTTTGAGTGCAGCATGAACTTGATTGCCCATTGGAATTACTAAACAGTATAATGATCAAAGTGACTCCTGCATTTTTTTTGTATTGTGTTTTTGTGAGAATGAAAGGCACTACTAAGGTGTCAGCCAGACAAGGGGGAATCCATGCAAACCCGTAGAAAATAAATAAACGAGATGCTATCACGTCCACAGTCCACCTCTGGCCCCACGCTGCGCTGTGTCCCCTACTGTTCTCATCTCCCAGCTCATGTGTTTGATTGGCCTACCTGTCACATCGGGATGCTTGCCTGCCTAATAGCCCGAGAGCAGTCCGTGATGCTCCTCAATTCTGGTATCCCTTCAGCCCAATTATAGCTGCTCTGTTGCAACGCCTGTGAAGGGGTGCAGGAAATACACACACACACACACACACACTTGCTGCATCTCCAGCAGAGACAGCCATGTTCACCAATCAGCGGGCCCAGTGTCTGAGAGCGGTTTGGGTAGTGCCTCTGTGTTTCCAGGGTGCTGCTGTAATGAAAAGGAGGCAAAAATAACAAGAACAGAATACTGACTGATGCAATGTAATTCAGGGGCACTCACAACACATTAATGCTCAAACAGCACTATCAAGCCAAACAAGGTTAATTACTGAGGAGTTTTGTTTTTTTCAACAGATTCATTGTTTCGTTTATCCTCCATTTTCAGATTAAAATGCCAGTATCTGAAATGACACTGACAGTAAAACGGCATTTTTTTTTCTCTCTAGAAGATCATGTGTAATGTCACACATGACAGTCAAGATTGGCTCAGAAGGTTTCTCACAGGTTCATGTCTATCTATCTATTTTTCTATCTATCTATCTACCTATCACTCTTAAAAATGTAATGTCACCTAATTGTTTGTAAAACCTGTTTTTTTCCTATTCAGTGTTTTTTTTCATTCCCTATTACAAAGAGACATTATATTATTTAGCTGGTATTTTTCTAGCTTTTTACCTCTTTTTAAGTGGCTGACTAATCTCAGGACTAGTAGGAGTAGGTACAAGGGTTAAGCACAAAGTATACATGAATATATAGATGAGAGAGATGGAGGTGAAAAATTCTTATCCGGAGACTGGTGAAATGCTAATATCTGAGTAAGTACTGCCTTCCAAGCTCAACTTTAATACACTTGTGAACTATTCACATGATCTACTAGAAGGGCTGTTGTAAGGAATCCCAGGGTCAGAGACAGAATTTGCTGTGTAGGCAAGGCTCCAGACAATGTTTCCGGTTGTCCTCCCACATGCCTGTCTACTAGGACCAATATAACAATTCCCTTTTTTTGACAGTCTCTAAAATTGACAAATTACATGTGATAGATTTTAACTTGAAACTATGAAACTAAATAGAGGTGAATATTCAAGCAGAGTTTTCTGTTACATTGCCAATTATAGTCTAAAGTCAGATTAAGTCTGTAGTTTTTTCTAGTTTTAAAATGAATCAGTATCTTATTATGTAGACAGATTTACATCGATCTTCATTTGACAGCTAATATGAAGGCTAATTTGTGGGTACCCACGAGGAAGAGCTTGGCTGAGCCAAACACAAACACACTGTACACATTGTTGGAGCATCAGCAGCACTGTCAAAGGGAAGTATTAACTTCTCTTCTTTCAAAGAAAAGGAAAAACATACTCATTTAGACTATGGTGTAGAGTCGAATTGAGATTTCCCAACTCAAATTCAGCCAATTCAGATTTTTTTCTCTCATAGGTAATCGGCAAGTAATCCACACTCAGTCATGAGTTTCTACTTGAGTGATACTCTCAACAACAAACAGGTGTTCTGTTGAAAGTATTTATACTGGGGTATCGACTGGCTCACTCCTGGCTTGATTATGTTGGCATAATTATGGAATTATTATGTTTCCATGTCCTTCTAATTGTGTATACTCTGCATACCACAAAAGAGGTGAGCTGAAATAATTTCAAGGCAAGTGAAGCATGTAGTGTCACTAGAAGACATTTTCAAAGCAGAAAGAACCCATTTGAAAGCTTTCCTGTGAAACTCAGGACGGGGATAAATAATTGAGGTGAGCTGATGAAAGCAGGTCTGATATGGTCTCCTTGCGGAATGTTCAAGGGGCAAGAAGGGAGGAACCAGAGAGGCAGAACATCTCTCCAAAGCATCCTTCAAAAGATGACCATGTTTTACACCGCGCCTGCTCAAATTAATCCAATATTGTTCTTGAATGAGTCCAGGGCAAACCACTCCCACTCCATCTGTATTTTTACTGTGTCATATGGTTACGGTTATTTGCTTGGCACGAGCCTTTGTCCAAAGTTGAGTACAGGACTTACATTCCGCATAGTATCTATTAAATCAACTTAATATTTTCTGGCTCAAGTCAGGCAGTGTAGCTCGAGTCTGCATATGGTTATAAAAATGCAATATCTGTGCAAAAAAAAAAAAAACCCATCTGCATAACCGTACCCATCTCACCCTTCCTCCTGCAACTAATGGCTCCATATGTCGAGCTTCATTGCACGTTCTGTGATATTCATTTATAAAACAGAGACATCCTAAACATACAGTTGACTCTGTCACAATGTTACACCCATCCTGCTGAGACAGGCATTGCTTTTAATTAGCTAATGCAGTAGGTTTGCTCAGGTCATGGCTCTTCAGTCCGTAACAATGTTCAAAAAAGACAGGAACCGCAGAAGGATAATTATTATGCTGAACGGGTCCAATTTTGTTTGTATATGAAGAAACCGCAGTGGGCTACAGGAAGGTAAAAGTAACACTACATGCTGGTCACCAAATTAAGTTGAATTTCCCACAGGATGAATTCTTTGTGGGAAAACATTGATTTCCAGTACTCTATTGTTCCCTCCTCAAATGATTCTCTATGGGTAAGAGTGAAAGTACAAGAGCCATGATGTACTCTGTAGTTAGGTTATTTATTTATTTTCAGTGAAGGGGTGTGAGTTAAGGATATGTAAGAAAACAGCCTGAGAATGAGCGCTCCTTTTAAAACCAATGTTATCTGCCCTTCAGGTTCCAGGTGCCTTTCATCATTTTGCTTACAGTTTCCAACAAAAAAAAAATGTTCACTGAAGCCACATTTTTATGGTTTTGAACCAAACCTCACAAAAACTGAAGTGCCTTGTTGTAATCAGGTCTTGCCTTTCCATGCAATTATATAATCTAGCTGCATTCATTTTTCAGCATTCATGAATGTATTCAAACGGGGCCAGAGATGGCCAAGACTGTAAGGAACTTTGATTGCGTTTCCACAGCAGTGCTGTTCCGTTGAAGAGAACACTAAATGATGCATTTGGGTTGGACATGCATTCTTTTGCCATTTCCTGCTCTGAGATTTGGTGCATAATATTTTAATGAAGAGGGCGGGCCCATGGACCCTGGCTGCCCCTGTTATTGGCAGGTGCGCTGTGACGGATGCTCTGAACTCTAAAGCCCCGCCATTGCACATGAAGTATTGTGACTGAATGTAATGATATGTATTGATTAATTTTATTACCACCAAAAATGTTTCATCATTCAGCCCACCTATGATTTAGCTCTCTTTCCATATGCTTGTAGGTCATTTTATAGTTATAGTAGTGATTGTAGTGAATAAAGTGAAGTTCACTTTATTCATCACTGAAGTTTTAATTAAATTATTATTAGTAATATTGTTCAAACTATGATTGGGCCATAATAGTGACACTTATCTCAGTATGGCATCACCCTATGATGGGCTAGGTACAGTTTTAAAATAGTATTAGATTAGAACTGGTGGGTAATATTGAATATTTGAGAAATATGGCTTATTATTATATATTTATTTAGTAGGCCCCCTTATCCAGAGTGATTTAACAGTATTAGAAATTCTTAATTCAGTATTAGAGTTATCATATTGTTACCTTGTACAGGTAACCTGGACGTGACCTGACCTGCAGAGTGTCTGCCCCCTGAGTATTCCACCCAGGGCTTAATAGAGTGGTGGGTACACTCTGGTCGGGCATAATTCAGCAAGCAGCACGTCCAAACAGATTCCCCCAACATGCTTTGCACAGAGGGCAGCGCAGTGCTGAATTATGCAACACTCATCTGCTGTTCCAGTCCCACTACGCACCAGATTGCCCTTCTCACTATTAACAATACCAACTGCCGCGCAATTAAAATCTCCGTGGCACGTCGATGGCCCTGTCTCTTTGATCTGCCGACCCCCTCCTGGGCATATTAAATTTGTGTTTGTCCCTGAGGGCTGAAATGAGCGATTGGAAAGAAAAAAAAAATCTTTTAATTTTGTCAGTTTTACTTTTTACACATCACACAGCGGGACCGGGAGAGCATTCATTAGAACAATCTGGTGTTAGTCAGTGTGCTCTGTTTCGTTGGAGGCTCACAGAGGAAGAGCAGGAGGCCATGAAAAGTACTACACTTTTTTATCCCATTTTTTTATTATCAGTGTTCAGCATTTGATATTCTGAATCAACACACTGCCATCCCCCCAAATCTAATATTGAAACCACAAATATTTAAATATTTATTACATGACCTTTTACATATGGCACGGACAGTCATGTGTATTTCATGTAAGCAAATTCATGTAGACCTTTATCCCTCTGCACCAGCTAGCTCAAAACAAAACAAAAAACCAGTGCTCCAACTTGACAAAATAACTACCCCTATATGTGCAGACAGACTAAAGGAAGTGAGTGTTCTCTTCTTGGAGACTGGATGCTACTTTTTTTTTCCTCTGATAAATAGAGCTAGAGGTGGGATGAGAGAAACCTCTCAGTTTCACAGTGTACTGTTGTGGGGCCCCTGGGAGACGAATCCAGCCTAGCTGTCCACAGCTCCACGGCGCAAACGAGGAAATTACCAGCACTCGGGTGTGAAGGACAAAACAACAACAACCACAGCAAAAACAACAAGCGTTGAGGGGTGCAGCAGTAAGGAGCTCATCCTGTAACCCCAATCCTGCAGGCTCATTTCCCAGGAGAAGTTGTATCCCAGAGCACCAGTTGAGTTGTACTCAACTGGTGCTGAGTTGTACCCCAGAGTACATAAACTAAATTTCTTCAGAAAGTATCCAGCTGGAGGATTGATGATAGGTAATTGTCTCTGGGTAAGAGTGTCTGCTGAGCAAATAAATAACAATATATAAAAAAACAACAAGACAATGCATGGGGAGAATCCCTCATTTGGTACTGTACCTGCATGTGTACCCCCACCCCAACCTCTACCCCCCAGCTCTAATTTCAACCCACCATCATCAATGAACCAACCCACAATGAAGTTGACCAGTGCAGCCATCCAAGTTGCCTTAGCATCATTATACATTCATAGCCTATCTGTGTTTATCCACTGATCTTAGGTAACTGGCCCAGAGCTCAGCTTTTTATGCAGCACCTATGAACTGACACAAATGACCATTTACAGTGCGCACTACCTATTTAGTCTCCTGCGCGCTTGGTTGGGCCGACTGGGATAAGGGATTAATTGAAGTGTTTCGTCGCAGCCCGAATTGACAGCTGTCTGGATGCAAGACCAGTTCCACTCAGCTGCTCACTTCCACAGGCGAACGCAGGGATTGGAGGCTGCAAGGACGCCCACCTCCACCTCCACCCCCCCCCCCCCCCCCCCCCCACCCTCGGTCAGGAGAGGGAGGACAGCTGGGCAGACGTGCAGAGAGAACAGAAGCTGACAGGTGAGTCACGTGCAAACGAAGCTGGCCTCAGGCATGTTCAAGCAAACAGGGAAAGACCTTTTCATGCCGCTCTGTCTGAACTTATTTGCACTGCTGGTCGAAGGGAGGGGGGGAAATGCAGGGACCCTACGATGAGTTACGTAACGGCGGTGGGTGGTGATGAGGGGGCAGGGAGGTCTTAAAACCCCTCCTGTTTACACTTTCGGAGGGTTTCATATCCGTTTGGTTGTTTTACTGTGTGTGCTGACCTCAGCTGGTTGCCTCCTTATCTCAATGATTTGGACCTGAATAGCATGGCTCTATTGACTTTGTACTGGGTGTATTGATTATAGCACTTGGTATGTGTATATGTGAATAACCAGTGTATTAGTGTAGCAATACTGGCCTGAGGAAAACCATAGCAATGCCTTGTCAGCCCTGCATGCAAACATTTTTTGCAACATGTTCAGAAAGAAATTGTCAAGCTTTTACATTTTTAATTTTGAACCACAGAAGGCCACACACTGCCATTTCAGATAGAGACATGAAGAGCTAACTTTGAGGGAGTGCTTAAGACAGATAAAAACAAGCAAAGAGGAATGTCTGTAGGAATTGTCTTCTCTTTTTTCTATTTTTGCTCTGTATGCTCTTTAATGCTTTTTGTTTTTATTTGCGTGTATGTGTGTGCCAGAAAACAGCCATCACCTTGACTTATTTTAAACTAAGAATCCTATTTCATGCTCACAGACTGGGCAGCAAACCCCATCCCCCCTCTACACACACAGACACCCACACGCACACACACACACACACACACACACACACACACACACACACACACACACACACACACACACACACAACTGATGGCACCTTTGGCAAACGAGCAGTCCATCATCACTGCTGAAAAAATACTGAAGTGAGAATTTTTTTTTTTATCTCCGATCCCACAGGAGGAATTGGACTGATGGATGTGAAATGACAGTCCCCTACAAGGCAGACCCTTGTTCTGCCGTTCTTTCACCACCTCTTTCTCTTTTCTCTCTCTTTTCTTCCTCTCTCTCTCTATCCATCTTCCTCTCTCTCCCTCTCGTCTATCTTCCTCTCTCACACTCCATCTCTCTTGCTTTCTTAGCCTCTACATCTTTCTCTGTCCTCCTCTACATCTCTTCTCTCTCTCTCTTTCTCTCTCTCTCTCTTTCACGCACTGACCTCAGAACAGGCGATGCCAGGATCGGGTTCAAGATGCAGAGTGGGTTGGTTCATAGACTGGAATAAGGGGGGAGGACAGAGCTTGTGCATTTCCATTACATTTTCATATCATTTCTATAACATTTTCATTACTTTTTCATTACATTTTCATGACATTTTAACTACGATTTTATCGTGTGCTGCCCGGGGTATGGCCAAATAACTGCTGCTGGCTGGTGTCTGAAAATAAAACTAAGAAAAGAAATAATGGTGTTGTGCCCTCAATCTCTTTATACAGACTTAAAAATAACTTTGAGAATAGTCTCAGAGGGCAACACCCAATATCAAATTATGGTGTCTGGGAAAAAAAAATGGCCGCCAGTGAACCTGATCATTTCATCAGTGACTTTTGTATGGGTGGCAGTGCGAGCCGAAGGGAAGGCTGTTTTGAGTCAGGCTCCAGATATGAATGCATAGCATTGTGTCAGAAATATGCGTCAGTGGCTCTGAAAACAAATAACCTACACCTACATCCACTCACTTCCAGTAAGAAGCACTGCGTTTAACATGAACATGCTGCAGAAGCACAGATCATAATCGGCAAGGACATTGGTGAATATGTTTAGCGCTTGCATAACCCTTCTAATCTTGAATGGGAGGTACAAAAGTGATGTGTAGAGCTGATTAACTTATATAACACTAATCACCCCAATAATCTGACACACACTGAAACACATACTTGAACAGACACGCACTCCACACCCACATTCCAATACATTACCTGAATCCATAATTACACAAGAAACATGTAACAGAAAATGATTCAAACATAGGATACACAGCTGCTAACATCTTGTGTTCCCTTGTGTTTGCTGGGAAATATGTGATACACATGGATGGATCTATTATCAGGCCCAGTCTGTGTTTATGGGTACATATAGCACCATGTCGTCCTTAAGGACAGATTTTCCATAATTGCTAAAATGAAGCAAAATCTCTTCCTTAGGCAGGCCCACTTTCCACAGTCCACATACTGCAAGTCTGTGTACATGACCAAAACTACAGAAAATGAAAGGTAAATATTGACATTGGACACGTTTATGTAACATGTTCACATTAATAATACAATTTTAGTGCAATTAAGACAATACTCTGAGTTAGACAGAAGACATGTAAACACTTTACATTGATTAGTCTAATGCAATTAAGCCTTTAATTGCAATGAGATATGTATAGGCTGTGGAAAGGAGCTGTTCGAAAATACACCCTTGTATATGTACAGCAATTGCAAAAATCTCAATTGTAAAAATGCTCTAGAACAAATAAAATCTGATTTCTGAATCTTAATTGCACTTAATTGGTTTGTATTAAACCTGTGTGTCTGAGAGCGGAAAAGAAGTGTTTTCTTTGTTAACGACATTACTGACAGTGCTCATGCTAGCTAATCAGTAACCAGTGAAATGTTTGGATACAACTGATTAAGATAATGGGAAACATGCATTCAAAGACAGTTTTGATCTAAGGGCCAATTTGCAAGGTTACTCTGGGACATAAGCCTCTGGCCCCTCCGTTTACACTGTTTCTTCAAATTATCCATTATTTACACGTGACCAGGAATATTTTTGTAACAGCTCATTTTGCAGAGACATGGGAATGGTTGAATCAATCTATTGTCTTAATCACAGCATTATCAATAATCACATAATAAGCACTCATTTTTATCCAAGTCTAGCTATTTTGTCTACCAAAGACTGATACCATTTTGGAAATGAATGTTTTTTTGCACGTACAGAACAGTAAAAACTGAGTGCGTCTGTTTGCCTTTAATTTCATTAATTTCCCCCATGACCGTCAGGCGTGTTTGCAAGAAACTGAAATGTATCGACTTCATTATCGTCGCAGCTGAACCAAATCAATTTGGACATGATCAAGTTTATGAATTCTGGCTCTTGATGTACACATCTGTGTAATTTCCGTGGCAGCCAGGTTGATAATATGATCATGTCTAGCGCTGTGCATATATGACGACCATTAACTATACGTGCAACAGATTCCACAGATGTTGCTGTGGGTGCAAAAGCAGCACAGCTCATGGATAGGTGGATATCAGAGTGCCAAGTTGAATTTTGTGAGGAGCGCCTGTAATCCTTCCTTAACTATTACAGAAAGGTGCTTTTGCTTATTTCATGCTTGCACATTGTAGAACGGGAAACTGTATGATCTGCAAAATCAAAGACAGCAAGTTTCCCCTGAAGCCATAGACCAGTCCAGTGTAGATGACAGATAATTTCTCTAGTTTCACTTCCAGCTCATTTTGGCTCTTGAACTTTTAATCTGAAATTCTTGTGATGTTCCTTTATGCTGTCAAGTCATTGCTGCTGCTGGAATACGCAGATCAGAAACAGCAGCATTGGAAGCTTCCACTGGCACTGCTGAGTCTGTCCATTCTCTGCTTAATGCTACTGCAGTCTGACCACATTGGTCACTTAGGACTAGGCAGTAAGACCAAACTCCACACCCAGCAGCTTGAGTGTCCATCATTCCATTATTTTTCTCTCTCTGAAGACCAGGAGTCTTCCTTTCAGAAGCCAGTTGGAGCTTTAACCTCCTCAATGCACTAGAAGATGTTAATGCCAAGCTTTTCAAATAACTGTAAGTTTACTGTAGTGAAAAGGTTTCTTGATCTGTTTGTCTTTCACAATATTGACTTGTCTGCAGAGCTTATTTATTAATAAAAATAACATGTCACATATGAGAATCAGTATAAAATGAGAGAAAATGAACAAACCATAACAAGACTCATTCCCATAACAAAACATATTCAATATAAACATATTTTGAATTCAGACAGATCTAAACCACACACGCACACGCGTGCACACACACACACACACACACACAATCTTTTTTATACTCTGAAACTTTCTATGACCCTGTCTTTAATCCTGCTGTTTGGGGTTGAGTCCTTCATTAATGTCTGGGAGAATGTGCGGCAAAACCACACGTACAACACATGTCTCATTATATTTAACAGACTTTACTCGCTGCAGCCTCCAGTTGGTGAAATACCCACTGTAACCAAGGAGTCTTTAAAGGGTGCTTTGTACAACTGTCAACGGTATTTTGTGTTAATTCGCTCAGTGCTGTGATGTAGCACAGTTGCCTAAGACTCTGAGATCCCACATCCACATGCGTGTGCATGCACAGTACCTGGAGAATTCATTATCATCAGTCTGATATGAAGCCTCAAGGCCATGGTCACATGCAGAGCTGGTGAATATGTGAGGAGAATGCCCTGGAGATAAGCGAAATTGGGGCAAAACCCCTTCTTACGTCAAAACTTCCCACGTGGCCAACAGACTCTGAGGAAGAGAGCGATTGAGGGTGCCAGTGGTTTCACTCATCACAGTCTAACCTTGAACAGTAAAACTCTGAGGTGATGTTCCCAGGTAGCTGATAAGAGCAAATAGAAGCAAAGGAAAATCGAGTTCATATTCTATAGGCTGCAGGAGATGCACACTGTGAGATTCGCCTCAGCACACACTTCACACACTGCAGCAATTTTAGTCATTCCTTACCTTAGCTGCCAAAGCAAAACCACACCATTTCTTTCCCTTACCAGGGTGTTGTATAATTGAATGTACGTTTGTTTGAGTCTGTGTGTATGGTGTGCACGTGGGAATTTTACAAAATGTGTCTTCACAAGACTAAAATGATGAATTTATTATGATTATTCTAATGGCCTGAAAATGCCGAGTTCCATTAGGATCAATAAAATACAAGTGCAACACAGCCTTAAACGACATTCCTTAGTCAAATTCTTCATTAAAGAATGCTATTTAACCAGGGTCTGTCCCGCCTCCATTTTTTTAAAATTGTGGAGTTTTATTGCTCTAGCTTTGCCTTTGCAATGGCACAGATTTTTTTCCTCTGTCCAACGGTAGTAGGAGCACAGTTTTAAAGCTTACAAACCAGCAAACAACTCCACTTCAAGAGCTAATTTGCTATACTCACGGCAACTGGGGAGTGTCGTTTACACACTTCTGCGGCAAATTAGTCATCAAAGCCTCTTTTCATCTCTACTATTGTCATGTATGACGCTCTGGGAGTTTTGGAATCTTCTTATTATGTGCCATCATTTGTTCTAACTTGCAGTTTAGAAAAATTTCACACTGCACTCGTAAGTAGCTCTTTCCTTGATGTATGAACGCAGGATTCTCCCTCTAGGCCCCGGCTTATGGATATAAATGTTCGACTCTGCGCGGTTTACAAGACATCAGGGTTTTAATGGTGGGACTGTGGGAATCCTGCTGAAAAAAAGTCCCGTCGGCTGAAGCCCGTGAGCATATTTGAGCATGCGCAACGCCGCTTCAGTGCCACTGGCGGAAGGTTATTTCCAGATCATGCACGATTTCTGGAGCTTTACCGCCGGAGATGGTTCCATTCCGGAATGATCTGTCAGAAAGACAGACCGTGTTGGCTGGAGATGATGTGGCAACGCCTGTCTCCTGCAAGGCGGAGCTGCTCCGGTTCCACGGGGTCCAGCTGCTATGAAGGGCCGGTTTTGCCTTGCTTGTCACGTTGTGCCGATAAGATGGAGGCCAAGCCACCGATTGTGTGGCCGGTGACATCAGCGAGACCTTCAGCGGACACACATTTTGTTCCAGTTCACTAGCCACCACCACTCCTTTTGCGCTCCTGGGTGCCTATGATAGTAACACCTCACTACCCATCAGAAGGCCGCACAGTCAAAAACCGGGACACCTTCAGCGGTTCGCTGGGGGTTTTTCTCTTAGCTATGTTGATTGCAGAGCGATGTGTTACTGAGTGCCGCTGATCTCTCGGCTCGGCTGCTTTTGACACGCTCATGTGACAGTCCCTATCCTTGACCCTGGTGCTTCAAAAACCATCTCCCGCAGCACACAAAGAGTAGCTTGATTTCTTAGGACTTAATCTCATTTCAAAGAATGCTCTCAGACAGACAACCCGGGGATTGAACAACACAATCAAACACTAAGGCATCACAGAGGGTTATGTTTTTCAGTGTTTTTCATTCCCCTTTGGGGCTGTGTTTTGTCGTAGGTCTTATACAATACAGTAGCGTGACTACAGAGGCAATGACATAGATTAAAACTTTTTAACACTGTTTGCACAGGTTAGAGTCTTACTTCTGCTCTGAGAACAGTACCCTCATCATGAGCTTTTTTGAACTGAATAACTCCTGTTAAGAGCATAATATGAGTAAAATCAAAGAAATGATAGGAATATAGAGACCAAACCCTAAGCAAATCACCTATGTTTAAGTGATGAAGCATATTATGGTTTTAAAAAAATCTTAGAACTCTTTTACAAAATCATTCTTACATTTACATTAGACTTGTCATTTAGCAAACCCCATGATTCAGAGTAATAATTTTATTTGATGAAATTAAATTTAAAATTAGTATTATATTTTATTAAATTTATTTATTAAAATTTTAAAATAATTTGATTGAATTAAACAGGAATTACTCCGACTAAGAATCATAAATTAAGTAGGAGTGAAACTGTTGCATAGAGTGTGATTTGATGAGTGGAATGTGGCTTTGTGTGGTACAAATTAGTGAATCATTGCTATGTGCGGTAGGTGACAACAGACAGAACAGAGGGAAGAACAGAAACGCCTGCCAGGTTTTATATGTCTATTAGCTGTGAGACAGGCATTCAAAAGCCATTCCTGATCTGTGCTGCACTGTTTCTGCTGTTACCCACGTCTCAGCGCTCTACCGCTGTGCACTCACATAGTCAGAGTCAGCGTCAGCTCAGTGAAAACATGTTTCGGCGTCAGCACCTGCCCTCCTGTCCTTTTGTCACTTTTTGCATGGCCCATCTGAGTAAGAAACCTCACGGCACTTTGTTCTTGGGGGCAAATTTGATGAAAAGGTTCAACTGGATGATGATACAGGTGCCATCATAAAATGCAGGATAAAAGCGTGCAGTGTTTCCTTGGAAACTAAATTCCCTTTGTGTAGGTGAGACCCCTTTAAAAACATTTTTACACAGAGCCCATTGAAAGTGTTACAGTTCATCATTCTTATTCATACGGTCAGATTGGAGGAAAAAAAAGGAACGGCCTTGAGATGATTGCATGCATTCAAAGAATCATTTCTGAACCACTGAGAGATCTGAAGCTGTATTGATTTATTTACAAACAGTGGATTTTATTTTATTCAGCTGGAAACAGCAGTGTTCTCCAAGCCATTGCAATAACTGTGTCCTTTCTCAAGTCAATGCACTTGTTCCTGCAGCAACAGCTCTGGTGAGCAATACATGAACTGTATGCATTCTGTAAAAGGTTAGGTGTGAAAACTCATAACCTCTATGATGTGATATTTTTACATTCCATTTCATGAAATGGTGCCATTCAAATAGACACGCCCCACAAGCTTGAGTTTTGTTCAGTGACGTTAAAAGGAATCTTTGTACATAGTTATATTTGCTTGATATACTTTGTATGAAATGTCTTATCTGTTATATAACATGTTCTGATGATACAGAGTGTGATTTTTTTATTGATCCCAGGATCAATCCCAGGACTCCCTGCAAGCCAGTGATTTTTTTTTTTCACTAAAAGCAGCGTTCAGAGTAAAGAAATAGTGAATTAAAAAATAATAATAAATGAAAAACTAACAGAGTACTGTGTGGGGGTTGAGCTCAGACAGCACACGTGTGCCAGGCAGGTTAGACGGTTTGCTCAAACTTCTCCTTGTGTTTCCACATGACCATCACAATCATTCCAAATGACTGACTGACAGAGGAAAGGCAGCAGTGTTAAGACTGGCCAGTTATTTGCACAAACGACTAAATGGCATCTTCTTCGTATAAACATGCACGTGTACACATGCTGCTCTGGCTGCGTCCCCCACTTTGCCTCTTTCTATTTGTAAGTGTGTGTTTTTTGATCTAATATGTAAACATGGAAATAATATTTTTCCACCTGCTCTTTGTTTCATAAGTTATTTTTTTTCTTTCTCTCTTTCCATCTCCATTTCTCTCTCTCTCCCATCCACTCATTCTATGAATTAAATTTATTTTATCCACATTGTTGCCAAAGTGTAGTATACAATTGCTACCCCATGAATGTCGTCAGACATATTATACAGATTTAAACATTGCAGCTGTAAAAAGATAAACAAATCTCTCTCTTTCTCAGCAGTTGCATCAGTCATCAGCCCAGACCTTTGTTCTGCCTTGTTTGTACAGCTGACACTGAACAGAAAGCGCAGTGTCACATCTTTCCTGATAGCTGTGTGTGTGTGTGTGTGTGTGTGTGCATGTGTGTGTGTGTGTGTGTGTGTGTGTGTGTGTGTGTGTGTGTGTTTGGGGGGGGGGGGTCTCATTGTACACTGCTTTGTTTGCATTTTGGCAGCATCAGATACCACCCCCATCTTCAGCTGGTTATACGTTATTTTCCATGGGAGATGAAAATAAGACTGAGGTCACCGAGAAAAAAAAAAAAAAAATGCAGGTGCCATGTGGGTATCAGAGAGGCAGTTTCCACGGACCCAAATTACCTGTCACTGTTGATTTAAAAACACATGGGCCTATGCCTTGCTTTTTTCTCCACAAGGGGAACAGACCTTATTCTGTCAGAATGTAAATCGGCCCATTTAGGTTGAATTAAAATGTAAGATTGGCTTCTAAAGGGCAATCCTTCTCTCCTTCTCTCCTCTCTCATCATCTGTCAAACAGAGCTGTGTTAAACAGTTGTATGCCATCTGTATTACATGCACATGTAGCTCTGTCTCTCTCTCTCTCTCTGCATCTCACAGATCAGAGGGTATTATGAACACCCACTCCGAGCAACACCTACAGACAATGTGTAGTGACAATACACTCATGCTCATCTTAACTACCCTGGCTGTGAGGGTGACCTGAGCTGGAGGGGCCTCAGCTGCTGCCAGATGTATCTCTGACCGCTTTTTTAAGCCATCGTATACAGACCTCTGTGCCCACCTTCTGTTAAGGTGGCATCATGGTGCCCAACCAGGAAAATGTCAAAGTATAAAAAAATTGGAAGCGAAAGGGAAGAAACAAGTAAAAACCTGTCCCTACACAGCTTATCTATGCTCTTTCTCAGTAAATCTTTCCCTGGAAGATACAAGAGAACGCTATGAAATGAGTATGCAAATGTACATTAAAACCGAAACATTGCAACATGCTGCTACACAAAAAAATAGACCTTTATGTTTTGTAATACGGAACAGTTGCCTTGTGTAGGATTTTTCCCATGGTCACGCAGAATAGACACTGTACGCTTGGATGTGGGTTGTACGTGCATCATATGGTGTTCCTTATCATTCTTCAAGGGAACGGTTGCTCAGTGTCCTTGTGGGAAATAGCTGCTTTGATACCAATCTTGACTTTGCATTGAACGAATCATTTGCAATGTTTGAAAGGCATGAGTCTGGCAGGTGTAAGCTTTGAGATGCATCAATCATATCAAAATGAAGCCAACAGCACCCTACGCTTGACCTCATGAAATGCAGGATTAGATCCACTCTGTGAAAGAAATAACATTTCTCACGCGCGTGTGCGCACGCACGAACACGCACGCGCACACACACACACACACACACACACACACACACACACACTCCAAAATCTAGAGGATCCTGATCAAGCAGTCAGACAACATCATCAACAAAGGGGTGAAAATGGCATTTTATTTTTTTTTCATTTCTTCTATTATAGACCAATATTGTGCTGTGTGAAATAAAATTCAAATGTGGTGACAATGTCAATGGGCACTGTACATGGTGAAAAGGCACTGTAAATGAATCCGCTGCATAAGTTCAGCTAGCGACTTCATGAACGTGTCAGTGGCGTAGGAGTTTTTCAAAGTGGTGGAAAACAACAAACAAATCACAGGTTTCTGTGTCTGCTCTTTGAATCTCACATGCAGGAGAGAGTTTTGATACAGAAAATCTGATTAACTGTTTAAAGGCACTGTATCACACCCCGCTGGGCATGTTACATTTTTAACATTTACATGTTGTTTCTTGTACATAGAAACAGCAATCCATAACTCAGCTGTGTATGCAGCATTTTTAGAAATGAGATCAATACGGACCTGGGGGGGGGGGGGGGGGGGGGGAGCTAAGAAAAAAAAATAGTGTTTTTCTCAGATTGTGCTTGTGCTCAGAATTGCTCAATATTGTCTCCACGCACAGCTCTAGTCAAAGATAACATTTCCATGGCTAGCTTTACAAAAGACATTTGGAGCTCTGATGTGCCTGTTAAATTTGCATGGCAGATTGATACGATACATTTCAAAAGGCAAAAGACAGGTTAGCATGCCCAGTCATTCAGGGCTATTTAATTCACATTTCACAACATAGCTGAAAGATGGAAAATAAAACTACTATGTAAGTTTTTTCTGATGCATTTAAGTGCTAAATTGCAAATGGAATGTCATAACATGAATGCATAATCTCATGATGGACTCTGTAACTCCAATGTGTAAATTCATCAACATTTTTCATTTGTTGTATTTGTATGGTATCATTTTGCTTATACTGCTTATATTATGCTCACACTGTGCCAGATGTCACACTTTAATTACCCGGTTATAGCATAATTGGGGCCCTGTAAACACAGATTATACAAGCATTTTTATTTGAAGCATAATAAAAGATTTTATGTGAACTAATGTCTTTGTAGCATTGATTCTGTATACTGGTCTAACCTGTCTATGTTTCTTGGAAGAACATGAGGTGCAGTTACCAGGGAAAGGCTAGTTTCCCAATACTTAAAATTCATAAGAAACAATCTTCCTGATAAACCATGAACTGCATTGGAATAGTCAGATATGCTTGCACAAACAAAGGATATCTGCCCAGAATCAAAGGAGTGCACAGACAGACAAACACATCAACACGGTTCTGTTTCTCAGGCACCATTCTCAGCGGGATTTCATTTCTCCTTTCAGGGCATGCCTATCCTATCTGCACCTGCACCTACCCTCTCTACAGGGGCCCCTCAGGGTTTGGTCCTTGGTCCCCTTCTATCCTCCTTGTCTACATGACTACTAGGCTCTGTCATTTTTCCCATGGCTTCTCACATCTTATACCCAGGTTTTATCATGTATCTCAGTTTGTCTAACTGTGTTATCATCACTCGAGTCTCGGTTTGGCTAAGACAGAGCTAATGTATATTCCAGCTATGTTTTCTCCTTTCAAAGACCTGACTATCAACCTGGAAAACACCATGGTGTCAGTACCCTCAGAATGACACTTAAAAGTGATCTAACATATATGCACTACATAGCGGCCCTTCATATTCTTCCTATACCACATTAGAAGAATCTGCCCTTTCCTGACCATCTATATCTATTCACCTCAACTCCTGGTCCAAGCCTTTGCTTTCTCCCACATGGCCTATGACAGCTCGCTCCTTGCTGCCCTCACTCCATGTGCCATCAAACCCTCGTAGCTTATTCACAATGCTGCTGCTAAGTTGGTCCTTAATGTCCCCAAATTCTCCCCACGTCTCACCCATCCTGGTCTCCTTCCACAGTGATGGCTCGCATCTGTATCAAAACGCTGGTGTCAGCCTACTGAGGAGTGACGGGAATGGCTCCCTCTTATCTTCAATCCATTATCAGACCCTGTGCGCCAGCAAGGCCGCTGCTCTCAGCTTCTGGATGCTGTAAACCCCTCTCATTGCTTTGCATCCCAGACACATTATGTCTGTTTTGGCCCCTACATTGTGGAATGAGATTCCTCTTGCGGTCAGAATGGCCACCTCTTCAAGTTACATCTATGCTCCTTTTTCCCAAGTACAATCTTTCATCCCTGTTATTTGTAATTAAATACGTGGATGTGAAGTGTTCTTCAGGGTTATGTGTAATTGTTTTTGAGAAGGTTTACTTCAGAGTATGTGTTAGAATTGTATTTGGAATAGTGGTATATCCCTCTGTCATATATACAGCATTGCACTTACATGTTCATCTAGGAACACACTTGTGATCTCAGTACTGTTTGGCACTAACGTTTGTTCACATGTGGCTAGTTGTGTTCTGTGCATGCAACATTTTATACCATTTCATTAGATGCAATTTGTAAGTCACTCTGTATGAGAGCATCTGTTAAATGGCAATAATGTAATGTAATCAATATGACTTTGTTTTAGCATTTGATCAGAACTGAGGTGCTTTGCCAAAAAAAATGAGGAATAAATAACAATCCCTTCCTCAAATCTGATATGCAAGGTCGAGTCCCAACCTGTTTACCAGGGACCTGAATACAATCCGTTGGTGTTGTTTCGTGGGAACTGGTTTACTCCAAGATAAGGGATGGTTAATAGCTAATGTGCACACAGAACTGAGAAAATATCACGAGTCTTCATTTGTTGGCATTCCGCTTGTGTCACTCTGACACAATGGGCCGCGTTGTGCTCTCCCTTTGTGTAATTCCTAGGTAATTCCTATACGTCTCCCTTCTTCTTCCACTTTTGAGTCTGAGCGAGGGGAGAGAGAGAGACAGCTGTCACGGCCTGAGCTGCCCCCCAAAGATTTCAATTTCCACTTTAAATGGAATATCCCAGCGTAGAATTAGGAGGCAGAAAGGAATGTGCCTCATGCCTTAATTAACATTTATATGACTTTAAGAGGTTGTTAATTAGCTTTTCATTCAGAGCTCATACAGCTCCAATTAGAGATAAAAAAAGAGTGGGAGCAAAAGAAATCTACGCTGTTATCAGGATGGTTTAATGAGTCAAACGTAGCTGCTTTTCTCCCTTCAAACGATCACTTTAAAAGCTGAAACTCACCATCACAATCAACATCAGCACTTAAGCAGATAGATTAATAAACAGGGTCTTAATAATCTGTCAATAAGACCTATTGTTGGACTGTATGTTGATGTTATGGGCAGCGGCATGGCACGATAGGGTTGCAAGCTGTAAGTTTGTCTGTTCAGTTCCTAAGTGAAAAACTGCTATTGTATCCTAGGGCAAGGTGCTTAACCTGAATTGATTCAGTAAACTATACAGCTGTATAAATGACTGATTTGACAACTATGTAAATCGCTCTGGGTAAAAGCGTCTGCTAAGCGAATAGAATGTAATGGGTAAGTATGTATATTAGCCTTCCGTTGCCCGACAGAATGCAAAACACCACAGAAAGCCAGGAAGCGGAGACGCTTATCTTGACAAGCCAGTGCAGTTATTGATGCGCTTTGCAGCTTCACAGTAAACTTTACAGAAATATGACACAAAAAAGAGAAACACATCTATCACTGTGACAGCAAGGATGCCCCACCCAAACGCCCCAGGTAGCAATCCAAATTATTCATTTCTTATGATATTTCATAAGCTATGCTTTTCAGTTTAGGGTTACCTTTCCTGACCAAGAAGCCATTGGCCACAGTGCCATGGTTAATTTTTTCCACATCACTTGCATCATTTTCAAAACCATCCCTCCTGTTTCTTCTGCCCAAACAATCCAAGGGGTTTGCAGTCAGCTTTTTGGGTCACACGTCATTTTACGGTTTCACGTCGGCTTTTGCTCAGATTTTGGACTGCCCACGCATAACACACACTGACACCGAGGCCCAGATGCTGGAAGGCCTGCCAGCCCAAACACACACCACCTGTGTGTGTCTGTGATAAAAGGGTGGCAAATGGTAGCGTTCTTCGATGCTGAGCTGAAATGACAGGGGAAAAGGAGGTCATACGCCCTATAACTCTAAATCGATTCACACCTGGACATTTAATCGACATGTCACATATGTTTTATGTGACGCGGTTTACTACGTCAGGTTGACCTACAGCAATTCTGTTACGAGCGGCTTTCTTAAGACCCTGTAATTGTGGGTTGCAGAAGGGATATGTCATAGCAGAAGGATGAAGGTATAGCAGCACTGAAATGAGACATTGCAGCTTTAGGTTAAAATGAATCAAACCATTCTGTGGGTGGAGACAGGATACCCATTCTTCTTCTTTTCCTTAGATTTCATGTTAGATTTTTTTATTATTATTAGGTCGTTTAGTAAATACCCTTAATCTCTTTAGAAAAAATACATATGCATATATAAATACATACAGATAAATACTATAAGAATACAAATATACATAGGTATACATACATATATAATATACTGTTTTCAGTCTCTTCTGCATCTCTTCCCAATGCTTAATAATATTTTAATCCTGGAAAGTCATGGAAAGTGGTCAAATCGCCAACTGTGCTCTCTTCATGGAAGTCATGGAGGATTGCCCAATTCTACAATTCTGCCCATCTTTTTTGCTGAATCAATAACTTCACAGTACAAGTACTTTCAGAGTACTTGTTTTCCAAATAAATAGGGTAGCTTGTTGGCCTGTACATTAAACCCACAACAAAAAGATAATGATGACTGATACTCACTTCTTGGACCATCCACAATCGTTTCTCCACGCAAAGAAAAATAAAACATTTCTAAAGCATTGTATTCAAGGCAATCTGAAAACCCTACATTCATTATTAAATGGCAGTAAACTTCTGGAAAACACCAGTCTGACTGGAGTGGGGACATTGGGTTTCTGTTTTGTTGTTATTCTATTTGATTCTGCATGTGGTAGAAAGAGGCACTGAAGAATCTTCTTTCTTTAATGCACCTCTCTGTGTTGTGTTTTATGAGTACTTGATGATAGTCCCATTGTGGAGAGCACCATGTTGTAACATACCGAGAATCATACATACATTTCCTACGTATTTTTGGTGCTCAGTGTACATTGGCCCGACTGACATTACTTTACATTACATTACATCATTTAGCAGATGCTCTTACCCAGAGCGACTTCCAAATAAGTCCTAGAGATTAGTTTTTCTGTTATGATGATTTGCCATGTAATGTTGCTCCATGAGAGATCAGCTACAGGTGACAGGGCTGGGGTTGCAAATCATTATTATCTGACAGAGAGATGTTTCATTATTTCAGCAGAGAATAATAAATAATGGTTTATAACTGGGTTGAGCCAAACCTCAACCCTTACATGACACCTTAGCCTTAGTCTGAAAATATTAAATATGAATAATGAAAAAATGCCTTAGATTTGTGTTATAATAAATGAAGTGATACTCTATATTTAACAGTAGCTTGACCTGACATTACTATCAAGGTGTTCACCTATGCAGAAGAGATCAGATCTAAGACCAATCTCTTGAATAAAACAGCTTGGACAGCAACACTTTCCAGGATTAATTACACCCTCAGGCTAACTGGCATTAAGCAGAAGCGATATAACAAGATGCCAAAGAATGCAGAGCTTGTCTGGGTAAGCATTAAAGATTTTACACCCTGCATTCTGTATTCTGTTATTTTCATTTATTTAACATGTTTGGTTTTAAGAAATACATGTTGCTACATATTGGATTTATATTTAGCTTTTTTTATGCTGTGCCTCAGACTTGTGTGCATTCTGCTCTGTCAGATTTTTTAAATGATTATTTTAAGTAGAATTTACTGAGTACTAACTCTTCCAGACAGTAGTTTCACAATCAATGTACAGCTTTTACATTTGATCCCAACCCTATTCACATTTCTTTTTTGCATGCCACATGAAACAATCATTTCAGATCAACAGACCTTATTGGTTTTCATTGTCCAATCTTTCTTGATCATGGCCCTTCATGTTTTTCACATACATATTTCAGACACTTAAGATCATTCAGTGTCCTAATATTTCATATTCATTAGTTATTGTTTCATTGGTTGAAGATTGAAGAAGTAATTATGACATAACTTCTGATTTACCACAGATTGCAACAGATTAAAATTCTATGGAATAGTATGGGCTGGTGTGATCCCGTCAGAAGGTTTTCTTTTGTATTCAGAGTGAAAAACAGCCTTTCGTTGCTATTAAGCTTTGTTACTTGGCATTCTTCTGGGCTTAAAATGAAGAATGCTAGGGTTTAAAATGGAAAAAAATTACACCGTTATTTCAATTTCATTGTTTGGTCATGCTAAACTGCTTTATAGGTTTTGATCAGTGTTAGTTGGCAGGTCTAGATGGTGCGGCAATGCCTCTGCAAATGGAACACTGGAAAATGGTCAATTTGCAGAGGATGTGGATGTGATCTGAATCTGTTCAATTTTACCCTTCGACCATTTCTATTCCGAGCCATTCGGCTCCAATTAACTGCTAGCTCATTTGGACGGACAGCTAGGCTATTTAACTTGGGGCAAGCAAACATTTCCCCTGCTGTAATCTGTCCCCTCAGCGGGATACACCTGTAAGACCGATCCACCGATGAGGCAAAACAAATTTGTATTATTTGTGCCATGACATGACACAAACATTATCTGACAGACGTATTTACGGTGCAGCGCTCCTGAACCGGACATTAACAGCGGTGGGAGTGTTTATATTTAACACTGTATACTGGAATAATACTAAATTATCACAGCAAGAGATAATTTGTAATTCACTATGCACGGGAATCCAAAGAGAGAGGAGGACATATGTTTACTAAATCAGTGTTTATTTTAACTGTTCAGGCATAATTCCCTACTATTGCCGACCGTAAAACTCCAGTCAGCTGCAGCTCATTTCAAGAGAAAGCAATCTGTCTCACTCACAGCCGGCAAAGCCCGTTTCTCTGCCGCTGGAATCTCTCCTCACCCTGGTAAAAACGGGTTATATTAACAAGTCTTGGCCACTGTGGAAAAATACGGAACATTAGAGGTGTGTTCCCAACATCATGAATCACATCAACAAACACAGACAAAGTTCATAATACGTCTATTTTAGTATAAACGTGGTATGCGTTGTGTTGCATCGGTTCGTTTCATCTGTGGTATTTTCCCTCTTTAACTAAAAAAGAAAGAAATACTTTGGAATTCAATGTTGTATCACCTAAAGGTATCATATTAGAAGGAGAACGTGCGCTTTCTCAGCAAGGGGCGACGAGAGATGACGAGATGCACAGCGAATTCAATACTTTAAAAAGTCAAGAATCTTCGCATCTCGCGAAAGCCGTACACAGTTGTTACCGATGGGGTTTTTCTCCAGTAAGATACAAGATACAAGTAAATACGAAATAGTTTAATGGACGTGATCATCAAACTGTATTTTCCCGCAAAGGAGAAAAAGGATGCGCCACGCCTCGGTCTTGACAGCCTTTCTTTGACGGTTGCCGCGAGTTGTCAGTCAGTTGAAGAAGGAAAACTGTGTGTTTGCGCGTGCCAAGCGAGCTCAATATTTCATGCACTAAACAAGAGCTGATCAGTTGAGGAGGAGCATAAAAACTTTGTTTTGAGTTTAGCAATTCACCAAAGCTCCAGATACAGATTGTAACCACTGGAACGGCGCTGGGAATCAGTGGGAAGCCGTATTACCTACAGCTGTGACAGTAACAAGTCCGCACGCCTCTCCTGTGCAAGTAGGTATATAGCGGCTGTGCGGGACAGTGCAGCCCCCAGTTCACGTTCCATTTCTATTTCGAGTCTTCATCGAGGGAACGCTTTTTCCACTGGAAAACGGGACTGCAGCATTCCAGAGACATCTGTCTTTATAAATGAAAGTGCTCAGTCAATTTAAGTCACTCGGGTGATTGTTCTAAACTAATTTTTTTTTTTCCTGCATCTTCCAACTTGCACTGCTTTTGAGTGTTAAGACTTTCCTGTTTGCATGCTCTGTAGCTGGAGATACTTGCTGTGAATTCCATTCTACAGAGCAGTGTGTATCTTGCGAACACTTAGAAGCCTGATCATGGATTTTGTATGGAAAGACGTTTCTCAGTCGCTACAAGAATAGTAGTGCACTTTGCGTCGAGCAAAGGTAAGTCTTCATTTTTTCTTTAATGTTGTAATGTGTTCTTTAAAATTCTTTGCCTGTGACTTGATTATATTATTAATATTGACATGATCTTAAAAGCGTTCATTGCAGCTTGTTGATCTTTCAACAAGAAAATGAGCCAATCACTCAACATGAAAACCAAGCCTGTTCCATTTTCAGAGTTATTGTTATTGTCTCCATTTGGATTGTATAATTTTGAGCTGAATAGGGAAGCACAGTACACATCAACGGTTCGGGTCACATGGAAGTTCGAATAATGTTGATAAAATGTTTTCATTTAGTTTGTCTAAGCATGTATTGAAACGCGATGCTCTCCAGTAAGACAAGTAATTGCATGCACTCAGACGCACCAGCATAGTGTGCAAAATAGACGATACGTGTCTTTTTGCGCAACTGAAGAAGAGTATTAAAAGGATAAAACTTATTAGAAATACGTTATGGGGTTGTAATAGTGTATAATAACTGAAAACGTAATGCATTGCAAAAGTGGCTTATAAATATGTCCAACAAGATCTGCAATTAAACTCGAAATCATTGACATGAACGTGTGGCGGGGAGCCGCTGGTGCTGTTAATGTTGTGGAGCCGCTGTGCGTGGAAGAGCGCAGGGTTGCGCGCGGCTTAAATGCACGTGCACTGCCACCACACGTGTGACGTTCTCGGTATGATGCAGATAAGACATGAAAAATTCGCAATAAGCGCTGCGATTCATCACGGATGCGTTCACTATAACAGTTTCATCTGGTCTTATCGTCAAGCGGCTGTTTTGAATAATTAATTTAAATGAAACAAACCAAAACCGTGCAGCTGCATTAATGTTTTCAGAATACGACTGAGAAATATATTTATCTAATATGATACAACATGGTGATTTGCTGTGCAACAGAGTCATATTATCATCATCACCATCATCACCATTTATCATGTTTTCCGGCACGGGCCGTCCATTCAGTTCAGCCAACAATATTTTTTTGAATTTGTTGTTTAGAGTATGGCATCATCACTCCACCTATTGATGAAGGTGGCTGCAAGCCACAGTGGCTGGGGTGTACAGGTTTGAATCCCCTGTGGATTCCACATTACACTGTTGGTGGAGGATGACTGTGCCTCATTACAGTGATCCAGTGCTGCCTCTGGCATCCTAAGGCATGCACTGTTGGTAAGCGAGGACGGGGTAGGAATAACTCCTGGAGCATTGCATGACAGTACTTTATTCTTGGTGCACCGTTTCTCCAGCTTGTGGTGCCCACAAACACTGATAAAGGTTTAGTTAACCCAGTCCTAATTCTCTCGCTATTATGCGCAAGGCTGAAACTGATCCAGATGAGTGCTTTTGGGAATCATCTATTTGCTCCTTGTCTGCAGGGAGCTGCTGAAGGCTGAAGAGACCCTTCCGTGGTGCTATGTGTAGACCAGTAACACACAGACCATCAGCCAATATGTCACCCTCATGACGATGTTAATGATTCCTTATAGTGTGTTCCCTAACAAGGTCTCAGAACTCTTTATAGAGAGAGAGCAAGGAAACCTCAGCTACCCTCAACCTCCCTTAAGCACCCACACTGGTGATGTACGGCAGCCATTTTACCTCCAGAATACCTATTTATATGTTGCATCATGTGCACAGTGGTAGGGCAGAGGGGCTAGGGTCCCTGCTAAACCATGCCCTCTATTACATTTGAGCCCCTGCGCCCTAGAGAGACTGTGCACAGTCCTGCTTAGGTTGAGGAAAAAAGGAGGGTGATGTTATCAGTTAAAAAAAGATATGAACTATTATATACAAAAAAAACATCTGCTCAATTTGTAAAGTGGTCTGTGAGATTTGCAATAATGAAAGGGACCTTGGACCTTGGCTCCTGCAAGAGATGGAACCTCAGACAACACAGTGTCTTCAGCACTTTATAGGGAGATTGCTTCTCACACATTGTCACAAAAGCAATGCATGAAGCCCACGTATGAAAGGTTATATTATTATAAGCACAGAAACTGCAAATTGGTTCTGGATTCATAATACCATATGGAAACCTCCATAGTTGTGATTCAGAGTCCCTCATCCAGTCAACAAGGCTTATTAAATATATGCTGCTGTCAATTAAATCTTTTTTATAGCCCATCACATTCCATTTGGCAGGGGAGTCAGAAATGTAGATGGAATAAATCTACCAAGATGGATCCATCTATTATTGGTGTTTGCTCATTAAGCTCAAGCAAAGCTATCTAACCACAAAGTAATATAGGTAGTTAGAACAAGAAATCTTTTTGTTTTTTTTTTTTTTCCACCGTGCATAAAGATTCAGCTCTTAGGGGTGGTGCTGCACAGCAGAGTGATGTCTTCCTTGTGTTTGAAGGACGCAGGTTCTGTGGACCTGTTAGGTATCATGTGATCGATTTCAAACGCTCAAATTTAAATGAGGGGATTAAAGTGAAGGGTTCTGTTAAGCGGGGGTAAGCTCAAGTATGAGGGCAGTCGGCAGGCCCTGCAGCTATTATGGTTCCCCACGGTGTTCGGGGTCAGCTGCTGAGCTGAGGAATTGCACGTGATCGTCGCCAGGGGAAACATCTCTTGGAGGAGCAGAGGTTCGACCTCTGGTGGTGTTTCCAAGGTCAAGAACTCTTTCTACATGGACTGTGCCTCCAGGCCTACAACACAACCAGGAAGCTTGGGTGGCCTAGAGCAGTTGTTTATTGTGACACTGTGGTCCATAAGGCTGCATGTGTGTGTATTGTTTAATGGTACAAAACTTGCATAAGCTGTTGATTTTCCATGTTGTTTCTGAAACTCAGAATAACCATTCAGCTGTAAAAGTAAGGGGAGGTCACTCTGAGTGACATGAATTTGGCCACAGTCTGTCCCAATTAAAAGGAGTTGTTTATGATAACAACACAAGCACAAAGCATTTTCTTTCTGTTGGATAGACGTGGAGAGAGAAGTCAAAGACAGCAGTTTGTGTTTGACAAAGATTGTTGCAAAGATGTGACAAAGAGAAATGATAAAGTGTAAGACAGAGAAATCACTGTGAAGAAACGTCCAAAGGGAGGTGTGGGGCACTGTGCAGTTCAACCCCCTCATCCTGATCACTCCAAGCGGCATTGTTTAGAGACAAATTTATTTGGGATCCTATGAATATGATTGATAGATTTCCATAAATATCACTGCATTTGTCCTAAATTATGATATATGAGTAATAAACCACTCTTTATGAATACCATTTACAGCAGCATGCCTATGATTGCACATGAGAGAGATAAATAGCAACAATAACAATATTAATAAATATAGCTGCGAGCAGCAATTACAGGGGCCAAGCGCAAGCAAAAAAAAAATATATATATTTTAATGCCTTTATCCCACTTGTGAAGATAATTCAGCATGTCTCTCAGCAAGATTTAAAGCAACGTTGTGACTTCAGAGTTGTGTATCTTATTAACTGCACCACTAAACAGGCTACACAAGCTGTACATCCAAAGAGGAAGAGTAGTGAGGAATTACCAACCAGATTTGGTGTCAGTTCCATTTCAGTTCAGTCAATGCAGGGAGTGAATTTCAGAAATTCAGTTAATGAGTTGGAAATTAGTGGACATTTTCTGTGGAGATTTTTTGATTAATGAATTGAATTAATCAACTAGAATTCAAACTGCCAGATTTATGGCCTTATAACTACCCTTACAATTTGACTCTAGCAGCCAAGTTACTTTACCTTTGAAACCTCTGATTAACACATTTAATAAGGGGCTGTCAAGAGATTACACATGCCAATGTTGAAGCACCTCTGTGCAGCAGTTCATGAGGAGATGTTTCCTGAAAAATACTAATGCTAGTGATGATCATATTTACACTGGATTACATTAACATCTGGAATGTTGATAATGCCTGGCAAATGACATTGATGGTGAAAGATATTTTCTCATTTGCAAATCATGTATATACCACTGCAGTCATTTTGGCTATGGCCAGACATGTTTTTTCAACTTAACATGAGGATGTAACAAACAGATGTATGAGGTTAAATAGATGAGATGTACCAAGATTTGTACAAGTCAGATTGGTGGTTTATGAGATGCTGCAGTTGATATGGTTTTTCAGACCTGAGAAAATTAACACATTATGTGGTGGAACCAGCTAATGTGAAGGACAAGAATGTATGTTATGGCAAAAGGAGTATGTGTGCAAAGTTTTAGACTTCTTTGACAGACTAGTGATTTAGTGAAAAAATGATACAAATTTTAATGAATCATTGAAAATGGCAACTTCAGTTAACTGCCGTATCGTCACCATGTGTCTGATAAACATCACACTTATACATTTGGCAGAGATCCTACCCACCTTCCAAATTTTGTGAGTTTTTACGCAGTCAGTATGGAAGATAGCGGAATACAACTGCGGCTACTGACAAAAATACCAATAAAAGCAAAAAAACCGATTTCCAGCACCTTCAGTCCCTTAATAACAACATATAATGACAACATGTTTTATCGGTAAAGTGCCCTTCTGAAACCCTGACTCACTGAAATGATATAGGAAATCTGTTTTACAAACTGCCTTCCAGTGCAGAAATAACTGAGTAAATGTGATCGGACAGCCTGTATTTACACGCAGTAATAACAGTTTCATAGTTTTATTCATATTGATTTTTCTTCTTCAAAGTGCTCTGTAACCTTGCGTTAGTGAGCACCTGCTGCTTCCAGGTGCCGAATTCCACCTGTCATTTCCCAAAGGAGAAATTGATGGATTACAGCAGTTGCCAACATTTTAGTGCCATGTGTTGTTTTGTGTTGCAAATCTGAGTGTCTGGCTTTGACACTATGCAGTCCAAATCCTCTGTCTGACATAATCCACCCCATGTTTTAGAGAGTCCCATGCACCTCATACTAACAGACAACATCTAGTATAGTCACATGTAATACGCCTTCATCAGTGAGGCCACCTCTATGCACACAATTCGCTCTCTCCCCCCTCACACGTCACCAGTTCTTTTCGATGTCTGTATCCTTTTAATGTGCATGATCTCCTGGGAGGGATTTACTGAGAAAGTCACCTGCCCCTGCTTTGCCTCTGCCCCCATGCCTGTGCCCCTGGCTGAATCACTTGGTGGGATTCCTAATGCCTTAAACTGATGAAAACATCAATCAGACCAAAGGAAGGACAGTGAGGGAGACAGGGGCCTCTCTAAGCGTCTCTTCCTTTGAAAGAGTTTGCGTTCTCCTTTTAAAAGCACACAGTGTTAGAAACATGGTGGGGCTCCCCTCACAGCTCTGTTCACAGGGTCTGCCTTGAGATGAGGCATCCCACTTACGTTACATTTACGTTTAGTCATTGGGCACATGCTCTCACCCAGAGCAACGTAACGAAGCTAAACATACAGAAGTGCATGCAATAAGGCCATGATCTAAGTGCTATGTATGAAAACCTATCAATCTTTTTTTTTTCTCATCATAAATGTCAACAAGCAGTGTCAAAGTGCGATAATAACATTCTGTAATATACTTTAAAAGGCTGATGTGATAGAAAAGGTGTAATTGTCAGAACTAGGCAAGGACGCCAAGGTGCAGTCTGAAGAGTTGGGTCTTCAGTCTGGTGTGAAAGCTGGCCAGGGACTCCGCTGTCCTGACAGTTATCATAAGATCATTCCATTACATGGGAGGCAGAACAGAACTCCCAGTTATTCTCTGTCCCTTGCAGTGTGTAGGTGGCTGGCTCTCATCTCCATATTCCACTAATAAAGCACTCCTGTGATAAGAGGACACACTGATTTTGTGATATTGGCACAGTCTGCACTCAAAGCTTGTCAAGTTGGGGGGGGGGAGTGTTGGCAGGTGTTAAATTATGCTATTCGTGAATCACATTTCCATCACAAAAACAATTGTATTTTTATTTGTTTATATAAATTTCAGTATCTCTTTTGCCATTTCAGTGAAACATCCCCTGATCAGCTCTTAGGGTGATGACAAACATCATGACATGTGCATGGTATATGACATATAAGTGCATCAAAACCTCCCTCTGTTCACATATATCCCATTGTTGCACACACATTACACTCCAAACACCGCAGACTGTTAATCTCCCTTGCACTCCCACCACAGCTCAGCTGCACACTGCCTACTACTGTAGGCTATTTTGTGATAGCTCTCAGCCAAGAAAGTTCATTGTCACAGGGTTGCCATAAATATTTCAGCAGCACTATTACACAGATGAAAGGTCTCAGATATTCTGGGAGAGAGTTAAGAGAGCAGAAGTATGCAGTGGTGGTTAAACAACCTGCACTCTGGTCCTCAGGATTATTGATTCAAATCTAGGTCAGGACCCTGCTGTTGTACCCTTGAGCAAGTTACCTCACCCCATTTAAAAATTCAGGTCTATATTTCAATATGTTGCATGCAACAGGAGAAAAAACTGAGAACAGTGCAATGGAATGATGGTAAGGGTTCCTGCTAGGCAAAAAAGGTGATGTAAAGAAGAGCTAAAACACCACTGCTCAGGATGGGCTGCACATTAGGTTGATCAATACTCATAACTCTGTGCTTAGTGTCCGGAGTCACCTCAATGATACGGCAGTGCTAATATGTCAGGATCAGTAGTGACATATGCAGTTGCTGTTGAAGCAGATCACCTTAGCCCCTTAGCTGTCCGGCAAGGAGTAAACAGAGCCCACTCAGGCAGAGAGGCAGGAAGCAGAACAGTGACACCTGTCAATCAGCTTCAAACACCGCTGACGCACTCTGGTAGACTGTGACCCCATGTCTGTGGTAGGAAGTCAGTGCACAGTGAGATAAAAGCTAGAAGGTCTGCTAAAAGACAGCAGAGAATATTTCACTGTACACTCTATACCAGTTGTGCATGTAAATGGAACTTTTCAAACCTCTTAAAGCAAGATCTTTATTTGATGTTACTGATTTGGGCCAGCGTTCACAATGACAAGAAATCTCCATCTCAGCAGAAGAAAAAAAAAATCATAGTGGAATTTAAAAGGGGGGAGAACGAGAGAGGGAGGGAGAGAGAAATAAAAAGAGACAAAGAAAGAAAGCATAAACCTGCAATTATCTTTCCACAGACTCTGTAACCCCTGCACATCCCCTGATCCACCTCTTCTCGTCCTTCAGAGTGAGAGCTCACAGGCAGCTTTTTTTCATGAGAAATTGTAGCCGAACTTGTATGTGTGTTTGTCCACATTTATGTGAGCATGTCTATGTGTGTGAGTATGAATGAGTGTATGCATATGTGTGTGTGAAGGAGTTAGTGTTTGTATGTGTGTGCATGTGTTTCAGCGAGTGTATGTGAGTGTGGTTATGTTTATGTGTGTACGAGTCATCATATGAGTGAGTGTGTGTATTTCCATGTATCTGTGTGTGCGTGTGTGGGTGTATATGTGCGTGTTTAGAGGGACACATATTACATGATTTATCTGCATGTTCCTGGATGTTGCTGTCTTTAATCTTCATGTTGATTAGCTTGTATACCTACTTTCTGAGACAGCAGCTGGCCTCACTTCATCCCTCTTGGCTCTCCACCTCCTAGTCAGTACCAGACTCTCACCCCCTGCCCCCAGAGGCCTACTGCACCAGCACACGCAGATACAGCTCAAATCACAACATGCCTGCTCCTTATTGATCAGAGGGGGCCCAGGTGTCCCAGTTTAGTCAGGACTTGCCCTAGTTTTCAATCCTACAGCTTTTCTATGCCTTACCCACTGAAAAAGTGAGCAAAACATAAAAATGAAACAGCACTGAATAGTATTGACTTGGATTATATTCCTTTTCCCTCTGTCTCTAATTTAAAATACAAGTGATTCTGTGACATGATACGTCTCCTGTCTCTCATTTTGTCAATACTTTTTTAGCATTTCTGTTATTCCTTCTGAATAATTAGTCATCCAATATTGCAGTGACTGTAGATTGAGTTTCCCAACTCTCAGAAAGCAGGAGTGCGAGTTGTTAGGTTAGGAAGATTTCCATGGGTAATTTGCTTTGTAGTCGTACCCCGTCTACAACCTGCACTGACTCCACAAATGTAGGAAGTGGGGTGAAGGCCATATGCTGAGCATAATGGTCTTAAAAGCAGAAAATATCAAAGTGCACAAGATGGGTGCAGGAGTGCTTTTGAACCACTTTGCTACTGAGTGACTCTGTTGGGGATTGAACACACAACTGACTGGTTGCAGGAAGAGCACTCTATTGTCATTTGTTCAATTAACAGACTCATTTCACCACAGTTTGGATTGCTGTGTATTCTAACGTATTGTCTGGTTATACATTCTAGAACAGTCATTTTTTTGGAATGCTTGTCTCCCCAAAACTTTTGCTGGAATTGCCAACTGGACATTACACTCAACTCACCATGACAGCTTCTGCGCTCATTCAAGAGCACTGCAGCAAAACAAATGCAACAGCCAACAGCTATTTTTCCGCTATTGTAGCTCCCACAGAGCACCACAGTTAAGGGGATGCTGATGGGAGGGTAATTAGTTGCAGAGTGCATGAGGCTAGGCAGTGAGACGGGGAGACCCTGTTCACATACCCACCCCTGCCCCGGTAGAACAAAGCCAGTTTGGTCCATCACTGCGGGCTCCTGATCGCTGTGGGCTTTCGGACACTTTCGGCTGACGCCATGGCTGGGATTGAACTTGAGATGTGCGCCTTGCTAACTGAGCCACTTGGGAGCCCTTCAGTTTTTCTTAACTCGTTCCTGAGATATGACACCTGTCCCCCTCCCAACAGTTCATACCTGCAGCCCTTTGTTGATGTGGCTGCTCCACACAACAAATTTGCAAGCCAGGAGTTTTTGTCATTCCTCAGATTGCGTGCTGGATTGATGTAGCTAGTTTCTCTTTCTGTTCATCGCGATGGAGCTCGCTCTAATATTACGCCCAACGTCAGGCTCTTCATATCCCATATGCCCGTTTTTAGCTCTTTGTGGTTCACCCGCAGTAAATGGCCCCTAATATACCCTACTTTGTTCCTAATTTTCTCCAGAAGAATACAGGCCAACATCTTATCCCTCTGTTCAACTATCTATAATTCATATGAACATGTAACAGCCATATGAGATATTTATTACCTCCAAAGTGTATGTTGTATGAATGCTCTATCGGCAAAGTAATACAATATGCCTATGCCTTTACTATTTTATGTCTTTTGTTCCTGTGCCTGGAGGTGTTCTCTTTGTGTTGTAATGTGTCGAGTATACAGAGCTCACAGAGTGCACTGTAGTCATCTGCTTGCACAAACAGTGCATTAGCAAACATCTGCTGAAGCTCTGCATGCAAAATACACAGTGCATGCAGCAAAGCTTATTGATGATTTGTACTTGGCTACTGAGCTTACAGTTTAGCGGGTGCCTTGGTGGGTAACACCGTCTCTGAGCAGAGACCTCTCCCCTCTCCCTCTCCTTTCTCAAAATTGCTTCTGACACTGCAGTGTCCTTCCTCTCTCCAGTGGATTAGCAATGCATGGATACTTGATTTTAGACTCCCCCCTGCAATGTCAGCCATTTTTACAATCTCAGTGCGAGCCCCTGAAGCATGTTTTAACTGGCTGCGCTGGACCCATAAAGCCATGGATATTTTCACAGTGTTTCTATCATTTCATTGGATTTCAGCTGAAATGAACAGTGATCCAGCCAGATCCCTCCAGGGGCTCTAGTCCCAGCGTACACAGTGAGGTTCTGTCAGATCTCCATTGATGTGGAGATATATATGAAACAGCAAAAGAATTTCAAATGAGCCTATTTTTTAAAGCAAAGCCAAACAAAACAATCATTCTGCTCCATGGACCCCTACTTCGGCAAAGGTAAGAAACAACTTAAGTGTTTTTATAATTGTAAACTAAATGGGGCTCCCAAGTGGCTTGGTGAGTTAAAGCACTTGCACAGAGTGCAGGCTAAGCCTCATTTTCTGGCATCAAAACAGGCAGCATCATCTGGAGGCAATGACCAGGAGCCCACAGCAGCAGAACAAATAGGCTTCATTCCACTGGGCACAGGGGTGGGTGGGTGTCTCGGTTGTTTGGATGGTTTTTATGGTGAGACAAGCTTAATGTATAATTAGCAACTCCAAACTGGGTGCAAGAGAGGAAAATGTGTGAAGAAAAATACCTGCCAAAAACTGAATTCCTTTAAACCTACTTTAGAACGGGCAAGCCCAATTCACAACAGCACAATAGCCCAACGATCAAAATCATGTCCCACGGCCAGAAAAGCTCATCATGTATCAAAATATTGGAAAAGCATGCCCATGAGTTTCGATTGGGGATGGGCCAAGGTCTAATAAAGTGAGTTTCTGACAGCAGAATGACACCCCAAGTGTAAAGAACTAAAGGGTGTTATCAGCGGGAAAATACAATAAGTAGTATTTCTCTGGAATTGTTTCTGTCCACTCCAACTCTCTGGTGTGAAAATTTGGCTCATAGGCTAGAATCATAGGCTAGAGTTAAGCAGTTCTCTTTGGGGGCTGTAGGCTGCTTATCATCATATCCTTGAGCAACAGTCTCCCTGGCGTCTTTACTGCGCTCCCCCCCATTCTTCTTGCTGCATCATTGGCCATGTTCCCATTAGAGGCACTACAGTCGATTCTCGAGGGCCCACGCAGAAAAACAGTCAATATAAAAAGGTTTATATTGCATTTAACCCTGAGAGCGTCAGATTTTCCGAATTCTGCTCGCTGAGAGAATTTATTGAGTTGACATGCAGAGCGGGTTAGCAGATAATGTGCCTTCACGCATAGGAAGGTGTAATGGAGGCATGGCCACTGATTTAGTGAACGATGCTGTGGCTGCAGGCAGGGAAATGAGATCCCGTGCTATAAAATCTAGAGCATGAAACTGACTGAGTCTCCACTGGTTGGTTGATGGAATGACAGGGATGCAGAGGGCTTACAGTGATCCTCTCCGTCTGCTCTGTGGTACTCAACATGCTGAAACTCTGACAGAGCGCCTATGACAAGTGCTGGGAAGAGCAAAGCCGCTGATTACCTCAGATGCACTAAAGGGCACGGATGTATACTGAGCCATCACTGTTGTAAAGCACAAAGTCTAACATGTTACATGCTGGCCAAAAATAAATTTCGGCGTGGTTCATGTTTCATGTGTAAAGAGTTTTATTAGACTGAAATCATGCATGCAGTAACTATGACGTTCAGCAATGTTTTAGGCTGGACCATTGATTCAAGGGAAAGGATGCAAGATTGAGCAGTCAGATCACAGGCAACATTTTGTGGCAAGCCTGAGGGTGTGGGAATGGCCCATGAGGCATTGAGAAATAAAATGGATCAAACTAGAACAGAAAATCCAATAAACCGAGGGTTATTTACAGGGGTGATGTATACATGGGAAATGGGGTTGACTGGAAAAAGAAAGGAAAGAAAAATCTACTTTCCACAATTCAGAGGTCTTAGCCCAAGTCCACAAATCAGGGTCAGTTCTGCTATCAAGTTCTTCATCCAAAAAAGGTCACAATCCAAAACAGTTGCAAGCCGAAACCATTCTATTCTATTCTATTCTATTCTATTCTATTCTATTCTATTCTTATCCCACTTTTCTCTTGTAGGTATTGTGCACCTTGTTGTAGTAGTTGGCCTCTTTTATCCAACACTTTAGGAAAATCAGTGAGCTTCAGGTGTCGTGGTTTAGGTCAGAAAATCCACATATAGCTGTAGGAACTCCCTTTATGACCCGGGGGTGGGGCCACTAAGTCGCCACATGCATCCCCTCAATTATTACTGATGTGGCTTGCCTTGTTTGCTGCCAGAGATTTTAAACCTGCCCATGTATTGGTATGAGCAGGCGATATTGTTCATTGTTATCAACTTTTCTTTTTTTTTTTTTTTTTTTTTTATAAAGAGGAAAAATTAGAAAAGAAACAAAAATTAATCAAACAATCAAGCAACAGGTGATGAGCCATTAATGATAAGGGCCACAGACACCTACTGTGAGCGTTCACCAAATCACAGACCACTGTCTGATGTCATTAGATCGACACAATCACCTACAGCTCCACTAATCAAAAAACTATAGGAGCATCTCCATACCTCTGCTCTAGATTTACTGAAACTTGCCTGAAGACATTTTTAAATTGTGAGTGCCCCCCACCCCACCCTCTACACCTGCAATTTAAGAATGATAATTGCTCATGAGTGTGGGGGATGAGTCTGGAGCTGAGTGTCACATGACGTTTGACCCTCAGGAAATCATGCACCTTATTAAAATAATTCATTTCTCATTTCATTTTATTTTCCATAACTCATTTCTCATTACGATAACTCATTTCATTCATTTCATACGTGTACGAAAAAATTAATCTCCCACTTATGAAGCAAATTGTTCTGTCAATTTCTTTATGCGCAAATGAGGAAGGATTTCAAATGAGGAGGGAGATTTACTGCTTAGTGCGTTAACGCTTGAAGTGTTGTACGTTACAGTCAGCGATAGGTTGCAATATAGGATGCTGGGGTCAGTGGTGATCACAATAAAAGAAGCGGTCAGGCATCTGCCTCCCTGCTCACACGTTTGCAGTAAGAAATATGTGCTTGTGTCAAGGAATTGCCTTGGTGAGTGTTGACTGCATATTTGTCAACCATGACAAGGAGCAATATGACACCCAGCCCCCGCCTACCCTTCTAGCACCCGCTTGCCCCTGCTGATGCCTCCTGTATCTGGGACTCATCATTATGTTGGCTGCTTGCTGCTCTGTTTGGTTGTTCTACCACTAACAAGACACAATTTGTAAACCCCAAAAATAACAACAAAGCCTCATCAATATTTACAGTGCTGTTAAATAATTTAAGGTCTTGTCACCGAACCACTCTGCGGGGGTTAAGGGTTACAGGGGATGCCTGTCGCCGCTGCTGCTGCTACTGCTGCTGCTGTATGATGTGTGATTGGGAGACTTGAAGCAGCTCTCCCTAGTTGTGAATGTGATTTATGTTCATCCTTCATGATTTTGATCTTAGTGCTGTTGTCCAGTGGTCAGTGGATTAATTGCATGCCCTGGCACTGGCATGATCAAGGCCACTTGATCAAATAGTCTATGGTGTGAACTGGTGACCGCAAAGAAAAAAGCCTCATATGGATGTAATACATCAATGTATGAAAAAAGACAGCATATTCTGACTATTCCTTCAATGTATGTGTGAAATCTTTGTTCTCTATACAACGTACAGGCAACTTTACACAAATGATAGTGCTGAATGTTTTTATATATCCATATGTGGAAGAGATGTATTTCTTTTTCCTAATGGTGTGTCCTGTGCAGGTGGCTTACAGTGGATGAGTTACAGTTTGGGTTGAGTGGCTCTGGGGCGCGCGAGGGGTTTGTTGTGCATGCACCACGCGGTGCTAATTAGCGCGTCTCTGTCGATGAGGCGCCAGAGGCGATGCCGCAGCGGGGGGGTTGTAGAAATACGGCAGAAAATGTGATCAGAGGCTGGATAGTGAAATCCGAGCGGTGGATTTCATTTAAGACCGGTGGGAACCACTGGCCTGCGAGAGCAGTGTTTTATGGGGAAAAACTGTCAGAGCCATGTTTGCTGATTGCCCAGAGTTTAAAACAGGTGGCTTTTTCCTTGGCATTGCTCCCCAGCACCGAAATGGGCTTTCATTACAAGTTATCATGTTTATAGCCCTGACAATTTCCACAAGGTTCTTCAGTAAACCTCTGGTGACCCACTAACGGACAGCCCCCCAGTTCCAAAGTGCAGGGGCGTGGCGCAGGGTTTCTGAGAACCCGAGGCCGAGCGCCCCTGTCCTTTGCTGGTGCGCGACGCTGCCAGCTCGTTGGCGGGTCTCCCGCTGGCGAGCGCCCTGCTGTCCGAGTTCGCTTGGGTGCTGCCCGCGGTCACACAAACATCTGCACAGGCTGTGTGCAGCAGCACGGGCAGGTCAAGTGGCACCACAGTTGCTTGGCAGCCAACGCAGACGCTGCCAACAAGAGTCTTTTATATTTACTACTGTAGCTCTCGGGCAGCCGTACTCATTTGTTAACATAGACTGGAAGGGATATACCAACAGAAAAATACCAGTGGAGCAGAAAAAAGACACATTAATTAATCTTTAACATTTTTAACAGTGTGCATTACATTATAACAGGAATTAAAATGCAGTTCAAGACACAGAGGAGTTGTGACTCTCTGTATGCCCTGCAGTGAAAGTCATAGAATTCCATCTGTGCAAATCATGCCAAATTTTCACCGCTCTGCCAGAAAGGGGCTGTAAGTCACTTATGCTGTTGAATTTGTGATCAGCTTTTGAACGTTTTAGATATGTGTCAAGATGTGTCAGGTCTGAGTATGTAGGTACAAGCATACCTGTCCATTTTGGCTATGCATTGTCTCTAGCTCTGTGGTTTATCTTATTCCTTTCTGATGTCTCTTGCTTTCATGTACACACACACAAACATACATACACACAAAGGCACACATAAACAAGCAAACATGGACACACGCTTGCATGCACACAGGCTCACACACACACACACACACACACACACACATACACAGTCCCTATTCATGATTAATCTTTCTTATGTCCTCCCATGTGGAATGTGCAGCCAAGACAAAGTTCCATATATCATAGGGCCTAGCATGTTCTCTGGATAATTATATCTCCTGCAGTAATTATCTTCCCATTTGTAATATATATGGCCGTCAAGTGAAATGGAGAAGCAGAGTATTCAGTTTCTTGCCCACTAATGAGGGGAAAGAGTATGGTTTCCCCTGTTTGAAATGTAGCAATCATATGGGTCTTACCGTCAGACCTTTTCCCAGATACTCCCAGATACCCAAATGCCCAGATGCCCAAAGACATAGTTACAAACAAAAAGTGGGGCTCCAACTTTTAATGTCAGAGCATTATACCATTTCCTAGGAATGCTGTTCTAGCATAGTAGGTTATATTACATCTTACAGGGGCACGTGTGTGCACAGAAGTGCAAGCCATCATGTTCTTGAATGTTTGCAAAGTATAGTCTCCTGAGATTCTGATTCTGATTGCAGCTGAAACAGCAAAGGGCAGTAACCCAGACCATTTTTTCCTAACCATCTAAACCTAGATCAAAACCACATGTTAGCCAGGAGAACTTCTGAATTCAGAAAGCACAACTTTTGTTTTTTTCATTTATATGAAACATGCAATCTGACCTTTAGTATCAATTGATCTTTGACTCCACCATTCAGAGTGTGCCCCCAAGTAGAAACACCTCAATACCCAGCATGCCTGAGTGACAGCGGGGCAGGGACAGGGAACAGAGTAGCCCCCACTACTCCATCAGGTAAAGCCTAAAAGCATGGGGTGGAGGAGAGAACTACAGACACAGACAGCCAAATGCATTTCACTACAACCTTAGTGAGGGTAAACAGATCTCCATATTAAAACACTGGAAGATATCAGTGTGTGGCATTGGAGGACTCAAAGTGCAGCCAATCAGCTGACATTGATGATGCTTATGGTTGCTTAACTGCACAGAATACCCTTCACGAAGCAGCTTCACTCTACGAGTGGGGCCCAGGAGGTCCACCTAGAGTGCAGGGGGTTTCTGAAGAGCTCCTCTACAAGGCCAAAGCATCCTGTTTCTCACGCGCACAGCCTGAGAGGTATACCAAAGTTTACCCTTGGGACCCCTTCCATGGAGGTTTGAGGGGTAAAGCTTTCACCTCTGCCTGTTACAGGTCAAAAGAACTCCTGCCTCTGATTTTACAGGTCAAGAACTTTTGAGGGTTACCTGTAAAAATCCAAGGTAGAGCAGCAGGTCAGAAGCAGGAAAGAAATATGAGCATGTTTGGTGTTAAAGTTGATTTAATCAATAAAACAGAAAATGATTCAAATAAAATGAAAAAGAAAATTAACAAGACTAATTCCACCCTCTGTGTGCTATGGCGTTCCATATAATTTGCATTTCTGCATTTAATGTACAATGTGCAATAATGAACCTCAGATTTTAGAAGTAACTGAGATATTGCCTGGTATAGTTACTGTTGTAAAATAACTTTGCTCACCCTAGACCAAGGCACTGTACTTGACTCTTAGCAGTAAATGCAACCCAGAATAACATTCAATGGTACAAGGTTACACAGTTAAGGTTAGGTATGTAATAGCATGGGTAATGCCTTTGAGTGCCTTTCACTGATATTGCATCCTAGTCACGTCCCAAGATGGTCCTACATTCCTTTCTAAAGGCGTTTACTCGAAAATCTCATCTTTGGGGCTTTTCTGTGAAATGAATTTGATTTACTGGTCCGCCCTCATAGCAACCATCCTCCCAAATCAGCTGGCAGGACATTTCTTTTCTTTAGTTTGCTGCAATCATTGAAGAAACCACTTTCCCCTCTAGTGGGAGTTATCACAAGGTGTTGCTGCAACCTTGAGTCAATTTCTCCCGTAAAGCAAAGGTTTCCTTTCTGTCCTTATCTCTGTCCATAGCTCTCTCTCCTTCTGAGAGAATTGTCCTGAATCTGTTCACGTTAGCGAGAGAGAACATACCTGGCAGGCTCACACTGTTTCCCTCTGGTTGTTACAGCTCTGAGTGAATGAAAGTGTTTAGAGGAATGTGACAGTAAAAATGCTCTCTGTAAACACAGATTATTTACATTTTTTTCTTTTTCTCCTTTCTTTTTTTCCTAATTCTTATTTAAATCTTACATCTAAACACAATTTTGTGCTTTGATGGATAAATACAAAAATTAAATAAAAACATTTTATATTACGGTTGCAAATAAAAAACACGGTTGATTCTGCTCTATTTTTTCAGCTGTTATTGTGTGCCCAAAACAGACTGCTCTGAGTGTGCCAGGAAACACTAATGAAAGCAACAGCACCAGATACAGCCAAACATGCTTTTGCTTGAATGTTTGTTTTTGTGTATGTGTGTGTTTGTGTGTGTGTGTGTATGAATATTGTTATACATGTGCTTGTGTGCATGCACGTCTGCATGAATGTGTGTTTTCCCTTATATGTGTGTGTATATGTGTGCATCTGTGTGTGTGCGTGTGCATGTGTGTGTGATGACCTGGACTGACATGAATCCCGCACTGCAGCAGTTTACACTGGGATCTGGCTCCCACACAACCCTTGACCTCACACGTGTGTTGTCATCCAGATTTCTGGTGCTCTCTCCTGATTATATGTTTGTATATTTAATGGATGGAATACCATAAACATAACACGGTACAGTGTACTACTGTTACAGTAGTCCCTCTGTCCAGGTATAACATTAATTTAAGGACAATTTGGACAAGACAAAATGAAGCTTGGCGACCGTTAAGAATGCACAGATCTATGGTAATTTAGTGATGGTTAATATCTGATGAACCCCATGCAAGTGATGGCACATTCTGCTAAGTCTGAGTCTGCAGGTGGCTTGTTTGGATAGGAGCCTCACTGTGTCCCCTTGGTTACCATACTTCTCACAAGCACCTGCACCATGTCTCCCTTAGGCAGTGACAAGCACGAATGTGTGTGTGTAAGTGTGTGTGTGTGTGTGTGTGTGAGTGTCTGTATTTTCTACCACCAAAGAAAAAATGCATTTTCTCTTTGTTGCTGTCTCCCCTCCTTTTTCTCCCTCTCTCTCTTGCCCCCATACCCTATCTGTCTCTCTCTGTCTCTTCCTCTCTGTCTCTGAGAGGGGCTGTGAAATCACACTCACCCCTCTGTGAAATTCTACATGAGACATGTCATCTTAAATTATTCGGAAAATTGCACTGTGCTTTTTTAGCGGACACACTAAAACACCAAAAAATATATAGTCATTATTCAAAGATCTGCAGTCTTATAGCCAATAAAGGAGTATGTGCTGGTATTCATACTGCGGTGCAAGTAACACCTTTTTTTTCTCCTCCACTGCATCATGGACAGTTCTCTCCTCGCATCATCACCCCTCTTAAAAAGGGGGACACATCACTGCAAGGGACGCATGAATAATAAATACTGGGCCTACTATTTTACAGTTTTGGAGAAGAATAAACAGTCCAGTCACTTGGGCTTTTATCAAGGATTGCTTATATCCTGGCCATTTTCCCTTCCATTCTCACCATGTTGCAAACATGCTGTTTCGCTGCTGCTACTACAATGCCACACCACTTACCAGTCCGTTAAGCCGAAGTAATAGAGGAGCTTTAAATCATTCTAGCGAGGCAAAACGCTGTGCAGCAAAATCTCACATGGATTTCTTTTAACATCTGTGCAGCGTGGAGCATCGCCGCCGTGTGCCCACAGTCAGATCCATGAAGGGCTGTAATGGAACAAAATTCTGGAATCATAGAGCCGTCGGTCCCGGAGTCAGCGGCTGCTCCACGCAACATCAACCCCCATCTGCAAGACCCGCAGAAATAATGATAATAAAATAACTCAGACAGTAATATACTATACTGTCTTCCATGCCTGTATTTGTACTTTAAAATTCATCATTTGTACTTGTGAACTATTACAACCACAGTTCTCATCACTGAGATTATTAATGACAGTATTAATAATAATAAAATGTACACGCTGTAACAGATACAGCAACACGTGTAACTCAACAGTTACACCTCTTGTATCTGTAGGCTAGAAGTTTAAGTCTGTTGAACTTAACATAATCAACATGTAAATTACAACATGTTCACTGATTCACAATTACACTTATCTAATTGTCTTAAGGCCACAGTGGTGCTCTTTGCTTGTAAGGTCAGGCAACTGAGGAGAAGGAAAAAAAAAACAACCTTTTATGCTGGAGGTGTCTCCGGGCATCACTGTGCAAGTGTATGACAGGTTATTTTAACCTCAAAGGCCCTGGGTAAACGCTTTCGCTGTTCTGTCATATTCCCTTACTCTCAGGCCATGTTCCAGTGGCTACAACCAGCTGGGGCGAGTCACAGGACCCGACAACCCCTGTAACTGTCACAGCCGAGACTCCCCACAGCCACCACTGTGGGGGCATCGCAAATCTCTGAGCAGACCAGCGACAAAAAATAAAACTCATTTGTTGGGCCAGAATCCTCTGCTGAGGATACATAAAAATAAACTTTATATCTAAGGGCAGGAATGTGGATATGCCTGTTAATCTGTCACATTGACGTGAAACGTCGGTTGAATATCTCTAATAAAGAAGGGCTTACGGGTTTAGAGACAAATTTGTAACTGTAATGTTGTCAGACTAATACAGAGTTTCCCAGTTTGACTGCTTTTTTTTGGTGTTATTTCATATTCATCTGTTTCATTTTTTAGCAAGCTAAAAGAGTTTGAATGTTTCCCTAATGAAACAGCAAATATTCTAAGCTTTATTTATGCAGTGACATTTACCACCATGCTGTTTAAGGTTTAACCTATCTGCATCATTTGAGAATGTCGCCGGTGCTGAAATGTGAACAGACAGGGTAAAAGCTTCAGAGAGACTGGTGTGTGCAGCAGTCAGGATAACATTTGGGGTGAAATTAGAAGCAGGATTTACATTTTGAGTAAAGTTTAGATTTATGGCTTACACAGCATCCCTTTGACGCCCTCCAGTTGGATCACGGGTTCAAGTCCAGGCTTTTACACCCAACAGCTGTGCCCAACAGATGTGGCAGCACAAATTCCGCTAGCAGTTGAAAGTGATCTGCCCGTTTGTGTCCGCGCGGAAATCTTGCTGTAAATTGCTTTCAGTGAAACTGCCAGCGAATTAAATGTTGTTTAGAGGCTGGAGGGGTAAAAAAGAAGCAGCAGTGGCGGTTGTGGTAGTTCCGACAGCTAATGCCAGGCCTTACGGATTCTTGTTATGTGGAATGATTGATGAATAAGCCTGTGGCAATTCGTGCAACCATAATTAAGGAGCTGTTCAAGCATACGCTTAGCACGTTCGGGGAGCTCAGCGGTGGGGGGGGGGGGGGGGGGGGACATGCTGCTTGCATGAGGAATAAAAGAGGCGGCAGTGTAGCATAGTGGTTAAGGAGCAAGACTCGTTGCCGGTTCGATCCCCCCTGGGACAGTCCAGTGCCCAGCAGCCTGTAGTAACCAGGGCCTCTCACAGACGCACTGTGAATTGCTTCTGTGTGGGAGTGAAGCTGGACTCCGGTGTGGGATGATGATTAGAACAGATAAAATAGATAACAAACATGTTATTTTGCATTTCATTATGGTTTCTGCCATCATAGGCTCACTGTCACACTGGCCTGCTTAAAAGATTCTAGTGTCAACCTTGCACATAAGAATATCATGTGTTAGTAGGTAGGATGTGAGTGCTAGGTAAAAGGCTGTGAGAAGTTAGCTAGTGTTATCTTAGAGAGGATGTTAGTGAAAGGTGTATGTGTGTGTGCGTGCATGTATGCGTGCATGTGTGTGTGTGCGCGTGCATGTAGTTAACACACAAATGTTGTAACCCTTGGGGTTTAGCAAAGGGGAAGATACATGTCTGAAGACAGATGTCTGTCATTTTGTGTTTTCTTTTCAGTAACCGGTGTTTTTGCTTCTCTCTGCTTTTTTTCCTCCCAGAACATTTGGCTGAATTAGAAGGAAGACGCTGACCCAGATTGCCTGCAAGCAAACGTCAAAAGGACGTCACGCCTGTGATACCCCACCTGTCTATCAATCTATATTTGGGCAGCTAATGTCCAAAACAAACCAACACCGGAAACTGTTGTGAAGCGTGTTATATGACACGTCCTGAAGAAGGGGTACCTGACTCCAGCCCTGCCCTATGGGAGGATGCATCTCCCCGCTGACCTCTTAAACTGTCCACTCAGCCTCTCAGCGCCTTCACTCTAATCACTTCTGAGATTTTCAGTCACAGGGTCTCAGTCCAATAGAACAACCAGCTGGCCTGACACCTTCTGGGACCAGAGTCAGGCATCACTGCTATAAAGTATTACAAAGGATCGCCCTGGCCTCAGGGGACTGACTGGGGCTCATATCTATAACTTGTAAATATTCCGGAGAGCTCCACAAACATATCTCTCCTTCCCAGACCAGAGACTGTTGATGTGGCCAGCTTGCGCATCCTCTCTCAAGGCATAAGTAGGAGGGTGAAGACAAAAAAGGAAAAGAAAAAAAAGAGGAAGGGAAATTGCATGACACCTAATGCATACAAGAAATACATTGTATCTATTTCTGAAACTTATTTTTGTGTAAATAAAAAGAAATTCTGTTTTAGGTGGCTGGAGATAAGTCTCAATGCCCTGTTCTATTTGGCATGATTGGGAGGGAGATAAGGACATCACGGTGATGAACCAGAGGGACGAGAACTGAATCCCAATCAGCTGCAAACAGCCCTGAGCCAGAGCAAGATCTGAGAGCAACACTGACATGGAGATTTTACAGGAAGGGAGCCTGTCCCAGGATTAGGTCTCACGATTCATCATTTCAAACAGATAACAAAGAGCAAGCAATGGACAGCTGCCAGCACGCTCAGACAAAAAATAACCCCAGGCCTGGTTTAAATCAAGAGAACTTCTGGTAAGGTTCTTTTCTATCTGTGAACGGAGGTGCAAGGGCTGCTGGGATGGATCCGGACAATAGTTCGGAGGACCTTCTCTATGATAATGCCACTGAGAGCCCAGTTGAGGCCCGATCACCCTGGGACGAGACCACTCTGCTGGGCCTCCAGATCTCACTCTCTGCAGTCCTGGCAGTGGTTACCCTGGCGACGGTGCTGTCCAACGCCTTTGTGATCACCACCATCTTCCTCACGCGGAAGCTGCACACGCCGGCCAACTTCCTGATCGGCTCGCTGGCGGTGACGGACCTGCTGGTGTCCATCTTGGTCATGCCTATCAGCATTGTCTACACGGTGAGCAAGACCTGGTCCTTCGGCCAGATCATGTGTGACATCTGGCTGTCCTCTGACATCACCTTCTGCACCGCCTCCATCCTGCACCTGTGCGTGATCGCGCTGGACCGCTACTGGGCCATCACGGACGCACTGGAGTACTCCAAGCGGAGGACCATGCGTCGGGCTGGGGTCATGATCGGGGTGGTGTGGGTCATCTCCATCTCCATCTCCATGCCTCCTCTTTTCTGGAGACAGGCCAAGGCCCACGAGGAGCTGACGGAGTGCATGGTGAACACCGACCAGATTTCCTACACGCTGTACTCCACCTTCGGCGCCTTCTACGTTCCCACTGTGCTGCTCATCATCCTTTACGGCCGCATCTACGTGGCCGCCCGCTCGCGGATCTTCAAGTCGCCCGCCTCGTGCGGGAAGCGCTTCACCACCGCCCAGCTGATCCAGAACTCGGCAGGGTCGTCGCTGTGCTCCATCAACTCCTCCACCGCCCAGGAGGGGAGCCTGCAGCCGGGAGGGGGCAGCGGCGGGTCGCCCATCTTCGTCAACAATGTGAAAGTGAAGCTGGCGGACAGCGTGCTGGAGAGGAAGCGTCTCTGTGCGGCTCGGGAGAAGAAGGCCACCAAGACTCTGGGCATCATTCTGGGGGCGTTCATCGTCTGCTGGCTGCCCTTCTTTGTGGGCACGCTGGTGATGGCCATCTGCAAGGACTGCTGGTTCGACCCCGTGCTCTTCGATGTCTTCACCTGGCTGGGCTACCTGAACTCCTTGATCAACCCCGTCATCTACACCGCCTTCAATGACGAGTTCAAGCAGGCCTTCCACAAACTCATCAAGTTCAAGAGATGCTATTAGGAGAGAAATCTGCGGATTTCGTAGGTTTTTTTTTTTTCTGGCTACTTTCCTCACCTCTCATTTAAAACTGGAATATTTGCCAATGCAATCCCTAAGCACCTTGCTGTGACATTTCTTCATATAGTAAAATAAAGACATGCACATTGTGATTAGTCATTGTACATTTCCGTACACTGGATCATCATTGTACAGATGACCATCATGGCTCTTTTTAAGTGTTTTCCTGATCAAAGTAGTGCATGGTAAAGAAAAAAAAAAACATAGATCTTTAGCTTACCCCCAAGGCCATTAACCTACTTTGGATCTTCAGCAAAGGAAGACCATCGTCTGCCTTACTTCCTTACTGTCCTCAAGATTTCAATTTTATTCATGGAGGGAAAAACTGAAATTGTTGAAAGGAGAGATTTTGTCTTGTGTGGGGACTGTTGGACCTATGGAATTGTGTGCGTCAGACTGTAAGAATGTGAAGACACTTTCATTAAATACATTGCACTGGCAGTGCCTGACAGTTGCCTGAGGATTAAGGACAGAAAGTTGTGATAATGACTGCTGATCTGTTTGTATAGTCTCGTCCCTCATCAGATGTCGCTCAAATGTAAGATCTACTGTAGCTTCAGTATCCATTGTTTCAAATGAGGAGGGGGGAGACACAAAGCAGACCGTTCCAAATGTGCCATGAAACTACCCATCTCAGCCTTTTCCGTCTGTGTCACAATGATGATTCTGCCCTCAAATAAAGAGAAAATATATATGGAGAAAAAGAAAATGGCAAATGCTTTGTAGAAATAATGTATGGATATCATTATTTCTTATTTCTGGGAAATGTTTCCTCATTATCAAAGCCACTTTTCCGATTAATAATCCAGCTACTCTCTTAAAGCATATCCCAGCCCTGCCAGTAGGGGCAGCAGCTAGCTATGTCTATATAGCTGTATAGAGGGAAACTGCTCTGAAACAAAAAAGTGTCCATCCAGCAAAATGCACATACATCAACAACATGTTACAATGATATCACAGACGGTGATGTAATTGTGTTAAATTTTGTGTTAAATTTTGGCATAGATTAAGAAGTTGATACATGAGGGGGAACTGAATGCTTTGAAATAAGGTAACAAATTAAGTATGAAACATAATTACGTAAAGATTGGTGGAAACAGCTGGGAGTGTATGTTTGAAGGAGACCATGCAGACAATCGGATATAGAGTCATGGAATGATCTGAAGGTGAGAAGTGAAACTTTTGTATTTAGGTGTGAAGCAGATTGGTACCTAGTGGAAACTGTGTAGTCATGGTGCACAGTGTGGCGGCTATGCGCTATCTGCTTTAAACTAGGAAAAAATAAATACGAGCAACATTTTAAAGCTTGGAGGAAGCTAGGAGGAACAACTCACACAGGCATTGATATGACTGGAACTCTTATTTTAAAACTTGTATTTGAAGGATGTTTATAGCATTTTATGCTTTTTCTCTTTTTCATCCGTTCTTGGACTTGCCAGTCGGACATTAACCTCATTCCTCTTACAACATCCTCCGCATGCAGCAGTGCAGAGGCATCGTGAATTGAATCCTCTGATTCACACTCACATGTAGCCAAAGGCTGTTTTTCACACTACAAATCCCACAGAGCGTCAGAGCAGAGCAAACGCTGGCTGGAGGATAGGTGCCCCTCCACTAACATCATCTGAGTAGCTTACTGGTACCTCATGAGTCAGGAGAGGGTGATACTGAGATTGGGGGACAGTTGCCAATATGACCCGCTCTAACCTTGTTGGAATGAAGCCGATCTCATTCTGCCACTGCAGGATCCCTGTCACTGTCAGTTAATGTCAAAGCCCAGCTTGAAGCTTGCAAGGCCTGGGCTTTAGGGCTCAGCCTGTGGTCAGAACAAGCATCTGACTGGGCCACTTCGGAGCCTTGCATTTAGAGTTTACACCCATTTCTACACATTTTCTCTCACTGAAGGAATTCAGGTTAAAGTCTTTGCTTGAAAGTGTAACCCACTTACAAAAAAGTAAGACACGTAAAAGTATAAACTATACAGAATATAAATGTAAAATATGTAAAAATATGCTGTCTGTGTAGAAAATACATAAATTATTGTCATTTGTGTCTAATTTTATGCATGTTTTTATAATATATTATTCATAGTTATACATTTTCAGAATTTATTATCTTTATATTTTGAACATCATACTTTACCATGCACTGATGTATATTAAATCATATTTCCTAGTGGTTACTTCACTCTGACACCCATTAATATTGTTTGGTACCATGATACCATGATACCATAATGCCATATATATAAGACAGAAGGCGAGAGTGACATAGATATACATGCATAAACAAAATCATATAATATTCCTTCAGCAAAAAGTTGAATGCACATCAAAATATGTATCCATGTTCAGTTCCCTGGAGGACACAAACAGTTTTCACTCACAGGAGTGGGAATGTAAATCTAGTGGGACTGAATCTGAATAATTGGCCTTTTTTTCATTGCCTTAGGTGCAGTAGCCAGCAGACTAACCAGCCAGCTAGGACCGCAGCAGTCAGTAATTAAGACCACAGCATGTGAATTAAGAGCCACCAGGGAGCTGAGGCAGAAACAGGGGTCAACCACATCACATCCCTTCTGGGTTCGCAGGTTCGAGAGAGAACCCTTACTCCTGCTCATTAGTGATTCTCATCCTGCAAACTGGAAACGTTAGTGTAACTGAAGGTTCTAAAAATATGCATTGTTTTACAGAGGCCAATTTTGCATAATTGTTGGCATCACAATGGCTTACTCTGTAATTTCTGGTCACACTTCCTGGCAGACATCTCCCTCTTGTGCCTTTTGACAGAAGATGAGGATTGGCACCGGAAGGCAGGCTGTCATTAAACCTCCCTTGCAGTGGGTGATTAATTATTTTCTGATCTAGTCCGGGAGATGAAAGTGAGCACTGCTACACCCTCACTTTGCAGCACAGCCACTGAGTATTTCATTTAATCAGGAAACGCACTGAGATCCTGTTGAGAAAATTGCACAGTGGTTAAGGAGCAGGCCCCAGGGGTGCCTGTTCAATTCCCAGGTGGGCCACTATCAATTGCACCATTGGATAAAGTACTTAACCCGAGCTGACACAGTAAATATCCGGTTTTATCACTATGAATAAGAGCATCTACTCTTATTAGACAAAAATGGGAAAAAAACTTGACCCCTGTGATATCTGTATAACATTACAAGTATTAACAGCTGTGCAACTATAGGTTGGTGCAAAGACTAGGTTGGTGCAGATATGGCTCTATGCGACATCACAAAAAAACTCTACATGACATTACAATATCTCCCCTACACCAACCCCAACCCCTAACCCAAAGATCAGATCAATTGAGTATTTTGTCAGAAGCAACTTAGCTTTGAAATACAGTGCTGGCCAAAAGTATTGGCACCCCTGCAATTCTGTCAGATAATGCTCAATTTCTCCCAGAAAATGATTGCAATTACAAATGTTTTGGTAGTAATATCTTCATTTATTTTGCTTGCAATGAAAAAACACAAAAGACAATGAAAAAAAATTAAATCAATTATCATTTTACACAAAACTCCAAAAATGGACCGGACAAAAGTATTGGCACCCTCAGCCTAATACTTGGTAGCACAACCTTTGGACAAAATAACTGCGAACAACCGCTTCCGGTATCCATCAATGAGTTTCTTACAATGCTCTGCTGGAATTTTAGACCATTCTTCTTTGGCAAACTGCTCCAGCTCCCTGAGATTTGAAGGGTGCCTTCTCCAAACTGCCATTTTCAGATCTCTCCACAAGTGTTCTATGGGATTCAGGTCTGGACTCATTGCTGGCCACTTTAGAAGTCTCCAGTGCTTTCCCTCAAACCATTTTCTAGTGCTTTTTGAAGTGTGCTTTGGGTCATTGTCCTGCTGGAAGACCCATGACCTCTGAGGGAGACCCAGCTTTCTCACACTGGGCCCTACATTACGCTGCAAAATTTGTTGGTAGTCTTCAGACTTCATAATGCCATGCACACGGTCAAGCAGTCCAGTGCCAGAGGCAGCAAAGCAACCCCAAAACATCAGGGAACCTCCGCCATGTTTGACTGTGGGGACCGTGTTCTTTTCTTTGAAGGCCTCGTTTTTTTTCCTGTAAACTCTATGTTGATGCCTTTTCCCAAAAAGCTCTACTTTTGTCTCATCTGACCAGAGAACATTCTTCCAAAATGTTTTTGGCTTTCTCAGGTAAGTTTTAGCAAACTCCAGCCTGGCTTTTTTATGTCTCTGGGTCAGAAGTGGAGTCTTCCTGGGTATCCTACCATAGAGTCCCTTTTCATTCAGACACCGACGGATAGTACGGGTTGACACTGTTGTACCCTCGGACTGCAGGACAGCTTGAACTTGTCTGGATGTTAGTCGAGGTTCTTTATCCACCATCCGCACAATCTTTCGTTGAAATCTCTCGTCAATTTTTCTTTTCCGTCCACATCTAGGGAGGTTAGCCACAGTGCCATGGGCTTTAAACCTATTGATGACACTGCGCACGGTAGACACAGGAACATTCAGGTCTTTGGAGATGGACTTGTAGCCTTGAGATTGCCCATGCTTCCTCACAATTTTGCTTCTCAAGTCCTCAGACAGTTCTTTGGTCTTCTTTCTTTTCTCCATACTCAATGTGGACACAGGACAGAGGTTGAGTCAACTTTAATCCATTTTAACTGGCTGCAAGTGTGATTTAGTGATTGCCACCACCTGTTATGTGTCACAGGTAAGTAACAGGTGCTGTTAATTACACAAATTAGAGAAGCATCACATGATTTTTCAAAGGGTGCCAATACTTTTGTCCGGCCCATTTTTGGAGTTTTGTGTAAATTGATACTTGATTTGACTTTTTTTTCTTTCTCTTTTGTGTTTTTTTATTGCAAGCAAAATAAATGAAGATATTACTACCAAAACATTTGTAATTGCAATCATTTTCTGGGAGAAATTGAGCATTATCTGACAGAATTGCAGGGGTGCCAATACTTTTGGCCAGCACTGTATGGGCTTTGGAGGACAACGGTGTTTAAAAAAATTCAGCAGACGATTAACTTAGTTTTGCTCTTTATACAATAAAGAAAATGTCTCAAAAGATTATGAATTTTACAACTCAGTTAATAGTTCTGCACGTTTTCTCAATTTGGAACTAATCTCAGGTGTTTGAAACCCTCATGGGAAAATCAATATTAAACAATCTCTTCCAGCAGCCTCATAAGCTGATAGTAGGGACTCTCCTTTACACACTCCCTTGCCTGGAGAGAGAGAACATGAGAGCAAGCAAAAGAGCAAAGCCAGGTACATGACCTGTTACCTGAGAAGAGTGTAAGAATGCAGACTTTGCCACACTCCCACCAGTCTCCGTCAGTGAAACTGGACCTCTCAGCCACCCATTGCTTCCATACAGGCACTCAAAGACTATATTCTACAAAGTGCTATATTCTACATAAGAATTTAACATATGGATGTTATTTATCCAAACTCAGTTTAAGCACCAGTGTTGTTAAATTCTTCCTTCAAAGTTTTACAAGCATGTATGTATGTATGTGTGTATGTATGTATGTAGATGTGTGTGTGTGTGTGTGTGTGTGTGTGAGTGTGTGTGTGAATCTGTGTGTTTGTGTCTGTTTGTGTGTGTCTGAGTGTGTGTATGTGTGAATATGACGATGCTGGTGATTCTGTGTCTCTCTGTATGTTAACCCCTCTGCTGCTGGGGCGTGTCTTCATGGTGGGGCATGGAGTGGCAGAGAGATGGCCTAAATAAACACAGGCCAGTTAATGCACCTCCATCTGCCCACCATGAATTCTTCATGTGCTCCCACGGAAGTGCTCTCTAAATTTACACCACAGCATCACACTCAGGGGTGCGTTTGGACAGGACGGGGTCAGGCTCCCACAGCAACGCAGAGAGGGGCTTGGAGGTGGATCAAAGCATCCTGCTACCTCACTATGAAGCTGGGATCACAGGAGACCATTACCCTTAATGTATTATTTACGGGGGGTTTTCAGTGCTTAGATTACCTAACCACGCACCATTTCAGGATCGGCCACATGAGGACAATGATGCCCAAAAACAAGACAAAAAAATACAGAAGAGCACCTTACCAACTGAAATTTACTACAAACTGACAGATATTGGTTAACACGAAAAAATTAATTAGAAGGACTTAAAAAGAGTCCCCCGCGGGTCATATACATTACTGAACATGAGTCCAAAGTGGATTGACTACCGCTCATTGAATTCCTGCTAATGACAATTTTATTCAAGGCTCAGAGCTGATCACTCCTTGGCCCAACAGAAAAGGTTTAAATTATGAAAGACACGGCATTAACCACATCCCAATTAGGCTCACTGCAACTGATGTTCCCTATGAGAATCACCCGACACACAGTCACGTCCCAATTAATTTATAGGAAATTAACGCATAAATTATAGTTACATGCTGCCATACATGCATGGAATTGGTAAAGGGAGCCAGAAGTCAACTCTAATTACTAGTTGGGAGAGGTGGACTCAGATGGCGTTGTAAAGCCGTGAAGGGTGAAACGAAAAGGTCATTCTTGATTTTGCGCAATATGCTTTTCCCGCTTCCCTCTGTGAGATGTGTCACGTTTCGGGTAAAGTTATGAAAACGCAAAGGGTTGAAAATCTGCAAATGGGAAAACACGGCAGCCCAACAAACAAGACAATGTGATTAGCCCACACGGCACAGCTCTGTAGCCGACATCTCCCCCTTGGAAACAAACCCCTGATCGAACACGATTAATTAACCAAGATAATCGGCCCACAGGGAAGCTCTTATTGTTCCTGTGAAGTTACAGACTAATGTAGAAAACAAAAAAGGGAGATCAACGAGAGTCATTTGCTCCATCTTTTCACCCCTTCGTCAGCAGCAGGAAATCCCTTCTTTTTTTACTTACACCTCTCCCGTGGCCTGTCGTGTCCTCTTTGCAAAACATCTCGTTTCCGATTCAAGGGGTAAAGCGACACTAACCGCGCACCTCCGAGGGGACTCGCAGACTTGGTAATGTGTTGCTTAATGCGATTGCTCTCGCATTCCCTTAACATAAGATTCGCTGTGACAGGTCGCCGCAGTTGGCGCACAAACAGCGCTCGGGGGTGCCAAATAAGCGCTTAGCGGCTGGAGACACGCAAGGGACAAGAGGGACAAGGAGGGGGGAGTTTATCAGTTGTGTGACATGGCACAAGCCCCGGTCTGTGGGCCACTTCTCTGACTGAATCACTAACATGAATCCAGTGCCGTAGCCATAACCTGCTGGATCAACATGAGATCTCGTGGGGGGCAGGTGGAGGGGGGGGGGGGGGCGAGATACAGTCCTGTGTTGTTTTTCTGTGGTGTTTTTGTAAAAGCAGCTGGTGAAGAATATGTGCTTGACTGACTTTCATTAGGATGAGCTGACACTACACACCACTGATTAGATTAACCCATCCATATCATTTTAAGATTAAAACTGATGCTTTTTCACTTAATACTCATGGAAGCAACTAGCATTCACTTTGACTGCTCTCTAGTCAGACATCATTGTTCTATCCATACCAGAATCTTGTTGTCCATTTCACAAAAAATGGTGAATGTATGCCATGCCAGATAACAGACAATACTCTACAGCTAAGCTAGTTTAAAATTGGTAACACATTTTGACAGTTTTACCCAAATAGATCAAGCTAAAGCTAGATTTTGTTTGCTATATTCATTATGCAATATATATGTACCTTAATTAAGCCAAGCAAAGTGGTGTACATCAATGGCAATCCACCTATAGAGAAGGATCATATCTGTATTCTCTTGGCAGACCTCATTTGTATAGCTGCTTCTGTCCATAGACACAGCTTCATCACTCACAGGAGCAGAGCTCAGTCAAACTCAATCTACTGTCCTTATGGCAATGAATGACAACATGGGGCAGGTTTTCCAAAGCTGACAGAAGATGAAGTGTCAATAAAGCTGGGGAACATAACGCATCACTGGCTGTGGGTCATATAGGTGGCTCTGCTCTGCAGGTGGCAGTCCATTTCTTTCCATCAGATCTGTAAATTAACCGCTGTACTTGTCTTTTTATTTCACATACTGAATTTTCACCCACTTTTTGCAATTTTACAATGGCTTCTTAAGTGAAAGTCTGAAAAACTACAGAGCGAAGAAGATGAGGTCGAATTCCATCACACAGCATGCCGTATACACATATTGAATAAAGTTCTGTGAATGTCATGTGAAAGCCAAAATGTCATTCCGCTACTCTGCTATTGGAATTGAAAAATGATCCATTTACCAAATAAAAGGAAAATATTTGAACAGCAGGCTTCAAAGAAATATATTCAATCTTATGTGCATACCATAGTTCCATTGATTGATTTATATATGGATTCGGATGGACAGTCATCACCATAAACTTCGACTGAACCCAGCAATCACATTAGAGCTTTAATCTGTTCATCCGTGGCACTGGGTTTAATACAATTTCTCAACAGATTGTGTGTGCCCTGCCTGAGTGTCTCTGTGCCCATGTATGTAAGTCCAGCTGTCAGCTGTGCTTTAAATCACCCATTGAAAGGCCTAACCAACCCTCCCAACCCTGTCCCAAAACTCAACCCTCCATGTGTGTTTGAACACAGCGGTGATTGAGGGTGGTTATTTCTAGAGGGCATTGGAGACACTTTAGTCGAAGAGGGCTGGGCTGGCCCCTCCCCCGGGAGGCTTTAAGATCCACCCAATAGGTGGCAGAGGGGTCAAAGAGTCAATGAGGTCTGTATTGTCAAAATATTTATTATTTCCTGTATTGATTTAAAAAAGCAAAAAAAAAAAAAGTCAAGTCCTGACCATTCTGTCCCAACTGTCCCCTAAAAATTGGGGTCACGGAAAGGGTGGGATTGAAAGGGAGTGAGTGACATGTTCCTCTTTCTCAGAATTGTTCATTCTGGTTCAGTACGCCACAACATGCAGTCCCTGGCCCTATTTCAGCTATGTAGGGAGGAGTGATATCACAGATTAGGAGGAAGGATATGGGCACAGTGTTGCAGCTCCCCCACAATGATATGATTCACTGTGGTGAACAGCAAGGCTTACAGCATCTATAGCGGATGAGATATCGTACTCTGGTACTGTGGCAACTGTGGAAACATGTTCCCAATAGCATTGAGGAGGTGCATTGCACCCACTGCTGTTCTTGATTACACACGCACACACACGCACATATATACCTGTACACACACACACAGAAATGAAATGAAATTGAGAAAGTTCCTTTGCACTATGTTTAGCAGCAGCTGGTTAGCGTTGCTGGCCACTGGAAATGGAGACCAGTCCCAGCGAGGGAATTATGCATTATGAATCACCTGGCTTCCACAGAGTGCACCATTACTTTAACACACACACACGCACACACACATGTAAACACACACACACACGCAAACACACACACACACACACACACACACGCAAACACACACACACACACACACATACACACACACCCATGCACTCATACATGCATGCACACATAATGAATGAATGAATAAATGACGCTCATTAATGTTTAATATTCCGCAATGTTCCAGAGATGTGCTGTCAGACATTCCTCCATCATCTGCTAACAGTTGACAGGAAGAGTGGGCAGGAGCCGAGAGGCTAATGCTACGGGCTGTGCCGTTACATTCCCAATGCAGAGGCTACTACCCAGAGTGCCTTGCATACAGCAGCTCACAGTTTTTACATAGCATTTTATAGGGCCGAATATTTATCAAGGTACCTTACTTAAGGGTACAACAGCAGTGTCCCACCTGGGAATTGTACCGGTATCTTTTGTTTTGCAAGTCCTCCTCCTTTTCACTATGCCACACTGTTGTCCTAAAGTCTTGAGCAGAAGGTTATGGGTTTAAATCCCAACTGTACCTTTCAGTAATGCAATTTCAACCCACCGCTCTGTGTACGCCTGCACATTGTTTCTGGGAACAAATCTATGCCTGCTATGAATTGTAAGTTAGTTCAGATAAAGACATCAGTGACATGACTGCACTAAAACGTTAATTGGAATTTAAGCATATCGACAAAGGAATCTCCAGCACTGCATTAAAATTACAGCGCGCTTTGTGGTAGTATTTCCCCCGGTAGAGCATTTCTCACCATACTGTGGAAAAATAAATCCTGGTGAGAAGATCAAAGACATGTGGACTATTCAAGCTCAATCTCTCTGCTGTTCAATCCATTACAGAGATAAAAAGGCAATTCTTTCTTGTTTTATTACCACTGTGCCTTTAGTCAACGTAGCCCCTTGGTGTTGCTGCACATAGCTCATGACTCTCATAGACAGGAGTGCACCATATTTTATGCATGAACTTTAAGGACAATATTACATAATGCATTCATACATCATTCATGTCCGTAGGACACATTTTGCTTGGCTCCTTGGCAGTCCACACTGCTGGTCCACACCCTTTCTGTTAATTTGTCAGTATGTGTGACCCGGGATGCGTGAAAGAATCTTGCTGGTGTCTTTTTTCACCTTGCCAGTGACACATGGAAAAAATGATAATTTCACATATAAAAAACAAATCAGACTCAAAAGAAATGCCTCAAGCCAAGGGCCAAATTGACTCTCAATCAATAAAAGCAGTCAATAGTGTAACAATGACCCACAAACCTCTGTTTACATTTCTGAGTCTGTGGACTGTGACACACAATGAAAGCAGAATATTATCGATGGACAGCTGTTTTAAGATGCTCCCATCTTCCATTGCTTCTTCAGGACATTATTTGAATCTGGAATACAGATAAACTGATGCTCTCAATGTCAGTCAGTTGCATATTGCGTAGTTTGAGTCATCTTCTGAGGCAAGGGAATGAGTTGTGTGTGTTTATATATATATATATATATCATTCAGATTTTGGAATTGATAAATATAAATTCCATATGAATCACTGTGCATGTGGTCTGCACAGTGGTTTTTATAGTGCCAAGAGAAAAGAGCTATGCCGTAACGTCAACCCTAATCATCAGAGGCGGAAGGCAAATACAGTAGATCTTGTTCCCAGTGACTAGCACTTGCGTCAAATCTTCTCCAGACTCCAATCACTATTGGAGAGTTATTGCACGGTGTTTCTCATTTTTCAAGGACAGTCATCTGAACACAGGATTTCATTTACTGAAGCAGGTCAGGGTGAGAGCACCCTCTGATCTTGAGTCCATGATCCTTGTGTGCACACAGACGCACACATGATCCATGTGTGTGCACACACACACTCACACACACACACACACACACACACACACACACACTCAGATGTGCACACTGCTGACCCAGAAGTGGCTGTTTCTGCACATCTGATTCCGCTTATTCCATGGTCTGGTTGAATTGCCTGCCTTTCCTTTGCATTGTCTTGGCATTTGGACACCTCCAGCACACACACACACAAACACACACACGCACACACACACACACACACAAACACACACGCACACACACACACACACACACACACACAAACACACACACACACACACACACACGCACGCACACACACACACACACACACACACAAACTTGTAATCATGAAAAATTCACGCTGTACATACCTGTAAATACACAACATGTACACATCCTAGTTACAGAGAGAGGTAGTAGCTTATTCCTTGTGTCACCTCTAAAATCCACAACCTTAAAGAATCTATGCAGAAGCAAGCACTTAAAGGAAGTGAAGGGGGCAAATGGTGGAAACATCAAACATGTGCACAGATGGTTAATTGTGGGACTAGGAGCAGTCCTGTAATGGCTGAAAATGTGTCTGTTGACAGGGGGCCAAACCAAAGGAAGACACAGACACATAGCTCTAAGATTGAAATCATGGAAGAGGCCCCTGCTTATGGATATTACAGTCCTCTGTTTTCACTCGAATAATGTTTTCTAGCAGATGCCTCTACAAATATTTCATTTTCTAAATGTATTCATTTATGCAAAATATCATGTGCTCCAATCTTGTTTGTACAACAGCATTAACAGCTGAGGAAGAAAATCTGGTCCATCACCATGAGATCAGAGTTTACATTTATTTTTGTTAGTTTGCTTACTTCATGCATATAATGGCAGGCTGAGTGAATGGACAGGTCTGTGTATACCATACAGTGCTTGTGGCTGTCTCCTTCACAAAAAAGGTAAACTTCAGGTTTCCCTCGACTCTTCAGCGACAGCGGAGTGTCTGTGTGAGGATTCTGAGGCAGCTTATTAGCCTGCCAAAACACATTGCTGGTAAACACAACAATCAACAGAGTCTGGGGAGAGAAATATTTGGCCTTCAAAAGAGCCATTGATGGTTGAAAGAAGTATGAATTGTGAGTAGGCTCTGGAGCCACAATAGTCAATAAATTAGACAGGTGTACTGGTGGCTGACAGCAACTACAGCTACACCCATAGTGCTGCAATGCGTATAATAATGATGATGAATAATGATGATGATGGTGATGATGATGATGATAATGATAACGGTGATATTTATCGTGATTATTATAACTCTGCTTCTATGCACGTACATTGCATCAACCAAACAGCATTATGTTCTGGACGAAATATGTCAGTTACATGTTTTAGTCTACCAAGATTGATTATTATATTGGGTCTGACAGCAGAGAGGAGCAGGCACCTGGAGAACCACAGAGGAGCTGTGCTTAAAGCTTGGAACCTTGTTACTTTGGAAGATATGTTACTTTGTGCTTTATAAGATTAAGGCCTTCAGACTACTCCAGATGATGAATCGAAGTGCAAAATTTTGAACTCTTGTTCTTGAACCTCATGAAGATTTGTGTTTACAGTCTTTGGGACCTATCCCCAAATGGGTCATGCTGCAACTCAAATGGTGCCCACTGGAAAAAGGTTACTGTTATTTTCAGTGTACACCCATGGGTGTCTTCAGTGGGTCTCATGATGACAGCATCGACATCTCACATGGAAAATGTGAAGAGCAGTAGATCTGCAGAATGCAGAGAGTCAGGCTTTGTAGGGGTTCTAGTCATGAGCTCTTATGACTACCTTCTATGAGTTCCCTCTCTGCTGTGGCATGCTGTGTGACTTGTGAAGGCTGTTGGCTGCGTGTGAGTGTATTGCAGAATTGCAACTGCAGATGTTGTCACAGCAAGAATAGTGCACTGCTGTATACAACAGGTGATTCTAAAATGGGGTTCCATGCAGTGAAAAAAACATTAATAAATAAAACCTTTGTGCGTTAGTGTTAGCTGCGGTCACTGAGCATATGTTTTGGAGTACATTGTACAGACCCTGTGTAAACCTGCCAGAAGCATTCATGATTAATGAGATAACCAGCTGGATACCTGGTAATGAAAAAGTAAGTAAATAGCACTGGAAAAGTGCTACACACTATAATTCAATTCTTGAATTAGATTTTAGTATTGATTTGCAGTTGAACTGAAACTCACAAGAGGAAAATGATGAAAACACAGGTCAAAAACAAACTGAACTGAGGGGATTATTTTGAATAAAAAAGCTGGCTGTTGGATCATGTTCAGTGCAATGGCATACACAGGTGTGAACAAACCTTCCTCAGCAGCTCCATACAAAAACTCTCAGGGCATTCACCCAAAAAGCGCTGGACAAAAGCAATCATGTTTGCCTCTGTTTCTCTCCATCACCTCAGTCGGGGATGTAATTTTGCATTTTTATTGTATTGCGATTTCTGTCCGTTGGCTTCGTCTCTGTCCCCGTCCTGGCATCTCTCTCTCTCTCTCTCTCTCTCTCTCTCTCTATCTCTCTGCCTCTGGCATCTCAGGAGCCAGCCCCCCCGGAGGAGTGCATTCTGCATTGGTATTCACGCGGCGGCTCTGATGCGCGACACGCTGCTGTTATCTGGAGTGTGAGCGCTGCACACTGTGATCACCAGGAGGGACAACAAAAAAGGAGCAAGAATTAGAGAGGAGAGAACCGGGGGAACCGGGGAAGTTTTCCTCTGGTAATTAGGAGTGTTATCCCGCCGGTCCTCTGCGTCCCCCTCAGGCACTCACCTGCAGCGACCGGCGGCTTAAAAAAGGGGCTCTGTACTGACTGCTGACAATCACTGTTTGCTCAAAACAGCACAAGATGCTTTTGTGGAGAAATCAAGGATAAAAATAATTCTCACGCTTGTGATTGAACATTGATGCCTTTGTTAGTACCATAGCCTGACTTGAATCCTGGCTGTGATTCCATGACTAAGCCCCGCTACTACGCGTTACTGTTTAGTCATGGTAAATGTATGCAAGGCCTAGATTGGAATCATAGTGAATAGACAGCACTCAAACCAGATTATTGCAGGAGAACTTTGTAAGCTTTGTTGGTATGTATTTTTATTGTATTTATTTCACTGTTGAGCATGGATGCTGCTGCGCACAGTAGGTGATATTTTGGGTGCGTGCACGTAAGTATGAATGTGTGTTTGGTGTGGTCCAGTACAGAAACAGCAGTAACCCCTCATAATTCTCCCTCACAGATCTGAAAGGACTGGATAGGTATATGTAACAAAGAAGAAACTCCACAGAGCTTACCAGAGGGCTGGGTGAAGCTATTACCATGTTGCTGATGTCTATCCAATCATTTCAGATCTGTGTGGGGGAATTGAGAAGGTCTATAAAAAGGAGCAATTAGTAGTCCCACAAAATTGCATGTTATCAGGATTTTTAAATAAGAAGCAGCTGTATGTCCATACACCTGCACATTCAGTCCACAAGCTAAACATGGAAACATCAAAATAGTGCAAGATCAGCATCATAACAGGCAATTACCTTGTTTGTTTACAGACATGTAGCTAGCAGATATATCACAACATGTAAAATCTTAGCGTTGACAAGTTGTAAGTTACTGTGCAATTATATTACATCATGTCTTGTTTAAAGTAATTAAATCCAATGTTAATTCATCATGTTATTGGTATGTATCATTTTGAGTTTTTTGAATATTTTGGTTTTTTGAACCAGCTCACCAGCTTAGTTAATTAGCTAATGCTATCATCTAGTTAAGTTATTTATAGTTAACTTTAGAACTCATAAGGTTTCTGTTTTCATGCAGAAATGTGTGGTCCCAAAACGCTTTCATTTCTGTGATGTAACTAACATGGGCTTGCTGTAATCAAAGAATGCTGTACTTGAGGTACAGTGACAATGCCAACAGAGTGAAATGCATGTTACTGTATCAAACACCAAAGGCCTGTTTTGAGACACTGCAATATCTGAGTCTGGCAGTGTTGAAAGCAATATAATTTTACATTACATTTGTGATTCACATTTGAAAATGTAGTGTAATAATTCAGTCATCTCCTAATTCACCTTACCAGCATGCACAGGTCATTTGTTAATCATTCTTGGCAGGTATAGGGTTTTACACATGATGATAATGAAACACAGAGTTTTCCTGCTGTGAATGTTGAACCATTCAGTATAACACTAAGAGGCAGAGATAGCTAATTTAAGTGCTACAGTGACAATTTACAATAAGGGTCTCTTAGCTAATATGAACCAGCACCTTAACTGACATGCACAAATCATGCAATACATTTAAAAAGCATTTATCAATAACTCAGGTACTACTTCAAATTAGTAAAGTGACCCTTGTCATAGAGTATCACCAATAAATATGCAAGTTGTGCAATTTGCCAATTTCCTTGACTTGAAGCTAACACCTTCTCTTAATTGTATCATTGGAATTCAGAGGAAGTTCAAAGGGCCAAGAGGAAAAACAGACACATACATTTCCAGCCAAATCAAAGATCAAAGATCCAGTGATCTGCTTCAGATGTATCCATGGAGGCAAGACTTTCAAGCTGAATTCAAAAGGAGACCATCCAAGCACTAGGTGAGTGTGTAAGTTACTTTTAATTTTACAGTTAGCCATCTAGCTAACGTTAACCTTAGTTTGCTACATTAGCCATCTAATTCATTATGCAGGAGACTGTGCAGGAATTAGCCCCCACAAGAGTCCTTGAACTGTCTCCATGAATTTCTCCACGAAAAATCCTAGCACAGTCTTCTCATGTGACATTCTTTCCTAACCAATGTAAAGATCTTGTTGGATTGCTAATATTTTCATCATTACATACAGTACATCTGTGGGGGTCTCATTTTCTAAAAATGCAAGATAAATATTTTATAAGCACTTTTGCAGTTTGCTCTGTATACACATTGAATGTGTATATGGGCAAGATGTAAAGGTGTTGAAAAACATGCTAATAAAATATTTCATTACCAACCAGCATCTTTAATTTTTGGGTAATGAGACCCCCATGGATATAAAGAGGTTGTTAGTAATTCAGCAGCAACTTTTTACTGGTGTATAACCATATGTTGCAACAGAACACTGCACCAGGATTTGTACTGGAGAAATTAATTGGACCATTCATGCAATCCATTAAATATTAATCTAAATAATTAAAAATTCAATTTTCTGTTCAAAACAACTAGCATCTTCATTTATTTTTATCATTTTCTTAAATATGAAAATCAATTGCTGCTCTCAAAATGTTTTGTTATTCAATTTGTTAAAATGGCTCTTCCTGTCATTTGGGTTGCCAGCTCCTGGGCCTGTTTTTGGGTATCTATGCACATGTGAGAATGTGTGAGTGTGTGTGCGTGCATGTGTGTGGTTGCAGGTATATGGGTATGTTTGTGACTTTGCTTGTGTGTCTGTGTCTGTGTGTGTGGTGTGTGAGTGTGCGCATATTCATGTTTGGGGGTATATGGCTATAGCGCGTAGGCTATGAAATCTCCTCTGTTGGATGAATGAAAATGGTGCCAGATAGCCAAGAGAGGGAGACTTTTACTTCAGTATGTTAATATGCCTTGTTGTGTTTGTGTTAGTTTACTACTTTTCTCGGTGTGCTTGTGAAGGTGAGCCGTGGATACTGCATTTCTTTTGTAAAAACATTCGCTGTTGCTGGAGGAATAAACGCCACTCTGCGGACCAGAAAACCCTCTTTCCAGCCTCTTATTTAATAGCTCCCTTTGTCAGTCACTGATTCCTCAATGGTATCAGGATCTGTTCAGCCTTGGAGAACAGAGATGCCTACCCACATTAGGGGGAGGAGAAAAGTAAGCCATACTGTGTGTTCCCTCAGGGACCATGTTAAAATTGTAAAAACTCATATGCAAAGAAGAGTGTTTTAATGACCCCTCTCCTGGCAAACAAAATCCCCTTCCTTCAAGAAGAGCACCAAAACAACGATAAATGAGCATTAGAGGCAGAGTTTAAACATGTCATAGACACGTAGCTTACTCTAATTTCTGTAGCCTGATGAATCTTAAATTGGCTGTGCCTCCCCTGGACAAGCCACCAGGTGGTCACAGGGCCATTAGACCAGTCCATTTCTCTTTAATTAGCGCAAAGCAGACAGGCAACCGGAAGTTCCTTTGGGAATATAAAATCTAATGTCTCCTAGTGTCACTTTGGAATCTGATCATAAGGTATCAGAGCAGGTAATTATAAAAATCTAAGATGAATCATTGGTGAGAATGCAGCTTGCATTGATTCAGTAAAAGTGAAAACATGAGATTGAGTGTAGACACCACACCACACCCTGCTTCTATTCAGTGTTCTGATTTAAACACTCATCCACTGCACCATCAATGCCATCTAACATCTCCTGTCTGACTCAATAAAGGGGATTTAGCATGGATTTTTATGTCTGTGAAACTGATTCAGCAAAACTTTATGTTAAGTTCCCATTCAAATATTACTAAAACAATGCTAACATTTGTTGCAGTGGCTGTAAACATCCCTTTTTTTACACATGAATGTAAGATAATATCATTCATTTAAGTTTAACAAGCATTTACAAGCCATTCATATATGATGAGTAAAACAGGTAATGTTAATACAGGACATTGCCAAACAGTTTTGCTTATTGATATACATAAACATAAATAATGTTTCATAAATGTATTATTAGCTCATTTATAAAGCTAGCATATCCCACAGAAAGGAGTTATCATGTAGCACAGATCCCATAGAAAAAGTAATACATATCAACACAAAGGAAATACTTGTTTACTATTTCAAAGTATGTTACAGACATTTCAAATTATATTTAATGATCAACAATAATGTATCATATGTCAGTACTAAATTCTACCATCTGTCATGCAGGGGAAGCATAAACATTTTTTATGAGGGGGAATAACCTTGAGGATGAATGCACACCACTTTGACTTCTCCCAACAGCCTAGTGTACACGCCAATGTCAAACTAGTGAGCCTTGCTTCATCCTGTTTCTCAGATCCTGTCTATAGTTGTCTGGACTGTTGTATTGGACATTTGCAATTGCCATTGGTCATGGCCACGCTTATGGACACAGTGGACCATGTGCCTTACAAACAGATTTTAAAAACAAACTTAGACAGGGCATGACCTTGCTTGCTTAATAATGCACTCACAACCAATCAAAGGGCTACACAACTTTGATTTTAAAAAGCCTTTTAACAAGTAGACCTATATGCCGCCTACTCTGAACCAAGTTTTTTTTTTTTTTTGCCTCAGGGTCTGCTGATACACAAGAAAGGTAACAACTAATAATAATAAAACCTTCACAAATATCTCCCCTGGAGAAACTCATCAGTCTTTATCACCTGGAAATGTTGATTCCCGTCAATGACCCTAGCGGTGCTCCATTTGAAGTGTAACAGTAAAAGTAAAAAATTATTTAAAAAACTATAAAAATGTAATTAATGCCTCCATTATGTGCTACATTTGTTATTTAAGCCAGTTCCACTTCAACCCAGGTCCAGTGAGAACACAGAAAAGCTGATTCAATACAAATATAAAAATCTTTGACCCAGACAGGTCAGAAACAAGGTAAGTTGCAATTTATTTGCCTCACGCTAGCACCGCACTGTGCTCATCTTCACTTCCTCCCCCCAGTGGTGGAATGAGCTAACTGCACCCATAAGTACAGTGAAATCGCTCACCATCCTATGGTACTGATACACTGCTTAGTTCTGAATACTTCAGCAACCTACACCCTAAGTGAAACCTGATGTATGTTTATCCTTGTCTCAGAGTTTTTTTTTGGAACTATGCGTATGTTTTGATTTAAGGGCAATGTCCTTATGGGTAATTTCTTGGCACTACATGAATGTTATGACATAAGGTAGGGTAATGTTTGCTTTCATGATCGTTTTTAAACACTATGTATGGTATGGGCCAAAAATGGTTTACAGTTGTATGCTTCTACCTTAGTTGTCTCAACTTGAGACTAGTACTAACGTGTTATGTACTATTCTGTATTTACGCCCTTGTTACCATTGCGTTTATGACATTATATGTATTATATGTTATATGTGTTATACCATGACGAGCATGAGTTACTCCCAACATCAGCATCTGCCCAATAAATGAATGATAACAGTGAACAGCTGAACTCACATTAGTGTAACCAGTTTTTTTTTATTTGTATACTTCATATAAATGTAGACAATCTATTTAAATACAGCTTTAATTCTTTTTAAATAGCAGTCTGTTGTTGGATTGTTAATCTACACATGGGTGTTGCTTTTCTGTTGCTGTGCTTGAATTCAAATGGACTAACGAGCAAAAATAGAATCTTTTGCTGTTCAGTACCCCGTCATTGTGACATTACTACAAATTTAAAACTGCAAAACTACGGACTTCAAAATATTTTCTTTTTTTGGCTGGCAACTCAGGGTGGATGCTGGTGTATGGAGGAAGTTTTGTATGGGTGGCGTGTTCTGCTACTTCTCATTCGAAACTTTTTCCACGAAACCAGTCGATAGCAGCCAGCGTTTCCCTGGTGGAAGGAGTGGGTTTGGCGTGCAAAAGCTGCATTACTGGTGAACCTCCAGTTTTGTCTGCGCTCTTTTATCAGATGATTCAACCTTCTCTATCCTTCGTCTGCTCTCTGTAGCCAGCAATTACCACAAAATACTAGGGGTCTGGCAAATAATAATATTCTAAAACCAATTTTATTCACATTAGGACCATCAGGCAGGTTCCAGCAGAGCCACAACAAATGACTCATTAGAGCTCTCAAAGCCCTCAGTCTCCCGTTTCCTCCTGGTCCAATGTGAAGCCGGTGGCGGGGGCTTAGTGTTATAGACTTAACTCTGCGGAGAAGGCAATTTATAATGGAGCTATTATGAATTATGCATTGGTTTAATGCACACCCTTCACAAAGCGAGGAGGGAGAGAGAGAGATGGACAGGAGAGAAATGCAAGGAAGGAAGTTCCCGAGTTGGCTGAGGACCGTGCAGGCCCTCTGCATACAGTCAGAATCTGCACTGCAGGAAGAGGAGCAACAGGTGTAGGCAGCCATTACCATTTGCTAACAGCCATTAAAGCAGGAGAACAGACACCTGCCTGGAGATAAGCTCGGCGTGCTCAGTCAGCCGAGGCGGGCACTGTGGATTCCACTGCCAGATACGCGGCAGAGAAGATTAACAACGCGGCCACGCTTCTGTTTTTATTCTTCTTTGTTTTTTGCACGTTTTGCAGTTTTCCACGCTCAATTAATTGTGACCTTTATTTTATTTTCGTACACAATTATAACTTCACAGTGGATTTCCTTTTACACAGCGCAGCTCGGTTGCCGAGACACGCAGATGTGTCTAGACTCTGCTGGTTGCTTCCGGCCACCAAGGTGCTCCTAGCTTGCAGATGTTGTCTCTGACACGGTCCACTTGCTTTTACACCTGCTATTTAGACTGCTTAAGAAGTATTTACCATGAACTCATACAGGGAATTGAGTATAAGTGGCTTGAAAAATGGTACTTGAAATATGAAGTGAAAAAAGTTTACAGAAGAGCAGAAAGTTGAATGCAAGCTAAGGGTCAAGGTCCACCATCTGGGACTGGATGAGTCTCCTTAGTGTTTGCCTCCTTCAACATCAGCACTGTGTTCACATTAAGGTCAGCCTGAGCATAACTGTTTGTAAATGTTTGCCATTCATTCAGTATCTATCAAACCTCTAATTAATAAATTTAGAAGGTCATCTCTTGAGCTCAGGACCTTACCTCTGTCCTATACAACCTGGTATAATCTTGGAGAATTTCTACTTGCAATGTACTATTATAAATTAAACACATATATATTATATATTACTGCTTTCAATAATCTTCAATCAGCCACTGTGGAAATGACTGTAGGCAGGTAGTTGCATGCAAATGTTGCACCCAGAATCAGTATCAACATTTATTACATGAAATAGTTGGGGTTGGGATTAGGATTAGGTGAACTGATCCACAACCAGATGTAGACAGTGCTCAGGGTACTTCAGTGCTAGATGCAAAGACAACAGAGGATCAAAGTAGTAAACCCGTGAAGAGATCCACTTCCTACAGAAGCTTAACATATTTTGATCTTGAATCTCGGGTGGTACCCTGAAGAAGGGAATTCCCAAAAAATTACCTCAATTAATCCACCACTGAAATCCAACACTTTTTAAGTGGGCAACGGGGTGTTGAAGAAAAAAAAAATGTGATCATCGTAAGTAACCCTGGATAAAGAAGGCGCATATAAATAACGCAGTGCAGTGTGCTAATGGCAACGCACTCACATGTGAATGAACATGCTACCCATCTGTAGAGAACTTACAGTATGTGGCCATGTTAGCCTAATGGGCATAGATTTCGCAAGTGAATTCAATTTATTTCAAATGGGATTTTTTAAGATGAATGCCTTTAATATGGTGTGTCATGCGTTCACTCAGCAGGGATATCAATGTGCGCCTCCTTCCGCGGGCGCTGCGCTGCGCCTCTTCTCCATTTCGGCTCTGCTCTCCATTTATTATTGAAGTGCAGAACCTTCATTATGGTTCTGCAGCCCAGCCCCACTGGGCTCCCCCCTGTCACCCCGGCAACATGCCTCAACTCAGGTGAAATCCTTTCAGATCCACATGGGTGAACTCTTGGTGAACCCTGCCTGGGCTGGGATGCAGAACATGTAGCAGTCATGTGACCCCCATGTTGTATTCATGAGGACCCTCTAGGCTTAATTCATCAAGTCCTGGTCACCCTAAACAAGCCAGCATGGGCCCCTAATCAGAATTTCCTCTTTGGATCCAGTGCTTCCTGTGAGAGATGGTCAAGATGTCCGACTCCACCTCTACTTCCATCTCACTGGTGTGCTTATAGTTTCAGGATCTGGTGAGGCCAGACCTGATGCTCATACTGCTCAAAGACCAGCTGTAGCCCTCCTTCACAGATGCCTCACAAGAACGTGGAAAACACTACTTTTTTGTTACCAGATGTCACACTCATACCTTGGGTGAGGTGTCTTTGGACTCACAACACTTTAAAAATACTGATAAACACTGATGTTGCTGGACACAAACAAGATGTCACAGAGGACAAATCCTAGTAAATTGTAAGTAAAATATAATATGAATGTTTGCCTTATAATATTCACAAGTTACAGATGTTTAAGCATATATGTGAATAAGTCCAGTATGTGTGTCTGTAGACTAATAGCTCAAGTGTTGACCCCGTAACTAAAACAAGAACTGCACTGATTATAGCTAAAATGAATGAATGAATTTTACCACATGCACAAAGACACAGGTGCTTCACACAAGCAGGGACACAGATGCAGGACTAGCATAGACTTCCTCTGGCTAACTAGCTTAATCAGAAACCACCATATGTAAAGTGTGTGCACGTGTGCTGCAAATAGTTTGTGTCTGTGTCAGAGTGCTTACAGAGAGTGAGTGACAGAGCCCTGAGTCACATCACCCTTCTCCTCCTCCAGACTGGTCAACTTTTCCAAAACATTCTTCTGCGCCAGGGTTATGACAAACCTGGAATTTGAATAGCTGGAGGGCTAGGTACCATCTGGTGACCCTAGATTTGTGGTCCTTTATTGTCGAGATCCATGTTAAGGCACCATGATTTGTGTCCTGGCCCAAAAAGTAATAACACAAACTGTCTTGTGCTCACTTGTTATTCCATTGACCTCTTATCCAATAGCACCTGCAAACATCCTTTGCAGAGGTTAAGTGTTAGAGGTAATATCTGAGGTACTTGACACTACTACTGATTCTCTCCAACAAATTGTCAGTGCATGGCAATGGGTAGGCATCAAACTTTGAGACGACATTGACCTTCCACTCATTCTGTGATGGGTTGATGATTCCCATGCTCCTCACAGTCTTGATTTCTTTCGATAGCGCATCTTACAAGCTCTCAGGCACACAGTAGGGATGCTGATGGATAGGTGCTGAATCTTTAAGACGGATAGTTTGCTGCACCGCATCAGTTCTACCATGGTTTTCCTGGAAGACTGCTGGATGATGAAACATACCAAAGACATTATTGAGCTCCTCCTCAGCTCTGCCCCAGAAGGCTGTTTCCAAGTTCGTAAATTACTATCCCGACCCTCATTCTCTTCCTCTAGTTTACACACCAGCAAGGATAGTGCTGATATGGGCTGCTTAGTTGACTACCACTTCCTCTATTCTTTGAAGAGATTCACATTGTCTACCAGTCTATACCTTTGTCTGAATGCAATACCTCATACAGTAGGTGATTGGACCAGTTTGTAAAATAACCTCACAGGGGCCTTGTCACTGTGCAAGTAGCTTACTGCTGGAGATTGGTAATTGCAGTAGGACCCTCTGTCCTGGCTTGAACTCCTGCAAGCAGGCATTCTGGTGATACCAGAGCTTTTGCTTCTCCAGAACCCTCTGCAGACTCTCCAGAGCCTCCCTCTGAAACTGCCCCATCTGGTCCCTTATCTGCAAGATGTAACCCATGACCCTTTTGGCTGGTGGAACTGAGCTTTTGCTAGCTTCAGCAAGCATGCAGCAGATCCAGGGGCCCTTGAATGGTTCACCCATAAGACACAAAAAGCAAAAAGCTCTTGCACACCTGCGGTACCATATGGTAAGCAAATAGCAGAAAGGGAAGGTATTTGCCGTAATCCTTACCAGGGTTAGAGGTTCAATTGTAGGTCATGCTCTTCAGGGTCTTATTGAAGTGCTCTACCAGTCCATCTGTTTGGGGGTGATAGGGCATTGATCTGATCCAACTAATACCCATCTGCAGGTAAAGCTGCTTCATGAGTTTCACGCCCTTATCAGTGATAACTTTGTCAGGGATCCCAACCCATGAGAAAAGCTAATCAGCACAGCGATGACCTTGGGGGTATTGGCTAAATGAAGAGGAAAAGCTTCTGGGAATCTTGCCATCACCAGTATATACTGGTAGCCCAAACTCCTCTTCTCTAATGGGCTCACCATGTCATTGAAATCCTTTTGACAGAGGTGGTGACCACTGGTGGAGGAATCAGAGGAGATCTGTCACCCTTCCAAACATCACAGAGGGACACAGATGCTTGTATAGATGCTAGCTAGCATAGACCGCCTATATCTAACTAGCCTAACAGGAAACTACCATATGTACAATGTGTGTACATGTGTTGCTAATGGCTTGTGTGTGTGTGTGTGTGTGTGTGTGTGTGTGTAAGAGTGTTTATGAAGAATGAATGACAGGGCCAGAGTCATACCAGAACTGGACTGTGACCAGATAAAGCGCTTCTGCGAGCTCCTCCAATCCACCGTTGGGAGTCACGTTCACTGCAGTTGCGTGTGTGTGCATTTCCTGCTGTGATCCGAGGTGAAGTGGAGACAAAGACACACATTAAAAATGAGACTCTAATTCATTCATTCTCTCCAGTGCCATTTGCATCACTCCGTCGCCTGGCTCCTTAGTTCATCAGATCGCAGGGGAAATGAACGCTGTCATTTGGGATGAATGCCAGTGCACGTGGCATGACTTCACAGTTCTATCTTATTTGCAGGATTTGGTTCTCTACTCCGGCTTTTTCGATTTTCCCCCGGCTCACGAGTATCTGTGTTGTGTATCTTCCATTACGCATTTGATTTGTGTATGCTCATTTCCGCCTCTGCCGGTGCAGTCTATCACCCCTCCTGGACGCCGTGGTATCGCTCACGGAACGGCACGCTAATTTAAATTCCCCATGCTGATTGTAGGTGGGAGCATCACCCATTAAAAAAAGCAGTAAAGAAATGATGAAAACTTGAACGTAGAGACGAATACGAGCGCATGTATGTATCCACAGCTGCGGCAGCTCTGTTTTATCACTGGGGATCCCAGCACCGTGGATACGGAGGGAAAGGAGTGGTGGAAGGCAGATCTGTAGAATTATGCATTGGGTGAGGTGTGGATGAGGGCCGCATTGTAAGAAGTGGGGTGATGGGATACAGAGGAAGAGGATTGGGGAGGAGAGATGAATACATTAGAGGGGGTGATTAATGTGTGAAATCTTTTTTCCATATGACCCCCTCAAACGGGGGTCTACTGAATATTTCATCGCAGAAAAACCGGTTGCACACCGCTGCTGCCCTTTTAAACCCCGCCCGCAACAACAGACACTTTCAAACAAATGTCGGGCTAAGGCCCGTGATGGAGACCTGAGGTTTGGGGGGACAGCATCCCCTGCAAGCTCACACATTTCCCCACCAGCAACAATAGAGCCTGGAAATCCAGATAAGATTTCCCTCTCACTGTCAAAAGCCGGCACTGCACTGGGAAATGACCAGACCATTTCCGGGTGTCTCTGCTGCCAGGTGCAGTTCATTTCTGTGTATTACATGCACCGTCCACTGTTATGAAGTTCAGTGGGGCTCCAGCTCACAAAGAGAAGGAACAGGCAGGCGCCTTCCTGTATCACTGGCCAGAGCTTTGCCTGAGGCAGTCCATCTGCATTACATGCGCCTTTTGATTGGGGATGGGCGCCTAGAATCCAGGAATCCAACCACTGTCAGGATTCAGCTGATTAATAATTTTATTATTTAGTTATCTTAATTGTCTCCCTTTTCCTAAAATGTACAGCTGTGTTCTCCTTCAAACACTGAATAAGGATATTAAAATATTTACATTAAAAAAGTTTTTTTATACCTAAATAGCTAATGGCTACTTGTTAGCTTCAATATTACAGTTACATGGGTTTTTTTTCTTGTTGACTGAGTTGTTCTAATGTCATCTAAATAAAAGCTGTGTGTGACATGAAAGACCTATCTGAATACTGTGCCTATTCTGTCATAATTATTGACTTTATACTCCAAATCTTCATTAAAACAATATGCTACTCATGTCTTGTCTGTCCAAACTAAGGCAGAGTCGGTCAGGTGGATGTCAATGTAATAAGAAAATTTCTTGTTTCTGGTGTTGGGCTGCTCAGTGCCTGTCACTCAGATTCTGTGTGAGCTGTGAGCTGCTCTCTCCCTGGGGAACAGAATGCTTCTGGGTGTGTGTCTCTCCCACGGCTAGTGGCTTGGTGGTGGTCATGCCCCCGTTGGCTCAGACAGCCACCCACTCAAGTAAGTGAAAACGGTTATTCTCCCTGATCCAAATTACATTTCAGACTCTCTCCCAGGAAAAAATAGATGGAAAAAAGAAACGGTAAAGTGAATAAGAACAGTAAAGCAACAGAGCATGGACAATTAATGTCACAAGGGCAATACAGTTACAGACTATACACTTCTGGCCTGTCTTCTTTCCCCTTTCAAATCTAGTCAGTAATTTTCAAATCAGGTATCCCCTACCTGTCCACACAAGGACCCAGTTTACACTATATGGACAAAAGTATTTGGCCACACCTGTTTTTCAGGGTTTGGGCTAGGCCCCTTATCTCCAGTGAAGGGCAATCTTAATGCTTCAGCATACCAAGACATTTTGGACAATGCTACGCTTCCAACTTTTTGGCAAAACAGTTTGGGGAAGGCCCTTTTCTATTCCAACATGACTGTGCCCCAGTGCACAAAGCAAGGACTATGAAGACATGGTTTGATGAGTTCGGTGTGGAAGAACTTGACTGGCCCGCACAGAGCCCTGACCTCAACCCCATCGAGCACCTTTGGGATGAACTGGAATGGAGATTGCGAGCCAGGCCTTCTCGTCCAACATCAGTGCCTGACCTCATAAATGCTCTACAGAATGAATGGGCATAAATTCCCACAGAAACACTCCAAAATCTTGTGGAAAGCATAGGAGTGGAAGCTGTTACAGCTGCAAAAGGGGGACCAACTCCATATTAAAGTATATGTATTTGAATACAATGTCATTACAATGTAATGGTCAGGCGTCCGAATACTTTTGTCCATATAGTGTGTCATGGGTTAGGCCATTCATCTCGCACGCCTTACAGCAGGAGGAGTGAGCAATTGAGCAATTATCTGGGTAAACAAGGCACTTTAATGAATCACACACAAGGCAGATCGGTCCAATTAAATATCCAGCTCTATAAATGGATAAAACCTGTGTACGTAAGTCGCTCTGAATAAGAGCTTCTGAGAAATGAGAATAATGTAATGTAATGTAATGTAAAATCAATCAATCCATTCAAATTTATTTGTTATAGTGAATTTTTACTATCAAGATTGTTACAAAGCACTGTGCATGTAGCATAGTGCATTTTCCAGAGGGAATCAAAAAGACAGAATACCCAGGCCAATTGGGGAAAAAAATCCAGACCAAATCAATAATCCAAATGAAATCACCAATCTGAACCATCCAATGACCTGCAGCGCTTCCCTTATTCCATGATATAATTCCATCCATGTTGTGACATCAAAAATCTCCACTATTTACATCTTTGAAGCCTGCACCTATTGTCAATGAGAGCAAAAACAAATACAGCTAGCAGACAATGTGTCCCTATCGTTTGGCATTGAACACACTCACAACAGCATTAAATGAAGCCTACGTGTCTCTGCCACCCGCATACCCCTGCACACGCACACACAATGGATAAACACTGGTGGTCTGTCAGTTATCCTATAGACAGTAGAGGCACTAAATACCACACACACAAAAACTTGTTCTGCATTTTTGTGACCATTACATTGACAGATACTCAAAAGCATGGGAAAGCATTGGCTGACATTTGTTGGCTGTTTGTAAAAAAAAAAAATTCAATTCATTATGTGATCTTCTTGATTAAAAAATTTACCTCTGCAATACAGACATACCCGAATCCTTCCACAACGCTTCCGTACACATACGCAGTAGCCTGTCTAGTTAAATATCCTGGGGGTATGGGTTTTAGAGTGGGGATTACACTCTGCTGCATTTGGAAATACAAAATAAAAATTGATTTGCTTGCGCATGCAAACAGCTTATTGAATTTGCATCCTTGCCCTGGACCGTGCCTCCATAGCCCCAGGGTCACATTCTGTCTCTCCAGTTCCAAAACAATAACTTTATTTTAAACATTGTATTGTCTTGGCAGGCGGCCATGTCCACAGTGATGCGCTGGCCATTACATCCAGTCTGCCAGCCGTACCAACCTTGACTATTGAATTAAACAACACTGTCGTGTTCAGAGCCCACATTTTGCTCAAGTCGCAAAAGCCCCCCGACGTTCCACCGGCAGTCCACGCTCTGTCTGTGCCGCTTAGTCATGGCCCGGGCTGTGAACGTTGCCGAGACGTTGTGAGAATGTGATGCACTGTGCTGGGACATCGTGGACCCTGTGATTGGTTTCTGCAGTTTGGTCTCTGGGGGGTGGGCGTGTTTTTTTTTTTGACCCAGCAGAGAGAGAACATGCTCAACAGACCGAAAGCTCACAGCCCTGCCACATCACTTCATTTCTCACATTTTTGGTGGCGACGGTGGAGGAGCCAAGCAGACGATGCCTCTGCGCGACAGTTCGTTATTGCTTTCTCCAATCCTGTTATACATGCTGGTACATTTCCATAAAAGCAAGCAGTGCCAAGGTACGTGTGCCAACAGCCAAAAAACGCATTCACTGTTTTAAAAACAAGGGGAAAGATGGTTCCACACTACTCGGCACTGTGGGATGTTGTTTCTGTTTTTCTGATTTCTATATCTGTGTGCAGTTGGCCCTGTGAAACACTCATGAGCATGCAGTCATAAGCCCATCATGCAGACACTTTCAAAGCCAACACTGTGGCACACCGGTCATCTCACTGGCCCATGCAATTTGGTTTTGCCTGACTGACCTTCCTTGTAGAGGTTTTGCATTTTTGGATGGAGGGGTCTCATACCATCATCTCGGCACATCTCCCAGTGGAAACAAGTCCTGTCAATTACCACTTTCACTGCCCCACCAAGAAGATGGGGTCCCCACAGACTCTGTAGATGGAAGCTTCTCTCTCTCTTCTCTCCCCTCTCCCTTTTTCTCTCTCTCCCCCAGGGAGGGGAAATATATATTTTTCCAGTTATTTCTTTCTTTTCAGCTCTCTCCTGAGACTGAAGACAGTCATTTCCGCACTGGAGCGAAGAACGATAAACACGGCCTCTCCTATCTCTGTAGAAAGATATTGCAGCATCAGTATTCTAATATCAATCTCAGCAGAACACACACGGGAGCCCCCAGCAGTCCAACACCACCTCCTGGAAAATACACACACACACAAACACACACATGCACATACATATATGCACACACACATACTGAAACAAGCTTACACACATGCACACACACACGCACACACACACACACACACACAAAAGCATTTGCACACGCACACTCACATGCTCATTTAACAGAAGAGCAGTGAAAAGGTACACTAATAATGATATTTACTGGTTCAAAGACAACTTATATTTATTTTACCATAAAGTGTATTTGGATTTACAACTGTATATTAATGCAGTAATAAGTACATAAATACAGTTTTTATGTTCCAGCCAGGAGTGATTGCGCCTGAATAATGGTTCTCTGGAATAGTAAAAGATCTGAGAACGGAGAAAAAACGGAGAGAACTTGGGGGGGCAGGGGCTGGGGGAATGAGTGAGAGAGAGGAAGGGAAACAAAAGGGAGAGAAAGAAAGATGATCAGCGGCAATGTTTTATTGATAAAATGGGAGAGCAGAAGAGAGCAACAGGAAGAGAGAGAAAGAGAATGAAATATTACTCCCAGCGCTCTGGCCGCTTCCATGAGCAATGTGAAATATATGTATCTGCGATCATGACGCGCAACTTGATACTTTAGGTACTCTTCGTTAATGCATTTCGGTTACAAAGTCGTGCCCATTAGAATACTCGGAGCCAAAACAGACCAACCCCAGGGTGTTTCCCTTCAGTCATTCTATTAGTGTAAATGTCCTTGACAGACACAGTAAAATAAAGTGATTACAGGTACAAGGCCAGCCTTGAGCAGAAAATCTAAGGAAGGACAGGATGATGGCATCCAATGACTTGACAAAACGGATCCTCACGTAGAGGGCTGTCGACGGACAGGGACCTTGCTGAGTTTCACAGCACCCGCAAAAGAAGGAAAATGATGCAGGCAAGATGTCTGCAGGGAAAAATATTGTTAATTAGAGAGGAAGAAAGGATGTGTGTGTGCGAGAGAGAGAGAGAGAGAGAGAGAGAGAGAGAAAGAGAGAGAGAGAGCGAAAGAGACATGTCTCCTTTATTCAACAATGAAAGAGAATTCCAACAAGCTTACATATCTTCCTTTGTCCTCCTTTAAATAAAATATAATACACAGAGAGAAATTTTAAAAAAAGAAAATGAAAATAACCAAAGATCATAAAGAAAAGAATCCAAATAACCCACAAGAGGACTTCAGTCTCAGGGTATTTTACATCAAGAACAAAGAGAAATTAAAGTAGATTTAGAAAAGAAGCCGCAACTCTCTCTCGTTGCCCCCACAGATCACAGAGAGAGAGCTGCTCTCTGAGTCTGCGTGCGGCATTTACAGTTCAGCCTCCACAATCTGAGATTTAACATACAGCCCAGCCATTTATTGATCTTAAAAAGGATGGCCTTTGCATTATCTCACCACTCTCTGTCAGCTATAGCCTCTGGCTTAGGCAAGGCATGCAGGTAATTTTCACAGTTTTATCAGTCTATTGGTAAAAGCTTGCACAAGGGTGGGGGGATGAAAACGAGATAGACACAGGGAAAGGAGATAGAAGGACGAGAGAAAGAGAATTAGAGAAAAGAGACAAGAGAAAGAAGACACTAAGACACTGCTTACGTTGTTTGTTCAAAATGAGCTCGGATCAAACACAAGAATGAGTTTAGTGTGCACTGTCTTATTATAGATGAGGATTTGTTATCGCTGTTATGGAGAAAACATATAACATTATGGCTAACGGTGCTGATTAAACCCAGAATGTTTGCCTATGCCGTAATGTGAAAATTTTATGTTACATTTACAAGACTAGAATGTAACCAGAACCAGCAAGGAGCAAGCAAAGAACCTTCTGGCTACATCATTTTACACAGCAAAAACACACCTTCTTCTCACCTGGGCCCCAGGGCAATATACTGACCTGAGGTCAGCCAACTTGCCATCAGCTGGACAGTGGGTGCTGTGGAAATGCCCCTCAATCGCCTCAGGTCAAACTGCATGGAGACCAGAGACCAGTCAAGTGCATGGACCCACAGCTTTTGACAAGTAGACTTTAAAGGAGGGGGAATAGAAGAGAGGAGAGGAGGTGGTGCAGGTGGACAATCCAAGAGAGGAAGTGGATTTTGGTAAATTCCAAAGGCAGTAGTCAGTCTTACATGGGACTCTTTTAACTGCAAATGAAATGTGGTACATCAAAGCTCACAGTAATCCAGGGGGAAGACTGGTATTCTCCCAAAAGGCCAGCCTGGTAATCCACTCTTCTCCTTTCTAAATGACTAATAATTATAAGAAAGGCACTGACATACATAGACATACACAGGCGCACACACACTCATTAACAATTAAAAAACACACACAGTCTTTCTCACACTCGCTCTTTCTCTCTCTCACACACACACACACACACAGACACACATACACAACTGAGTGCCAAAGGCTGAGTCAGGGACATCAGTCAGAGCTCTGGGCCACAAAAAAACAGGATCAATAAGCACTTTGGAGCAGACAGGTCTTTGGAGTTGACTATCGTTCTCACGCCAGCAGCTCGCCTTTCGCCGCAAACTGAGCTCTCATGCTTGTCAGTCCCTCTGCAGTAGGCTTTAATCCCCTAAACTTCTGCCTTGGTCTCCATCAGAGCAGTGCATTGTGGGAGAATAATGATCCTGGTATGTGGCTGCCATTGTGAGACTATGTAGTTTGACGGCTGTGCATAATAATTGGCGATAAGCAGTCATCTCTTACAGGGAGTGATGGGCCCCTCCGGGCGTCTGACCTATGTGAACCTCGCGACTTCACAATCCCCCCGTGTCCCTGAGAGAAGCGCACGGAGGAAGCCCTCAGAGCTGGAACAAGCGTCTAAGCGATGTGACCTTTAGTCTCGCACGCAATGTCCTCCAGCCGCCCTGGAGAGACGGAAGCACTTGTGGCATGGAGCGCCTTCTCATCTTCTTAATAATGGAAACCATGTCAGGGGATGGGGCCGTCACGGGGGCAGGGCTACCAATCAGAAACATACCGAGAGCTCGCACTCTGTGTTTGTGTTCTACCCCAAAAGACAGACAAAATGCCACTGAGATTTTAACATGAGACCAAATTCTTTATTTAAAAATGAACACAAAGCAGAGACCCAGAGTGAGCACACAGCCACAGCAAACTCAAAAAGTGAACCTTACAACAGCCACACACCTGTTTTTAAGAGCCTTAATTAGACAGGCTTGTTAACCAATGGCTGTCTGAGACAATTCACACACACACAGGCACAATGACAATTAACCTTTTTGCAATGAAATTGATTGTAATACATCTGTTATTGATAAGTAATTTGGTGATTTAGTCAAGGGAGCCCCAAACATTCGCAAACATTTAATAATACAATTAAAAACAAAGCATTAGATTTGGGACAGGTGAAGGCTTCTGCTTCAAATATATATATAAAGAACAGCCATTGCAAGACAATACAACACTCATCTTAAATCTTACACTAGACTTTAATGCAAATGAAAAGTGGCATCTCCAACCATTCAGAGACTCAGAAGGAAGATCGATGTTTTCCCAAAAGGCCAGCTCAGTAATCTGTTTTTCTCATTTCTAAATAATCACAAGGATTGTGCTGAATTAATGACTACGAAAAATAGAATTTTCTTAATTAAAAAAATATAATTTCCCTACAAGAAATCCCACACACACACAGGCAAACATGTATGCTCGTACTCACACATGCACACACACACGCACACACATACACACGCACACACACACACACACACACACACACACACATATACATGCGCACACACAAAATCACCCCCAAGCTCCCATGAGAGAGGCACTGGACAGATGTTCCAAATTGGACAGTGAACACCAGCCTGTCTCAAACAATTCTCCCCCTGTCCTCAAAGCAAGAAAAGAGAAAACCCTGGTGTCATTTGGACACTAACTCTACCTGAACATTGACTTTGTCCCAGAAGCTCCCATGACATCGCACCCCACAGCTGGATGAGATTGGAAACAGCACATCCCCTCAGCTCAGTGCACCATTACCCCTCCACTTAATTAAGACAGAGAGTGTCAGACAGGGTGACCTGTCGCCAGAACATCTTGCCCTGCTACTCTCCGCCCGGCCTCTGTGACACTGGCTCTGATGGCACCTCGCCAAAACGCAGGAAGTCTGCGCCCGTCTGGGTTGCGCCAGAGAGGAAGCTGAGCAGGAAAAAAGCAGGGGCAGAGTTATTTAGAACTCCGGTGATGCGACACGTGAGGAGATCGGGTGGGGCAGGGTGGGGCAGGGCACGGCAGGGATGGTGGTGGTGACAGGCATCAGAACTCTGTGGCTGTGAGAGGCAGGTTTAGAAAGAGGCTCCTGTTGCCCTGTGCAAATTTATCACTGTCTGCAGGAACAGATTATCATTTTGACATTTCATATGACAAAGCAGTTTTTCCACACCTCGGTTTTAGTTTCAGTTATAGTTCAAATGCAAGTAATGGCCAAGACTTTGCCAGCAGTGCTAAATTATGCATTCGGGAAGCCATCCTGGTGTGTAACTGAGGGAAAAACACATTTTAAAATATTATTATGCACCAGATATTCTCATGGGCACTAATCTTTGCTTTCAGTAGACACTTAAGAGCATTAATTTACATAATAAGCATACAAAGAGACAACATGGTGTTTGTTTATTTGCTATGGTTCAATATGGTTTCTTCCACCCACTCTCATTAGATGAGTGTCAATCAAATGCTGTACCAGAAGTGCACATTGTCTATCACCAGCTGCCTCGTGAGAATAGTGAAAGAACATCTTCAAAGTGTGATTCCACTGCAGTCTGTGGGTCACATGAAGTCCCAAGAAGGGGGTCACGTGACTTTTGGGCCCTGTCTTCTCAACCCTGTCTGTGCCAATGACTGGCACTGGAAATGACTGGAAACCCACAGTGGTGGAATAAAAAGGCCATATATGAAATGGCCTTATCAGTACAGAAGTAAAACAGACAGAGAAAAGGCTATATATGAAACATTGCTTTTAGTAAACACAGCTCTTAAATCAGGCCGTCGCTCTGACAACAGAATCCCTTCGTTATTACACCAATGTCTTTCTTTCCCCCGTAAACATAACCCATAAACCACATTCCCCAGAGTGATGCCCAGAGTGCTGTCAGGAATTGACACACTGGGATAACAGACTTGAGTTTATGATAAAGTGCCTTATAGGATGGGAACACACAGGCCAAATGTCCACAGTTTCCCACCAGTATGCTGTATCTACATTTTCTCATAAAGAGAAGTGCTTTGTACTTCTGTTGAGCCAGACTTTCCTCAACAACACACAGGAAGACATCTGTTGGTCACTACTGTACCTATAGTCACAGAGGAATTTGAGGTCACTGAAAGCCCTGATCCCAGGTTAATCTTTTTTCCCAGAAAGTCAGATTCAGCTGAGGGCATGGCAGCGGATTTACAGGCAATCGCTCCGCACCCGAAAATTCGGAGGATGCGCTCCAGTGGTCCTGCCGCAGAGTTTGTTCCAGTTCCTTGGTAACGGGCCGCGCCCGAGGCCCGACTGGGAGGGAGATGTCTCTGCCCTCTCGCAGGTTCAGAAATAGATAATGTCACATTTTATCACCATCACGCACCCACTGAGGAGTTGGCAGAAGGTCACTCCTGCACTTGACTGTATTGTCTTTGAAAGAACAATGACCTTCAGATTCCGAATCCATACTTTGCGGAAACCAAAAAGACAGTGTGTGTATGTGTGTGTGTGTGTGTGTGTGTGTGTGTGTGTGTGTGTGTGTTTTTCAGGGGTGCAAAAAGACTGAGAGAGAGCGCAGGGAAGAGACATAGAGACTGGGTGCCTTTCATATGAAAGCATTTCAGACAGCATCCAGCTTCCCTCGCTAATCCCTCTCCCCCTACTTCAGTTTCTGCCCTCAGACAGACAGAAACAAACTTGCAGATTGGCTGCCGTTGTGCTTTTATGAATCATCCTCATTTGAACGATAAAGACAGGAATTACTCTCCATCTCCGGCTCTGGAGCTCCGCCAGGTTTGCAGCCCAGACCTCCCAGCTGAAGCACATTTCTGGAACAAAAGTTTCCTTTAAATGAATATATATATATATATATATATATATATATATATATATATATATATATATGTGTGTGTGTGTGTATATATGGTGCAACCTCACAACCACATGTGTACGCCCTTTGAATTTTGAGAACATGTGTGCATGGATGATGCAGACATTACAGTAAACAGGATGAACCAAAGGATATACAGTTTATGAAATATAATAGCTGGCCCCCTTTGCTCAATAATAAGATCCTTTTTTATGATATTTTATATTTGTCCAATAACAGTGGTACTACGGAGTATTATATGTTTATCATAACCTCACGGTGAGGACTTATATTGCTTTCATTTTATATTTCCCACATGTTCTGTAATCCATCTATACTGTTGGGCTTTGCTTCAGTAATTCAGATTTGTATCAGCGCCGTGCTGGAGGCCTGTATAACGTTTCATCTGATGTTTGAACTCACTGGTCTCCCAGTACTAACATCAACTCCAACTGTTCATCAGTAGCCATTCAATCTTATTAGGTGTTTTCATTTAAACAACTGCACCTCTCAGTGCAGTTCAATTCGATTCAAATCAACGAGCATTACTGACATACTTATTCAGAATACATAAGAATACATATCTTACTCCTTACCATCGAGGTATATAAGACTGCAAAACATTTATAAATGAACATGACTGATAATAGTATCGATTGGTCCTCCTCTTTGATTGGCGTTCAATGCTGGTTCCTCAGGCTGTGGCAGGTGGCAGTGTGTTGGGCTGCTGGTGGGCCTGTGCATGGCTGCCATCTTCCCTGGGTCACTCATCTGTGTAAACTGAGCACTCCGGGTTGTTTTAGCGCTTTAGTGATTTTATTCCAACGGTCCAGATAAGAGTGTTTGATGTATTTTTATAATTTGGTTTCTTTCAACTGAAATTCTATTTGCAGCGCTGTTCTGAAGCAAACTGATGGTGCTGTTTTTTTGTTCAATGAGCTTCGGGACCAGCTGGCTAAGAGGAGCTCCTTTTTCTGGGCTGAGCTTTTGGTATTGCAGGGCTGTGTAGTAGTTTTTATTTTGATCAGTGTTTTTCAGGCAGACCCCATATTTTATGCTATTTTTCAATCAATATTTAGTAGACAGAGGGCTGATTCAGTGCTGCATGTTGGTTGGAGTTTTTTGTGTGTCTCTGTCTATCTCCGCCTCGCTCTTCCTTTCTATCTGATTCTCTCTTTCTCTCTGCCTCTCTTGTCCTCTATCTCTTTCCCTTCCTCTCTGTCGGTTTCTTTCTTTTTTCTGCATCTCTCTGAAATGAGGACTGAAAACGTATCTCTCAGCAGACCTAACATGTTAAATCACCTTAGGTGTACAACAGAAAGACAACTTGTCTTTTTTTAAACTTTTGACAATACTATAACACAACGGTTTTCTTCATGCACCAGCCATTGTAGGAGAGAATTGTAGGAGAGATAAGGTCATTCAGTACAGATGGAAAGAGAAATAAATGGAGAGAGAGGGGGAATGGAAGCGAGAGGTAGAAGCTGAAGGAGTTGTTCTGGTGAGGGGGTGATGTTTAGGGCCCAGGAAATCTGCTGACAGTGCTGCATGTGTAAGCACTACGAGACTCCAGCCTGGCTTGTCTCTGTGGGTCTTTCAGCATCACTATCTCTCTCTCTCTGCCTCTTCCATTGCTCTGCCATTCTGGGTTATTTTGCTACTGCTCCATTTGATCAAATAAAGTTTTGCTGAATAAACTCAAAATCTCTCTCTATCTCTTTATCTCTTTCTACTTTTGTCCACTGCGCGCATCTCTTTTTTTAGAGCACGCCAAGTAGTCTGTTTTGCTTGGAGAGGTGCTTTCTCAGGTGCACATGGTCCCCCACAGCGCTGTAGGCCCGTGAGAGCAGCAGATGGTCTCCCTTCCTAAGCGCCCTTCCCCTAAGCAAGTTTGTCAGGAAACATGCTGAAGATTTACATACTTATAGCTCTTACCCCAGATAACACTTGCAAACAGTTTTATACCCACTATAAATTTTACACATTCAAAGACTGTCCTCATTGTGAGATACAAGAATAAGGCAGAGGACATATACAGACTGCTCGAGACAGCAAGCGGCCATCATAAAGAGGGGGAACAGCCATTATCTGTGGCTGCATGACGAATGGGGTACTGCTGTTTTCTCACTCTTCAGCAACAAAAACAAACAAAAAAAATTCAGTGATGACTTTGGTGCAGAAACAGATGGGCTATGAGGCAGAGGCTAGCTGAGTCCTTCTCCCGGGTTTTAGAAATGATTTTCAGCTTGACTTTTGATCGCTGTTTCTCCATGCACTGAACAGTGCAGCAGGCACACAGTCTGTTGCCTGTCAAACACATTAGAAGCGAGTTCATGTCAAAGTGCTGGATCAGTTTAAACAGTGGTGATGGATTGCGACAGAGATTATACCGGGGACTGCAAAAGTGTACCTGCATTCTAGCTTTTATAAAATGACAGATGGCATAAAAGAGTTTGCAAAAGAGTGCATTCATTTCCTGTAAAGTGAATAATTTCTGTTCACATTATAAAAGCATTATGTAATGCATTAATGTACTGTACGTAAGTATGGAAAATAAAACCCAGCTGTACAAATTATTATGTTCTCTCGAGTATTGTTCTCAGTATATCTTGCAAAATATAATGGACTCGTCTTGCAGAAAAGAGGCGATAAGTCTTTTTATATTTCTTGTTGGTCTTTTTAAAGATGAGTGGAGTTTTGACCCCAGAACTTTCCCACTGTTCCTCTCTCTCCCTTACTCCCCTCTTCATCCATCTTTACAATGCTAACCCACCCCAGAAAGCCTGGGAGGTTAGTATTTTAATGGGATACATACACTTTAATGGAATCTGTATATTTTAATGATCTGTAATTGTCCAGCTCCCTCTGGTCTAGATGTCTAGGGGTCCCTGTTTGACACAACTTTTAGAATTTATTGGAGAAGATAATTATAAGAGCATTAATGATCTCTATCATTCACTCACACACAGGGGAAAGGATTTTTTTTTCATATTCGGTTGTCAGACAGGCCTTTAAGCAATCTTGTGCATGCGTGCATGCGTGCATTCATGCATTATGTGTTCACAGAATTTTGCCGTATGCATGCCTGTGGGTGTGTGTGTGTGTGTGTGTGTGTGTGTGTGGTAAGGAAAGTTCTGAGAGGAGATCAGTCACTCCAAGGCCTCTGGAGTAGAAACAGTTTCCTCGTGTCACCAAGAGGCAAATGTTCTCTCACTTCATCAAAAAGCCCTGGCTATGCCATTCAACAGAGAGTGTTCGGGGTCCTTTTAATTAAGAAAGAGAAGGCCCTTAAGTAGTTCACTGCCACACCTCCATCCTGCAGGAAGCAAAGTTTGTAACTTTTATTTTCAGTTGAAAGGAATCCTTCTTGGAGAATGCACTGAAATTACTGCCACTGGCTCCCCCCCTCCACGCCCTCCCTTTGGGGCTCATATAACGTTTATTTTTGAATGACCCAGTTCTGTCAGCTACATCCAAGATGTCAATGATGAATTCCGTATTGGCAGAGTTTCATGTTTTATTCATAATAAATGTTGTTGAAACCTATTGAGCGGCGGTGGCCAAACCTGGAGATCTGACTGCGTCAGGAAATCTTTCACCCCAATTAATTTCTGAACATCTTGCATTACATGGCCATTATTACTGTCATACTGCCATGCAGGTCAGTCAAGTACTGTATGCAGACATAAATGTTTATCTTACATAACTTTCTATAGCCTGTATAAATTTTTTGAAATATAGGAATCAGTTAAAAAAAAGCTTCTTACCCTTTCTCCAAATGAGCCTGCCATAGATAATTCACTGATGATAATGAGGGGAGGCAGGGCTCCTGAGTGGCTCAGCTGGTAAAAGCCCCCCCTCTGAAAGCAGGCTGAACCCTATCACCCAACACATTGCACCATGGCATCTGAGATATGCCACTAGCTGAGCCCACATGGGTGGAATGCAGCTGATTTCATCTCACCCACCGGAGTGGACTTTCATCCTGTCAGCTGCCAGTTACTGTTTCCCTTCAGTGGGAAGTCCTGTTCCTGCAGTCAGTCCTATCTGTCTTGCAGTACGCTGTGCGGTTTGTAGAGTGAAAAATAGCTGTTGGTATCGTGGCCAAACTTTTCAGAGGAGTGTATGTGCCTTGCGCCAGCACTTCCTGTGTGGGCTGGAGGTGGCAGTGGGGCATGGCTGATTGTTGATTCCAAAGCCTGGTTTAAAAAAAGTAAAAAAAAGGCCCAAAAAGGCCCAAAAAATGGAGGTAGGGAATAAAAAAAAGCACTAACCCTGAGACAGATGAGTAATTATTTATAACAAAAGTGCCCAGGCATATTATTCCGAGTTAAAAGGTGGCAGTCGGTTGAAACAAATAATTTAGTTCAGCTAGGCAGCCGGTCATTCTCTTTGCCACAGTGGACATCAAAATGGCAGCCTGGCTACCCCTGCCGTGCTGCACTGTGCTGGTTGTAGACGGGATCGTGACAAGATGTCCTGGCACGAAGTCAGCACCACTGCCCAGGGGGCATTTCTCTGCTCTTTGTGGCCCACGCCAACATGTCTTAACTGTGTTGTTTAATCAGAATGTTGACTAAGCCTTTTTATGCCATTACAGCGACTTTCAAAAATACCCGAATGTAATTTGAGAGGCAAGAGAAATCAACCACGCAAACGCTGAAATTGTATTTAGAGCTGTCAACGTTTTTTCATGCTGGAAGAGGAAATCATATAATCACGCCACAGAACGTTTGCACAAAAACGTCCTGCTGACGCCATCCACAGGGTTGTGAAAACGGTGTAAAAAATTTAACTAATTGAACCCGATAGCCTGGGGCTTTTCTGTGACAGCAGAAGGACGCATCACAGAGCAGGCTAATGGATGTTTCCAATCACAGGAAAATTAGAAACAGGAAAGCTGCCAAATTTCTACTTCCTTACTTTGTGAAAACATTTTATTTTTTATTTTCATTTAATACTGGTGCAGCGACTCGTGATTTCTGTTTTAACTTACAGAACACGAAAGCGCAAATGTAACAGATTTCTACAGTAGTTGTCAGTTTTTATTTCCGCTCCTGCCACAGGGAGAGCATTCCTACCCACCATGCATTTTCAGGGGAAACGTGAAACAGCGACAGCAATTTGCTGGGTTTCTTACGTTAACTTTTCAAGCTTTTTTTCAGTGGGAAAGGACTTGATACATCTCGTTGTACTTACCAGCTGCTGTTCAGCTATTTTTGAAGTTATATCATCTCATTGGGTTGAGCTGGCCAAGTGTGTCCCGTCCAATGGAGCTGGTCTCTTGGATGACAGTGTGCCAGCACTCTGCAGGTGAACCAATCACTCTCACTGCCTTTCAGCCATCTGCTGATGTTCAGGACAGGTTCTGCTGCAACCAATCACAGGACCCACGAGAAGTCAGAGTTGAGATACCTACCCCAATTTCCTCCCTTCCCTCTCTGCTAAGCCAAACTCTCTGGGATCTGAATAACAGAACAGTGTGCGGACTCCCTCTTCCTAGTAGGCTTCAAAGGGAGCCAAATGTTACATAGAACAAGGTCTTTCTGTGGTTAGGAAGCCCCACTAGCTGATGGAAACCAGCATTGGCCTCCATATCAGAGCTATGTCAACATCCAATATCTCTATTGCATGCTCAGCACAGAAACCTGGGAGAAAAACCTACAGAAAAGACTATGTAGAAAAACCTGTTAAGCACGCACTGAGCACAGGGGATATTAAGTAAGCTCAGATGTACCACCTTACTTACAAATAAACTAGTTACCCCTCAAGAAGCATGTTTGTGACTTCCTGCAGATGGTAATTAAGCAATAAAGGTCACTTTCACTGTTTCACACACAGCTGTCCCTGTCTTCTGGCTGCGGTACAAAACAATTCCCTTTTCTGTGTTTCACCAAGTAGGCCAGGCAAAAGAAAATGTGCTCGCTTCTGAGTGTAAATAGCCTGTCCAACCCAAGCCCAGAAAATAACTATGGACACTTCTGTCACATGAGCCCTCTTCAGATATGTGGTTCTATCCAGAGAGGATGTGCTCTGACAGTGTTTACAATTTGGGTTCTAACCTCTATCACTATTGTAATGGAACAGAACGTGAAAGCACTGGAACTGGCTGAGGTCATGGTTTAAACCATAAAGCTGTGAAACATAATTTTTTTTATTCAGTTTTTTTAAATAAGATATGACAGAGAGAGAGCAGACCCTCAGCAGGTTGTAGATGCAGCGTAGCCTGAAATGATGACTTCTCTGGTGGATGATGGATAGGAAACTGCATCCCTCTGTTGATCAGTTTTCGCCCCAGATCTGAGGGTCACTCCCTCACTGCCATCAGTTCTGGATGTGGACGTGGATGTGACATGATTTATGGGGCGTCCTCAGCATCGCCACCATATCAGCCAAATGCAATTTCTCTCGCCTTTGACGTTTTCCACTCGAGCGCGCGCCGGCTTTGAAATGCTGATTTAACTGTATGATTGCAGGCAGATGACGCATTCTCACAGCTAACGCTCCGTCTTTATGATGATTCGGTCAATTAGACGTAATAAAGCGGTGAGCTGGGGGAACACGGAGGCGCCCGGAATATAAACCAGCGCTGACAGGGCAGGCTGTGTTTGCGCTGCCGCCACTCGGAGTGGAACAATCAACAATCAACTACACACCTGGCTGCCCACGCGCGAGGCAGGCGAAGCCGCCCGCTGAATTAAAATTGAGCTGCGCCGGACACGCATTTACACACCGCTCTGCCGGTGTAGCACCTGCAAGGTCGCCCTGCCGGCAGCTGCCCCGGCGCCTTAAGCAAGCAGCTCCTTAAGTTTTCCCAACCCCAGTGACATACCCACGTCCACCCACTCCCAGACCTCCCAGCATGCATCTCTGTAACTCCAGACACAGGGGCATGGAACTCTCAGAAAACAGCCCTCCGGTCCCACAGTGCTCTAGTGGCTGATAGTAGCAGTTGTTATGACAACTTCCTCGACTCACATCAATAACAGTGTGGAGGCCTGGGTCATTGCTGCTGTGAGGAAGTATGTCAAATGGAGCAGGTGACCGGCTGACAAAACACCTCATAGATGATAGGTAGAGCCACACATCAGAAATCTCCACACGTTAGGGGCCTAACAGCTAACCGTCCCCTCTCTACTTTTATATAACTATGATCTATTTCACACTGTCCAGACAGAGGCTGCTGCCTATTTGCAATGCTGCATCTCACAGACACCAAGCGAAGACAGATCTCTCCCCCGATCGCTATTCCTCATAATACTCCCAGTGTGCCTCGCCGTGAGATTTCTTCGCTAAGGCGGATATTGGGACGCAAGATGAGGGAGGAATCACCTTAGCGGGTCGGGGGATGCTTCCTGCGCCTCCTCTGACGTCCTGTTCAATGTTCCCTCCTGGAGGAACAGGAAATGAGCGGGCCCGTATCGCAGAGCGATACAGAGCAGCCAGCGTGGGGTGGGGGGGGGGGGGGGGGTCATGAGAAGCCTGAGGAGATACGGCTGGGGGATGAGTCGGGGGGCGGGGCAGTCAGCCCACTCTCTGCTCTTATCGCCTCTCACCTCACCTACACTTCCTGCTGTTCTGATCTGCATTGCATTACATTGCATTGTGCTGTGTTAGGGCTCTGTGGATTAGACACAACAAGTGTCATCATGACCTAATAGGTCAATATATAATTATATATATATATATATATATATATATATCATTAAAGATTCAAGGGATGTGTGGTATACCAATGATTTGCATATTATGGGTGGGCGGGGTCCGCAATAACAAGTAAATAGATTCTGAATACACAACGGTGCTGTAGTGCTGTAGTCAAGCATTCATTTAAGCTTACTGAGCCCTTAGTTTGACTCTACAAAGACGGAGCTGATGGAGAAAAACTCTTAAGTTACTCAGCATATTCAATACAACAAATAATGCAAACAGAAGCTCAAGGTCTAATGCTTGGTTAGATATTGAATAATGCCTTGAATGACACAGCCCAAATTATATTTCTCTAGTCTAGTGTCTAGTATTCAATATGCAAATCATGCATACATGACCTAATAATTTAACATGACCTATTTTTGAAAATCACAACCCTAGGCATAGCATAACAAAAATTAAATGAACTCAGTGTCATTTTGCATATCCCATAATCCCACGCTGTGTTTGTCAGGGTTTAGCACTTACAAATGTCAAGCTTTAAAAGGTAAACTCACCCACACAGTAACAATCCATCAGCAGGTTCCCAATTCCCTTTTACCCCCTCCTCCTTCCCCTGCATTTAATATCCTAATTTATAACCATTTCAGTTCTGCACTGGTGGTAAATGGCATCCATTTTGGCCCAGTAGGTTCTGGTTATGGCTTGGTCCCTCTCCATTTTCTGAACAGCTTCCATATGTCATATCTGAAAGGTTGATATGGCTCATAACCCCTTCACCAGCTGTTTTTCCTGATAAACCCAGTTATAACAAAATGGAGTCAATAGCCCTGTTTCTGTGCTGTATCTTCACACGCACGTATAGATTTTAACCAAAGTAGGCTTTGTTTAAAGATGTCCCTAGATTGGCTACAAACTAACATAAATGCTTACCTCAAGGTTCAGACTCATTTGATGGCGTAACCACATTTGTGTATTTCCCCCCCATTGGGACACGCAAATGAGGCTGTAACATAACAATCTCATTTGATGTGGTTTATCTGCTAAATAATGAATTGAGTCTTCCCATTGGTTGCCGCAGCTCCCTCGGACCTTTACCTGCAACTTCCATTTATGATACCAGGCCAGCGGAGTACGGTCACTGTCTCAGGTGAATTCATGAACACATTTCCATCTCAAATAATCAAGTAAATTAAGAGTTACGTAGGATCCATTTTTATGAAAGAAAATGACTAGTAATCAGAAAAGCAAACCTATCTGAATATCAGCCACATGCAAATATAATACACGCATATCACCCATATATAAGAACTACTAATAGAACTATTTTTCTAATGAGGATGCGTGATAATCTTCATTTAATGACATCTGTTGGTTGGAGAATTAAATCTGCACCATGATCTGAATGGCTCAGGATTCAGGAAAAGAAGCATACAGGGGTACCATCTTGTGGCCTTCCAAGGACAATGCAGCAAAACCCGGTGAATCATGATGATACTGTCTTCCAATTTCACATGATTTTTTTATGCAGACTCTAAATATATCCATCATTATTGCCTCACTTACCAGGCATATGTCGTGAATGACGAGCTATATCCATCATACAGCTTGCGGAGAAACAACTACCATTGATTAAGAATAGCTGTGTAGACTCTGCACAAATGCATTAGTGTTCATAGCAAGTGGATAAGAGATGTATTGGACGCCATAAACAAAATAAGCCATCAAGAGGATTTCCAAATCATTAAATCTGTACAGCATCTGTGTAACAACCATTTTTAAAAACCTCTAAGTTGCAAAGGATTTTGCAACATTGCAACTATATTCTTAAACTCCTTGCTGAGTTGAATAAAATATTAAAGGATTATCTTTGAAGCCCACAATATTTTAATCCCTTCTAATAGGCGGGGCCCTAGTATTAGCAGTCTTTGTCTCCAAATGCAGCAAGCCCAAGTTTTTAGGTAATTTGATGTCGGCATACAGTAGTCAGCAAAAATTCCAACAGTGCTGAATCTGCAGCTTTCTTTCAGATTTGGGGATTTGGGGCACAGTGGCATTTTTGGGTATCACACTACCTGATACCTGGTAGAAAGCATGCTGTAATGTCTACGTTCAAAATTTGACTACTATATATATATATACCATAAGCCCTTACCCCTGATGGCATAAGGAAACCACTTTGGTGTTTGGTGGATGAATGGTTAAAAACTAGATTTGTGAACATAGTAGTTCAAATCCTGCCACAGGACATAAGGAATTTTAAACACTTAATTCAAATATGGAAGAGGATTACCTTGTAGAGATATTTAATTAATAACCAGACACATTTTTGTAGTTTGTACTTTGTAGGATTACTCATATAGTTTGGCAGTCATTTACAGCTTCAGTTTAAAGGCCCCTGTTTAATCACAGCTTGCAGCTGTATTTATTATAATTACTACAACATCACAACTGTTCTGGTTTTAAGTCTACACTTTAAAAATGACCATTATGCCACCTTGACTGTGCAATCACAGGCTGACTATTTGAAGACCGTGGTCAGTACTGTTCAACAGGAAGTGCGTTGAGAGAGACCATTGTGTTTAAGCCAAATTTTGTACAGTATGTTAGAGCAATACCATAATATCACCAGGGTGTGTTTCAGTGCGTAGCAGACTATTGATAATATTAATTTGTCTTATTTATTATAAAAGTGTACTTGTGATTCTTCGGAAGAAGGTTATCCTGTAAGCATTCTGTTGGAGTGTTTTTGCACAGTAATAACATGTGTATCAGCTTCAAAATAGGTGCTGCACAGATCCTGTGATCTTTACGTCATCTGGATTGGCTGACTGTAGATTTTGAGGATTAGACCGAAACATCCATGTAGTACGAGGATTAATCTAACATTGAAATTACAAAAATCACAACAGTGTTGTAATTCTTAATTTCTACCACCAAGTGGTGCTGTAGTTTAGTTTATGTTACAGTGGATGGCATTTCATCACAATTCTCTTCATTTTACCATTGGCATTCTCCAAATAAATCCAAAGCTAATGTTTATTTCAAGAGGAGGGGAAAATATTTCATAAATGAACTTGAAAATACACTGCAAGACCACTGAAAGGGCAGAAAAGAGCTGACCCATTACATACAAACAAGAAAACGGGGTAATACTAGCCTAAATGAAAAGTTGAAAAATAGCCTTTAAGTATTTTTAGCTTTTAAGTAATTCTTAAGTACACTTAAAACTCAGATGAACAATCTGGACAAATTATTTATGGATTCATTCACAGGATACAGATGCTACAGAGTGTATCTTGGCTTTTGGGAAAAAAGTGAGTGAAAGAGAGAGAGGAAGAGAGAAATGCAGAAACACCCACAGAGGCAGGCTGGGCCAGAGTCTGATAGTGCTTACACATGCAGCACTGTCAGCAGGTTTCCTGAGCCCTGAACATCATCCCTTCACTCACTTCCCTTCCCTCTCTCCCCTTTTCTTTCCCTGTCTCTCCCTCTTCAATGACCTGTACATGAAGAAAGGTAAGCACATGAAAAAGCTGCTGTGTTGTAATGTAATTGTAATTGATGAAAATTTCCAACAGCTTAGTCTTTCTGTGAATAGGGTTCATTACACCCTGGGGTTATAGACTGTCCTTGCATTAAACACCCCAGATCACGCAAGGTCTGTGATACAGCCTGTACTGCAGATGCCATCTGTGACGGTCTGCATGTGGTGTCCTGCAGAATGTGAAGTGGATTTTACAGCCCTCAACTGTAACAAAGAAAGCCCTCATTGCGTGGTGAAAGACCACAGCTCTGTCTCACTGCTCTTGTTTTAAGATCCATGACAATACGTTTAACAACTCCATCTAAGGCACTTTCTCTCTCTCTCTCTCACACACACACAAACACAAAAATTCAGACACACAAACACCCCCCCCCCCCCCCCCCCCCCCCACACACACACACACACACACACACACACACACACACGTGTTTGTATTCCAAGCCTGATGCCAGGCAGAGGGCTGAATCTGTCCAGATTGGTGGGCTTGCAAAGAAAATGAATAAAGTAATGCCACTGGTGCCATTCATGCTGTTATATGGGCAGACAGGCTAAGCCACTGGAGGGAACAAAAGAATAAAAAAGCTTTTATTTTCTGCTCTCAGCTGAACTCAACTGTGGGGTAAACTAGTAAATGATTTTGGGGCGTGGAGATGGAATCTTCCATGCAGTCTGCTCACTGACTAAAGAAGAGTTCCTCACCCCTCAGTCTTACAAGTTACAAAGACACGTTATTATATTATATTAAATTATATTATATTCAGTCTTATGTATATGTATATATGTATAGTACAAAACTTACAGCTGGAGGAATGACAGCACTAATTCAGCAACTGAAAGCAGAGGCTGGAACTTTAACAAGTGGCACAGGGGGCGAGAGTCTGAAACGAGGCTTCCCAAAATGACCAGCTGACTGTGTGAGACGGGAGGGCTGCAGCTCAGCCTGGGCCTGGGCGGCCTCGCTGGCTGACAGATAGAGCACTGCGCTGAGGGCAGACCGGGGCGGCCGGGAGGCCGGGAGGCCTGCGGAGGCGGTGCTGAGAATGTGGGGACATATGCCTGATAACAAGGGCTGACCCCGCTGACCGGCAGCGGCCGGGGAGAAGGGGGGAGCGCTCTGCCCAGGTGTGCGCCAGGGTGCTCTGGCAAATGACCAACAGGTTTATGGGATAGCGGTGGGGGGAGGGGGGCGCATTCCTGAGAGTGCTGGAATGCCTCCTGGAGAACACCATTTTTCAGCCGCTCTTGTTTCGTGTGCCTCGCCCTGAGAGACATTACAGAAAAGGACAGATATTTTATCTCCTCTGGGGCCTGCTGTCCTCTCACACCACGCTAAATAAGAGACAAACAGGTAACGCTAGGCCACACCCAGCTGTAAAGAGGCATGAAGTCTGTCTGGAACACACGCAATACACCCCTGTTCTGATTTACTGTCTGGAATGCACAGGGCATGGAGCCTGCATTGTTCTCGCACACTATGTGAGGATTCTTCAGCCTCAGACATCCCATAATGACAAAAGTAACATTTTCCTGTTAGCGCGTTCCTTTAAAACAATCAGGGAGCTTGTGCGGTGGGTTAATCTATGCTCTCACACACACACACACACACACACACACACACACACACAACCTATAAACACAGCGCTCCCAAACACCTTAATTTCTGTCTCTTTCATATGAAGTGCCTAGATACCCTATAATGTAGCCTAACAAAGACTAACACTTTTTATTTCTCTTCTGCAACTATTGGGCTCACACTGTGATAAATATTCACTTAAGGAAGTCTTTGGCTGTGTATTCATTTTCATGGATTGGTGTTTTTCCCCACACATCCTCCAGTCTCCAAGCAACTTGTGTCTAGCACATACCAGAACGACTTGTGCCAACCCAAGGTGGTGAACCCTATAATGTTGTAATTTAAAAAAAGAATTGTGACAAGTTGGGTCACAATGTGTGTGACAATGTGTTTGAGCAGGGAAACCAGTGACCATACTCCACACCAGCAGGTGGCGCTAATGCACTTTTCCTTTCACGAAAAGCCAATATTAAATATCATAAGAAGAAGGGAAACCACAACAAGCAATGGAAAGATAGAGAACAAAGCTAAGCGCCTGCAAGCAGTACAGCTATGGATTAAACAGTGGTTTGTTAATAGGGTTTACTGCTAGACTGTATATCAGCTTTAAATTTGATTTCCTTGCCCGTATTTGTCAACAAAGACTTACAATGCAATACTTTTCCATGAGTCTGCCCCCTGAGAAAATTGCACAGGACTAATAAAAGCAGCCTTTTTGAACTTTACTTTTTCTTTTTGTGCAGACAAAAGTGATGTATGAGTATGAGCATAAGTTATAACCTCAAACTAACTAATTTTAGTCAACTGTGCCACATCAAACAGACTCCTCACGAGCACTGCCAGCTACCGCTGTGCTGAAGCATGGCAATTCCCTTAGATGCAGAAATTCAAGTTAATGTGCACCTACTAATTCTCTTTCATAGCTGTCACGTGAGGGAGAGTTTGGTTGCCAATCAAATTTAAAACAAAGTTGTAAAAAGAGCAATCAATGATTAAGTATATTCAATTCAATTCAACTACGGATCTCAAAGGGATAGAACTATTTCATGCAAAAAAAACTTCCCAGGCAGATCCTGGGTTCAAAGCATACGGGGAGGGTAGAAAGCTTTTGGGAGTACTTTGGGGAGAACCTTCAACATCCCCTGTGAGTAAGCCAGAGGTGTCACCAGAAATGAAGCCACCAGCGTGGAAGACAGCTCTGCTGTGGGTAACCCCCACTGAGAGAGGAGCCCCATGACTCACATACTCGCAGCTGGTCCAAGCCCTGGTCTAACGGGGACGGCTCATCCACATCAAATGAGTGTGTGGATATGCATAATCCACGGAATCCAGGAGCTGAGATCTCTGATGGAATGCTCGCCTAGAAGATGACCTTTTTGCAAAGGAATTTTGAACCCAATATTATGACCTTGGATTTTGTCAAAACAATACTTTGTCTGGTTCCATTCACAAACACATTTCTTTATCATCTGCATGAAAGTTTAATTGACTTGCCGATTATGCCAGTAAACAGCACAGTATTTCTGAGCAATAGCATATACACAGAGAACGCAAGGGCCAAAGAACTGTAGGACACTGAATTTGGCTCTGAAAGAGTTTTTTTCTAGAATCCTCTTCAGTTTGCATTTACGCACAACATGACATGATTTTTTTTTTTTTTTTTGTCTGCGGTGACGAAAAAACAAATTTGATTAATTCACCTTAGACAGTGGTTGGGACTCTGGTCACCAATTTGTTTCACGGGTTTCCACAGTGTCTCCGGTGGAGACGACAGAGAAGAATCACCCCAGCGCTCCACTTCATCTGCAGTGGGACTGGGGGTGGGGTAGAGTTGGGGGGGGGGGTGTTTTTATGTTACAGTTGGAGTTAGTGCTGCAGTTAGTGGATTTCTCCACTCCCCCCACTTAATTTCTCTCCCTCTCTTTCTCTTTCTAGCTATGTGGGCGAGTACCCGTGTCCTTCCGTCGGAGACCGTTCAAGGGTACGGGGTATTTATAGAGCTGCCCCAACCGTGGAGGAGACCAGACATCCCCACGGACATTGAAGCAGGTGCCAAGCCAGACAAGCCATTAATTCTACCATCATGCTTCTCTCGCACATGCACATACAGACTCATACAGTGCAGATGTGCACACACACACACACTCACACGTTTCCTTTCTGACTCCACCTCTGTCCTATCCCCCTCCCAATTCCCGACTCATGCACACACACACACACACACACACACACACACACACACACACACACACTCTCTCTCTCTCTCTCTCTCTCTCTCTCTCTCTCTCTGTTTCTAACCTGCACTTTCATTTTCTCCATCTTTTATCTGTCCAGTTCCCCTTATACTGTACACTCTCCTTCATCCTTGCACACCATTACCGCCATTACCCCCGTCCTCCACTTCCACCCCACACTCACCCTCCTCCACCTCCAGCCTCCTCCCCCGCCCCTCGTCTACCCCTGAGCCCTCACTCAGGGAGATTACTGGGAAAGATGCTGACACCAGTGCTTCTCTGACCTGTCGCTTTCAGGTGTCTGACCATACCCCTGAGCTCTCATTTCACAGTTAATAAAACTGTCTGCATTTAGGAGACGGCCTGAAGGAAAACCCTTCTCTCTCTTAATTATTTGCCACCTACTGCACGTGTGGCTATTGACCTCCCTAAGCATAAAAACGTTATATGAATATAATGGGCAGCATTTATACACTCTCGGGCCTGCATGGATCTCAAAGCACTTTTCAGTGAGGGGGAACTCACCTCAGCCCCCACCAATGTGTAGCCCCTGGGTGAGTGATACGCGACAGCCATTTTGTGCAAGAATGCTCACTATACAAAAGCTGAGGTGGAGAGGGAGGGAATTATGCTAGCAAATGAAACTAAAAAATCAAAAAAGCCAGTGGAAAACATCATCTGAGATAGCATATTCACTGTAACATTCATCACATCAAATAAGTGTTAAGTGGGGAGCAAGCTAAGCAAGTGGGGATCCTACTCTCTATTATTTTCACAGACAGTCTTTCTCACACAACACACCAAAGCACCTCATGCTTATAAAAGAGCTGTGGAAAGCATAGGCCTTCATGTAAACATGGATACAGTGTCATGTCTTCTTTTCTAGGATTAGTATGCGATCAGGGAGGCTGTCACCATTCACAGATTTGTGAATCACAGTTTAAATTATTTGCATCAAGCAGCACTGCCAGTTCCCATCTTCTCGAGCAACAGAATGCCATGCTAACCCACACTCTTACATTTATTATATATTACATAAATTTACAGTATTATTACATAAATATACATAATAATCACCTGGTTACTACATTTTTACTTGTTCTACTACTACTATGTTCATACTATGTTCTACTTATTAAAATGGAGTTCATTGGTGTTAAGAATGTATGTGCATATATTTGTATTAGAAAAAAAAAATCTTAGTACAGTACAATGAAATACAGTGCAACTAGATTACAGTATTCACTTTTTTATATTGAACAGTTCTCTCTGGAGGAACCTGGAGAAAGACAAAGCCCACTCTCCTCTCGTTTCCACCTCCCTAAAGATGGCAACGCTGGGCTGTATCAGCGAAACCGATCAACGGTTTCAACGCCCTTCAATTTCTCGTCAAAGCTGGCATGCTCATCTGTGCTGCCGACAAGCAATAAACGCAGAGCTTCTGTCTGCCTGACAATCCCCTCATTGTCTCATGCAACAGCGAGGGCTAGGTTAAACTTCAGCTGGCCAATGCGAGCGGTTAATAATTGATGGATCAGCAATTGGTGGACAGGTGCCAGGTTCCATCCAGGAGCTTCTCTGTGATTGGCTGTAAAAGGTGGTTCGCGGGCCTAATGCGTGGTGGGAACAATGACCTTTGACCTACCCGCCGCACGCCAGTCGTTTACTGTCCTCGTTCACAGCCTGAATTGAGCCATTGCCCCGTCATTCCGCTGTTGCTGTGAGATACAGCGCAGCAACAGAAGATTATCTGTTACAGCCAGGCCAATTCAGGAAGTTTATGTTCTCCTGAGACTTTTAGTTTCACCTTCCTTAAAATCACGTGTTATGACTGTTAACAACTGATTTGACCTCATTAGGTCAGTTTTCACAGTTGAGACGCAGTGTGAGGAGGTCCCAGCTTCCGGGTGTGTTTAGTCTGTGTTATGTTGCTGATGGGTGATTTCCTGATGGCAGTCTGTTGAGGGGAGGTCTGCCACAGTTGTGTATGTGTGTGACTTGATCCAGTTTCAGGATCAAGTCACACACATACACACACATATGCATGCCCACACACAAGACAAACACATACTCCTCAGTCTCAAGTTTGCAAGCTTCTCTCCTCTCAGAACTCTGTGGATTGTGGTGATCACAATTTATGCCAGTACTTTTTGTATTTCCTCATTATTTTAATGTGTTTGCTACTAAGTCACTTAATGCAAAGCTTGACGATGATTGCCTCTGCAGGCAATGGCTGGTACTACACATCCTCCATGCCAATGATTGGCAGTCATAGAGGCCCCTTGTTCCTGACCAACAGCCTAAGATAAAGTACCCACTGAGAGGCTGCACTCAACACACTGTCCTGTATGTAACTACGGCAACGCAGATGCTAAACCTTTCAGCCCCCCTCTTCCATAATCAGTCGCAGCTATCAATTATACAACCACAGAACTAGTTCACACGCACAGCAAGGAGATAAAAAACACTCCAATTATGTGTGAAACAAGGAGATTATGTAACGGCCTGTGTGAAAGTCATGTGGAACTAAGTAACCAATCACACTTCTATTTTTTTTTTTTTTTTTTTCGGAAAATGTGAGATCAGTTTTGAGAGTTGAGATGAAGTGAGCAGGAAGCCATCCGCATGCTCCTGTCTCCTCCGGTTTGCGCAGTGGTTGGGCGTTTACGTTGTTTGTCTGCGTAGCGAGTGCCAGCTGTCAGTCACAATTTCCTGCTTCACACACATGCTGCGCTCCATTTGTACAGCAGGATTTCCGGGTGCGTAGCTGAGGTAAATTGCCTTCATCAAGGGTGCAACAGCAGCGTCTTACCAAAGGCTCTAGGCTTGATCAGGGGCCTGTGGGTTTGCATCTCGGGCATTTCCTTTGTTGTATACTGAAGACCAAGCTCTTTGCACATACAAGTAATGGTAGAGCTGTGCTGTTATTGAATAATATGTTATTCTGTGGTCCGATTGGTCTTAGTGTGCACCACGTGTCTTAGGATGAATCCTCACCTGTGTTCCAGCAGTCGTATCCTATATTTTTATATGATAATTCAATTCATTGCCCATATGTGACAGAGAGAGAGATCCCCACCCCGCCCTTGGCAGAGCTAGGACAGTGACCCATTTCTGTCATCCTCTAAGGACACCTCCACAAGTCGTACACTTGAGGCCTTCCCACACTCATACCTGACTCAAACTGCAGAACTAAAATGAGACCACACTAAGTGATTTAGCAGTTGACCCATGCATTTGACAGCAGAATTACTGTATCCAACACATGCAACACTATGTGGAACCTTCAGTTAGTGCTGTAGGATTCACCCCACCCCCATTCAGTCAGTGTACCTGCCTAAAGATGTGCATGTAACCCTGGATGAGAGCACCTTCCTCATACTTAATGATATTTCCATCAGTGGCTAAGAGCTGCACAACTGCAAAACAAAAGCATTTTAAAATACCTTCTGTTTTACTTATGCACATTGTTGGCAGGCTGATAGGAAGAAAATTAATATTCCAAGGAATACTTTCTCTCAGTCTGGGATAATATTAAGTAATGCTAAATATATGAATAGACCACAGCTGGAAGATAACACTGATATTAACTTCAAACAGCAAAAGTATGCAACGTATTTTATAATCAGATATTTGGCATGATGATTTACTACCTCAAACCTATTTAAACAGTTGTACCTTATAAATACAGAAAAATAACAAGTAGAACCTGTTCTAAATTTTCCACGTGCATAACACATAAAAGGTCTCCAAGCATATACCGTGCTTGTCTGCATTACAACGTTTCACAGTATGTTGACGCCAGTGAGGCTGGATTCGTGCAGTCTTCGCCCTAACCCTATTCGCACAATCAGCAAACTTTAAGCCCTGCCCGCAGTTTGCCGACTGCGGAGAACAAGACAAAAGTCCACCCAGTTTCGCCCGATTTCTCCCCTCGCTTTTTTCCTCTTAATGAGTGTCCCCCCACGTTCGCTCCCCAATGCCATCCTTGTTTGGGCATTGCGGCTGACGCAAACACTCGCATTAAAGCGAGCACCGTGCAGGATAAGGCCATTGAGCAAAGAGCCGTGAGGTGTGAGAAGTGGGAGCGCTTAACACGAAATCCAGTCCCACATTTCTTCCCTCCCTCCCTGCCTCCCCCCTCACCCCCCGACCTCGGGAAATGTGTTCGCTCTTACTCACCGGTTCCTGTCGGAGAGGCGGGTCTCTCTCCACCGGGAAGGGCGTTCTTTCTGCGGTCCGAGGCAGCGTAGTCGCACAAGGGGGTGGATCCTCGCGCAGGGAGGAAAACCCACCTTTTTCATTGTTAGGGACTCAGTGGAATGTGTTGGTTTGATCCTGCAGTGCAGGGAGGGGAAAGAGGGAAGAGACGAACGAGGGCTATTGGGGGGAAAAGAACCTTCTTCCACAGAGGGCGAATCTATAAAGGAGCTGTTTTTTTGACCGGCAGAGCCACCCCGTCTGCGTAGTTCTCAGGACGGTAAACCGAATGTGTATTGGGAATATACTACGGCTTTTCCATATGGCAAGGTAAGGAAACACAGTTGATCTCTTCGAAGTTGCTTGGCAAGAATACCGAAAGTGGGGCTTTTGTGGGTCCCTGTATGAGTTCATTAGACACGAACAGGCTGCATAACTCCGAACTGCGGCAAGTTTTACCCCCTCCACCCCTCCTCTCCCCGTGTTCCGCTGTCGCAGCCAAGGGAAGCCTCCTTCAAGCACCGGACTGCGAAAACCAGGTGCCAGAGTATAGCGGCTCGCCAGGACAGCTGTTTTTTCTAACCGATTGAGGCAATCCTAATGTTTTACAGCGTCATCTGGCCGGGAACAATCCGGCGCCTGGCACTTTGAAATTATAACGAATAGCGGACGGTTAGTTTTTGATCTTCAAGTGGGGTACGAATCGCTCGTACACTTTTCTAAGCAACAAATTCGCATCCGGTGTAATTGGTTGGTAACACGGCAGAAGATGTTGCTAGCAATGTGTCGAAAGTTTTAACGCAAGACAGAGCTGATTGTCTTTGTTACCAAGTAGTAACAGCGGTGTCTGCTGAAGTTTTTAATGTTCCGGGGAGGTGCAGTGTGGAACTTGACCCGTGCGTTCTTGTACTCTCTGGAGCATTTTGGTTTGTGAACAGGAAAAGACGTGTTCTGCCCAAGAACAATGTTGTGGTACCGCACAAAATGGTTTGACGAGTCGAAACAAAGGTTCTTACAAAACACTGCTGAAAACTGGAATGTTGCACCTTGCCTCGAAAGTTATTTTGTGTAATACCCAGCCAGCCAGTATTCCATCAGTATTGTACCGAATTGAAGTCGCCACATCACTGCAATGTAAACATTTTGCATGTTGTGTATTTCTGTATAACTACATTGTCGCTATAGTTATCTTCTGACAGATAGAGTACTCTGATCGTGTTCCCCAAATGTATCGTGTTACTAAGCCAACTCGTATTTACTGAAGGTCAAATTAATTCAGTGTCAAGAATACCGGCTTATCTATAAAAGACAATAGTTGTATAAATAAAGCAATAGTTGCGTGCTATGTTGACAGTTACAATTACCATTGAGTTAGTATACTCTGTGGATGGCATTTACGTCAATCAGACCGAGATAGAGCTGAAGTTAATATCACAAGGTCTTAGATTTTTTAAGGATGATTGCTTGCTTCTTGCGGTATTTATTTTGTGAAAATATTGAAGCTTTTGAAGAAGCGTAACAATGTCTGTATATTGCCTAACGTTATCTGTTACATATGATCATTTAGTATTCATTTTGATAGGCATTTTCTTCCGTTGTCGAAAAGTACTGCAGCACTTAGTTTGCTGCAGAGGGCAAAAGTATTTGCTGCTGCTTGCGAACATCCTGTTTGCAGCACGTAGATGTGTTGAGTTGGGGGAACGTATAAACTGCGGCGTGGGCAATGACCATTCAGGCCTTGGCCCGCGTACTGCACCAAAAAGCCTGCTTGCGCTTGGGGGTGCGCTGATGCGGCTTCAGGTGAGCATATTTCAATTACAGCCGGCAGGCGACTTGTACTTTGGCTGCACAGCCAAGCGCTGACGCTAGCCGTGTGGGGGCAGTGTGTGTGTGTGTGTGTGTGTGTTTTGGGACTGTCCCAAAGGAGCCGAGGGTGGTGGAGTGTGTGTGTGTGTGTGGCACTGGAAACAAGGTGTTCTGAACGTGCGGAGAAATCTCTCCCAGCTGCAGAGCAGGAGACGCAAAATAGTAACGGCACAGGTGGGGCCCGTAAAGAGAGGAGAGGACCTGCCTTGACCTGTCTCGAACATGAAGGCGAATCGCTGATGGCTTTCCAGTAAGCCCCAGCCAGCTGCTGCGCCTCTGTTCCTGCTACTGCACCCGCCTGTCTGCTCCACACAAGTACGTGCAAGTTGCAGTCGGCACAGTCACCGGGCTGTCTCCGTCAGCAGCGCCGGGCCAGGCTTGCTGCTGCAGCGGAGCTGATTTGCTTCCCATTCCATTTATCTCTCTTTCACCACCATTCACCTTAATGAAATTCCAGTCCCAGTGTGTGTGTGTGTGTGTGTGTGTGTGTGTGTGTGTGTGTGTGTGTGTGTGTGCGCGTGCGTGCGTGCGTGCGTGCGTGCGTGCGTGCGTGCGTGCGTGCGTGCGAGGGAGAGAGATAGGCTTGTACTCCTCTCCACATTTTATCTCTCTGTCAAATGATGACCCCACAGGCCTGTTTGTGAGTTCTGTTGAACAAAAATGCCGGATTTCTCTGGCAGCCACTGGCTCGGGTCAAAGGTCACGCGGCGTCTTTATCGCGGATCGTAACTGACGGCTGTGTTGAAACCCGGGAGCCTCACCCTTGTCTGGGAGTTTATGATTCAGAACTCCAAAAAGGAGAACAGCAGCGTGCACAATGACGGCGAGGGCGGCGAACCCGCGAGTCATCCGCATTTACGCATCGCCCTTTTCCCCCGCCTCCGACCGGCTCATTCATCCCGCAGGGGCACGAGGGCCAAATGTGTCGCCCTGTACAAAGTAATAATATCCTGTCCCCTGGTTTTATCGGCGGGGCTCTGCGTGATGGCTTTTCCACTCGGTGGAAACTCGCAGGGCAGCGGCACTCCCCACTTTTGGTGAAACCAAAGGCTGGTCATTATGGGCGTCCTGCAAGTGTAATCACTAGACTCACTACCAGTCCGGAGGATTACGAAGTGCCTAAATGAGTAGTCCAGGGATTATATTGAAAACTGTGGGTTTTTTTTCGTTTTAGCATTCCAGCAAGGTTGCTTGGAGACGTTTGTGTTTTTTTTTTTTTTGTCATTGACTTGGAGGTGATTGTCATCCCCAGTATGAAGTTGCAGGTTTTGTTGGTATTTTCACGCTGTTAAATTCACATGCTTTCTGTCTTGTGAAATCAGGAATATGTAATCATGAACCGACTTCGTAACTCGGATATGAGAGTGGACAGAGAATGGAAGTCAGCTACATCAGCAAATAATTTTGACAGGATGTTGTGTTGGCTGAGTTTTCAACAGTGGAACATTTAATCATAACATTTATTAATTTGTCGTAAGGATTAGAATGTATACAAGTCATTGTCTTGAGTTGTCTTCTTTAAACTGGTGTCTCTTTAACACAAGATTTGTGTCTGTTTTAAAGAGGAAATGCCTCTAAGACAAAAAGTTTGTACATCCCAGTGTCAGGGTTTTCTTATTAGTTGACTTTTGCAGCTGTCATTAAGATTAAACATTTTCTAGCTGAGTCTTTGTTTTGCTCTGTGCGTGTGCGTGTGCGTGTGCGTGTGCGTGTGTGCGTGTGTGTGTGTGTGTGTGTGTGTGTGTGTGTGTGTGTGTGTGTGTGTGAGTGCGTGGGTGTGTGTGAGTTTTTTGCTTTAAGGAGGTGTCACACAGGACATTTGAGTAACATTTGTCCTGGCAGCAGCAGCTCCGTACCAGAGCTCGTTTGTGAGTCCTCCTCATGTTTGTGGAGTTGAGGAGAGAGTGCGTCTGATGACAGACGCTTTGCCTTCTGTAAGGCCGGTTAAAGTGTGCGTGCGCAGGGGGAGGGAGCCTGCCCGCTGCTGCCGGCTAGCTCCTCCGCTAGCCGCATTGTTCTTGCAGAATTCCCCACTGCCGGGAAACGCTGGAACTCTGGGGAGACAAAGTTCCGGTGGTGGAACTCCTCTCTGTCTGGGGCTCTAATTGCACGCTCGCTGCATGTAGAGAGGCATGGCAAAAACGCAGAGCTGTGGTTCTCTCACTGTCCTTTCCACTCGACGGGCCTGTGTGCTTTCTCACGAAACAGGAGTTGCGGGCATTGTTGTTGTTTTGGATGCCGGGCTACGGAATGGGCTACACAGAGGAATAAAGAGTGCAAAACTTCACTCTGCTTCAACCACAGCTGCATTTTGGGGGGTGAATGTACACCCACAACACATTTCTGGTCCTTTTGTTGTATTTTTCTCCTTGACTCCACAGTAAGTCATAACTAACTTTAAGTGCATCTATGCAGAGGAGAAGTGACACAGTGGATGAATGCCTATATTGTGTGTTTATATCTTGTGGATGACTTACCGTGGAGTTATCTCAGACTTGTCATTTCAGTGTATTGCAGTGAGCCCCTTGTTGTGCTTTGGAGATCCAACTGACTGCAATCCAGTATGGAGCAGTGATATAATATTATGGGCATGCTCTTTGGTACTCTTTGTGTATTTTCGTTGTGTGCATGTGGACGTGGGCCAACGCTGCCCCAAGCACCCAGCTAGAAATCCCCCTGCTCAGGTATAAAGAAGGCATGCTGGGAAATCCTCCATTGTTACCTGTGTGGTTCAGACACAAAGGGTTGGGAGGGGATTGTGTCAATGCATTTGTTGATGATCCTCTTTTCCCCGCCATTATTATAGTGTTGTACTGTCACCCCACGCAAGCTCCCCCTCCCATGGGTGTTAATGACAGAGGGGGCTTAAATACTGGCTGTCTAACGTAGCGCAGACACACACATGCGTGTGTCGTGCCCATTGTGTCGTGTGAGGGGTTTAGCCATGCCACACACATTGTGAAAATGGAATAACTGACTCCAGTAGGCTGCAGAGGGGGCTTTTGCTGATGTCCTGCCGGCCAGCTGGATTCTGCCGCCCAACTGCCAACCCAGGGAATGGGTTTATGGTCTTTAAACTAATTTGTGTGTGTGTTTGTGTGCGTGGAGCCAGCTGACACTGGGTTTGCTAATAGGGCCAGGGGGCCTTTGTGCATGCATGGGTGCGTGTGTGTGTATGGGGGTTAATTGGTCTTTTGTTGCGTTTGCGGTTTGTGCGGGTCCATGTGAGGTGTCAGTCCTCTTTGCTGGTACTGCTGCACAGGATAAGGAGGTGCTCTGCAGACTGATCCCTGGTCAGTGTTCAGCCGCCTTCTCACAACCTCATCGAAAAAGCTGGGGAGAGATTTTGGAGTGCTATTCACTTTTTCCGCCCCCTCCGAATGGCTGGCTTTCTGTCCGACTGTACCTGATCTAACCTCATTCCAAGGCGAGACTTGTGCACCAGTGTCTATTTTTACCCCGGACAGAGAGAGCTCCTCGGCATTCTCCATTAAACTGATTTATGGGTGAACTGATTGACCCTGACAGACACGAAAACACTCAACCCCAGCACAAATCGGTAGTGTGTTGGGCCTTCAATTCATGCATGTATCTGAATGGAGCACGGCTCATAATGATTAGCCCATGGGTAAGAATTCATTCGCTTTTATGCATAAATATGCATTAGTATCTCTGGCACTCTTGGACAACAGCCACAAGAGCGAGAGTGATAGAAGGCCCATCTGGAAACTGCATCTGAATTCTGATTGGTTGAAAGTTGGAAAAAAAAGCACAGAGCTGTCGTGCATTGTAACTGGTGTTGTGACAGAATTTTGTTTCCTTGTCATGACTAGCCTTGTGTAGCCGGGAGGGGGGTGCAGGGGTGAGGTGGGGCAGGGGGGGGGGTTGAAGCAGCACTTGCATCTCATGCCAGTGCTTGCACATTCAGGAAGGGTGGGTGGGGGTGCTTGGCATTTCATCGCGTGTGTGGGTGTAGATGTGTAGATATTACCCTCCAACCCCCTAATTAAAACTCTTATTGGGGTGTTTGTCCAGCTGTAAGCGAGTGGGAGGCTAAAGGTATTGGGTAAGCACTGGCAAGGCAGCGGGGTTTGTGCGGTAAGTGCAGTCGCGGTGACTAAGCCTCGTCATTATCAAAGCGCGTGAAGTAATTTTACATAATTGGGCACTCCGTTTGTATTTAGCGATCCTGTTATCCCACTGTTCTGGGATTGAAGTTCATTCAAGCAGCGAATAATCGCAATTTTTTCAAAAATGGCAAAAGGTCTCTTTGTTGAACTGCGTGAACCTTGAGCCGCGGAGGCCTGTTTCCATAGTGCTGCTCATAATGACCGCGGTGGAGCCCTCCACACACAGCTCCGCACAAGTGTCCTCTCTCCAGCCGCGGCTCATCCCTCCTTTACTTTGCAGAGGTCCCAGGTTAACTTCCTGCACCGTGCTTACAGTTCCATATCTTACACACTGAGTGACCTGTTTTATCGGTTGTTGGTAACACGAACTGTGCCCAGTGCTGGATTTGAACCCGCAATCCTCAGGCAATTGAAAGAGTCAATTTCCCCGCCTCCTCTTCCAAACTGTTACCCACTAGCTGCCAGCCAATGGAAGGTCAGCTCAGCTGTTCTCAGTTTTGGGTATAAGTGCCACTGCTCTCTGCCTCCATTGTGTGTGAGAGTTTATCTTTACATGACACTGTGTGGTATAGTGGTAACAATCAGGGCTTGTAACCCAGACAATGCTGGTTTGATTCCCAGGTAGGGCACTATTGTTGTACACTTTGGCCAGGTACTTAACCAGAATTGCCTCAGTAAATATGTAAGTGTCTAAATGTGTTATTTGTAAACTCTGTAAGTTGATCTGGATAAAACCGTCTGCTTAGCAAATATAAACAAATGTCATTTGCATTGCAGTTACCTCAGTTATTTGATGGCATATGAGAAGGAGAAGCCAAGGTCATATCCTAGATGTGTGTGGATGTATTTTGTGAAACATCTATCTCTGTCCAGCTCTCAGAGTGTGGCTACTCTTTAAATCTACAGCAAAGGGATGGCAGCTGAAGGCCACGCGTGACAGCGGCCCCCGCTTGATCATAGTCCTCTGACGAACAGATGCCTCACTGGGAGAGAATTAGCGCCCTTAAATGAGGGAGAGCACTTCTGAGTGCCGAACAGGAGCCGCACGCGGAGGAGCGCACGCAATTAGCTGAAATATCAAAGCGGCGAGGGGCGCAAACACGCACCCTCACATGTTCTGCGGAGAAGCAGAGCCCCCAGTCTCCGGGCTCCTCCCACTCTCCCTTTGATGAGTGCCGAGCGAAGCCACAAAGCCCCCCCCCCGGTCCCTCGCTGATTTGGGCCTCACTCGTCCCCATGTGCGGGACGGCGAATGAGGGGGCCTCCCGTAGGAGTGCTGTGGGGGCGGAGGTCCCGGTGAATGAATGGAGAGTATTGCCCTTTTCAGGAACACATCTAACGTCCGGGCCACTGCACAAGTTCATTGCACGACATTTGCATGAACAGTGATGCAACGCATCACATGAAGTTGATAACGATTTATAACGACAAAAGAGTTTGCATGTACTAAAAATGCAAGGACGGAAGCCCTAGCTAAATTATGATTCCAGTGCATCACTCAATATTTGTATTCTTGTGGCCACAACTGTGTTTTGTGTTCTGTTTGTACTAACACTTATGGCAGTAGAATGTATTTGTTAGTGAGATGTGGTGTAACACGCACCAGTAGGAAGCCACAGGTAACATGGCTGGCTTCGAGTAAGAGCATCTGAATGGATTTCTAGGTAAAGGTTACAGGTGTCCCACATTTCAATCAATCAGAGCTGATTCTTGGTAAATGAATAGTTGCCCTGTGAAAGACTAACTGCTTTCTGTGAGGAGAGCAATAATAAAAGGAAATGTGGGTTATCAAGTTTCTCCATGGTATCCCTCATTGACTGAAGAAGATGCACGTGGAAAATGAAACGGGAATAATCCATGCCAGACTGGGGACCGATTTAGACCAGGGTTGATTACAACCTGTTAAACACTGTGTTCCTTGCTCCTCCGTTGCGGAAGTAAAAAGCCTTAAAAATGGACTGTTGGACTGTAGCCCATGGTTGCGGTTCATGCTGTCTCACCTTCCTCCGCTAAAGAGGAGTCGACCCCTGAGGTTGTGTAGATGCTGTATACGGTAGTATACGTGGCTTCCCTTGTCAAATCAGAATGCACAAGGTAACTTGTGGTGGGGCTTGAACAGTGTTATGCTCACACTCACTTGTCTGGGAGTGTTGTTAGCCTGGTTTGACACTGCTGCTCATTCAGCTTGAATGGGTACACTTCTGTTCTTTAGTGCTGGTAGTCACTCTGGATAAGAGCGTCTGCTAAATGAATGTAATTTAATGTAATGTAATGCTGGAGGTCGTCGGTTTAAGTGTGAATGCCTTTGAGTGGATGGTGTGATTCCATGGCTCTCTGTGTAAGCTCACCTCAGGGCTGCTGTGACCTTGAGCTGACAGGACTCCCTCTTAATGACCCCAGAATGCTGGGGAGGGGGACAGGCACGAGAGGAATCGATCGTCCCCCCCCATCCTCTCCCCGGAGAAGCGCAGAAGCCACCTGAGCGGCGGTGACACCTGAGACGAGCATTCGGATCCATTAAGAGCCATTATCTCAGCAGCCCTGAGGCGGTGGGGAGGGCCCGGCCACTCCCGCCTACGTTCCTGAAGACAATGCAGTTCAGAAACCCGAATTCCACAGCTGCCCGGGGACGGAGCTTGCCGGGACAGCGGGAGAAGCTCCTTTACACACACCCTGCCCTCGCGTCCTGTACGACTTCCAGACCAGAACTGGGGGGGGGGGGGGGGGGGGGGGGGGAGGTTTGAGGTTATGTACCATGACCATGTCACAGAATCAATAGGAGCCACTTGGAGGGGGGTTGGACATGGAGGAGGGGGGGGGGGGTGCAGACCTGGGCTGAAGAGGGGGACGGTGTTTGATGGACGCTTTAAAGGAGAGCGAGGGGGGGGGTTAGCCCGGGGAGCACGATGAGAGCAGGATGTATCGGAATGCGAGGAATCGTTTAGGATGGAGGCTGCGAAACGCATCTCGCGGAATGGATTCTCCATATGGCGCCCCCCCTCCCCCCCCCCCGCCCGCCCCGCCGCATGTTTACCTCGCTCCTCTCATCTGTCTCCTATTTGGGTTATAAACGGGGGAAATATGCGCTCCGGCGGGTGGACAGAGTGTCCGAGAGGGGAGAGAAAACATACCTCTGGCTCTAACGTGCTTGTTTTGTTTGCTTTCCAGCGCCGGGCAGCGTGTGCGAGCGGTTTTAAGTGTTTAGCTTCTTTGATTGCGAGGCTTGGGCAGCACGGTTGCGGCGCTGTGCTGTCAGAGCCGAGCAGATGTACAGGGGGAAACGAAAACAAAGACAGTGTGATTAACCGCAGGTGAGGAAGCGCTGAGCACACACTCGCAAAGACCCTCACACCCGCACACGCATACTTGTACACGCGCAAGCATCTTCCTGAACGCCTCAAGGAATTTTTATTAATGATTCTGGAACAGTCCACAATTCCATCATTCGGTGAGGATGTGCATCCTCCATTTCCTACTGTGAGCTTGTTTCATTTGTTTGACACAACTTCACTCTTCTTAGTGTTTGTGATGAACGTACACGCCTGACAACAGCTTACGTGTTGGTACTTTCTGTTGCTTTTTCTGTGCTCCGGATTTCAGACTGAATCTGTAAAAACATTATCTCGTACCATCATGCCTTGTGCTGACCAGTGAGCAGTGCCCGGTTTCTTTCTCACAGCGTGGCTGAAAATGTTGAATGGCAGTGATGACGTTGGGTTTACGTTGAACTTACGTTGCCATGATCTCTAATGGAGCTATCAGGGAGTGCCAGGGGTTTTGGCAGTGATGAGAGGACGCTGGGATGACGTTGGCCGATTAGACACAGGAAAGAAGCGGACAAAACTCCACAGATACAGGGCGAGAGCTGTTGGGAATGTTCCCTCTTTTTGGAGGGGAGAAAAAGAAACAGTTCTATTTTTATCCACTAGAAATGTGCTGCATGCTTTGACCTGTTCAGTAGAGTGTCACTCCCTCTTTCTTTCTCTTCTTCTGTCCTTCCCTCTCTCTCTCTTTCTCTCTCTCTCTTTCAGACTAAAGGCCAAGCTAATCGTGATTATGTTCATGCCAAGAATTTTTGCAATAGCTACGCGTTTAATAAGGCTTACAGGTGACAGGCTCGCTTGACATTGGATCTCAGTGAGTCCCGTACCCTTTCCCCCTCTCCTGTTTGGGCTTCGCTCTTTGCTCCAGGTCTGGATTATTTAGTGTAATTTCCACCAGATGTTGAGCGCTCTGCTTTTTAAAGAACCCCCGGACTAACCTGGATGCTTATCGTGGCGATCCAAGCCCTGTTGTAATGTGTAACCCAAATGGGTTTCCTTTATTGAGTCCCTCTGTGCGTGTTATTGAAACCGACACCTAGATGAAACGGAACGGCTACCCTGAGCGCGGTCAGCACGTGATCTATGGAGAGGAAAAAAAAAAACAGCTTGACTCTCAACAACCAAAATGAGCCTCAGACGCTGAGTCGGAGGAGTAGGAGGGGTTACGAACGGAAGAACGGAGGTTGGGGGGGGGGGGGGGGGGGTTGAAAGGCATTTCTTGTAAATTCCCCTGTCACATACATTTCTTTTGTGTCCCGAATCTTCTGGACAGGCCATATTTTTAGCATTAACTCCCACCGATTCTTATCTGCGTTCCCCCCCCCCCCCCCCCCCCCCCCCCCCCCCCCCCCCCCCCCCCCCCCCCCCCCCCCCCCCCCTCGCTGTTCTCACACACGAGGAAGTTCCAGCCAGCGGTTCCTGGAGTATTTTTGGAAGTTAATGAAAAGAGAAATCTGAAGCGCTTGCCCTTAAAAGGCACGTCTGGGTCAGCCGTGTGGAAACTTGCATGTTTCTAATACCCCCTGTTCCCTTATGCGTGTGTGTTTTACCGAGGAACAGGAGGGGCAGTGGGCTGGAGGTGGGGGTGGGGGTGGAGTGGGCGGGGGTGTGGGTGCGGGGGGGGGGGGGGGGGGGGGGGTGGCTGCTGCTAAGTCTTTGAAAAAAAGGAGGGGAATATTTGGCATATTTCAGAAGCCATTCCAATCTGGTTCAAGGTGCATTCTTCATCTGGGGAGGCCGGGTGGTTGGGGGGGGGGAGCACATGTAAACATTAGGATTTACATCCAGGATTAGACCCTGATACCCCTGGCTGATCCAGAAGGGTGGGGTTCTCATCCCTGCAACCTCTGACAAGTTTATTTATAAGGCTGCCTTTTCAAGTCACATACTTCTTAGACCAGGGTATTTGGGAATGGGGAAAAAGGCATTTTGGAGAGTGTTTTTGAAGCTGCATTCCAACTGGACCGCTTGAGGACAGTGGTAGGATCTTGGCCTTGTGTTCCACAGAGCTTTCGGAGTAGTTGAGCGTCACAGAAATTCAGAATAACAGCGGGGTGAAATAGTCTGAAACGGTGTGACCAATGAATGACCCTCGGCCATGAACATCATAGCTGCAGGACAGCTTTAGTACAGAATAAAAGGAAATATGTTATAACATGCACTTTGCTCACTTGTTTATTTGGGTCTTTTTAAAGATTCGTTAGCACTTCATGCCTTTAAACTGCCTGTAGATTAATTTTATTTGGTCTCTTACTGTACTTTTTTTTTCTCCCCGTCCCTTTTCCCTTTGGATGTTTTTTTAAAAGCCTGTAGTGCTCTCTCTCTCTCTGCCCGCGGCGGGTGCGAACACTCAAATGGCTCCTCCAGTGCTCTGCGTGGGACGGGTTCATCCCGGGGGTTTGGGTTCGCCGCAAAGCGCTGATGACTTTGGAGGGACGACAGCAGAGAGCATGTGGGCGACTATGCCAGGGGTGCCTCTCACACATTCTCTCTCTCTCTCTCTCTCTCTCTCGCTCTCTCTCTCTCTCCCTCTCTCTTTCTCTTTCCCTCACTCTCCCCCTCTCTCCTCTCGGAAGGCTTTACAGGGGTGGAGAGAGAGGGAGGGAGAAAGAGGCACAATCATTGCGGTTCTTTTTTTTTTTTTTTAACTGTTTCAAGGCACAGGACCACCCCCCTGCCCCCCCCCCCCCCCCCAATCAGCGAGGGAGGATGTCTCGGGCCGGCCGCCGCTTGTCGTATTAGCCGCCATCGGTGGCGCCTGTCCAGCCGGGGGCCGGGAGGTGTTTATGACCTGACGGGCTGCTGTTGCCACGGTGACCGCTGTGCATGTTTTGGGCGCCGCGCGCGCGGTGGCGTTTCTACGGGAACGGTGCTGTCGGTGCTGCTGCGCACATGTGCGAGGAGGGGGAGCCTGTGGGCTCCGGCGGGCGACGCGCCGCCCCCCCCGGAGCCAGCGAGAGAGAGAGAGAGAGAGAGAGAGAGGGAGAGGGGGTGGCCCACACACCTGTATCAACATCCCGAAACTGGCTTGCATAAATCCCCATCCCTGGCACGCAGGCACTGTGGGCAGCGCGGGGCTGTGGGGGTGGGGACGGAGAGGGAATGGAGGCCCTAAAAAAAGGAAAAGAGCGGAAAACTCCTGCTTTCTGTCTACGGTACAAAGCCTTCTGGGAGTCTGAGTCTGGGATCCTCTGTCATTGTAGACACTCACTGTACAGCCCTCATTTTGCTCCCATTTCTAGCTTGGGGGCTGCTGCTCTTTGTGGGCTATGTGTTTATGTACATTAATGCTAGTGCATGTGCATGTGTGTGAATGGGTGTACATGCCTGTGTGTTTATGAATGAATGCGAGCATGTGAGTATGCCTGTGTGTGTGTGTGTGTGTGTGTGTGTGTGTGTGCGAGCATGTGCGTGTGTGTGTATGCACGTACACTTGCTCAAGCACATGCGAGTTTGTGTGTATCCATGTGTGTGCTTCTAGCTACTGTGCAGTGCATTGCTCTGTTACCCAGCTTAGCACTGTGCAGTCCCATCAGCTTCCTTGGGGGAAAGGGAATCGAGCCTCTGAAAGCTCCTTATAGTGCCGTGACCTGTGTTATGGGATATATTAGCCCCACAGTCACCCTCGCTCCCTCTATCGTGCCGTCTGTTATCCCTGTGTGTCTCTGAAAATCAAATTCCTCCCCGGGATTATTTTTCTTCTGATCAGAAAATATACACGGGAATACAGGACGAGCCGGGGCCTTTTTTCCCTCCTCCTCCCCTCGATTTTCGGACGCTGTGAAAAATGGGGCTTTTATTTTCTTTCCCACGTGCGTCCGCCGAAACGCCTGGACGGGAGATTTCATCAGCCCTGCGAAGACAGGGACTGCGAGGGACCTGTTATTTCAGCAGATTCTCAAAAATCCTTTGCAGCTTTGAACAAGCAGGGCTGCAGAGAGAGGAGCCCAGTTTCCCTCGGCCGGCCGATCGTTTGGACAGCTTTCGGACTCATAACGCAAGCCTTCTCAGCAAACACGAAGCATAAAAACGCCCATAAAAATAGAAATGGTTGGTAAACCACACTTTCAGCTCAATTTAATGCAGAATTTCTTAGCCGCTGATTTTTTTGTCATTTCCCCCCAGCTCAGGCATTCTTGTTATAAATAGTTTGGGCCCTGTTTGATCCCATTTAACCTTCCAGGATGGGGCGGGTTGTTGATTTTGGCCAGTTCGACAAGCTGAGAGAGACGAGGGGGTCTACAGTGGAGGTGCACGCGGCCCATGTGTAACTCATCTGGGCCGGGCCATCTGGATGGCTCTTCCACCCTCTACAACTTTGCCTTTTTTCCAAAGCTGCTAGTAGTTTATTCAGCTTCTGTCTGTGGAGAATTTCAGTCAGTCAAACAGTGTGTAACTAACAAAGGTGTCCTCCCCCTTCAACTTTCCATTCTGATTCAACTGCCACTGTTTTTTTCTAACAAAGTATCTCGACATCTTTAGTTGCTATCAGAACCTACCTTCCAGGCTTTAAAATATCACTACTGGTAGTGTCTGCTAAAATGCTTTTGATTGGTACATTTTGACCTTCAGACTGCCATCTCCAGACTGATTCATTCTCTCTGGGGGATTCTGGGTAATTCACTGATCTGTTTTATCATGTCAGCGTGACGGTTCTATTACATCAGGCACGCCCATAATAGGATATGTAAAAAAACTTCCCAAACAGGAATTCGGGCCTCTCCCCTGAATGGGCGACACGTCACTGCCTTTGTCCTGTGTAATCTGGCAACAGGAAGGCGTGACCGCGGCGGGTGATAAAACTCTTCAGGAATACAACACTTTCCCAGGAGCGTTTACAATGCCCTCTGTGTCGCAGGCACTTCAACGTTTATTTTCCTTAAACATTCCAGCTCCATAAAAATGAGTCTGGCCTGGTCTGTCTCCTCTGCTCCCCCCCCCCCCCCCCCGGAACTCCCCCAAGGGGACTCTCGCTCAGTCTGTCACTTTCATGAATCAGCAGCAGCATCCTCCCTCCTCACTTTCTGATGAGGAGTCTCTCTTCACACTCCAGTGGCTGGGGGGTGTCTGTGCAGCTGAACATACCCGTACGGATCACATGCGGGTACAGACTTCAGAGAAAAGCAGTGGCCTACACCTTAGCACCATCCTGTCCCAGGCCAGGGGCTATGGTAGCTGACTCTCCCCAGGCTGAGTGTTCTCTGACAGGCCAACAAATAGTACTGCAGCTTCCTGCCTCTCAGTGGAGAGGAGGCCCATGCTGGATGTGAAGTTAATCGCAGATGGAGTGGAAGTGACTCAGAGACCTAAAGGCAGACCTGAAGGACCCTGTGGGCTGGGACAGAGGCGGGGGAAAAGGGGGAGGAGAGGAGACAGACCGTGGGAGGATGCAGCATGTTTAATTCGGCTGTCTGTTGTCTGCCAGTGAGGTGGCCTTAAATTAAAAATTTATTAAGAGAAACAGTCATGAATTCCAATGTATGGATGTTTTTCATGACTGCATGTTTGAGATGAAAAAAAAAATGGTTATCTGGAAATATGATATTTAGGTCTGTACTTTACAGCACATATATGGTCATATATTTGTGTGTGTATGGGTGTATGGAATGTATGTGTTTAGCTATATTTATATACAGTGCCCAATACCTGTGGGGATCACACCATTTGATCCTTATATGTGGTGTATTTTTAGAAAGAGTTAAAAATGGAATATAAAGGTATAAAATACATATTTGTTCTGACTATGTAAACTGAAGTGCTGTAGCACAGTAAATATCCTTAACTAAAGTAAATATTAAAGGCTTGACTCACTTTAATTATTTTGTCTGCTTGACAGCTGGCACTGTGGTGCCTTGCTAGTTCACATGTTTTCATGATGTGATTCCTCCTGAGTTCTTCATAGAATCGCAGTCATTGTAAGTTGTGCAATGCCCGGTTTTCCAGCTGCATTTCTTCCATTGGTCCTAAGACACATCATAAGACTCCACAAGTCAGCATTTTTCATGTGAAGAAAGCATCCTTTTTTTTTTTTCTTGCCACGTCATCTAAACACTTAGCTAAACTGCATAACTTGCTTCTTGGAATATTTTCCATACTATGCTTTGGTAAATTGTGCGAGGTTCAAATTCTGATGCCTTTTTAAATCAGTTATGCGCTGTTGCACACACTTGCACATTGATTACCATAATATGCGTTCTTATTAGCAGATTGTTTGACTTGTACAATCAGACTCATGTGTGTATGTATGTATGTATGTATGTATGATTAGAAGCAGGTCTTGTGGTCAGAACACTGAAACTGACCATTTCTCATTAGCGTGAACAGCTCATTGGCCTGAGTTTTTGTACATAAAAGGTGAAGCGTGTGTTAAAAATCTAATGCCCCCTCTGAATCATGGTGGGGGAGTTAAATATTTTGGGGTTGTTTTGCAGCTGCATATCCAGTAGCCATTGTTTATGTAGTCCTTGTTTCTATACAGATATTCATGAGCTTCAACATATAGCAGGCCAAAAAAGAACATTCCAGCCTGACAATGATCCAAAATATTCAGCTGAATCTACAAGGAAATGGTTAACTGAGCACAAAATGTATGTTTTCAACTGATTCTGTGAATCCCCAGATTTCAGCCCAATTGAACAGTTGTGGTTCAAACTCAAGCATGCGGGTCGGCAAGGAAAACCAAAAGACGTGAAGGACCTAGACCAGTTCTGCTGAGAGGAATAGTCAAAAGTGCCAGAAACTCAAAATCACTACAGGCAATATCTTGTCTGTGTAATCCATACCAGAGGCGGATATACACTAGTACTATTACCCCATACTACTGCAGGAGAAGAATAAGTATGACCCCTTTTTCTAGAATGAAATTAATTATTCATGGACAATATGATGTGTGTGTGTTTGTGTATGTGTGTATGTATGTGTGCTTTTAGTGTTTGGATACATTCTGCGGGGGACAACAAAATCATTATTTCATCACATCATCTCAACACTCTCATTTACTTAATTGTCAGTCCTGTAGAATATTTGCCTGCCATTTCACTCAGTGTTGACTGTTCTTATAGAGAGACTGAGAGACATTAACGGGTTCTTCAGGTTCAGCACAGAGCAGGGAGTTCCCAGCCGAAGGCTCTCAGCACGTCGGTCCTCGGCCTTGCATTCCTCTGCCCCTTTCTGCGTCGGAACGTGAATATGCTTACATGGCATGCGGCTGCGGTTTGGATAAGTGGCTCCCAATGAAAAATTGATTTCAAATTTTTTTCCCCCCCTGTCTTTCTCGTTTCTCTCCTTCCCAGCGCTTTACCTCTCCGGGCATCCTGTTCCCCGTGTTTAATTTGGGCATTCCTTTCCTCAACATGCAGACAAAACAGTGAAATCTCAGCGCCTCACCCCCACCACCCCCCTTTCTCCCCCCCCCTCACCCCATAATCACTTACAGGAAACGGTCTCCATGCAAGACAGCGCAGAGAAAATCCTGGATGTATTTTAAGCCTCGGAAATGTTGCGTTAAGGAAATTGAACATCTCTTTCTCGCTCGCTTGCTCTTCTCTCTCTCTCTTTCTCTCTCTCTCTCTCTCTTTCTCTCTCTGTCCGCTCTGGTGAAACACAAACTTTGTGAGACGGATTTGATGTCAGGTTGTGGAGGGGTCTGCTGAGGGCAGGCTGAAATCCTTGCATACATAACAGTCAGATCTGAAGCCTGAGGAAGAAGAGCCGGGATCAGGGAACACTCTGACTCCGAATATACGTGGAGGGCTCGGTCTCTGTGAATGTATATGAAATATGATACCATGTCATGTCCCCGCTACTGATTTCTGCTGGATCTCTCACTTGCCAGGGATGCTTTTCTGGATCCAATTAGCTCGCAGGAACAACAAGACAAGCTTTGACCGCTCGGCTTCCATCTTGTTGTTTGAACGCTGAGCCGCATAGTGTGTCTTCTCGAAAATGTATCCCTTATTGATGCAGGACAATCTGCACTGGCAAAAGTAAGATGAATGTGAACAGCTTTCCCTGTGGGATATGGGCAGTAGCTGTTCATTGTTTACTGAGGCAGGGGGAGGGGTCAGATCTGTTCAGTGTATCCTAATATACGTACTACCTTTCTGGTGTTAATCTGGCTGCAGAGACCCTGGAATTGGTAGGCACCTAAATGTAAGTTAGTTAGTCGCTTAGTTACAGTGGAAGGCCTGCAAGCCATGGTGTCTGGTGTTGGCTCCGGATGACTTAAAACAGGGCTGCTACAGCTGCACCCCTCTGGGTTTCCAGCACTGTGCTGCATGACTGAAATACACTGAGTCAGAGGCCCGGGGATGCAGATACCTTCATCGTGAGCAAATCACTATAGTAACGCTCCGTGGCCCCCATGCTGTTGACCTTACATTTAGCTGCAAGACTAATAGGCCTGCACTGGCCTACTTATTTGGCTACATCAACAGCAACTACTTTGACAAAGACAGGCTTGGAAACCAACCAGCCTGTTTTGAATTAGAGGGGGGGGGGGGGGGGGGGGGGGGGGTTGTATGGTGTCAAGCTCCAAAAATTCCTAACACACACCATTTTTTTTTGCAGACTGCAGTTGAATTAAGGTGCGTGGCATGTGTGTCTGTGTGTGTAAAGCAGCTGGAAAGCCTTGACCGACTATGGTGGGCTTGGGGTGAGGTGTGTGTGTGTGGGGGGGGGTTGCTGTAGTCGGGAGAGAGACAGGCCAGCTTGTTTTTGGGTCACGGTAGGGGGCGTCAGTTGTCCTGAAGGTCTTGCTCTGTCCTCCTCTTGAGGTCTAACTGGAGGACCTCCCCATCCACCTTACCTATCTGGCTCTGAATTCCCTCTGGAGGTCCCGAGTGGGAAGTGGCCAGGGTGCAAGATGTTGACGGAAGCTTGATGGTGTGGAGTGGCTTCGCGCTGAGGGAGGGGCTGGGATGGGGCTGCGTTTTTGGCCCCGGGCCCGTGGCGTGCTGATATTTGGATAAATGCTCATGCGTCGACGTTATGCACCAAACAGGACAGACCGGGTCAGTCTGTTGTGACGGCTCAGAGCACGCGTTTCTGGAGCAGAAGCCAAGAAGCTGAGATGCTCAGAGACAGGTGGCTGTTTTGTATGTTGTGTGATGTATTCCTTTACGTGTCGCTCCAACCCCATGGCCTTCAGAGATACTATAGAATGGAAATGGAACTGGAACACTGGAAATGGTTTCCTTTTTTCTTCCAGCTCGTCCTTGAGATTCCAGATTGCTCCGGAAGGAACTGTTCAGAAAACAAAATCTTAAATCTTCCAGTAACTGCGCACGTTGCTGCCACCACAGATGGTGTTCATTTTTTATCCGTTTCCTTCCTTCACGTGAAAACAGGTGTGACATGCAGTGTTATGTTGTTATGAGTAACGTTTAGTGTCCATGCTTAAAGGGGCGCTGGAGTCCGAATCTAGCGTTTAATATGTTGTATAATGTGAATGAGTAACACAACATAATGCACGTATCTATGTGTGTGTTTTACTGATTACATAACTGAATCAAATGCAGCTCTGACTTGTTGCTGTCAGTGAGTGGGAGGAAGCTGATGTTTCATACACATTATACAACATATCAAATTATGCAAGTGGCCCCATAATGAAGGAGACTACGGGGGCAGCAAACAGCCATCTTCATCAAAAATCCTGGGACAGTGTCAGGGATTGCATGTTTCACAGAGGGATGTAGACCATTCTGCTGTTGGATCACCCTGTAAAGTTTCTCCAACCTGCAGAATTTCACACTGTCTGTGATCCTCTTGCCATTTAAGGATGTAAAGCATCTCTTTGTTGATTTCCCTGTTGCTCGTTGCTGTATGGTGCCTGTTATTTCCTGTCTGTGAGCTTGGGTTCCCTCCCCTCTTTAGGGGGGTGTTTCCTGTTCCTGTTGGATGTCATATCTCCTGCAAAAGAATTTGTGAAGAATTGTTTTCTCCTGAAAACCCTGCATATAGAAAATGCACATAGACTCTCTGTGCTTTGCAAAACCAACATTTGTTACCTTAGGAAGAGCAATTTGTGAGGGGTTGTCTGTCACTGCCACTGCTCCTCACGCATTGAGGCTCAGCAGAATGAGGGTACAGTATGGCAATGAATAAATGAATGTGACTGACCCCCACACACTGCACACAATCATATCACTCACATGTGTGTCTGAAGCAGAGCAATATTAGTGACCTATGACCAGTGTTAAAAATGGCCACATTCCTCTAAACTGTATTAGTCAACTAGTGACAGGTCACTGTTGATACTTCTTGTTATCAGTACTTTATTTGTGATGTAGTGGGGAAAATATGCGTTTTAGACACTTCCTGTTGGGTTAACCGCCTAAGTTGACTCGCTATAGTCTACGAGCTCCTTGTCCTGGACTGGAGGGCAGCAGGGATGTTTTGATAAGTAAGAATTCACTGTATCTCTTGGCACACTCGCCCGGCATGTGGCAGTGTCTTGAAGGGTCTTCGTCCTGGTTTAAACTCTTGCTTTTCTAAGTTTATGCATATGTACCGGGCCAACTTGCCAGTCCCGCAGGTTGATGGATGATATTGAACAGCGCGGGCATGGTGTTGTACAATATTGATATTCTGTTTCATTTCCTGGTTTGATTTCTCCAGCTCCACGTCCCTGGAAGGAGGTCCATAGAAAGAACCGGAATTACCATCAAGAACCTGAAGAATTTGGCCCGCTCCAGCAGATTAAAATTCACAGAGGAATCAGAGGATGCAGCTCTGGGAAGTAAGTACGCGCATTGGAGCTGTGTGTGTGTGTGTGTGTGTGTGTCTGTGTGTGCGTACATGGGGGGATTGGGGGGTTCACAGGGAGCAGGAAACGGTGTTAGAATGTCCGGAAGGTTGCGAGTTCTGGGCCTGTGTCTCTGAGCCTTTGTGTGTGCCTTTCCTGGCGGAGGTGGGGTGGTGGGTGTTTGCGCCGGCGCCCGGCTTCCTCTCGGCTTCTCTTCGCCGAGGCAGCGTGACAGAGTGCCGTTCCAGCGTCTTGCTTAGAATCGGCATCGGGGGCCGGTGCGCAGCTGCGTGTGACTCACAAGGAGGGGTTACGAAACGCTGCATCCAGCACTTACAGCGTCCCCGGTTACGGTCTGAGTAGCTCCCCTCTTACGCGGTCTGCACTGATACGTGTTTGGTCCCTGTTCTATTGGGGTTTTGAGGAGAACATTCTGGAAGTGACGACTGATTGGGGAGGGAGTAATGTTTAAGGCATTCTTCTCCCCGGTTTTAATCCATTCTTAGGGTTTTGATGTGCACGCATGAGTGTACGTTTGTGAGTGTTTGCATGTTTGTGTGTACAGTATATGGATGTGTGTGTGTGCGTGTGCATGTGTGTGTCCATTTTGTGTGTGTGTGTGTGTGTGGGGGAGAGAGAGAGAGAGAGAGGGAGAGGGGGAGAGAGTGAGTGACATAGAGAGTAAGCATGTGGGAGCTTGCATGTGTGTGTGTTTGCATACACGTATGGGGGTATGTGTGTGCATTTGTGGGTGTGTCCGAGTTGGTGTTTCTGCATATGAGTGTGTGTATGTGTGGGCAGGGTCAGACAGAGGCCACGTCTCCTTTCCCTTTTACAGCAGTGACTGTAAACCACCAGTTGTTCCACACACCCTTCAGTTCGCCTGCCATGCTCGTTTGTCTCAGTGCTGACTCCAGCCACACGCCAAGAACAACATGATTGACGTCAGTCATACTCTTGTGCTGAGTGAATTGCGTTGTGTTGTATTGCATGGGGTTGTATTGTATTGGATTGAGCTGTATTTGATTGTGTTGTATCGCGATGCATTGTGTTGAACTGTGTGAGGCCTAGAATCACTGCTCACCCCAGTCTGTGATGCTGCTGCAGTGGGTGTTGCTCTGTGGGCTCTCTGCAGGTCAGTCTTTAGTCATATCTATCCCTCTCTCTCTCTGAGCACTGAGACAGGAGGGGGACGAGAGGGAAGGAGGGATCAATGAGGGAAAGAAGCAAAGAGAGGGGGAGGGAGACAGCACTGGGGGATAAGAGGAAGAGAGAAAAGAATTGGCAAAAGAGAGGTGGAAGACGGCATTGTGTGTTCCAGTCATTAACAGCACAGTGGCTGATGGTGAACGCTTCCTGATAGAGGGAGGCGGAGCTCTGCTCTGTCATCCACCTGAGCCCCGCCTTAATGAGAGAGGAGGGTGGGGCCCAGGAGGCTCGGCATCTCAGGGTGGAGCGGGTCTGAATACAGGTTTGGGGGCACGGCTGTTTGGAGTGAGGCGGTGGTTGTGGAAATGTAGCTGTGGAGCAAGGACACACTGCGTCGTTGTTTGGGCATGCTCCCCACAGTACAAGATGTGCCGTGTGAGATCACACTGCTTATGGATTCATAGCTGCGCTGCCCTGGTTTCGCTACAGAGCGTGAGGGGAGCGCTCAACGCTTTTCCAGCTGATCTCTGCTGCATCATCGTGAGTCTGAACGCTGGAGCGAGGTGTTGCATTTTTAACATGGGACCGTCTAAAAAAATGACGCAACTGACAAAGCAAAGGGAGCTTGCTTTAGGTGGCTGTGGTTTTGGCAGTAAAAAAAGTTGTGATTCAGGTTATTTAAGTGCAAGTGAGTGAAAATGGCGCTGTGATGCAGTAGGAAGTGTTTTCTTTGGGGTCTTCCTGGTGCCCTCTTTCTCACTGCAGGGTTAAATTAAGGAAAGGTTCAGTTTAATCACCCATGTGCCTGAGCAGGATTGTTATTGCAGGCTGAGGGAGAGGAGAGGGGGATAGAGAGATGAGGGAGAAAAAGAGGGGAGATGTGAAGCCAAATCTTCTCTGGGGGGGGGTCCCTGTGATTAATGAGAGGAAAGCTCAGTTTGGGCGCCTGCACTGACCCGATACTGAGGCGGCTAACTGAGCTCCTGCTCTCTCTGCGGTACTTTACTGTTCTCTGCTCCTGTCCTCTCTCCGCTGGTCCTGCATAGCCCTTTAATATGAAGCCAAATGCACGTGGTGTCTGTCGCAGTCCTGCGCCATCCTGACGTCTGTTCCTTTACCTGCTCTGCAGCCACCGGCTGACGTCTCCTTTCCCCCCTTCCCCCCAAATAGGCCGTTCCTCTCTCTCTCTCTCTCTCTCTCTCTCTCTCTCTCTTCCCTCCCTCCCTCGCTCCTCTGGCATCAGAATGCTGCATTCTGACTGCAGTGTTGCCGGCGTACAATACCCTGCACAGCATACAGAGCCCCCCTCCCTTCCCTCTCATTCACCTCCCCTCTCTCCCCCTCTTTCTGTCTTTCTCTCTCTCCCTCTCTCTGCCCCCTTGTCCTCACTCTCTCTATCTCCCCCACTCTGTTGGTGTCACACACACACACACACCCCCCCCCCCCCCCCCCCCCCCCCGCCGCCGTTTCCCTCATGTCAGACACATGGTAGCGCTCCCATAATGCCTTGCTTCTGCAGTGGGTGTCTGCTGCCAGCTCTGCGCTGTCAGGTCGCGCTGTGACCCGCTGTGTGTGGCGTTGCCGTGCAGGGAGGCTGCATGCTGGATGAGGGAGTCGCAGTAACAGTGCACAGTGACGGGGACAGAGGGGCTTTATAAAGAGATGGGGACTTTTCCCTCGCTCTGTTGTCCAGGGCATCACAGTGCATTCACACATACGCATACGCATACAGTCCTCACAGTCATTTTTCCTCCGTCCTCGCTAATACATTTCCCAGATGTCTGCAAAATCCAATTTTGTGTTTTTATTGAGCCACGGCCTAATGTGATTAGACCCAACTTGGCTCCTTTTTTTTTTTAAATAGATCAGCTGTGATAGACGACAGATCTGAATTTTTTTTTATTTTAATGTCCTGTCCCTCCGATTTCCTGTTAATGTAATTCAAAGCTGAGCCTTTCAACTAGGGCCTCCAAATGTATACCTCTGTCGCCTCTGTGCTCTGTTCTGAATAGCACATCTGTTTGGGGGTGGCAGTTTAGGGGGGCGTTCGGTCTCCAATGGGTCCTGATTTAGGAACAGGCGCAGGTGCTGCAGGGCATGGTGGGAGGAGGGTTGTCTGAAAGAGGTGCGTGCGTGTATGTGCGTGTTTGTACATGTGTGCGGGTGTGCATGCATGAGTGTGCGTGTACATGGTAGTGAAGCTGTCACTGGCCGTGATGAGACCGGTGCTATAATTGTCCCATCAATCACTGGGGCAACCCCAACGATCAGCGGCTGTCTTCAGTCTGACTGTGAGGTGAGGGTGGGGGTTGGGGTGGGAGGGAGGGGGATCCTAATTAGGTCGCTCTTCTGTCCTTGAACGTGGATGAGAGTTTACAGTGGCGCTAATAAATATCTAAAGGAGGGCTGAATGAATATGTCTGCTCACATGTTTAACATTCTGTTCTGTCTGCCGCTGTGTTTCACGGTGCTTATTTCATAAACAGATAAACAACATTTTTCATGTTTCATGTTTTTCTTGTTTTGAAATGCAAGTAAGCATTTAGTCATGCATATTTAGATTGTACCAGGGCACCACGTGTCAATTCTGAACACGGAACCTTTGACAGGATATTTTTTAGGCAGCCAGCTGATTTGCCTGTCTTTATGTGGCTCTGTCAAAAGGGCGAGTATATCAGAGTGTGTCTGAGTGTTTGTGTGGATGTGTGCAGCTCTGTGTGTTGGTGTTGCGGGGGGGGGTTGGGGGGGGGGGGGGGGGGGGGTCAGACAAAATAATGGAAACACCAAATGAACAAAGACCTGTATTTTGTGATTTTACCTAAAATAACTACAGTTAAAAATGAGTCCATGCTTGTTTCCTACTAATGTCGATACGAATTACCAATGTCTTTCTGCTGTTAAAGACATTTCAAAGCAACACTAATATATGAGTTTCTCAAGCAATATGAGAGCTCTGACAAATTTTGAGAGGCCAAATACTTTGTGCCGCGAATTGCTGGTGCTACAGTCATAAAAATGGCAAAATTAATTTGTGAGAACAGTGGCGAACAGTGTCGAACATTATGATGGCATACACCAAATAAGGACAAATTGCATCAGGAAAGAGGAACATTGGTCACAAGTCAAAGCTTACTGCCAGGAATAGATGAACACGTAACAGGATAGTTCCTAAAACCCATAAAGCCACAGCAAGGAATCTACACCTCTGTGATGCAGTTTTAACAAAAACTGTTGTGAGTGTCACAAAGCTGATATGGTAGGATTGCCATTTCGGAAACCATTTGTAACCAACACCTATGTGGAAGAAAGTAATATAGTCTGATAAGTTGTCTTCTTTTCCCTACATCTGGAGGGGTTTATGTTTGTAGAAAGCCAAAGGAATCCTTCCACCCACAATGCCTGTTCCCAACTGTTAAACATGGTTGTGAATCTGTCTGGTATGGGCAGCCATCTCATGGGAGTCATCGAGTCCGATTATTACACTGCATGGTAGAATTATGGCCAAGGAATACAAAGCCATTTTAGGTGACCAGGTGCATCCTATGGTGCAAACATTGTTTCCTCAAGATGTCCCCATATTTCAGGATGATAACGCCCCCATACGCACTGCTAAATGGATACAAGAGTGGTTTTATGAACACCAGGATGAAGTCAAATTCCTTCCATGGCCTCCCCAATCACCAGATGTAGACATCATGGCCCTTTATGGGAAGTTCTGGAACACAGAGTGCAGAGTAGATTTCTACCTCTTTCATCTCTCAAAGAACTGGAGGCTTTTTTTTGAAGGATGGAGGATGGTCCAATATCCAACTAGAAATGGTTCAGAACTTGTATAACAGGATTCCAAGAAGGATTGAAGCTGTTCTAAAGGCAAATAAATAATAAATAATCACATATTGTTTGGCCTTACCATTGTTTGGTCTGTCCCCTGTATATGTGCCTGTTTACATGATTGTGTCTGTGTTTTAGTGTAAATGTTGTAGGGTGTGTGTGTGTGTGTATCTACTCCTATCTGTGTACATGTTTTTTCTCCATGGGCCGCCCAGGGTGAGACCCTCCTGAGAGGAAGCGGGTGAGAGACTCAGAGAAGTAGAGCTGTCCTGACATCACTTCCTGTGTAAACAGTTTGTGTGTTCCTGGCCAAGGTAAACAGGGGGGGGGGGGGGGGGGGGGCTGCCAGCTGGCCTGGAGCACAGAGCAGGCATTTGAGCAGCTCTGCACCCCTCTGTGCCTCTTCTGTGTAGGACTGCCCCACTTAGCCCCCCTCCAGTGGATTCGCCAGAGGCTTATCAGCTGACATCCTCTTGAGAGAGTGGAGGACCGAACAGCGCCGATGTTCAGCAAGTGCAGGATGTTCCTGATATAAAGAATGACGCAATGTAAACATAAGCATTCTTGCACGCGTGGCTCATCCACCACCGTCCTGATTAGATCTGCTGTAGGGTCTTACCTCACCGAGAACTTTGTAATTAAATGGGCTTGAGCAGACACGCGGGTTTGTTGGCTTGGCCAACCGGCGCTTAGCGCAAGAGACGCGATCATTCGTCAGCGAGTCCCCGGCTCTATACCGCCTGATCGGTTCCTCAGGAGGACAGAGACTTGGATGTTTGTCTTCCCAGTCTGCAGCAAAGGAGAGAGTACAGCTAGAAGTGTGCATGCGCGTGCATGTGCGTCTGTTTGCGTGTTACATTACCTCGTTGCGTAAGCAGTGTTATTCCAGTTTATTCTACAGTTGACGTCTTGTGTCGGAATGGGGGAAGCGCACAGAATCAAACGGCTTGTACACATCCTCTCTTTGCTATTCTTGACAAGACACTACATGCCACACAGCGTCACATTCATACTAGCGCCCTTTTGTGTGTGCGTGCGTGTGTGTGTATGTGTGTGAGTGTGTGCGTGTGTGTATGTGTGTGTGTGTGTGTGTGTGTGTGTGTGTGTGTGAGTGTGTGTGTGTGTGTGTGTGTGACACAAAGAGAGAGAGAGGGAGAGAGCGTCCATGTTAGCGGTGATACACAAAGACACACTTACTCTCTTAATTTGTCACCAGTGTGGAGGAGGAAAACTTGCTAGTTCCAGTCTTGGTGACCCTTGTGTCCTTTATAGAAACTGATTGGCCAAGCTCAGTAGGAAACATGCTCTTACTTGGAATTGAATGATGTGTATGTTTGGATAGGCATGTCGGTGTGTGTCGTTGCTTTAAAGTGTTCCCTTATCAGAGATTCCAGACACATATTGTCACATCTATGCGTCTGGATCGTGAGTGGAGCAGCTGAAGGGAAGTGTCTTGCCCAAGAGTACAGGGACAGTCTGGGAGTTTCCAGTGCTTCACCTCTCTGCGCCACTCCGGAGACTGAGAGCCAGGGGAAGGCAGTGCTCTTGTGGCCTGTAGTTTGGGGTCATTTTTTGGGTAGCAAAGGTCAAGGGTCAAGGATCAGAGGTTGTCCTCCTTGTGTGACAATGCCTGATGCAGTGTACATATTTTGCTACAATAAAAAAAAAAAACCCAGCTGTGAAAATTGAAGAATATATGAGATTTCAAGCTTTATAAATCTTGGTGGCTAAGGGGTCAGTGAGAAGAGGACTCAGGTGTTCTGCATGCTCTGTTGCAGACGCTCAGAAAACAAGGCGGATGACTTCCGAGCTCATGCATATGAGACCCCTCTCTCCTCGGTGGCTCACCGTGGCCGCCCCTGCTGCCCTTTAGCGGTTTGCGTTCTTGAGAGCAGGGCATGCTGGGTGCTTGAAAGCATGTTTGTTTTACTGTTGGAGCAGTTGAAATGGTCACAGTCGAGAAGAGCGTGTCGGCTGACATACCAGACGCGGTTAAAAGGGACGAATAAATATTTATATTAAGCTGAGGGGGATGGAAGGAAGCAAATCATTTCATCGTCATTGTTTCAGAATTCAGAAATAAACACAATCGAGGCTCCTATTAGCCAGACTAATCCCAGCAATGGTATCTGGGAGCAGCAGTGTCCTCAAATTCAATGGAGGTAGTCTGTCTGCTATTTCCCATAATAATTTATTTTGGGGCAGCAGTGTGCAGTAGTGGTAAGGAGCAGGGCTTGTAATCAAAAGGTTGCTGGTTTGATTCCCGGCTGGGACACTGCTATTGTACCCTTGGCCAAGGTACTTTACTCACAACTTCTTTAGTAAATATCCAGCTGTATAAATGGATAAAACTGTAACCTATTGTCTGTAAGTCGCTCTGGGCAAGAGCGTCTGCTAAATGACAATGTAATGTAATATTTTCCAAAGCTGGTAGGTATAGGGATGCAAAATCAATAATTTTAGGTTTTAGTTAGTGTTATATTTTGCTTTACTTGCACCGTCCCTGGATTTTTATCCTATTCAGGTGTAAAAGTCTAAGTAAGAAGATGTTGCTGTTTTTATATTGTAGTATTGCGTTAGATGAAATCATTCTCTTAAATGGCAAGAGCATGTTATTGCCATGCAGATTTTAATCTTGTCGCCAGCTGGTGCACACACACACACACACACACACACACACACACACACACACACATCATCCTGCACAGACATCCACTGGAAGGAAGGAAGGACAGGAAGAGAGAGGCAGAGAGGGAGGGGCGCCTCGTGTGTCTTCATCCCTGGGCTGACTCAGCTCTTCAGAGATGCTGTGGAACGAGCCAAAGATGGGAACCAGAGCAACAGTGTCACCATCCGATCACAGAGGCCTGGACTCCACCCTCCAGAGACACAGTCCGTCTCCGCCCACACCATCTGCGAAGGAAACACACACACACACACACACACACACACACACACACACGTCGCTCATGTTGGTGCAACTGTGTTCGAGTGTGAGTCAGTTCGTCTTTTTCTTGGACACTCCTGAAATACCCATGAACAAAGACACAGCAGTTTTAGGTGCAGTTTTTTTTTTCCAGCGGTGGTCTAGCCAAAAGAGGTGTGTGTGAAGGAGGTCTCTGTCACTCCACAGGCATGTTGAGGTGATTTAGAAGATGGCAGAACTGCGTGCTAATTCTAATGTTCAGCATGTTTATGGTGTTACCAAGGTCGTCTTACTCCTCTTCCACAAATCTGGAGTTGTGGTTTTGGAAGAACTAGACTGGCATTTGATTTGTGTGCAGCTCCCTGATGGCTACATATGTTATCTCCATGATTTTGCTTTCAGACGAGAGCTAAGGCTTTGAGTTATATTGGCCCAGTTTTAAAAAGCTGTCCTCGAAGGGTCATAAATTTGAGAGGGCCGGAGCCATCCTTGTAGCAGAACCAGCAGAACAGGGGCTGAGCATTTCCAGCAGCTTCCAAAATTCCCAGCGCATTTGCGCGCTCCCTCACTCTGACGGATTGGCCGGTTTGGAGTACAAGGCACGGCCTCCGTCTCAGTGCCAGAGTGTCCAAGGTTTTGGCCAGAGGTCTGTGAGGAGAATCTGGACAGATTGATGAAGACCCACAAAAAGAGCTACAGTGAAGGGAAGAACTGGCAAACATTTCTTGTCCTGATCATTAGTACCTTGTAAGGAGTTCTTTACATGCTGATTGTGTGTGTGGTGGATACAAAAGAGCACACCCCTGGTTTTTCTTTCCCTGTCTCTTACATAAACACACACACAGGCGCACACATGCACGCGCGCACACACACACACGCACACACACACACACACACACACACACACACACACACACACACGTCCAGGCATACACAAACACATGCATGTGCGCATACACACAGATACACACCTGCACATTCTTTCGCTCTCTCTCTCTCACGCACACACCACACACACACAGACATAAAGATACACACATGTGCAGGCACACACAGTCACACATAAAGGTACACACACATACACTCTCCTGGTGGGAAGATTAAGAAGTACATACTGGGCATACTTGCTCAGATTAATGGCTGGACCCTTCACGCCTTCCGGTACCAAGCAAATATTTATCCAATAATCTGTCTTTCTCTTTTTTTCTGAAGCACACAGAGATTTTAGCTTTGTAGTTGAGAACTGAACAGGCCTTGGATTGCAAAGCCCCTAGTTTAAAGGTTGTTTGTTCTTTTCAGAAACATGATGGATTCAAAATGATTTCACCAAAAAGGGAGCTGATGGTGTTTATGTATTGTGGGTTGTGGGACTGAATAAATAAGAAAAAAGGAAACTGATCATTTGCTCTTGGACTAACTTAGGCAATAAAATGTTTGAGATCTGCTAAGAACATTTAGGCATTTGTTTTCATTGTACTTTCCTTTGCCTCTCCAGAACAATGCCAGGCTCACTTCAGCGCTCTGTTTCAGTGAGACTATCATGAGATGCTCTTGCTTTGCTTATGTGTCTGTGAGTGCGTGAATGAACGTGCTTGTACATGTATGCATGTGTTCATGTGTGCCCAAGTGTTAATGCGTTCTCTCCAGAGAGGAGCCCTGTGAGAGAGGGGGGAAGTAGAACTTTCCTGACGTGACTTCCTGTGTTCCTTCATGTGTGGGTCAGTGCGAGAGAATTTTCTCGGGGGAATTTTGAGGCAGCTACAGAATGGAAGCATCGCCTTTAGCAAATGAGATAAGCGCTGTCTTTGTGTGTTCCTTGCTTCATTGGTGCATTAGACGAGGAAGGCCAGATGCTCTGTATCTTTGTTTAAATGGGTGCGGCGTCCATCTCGGCTCTGACAGGAAGTCATGCGGTGCTCACGGTGTGTTTGTTCACACTGTGGGTGAAGGCACAGCAATGGCACACACAAGGATGAGAGTGCCTGTTGGAAAGTAATCGTGCTGATCTCACTTCTGCTATTAGATCGTGTGTATGTGCATTGTTTGGGGGGAGCAGGTGGACTAGGGGAACTCCTCTGACTGACAGCAAGGGGTGGGTGGTTTCCAGAGAACGCATCACTGACGCAGAATTTGTGCTGTTCAGATGTTTCAGTGGTTGCTGGTGTGGATTTCATTAATTTCCTTTTTAAGCATGTAAAACAACGTTGTTTTTGAAAAGTGAGAGTTTATACAGATCATCAGTTTCAGCTTGTTCTGAGGAAATGGCAGCACAGTGAAGGAGAACATTGATCGCGGCCTTGTGTAGAGCCACACATTGTAGGAAAATGTAAGTTGAAAATTTTTACCTGTTGTGGTTTAAAGTCATAAAATATTTTGAGTCTCTTCTCTTTGTAGCACATCTGATATCTTTAAGGCAAAGGTCCTGGATAATGTTTTCTTCCTGGAAGGTCTGCTTGAAAAGTTGAAAGTTCATGAAAAATGTTATAATTGTACAGCAAGCAAAATACATCCATCTGTATGGGTAACCAGCTTTATATCATTTACTCAAATCTAGCAATGCCAATGTGTCAATGCTGCTAACAAAGTGCCTGGCTGGGGTGTATATTAATGTAAGTCACTGGTGACTGGTATTTAATGCTAAGAGCATCGGCAACTGTGTATTGACACAGAAAAAACACAACAGTGTTACAGTTAATGTTAACAACGTTAAGTCTCAAAACGCATTTCCCAACCACAACTTCATCTTCAGCCCCAACATCTTCAGAGTGGCTTTGTCACATGCATTTCACTATTGCGGTGGTTAAAAAAAAAAAACAATCCTTTAAAGTCCAACCTCATCATTTTTATATCATTTAAAAATCATGGGAGTATAGGCCTAGCTTAAGTGGGAGCCTTCCAGCGGTAGCCCTCTCTCTCATTGTGAGATCACAGCAGAATATTTATTCATTTCGTGCCTGTTATAGCCTGTTGTTGTGCTGAAAACAGATCTACATGCAGAATTTCACCACTCTCCAGCCAGATTTCTTTCAATGTCTTTTATGCGCTCAGTAATGGAGACTTTGTTCTATTGAAACATCGAACTTCCTTTCAGAGCTTTTAATTTTTCCAAAAAGCGGCAAAAGAAGAGAGAGAGCGAGAGGGGAAAAAAAAAAAAGCATGACGGCGCAGGAAACAACAAACTGAACATTATGGGATGGTTTTCTTTCCTGGAAAACTGAAAATGCAGCACAAGCATCAGGGTGCCCTTGTCCTGTGGCTTGGTGCAGCCAGCCAGCAGCGCACACAACTCCAAACTGGGGGATGAGGCCTGGGCCGAGCCGAGCTCCCTACGGCAGGAGCCTCCATTATAGATGAAGATGTGTTACCATGCCGGTTTTGGGGGGGTGGCTGTAAATGATAGATATTAAATTCCATGTGTTTAAAAAAAAAAAAAAAAAAAAAAAAAAAAGAAGCATAAGGCAAGGCTTCCAGAGTAATGTCAAGTGCAGGGGGAACTTGCCGGGTTATGTGTTTTCTTGGAGAGAACAGAATGTGCTGAGAGGCAAAGGCAGGAAGAGAGTGGCTAAGGCCCTAATGATATGGTGCATGATTGGAACCTCAGTGCACGAAGCACCACCAGCTCTCTCCAGCGGCTGGAGGCTTTTCGGTTCCAAAACTTTCAATGCTGGCATCTGAACGCTCCCGGGCCCAGAGAGTCACACTCTCAGTCTCTCTCTCTCTCTCTCTCTCTCTTGCTCTCCCCCCCCTCATCCCCCTCTCCCATCAGGGCCCTTTGCTGCTTTTCTCTTTCCCGGCCCAACACCCTCTGCCTTTGGCAACAGCACCCCGTGACCCCTACCCCCCCCCCCCCCCCCCCCCCAAGCATCCACCCCTCAGTCCCATTCATCTCAATGACAGTAATTAGAGTGAAAAGGGGGTGAGAGGTTAAGTAATGAACTTCCCTTGCAGATTGCAGGAAGTGGAGTTTGCTGTACCAGGGACAGTGAGGGAGCTTGGGCTGCGGCAGTCGCTCGTTTTGCAGTCGCCTTTTTTTCTGTCGTTCCTTTTTATCTATTTTTTTTTTTTTTTTCCCTGTTTCATTTTAACTTAATGAATGAGCGGGAGAGTTGCATGCTGTCTAATGATGGTTCCCAGTGATTAAAACATCCAAACATTCAGTCCTAAAACACTCACTCACAAAGCAGACCACGTGGTAAAAAAGCAGATTTGTAAATTGAGTTTGATCAGTTGTCAGTTTGTTTATGTCGATTAAAAGAAATGGAATGAGACAAGCCAAATGCATATTGAAAATGGATATAGAGAATGGAAAATAACCAAGAGTATTCATATTATTTTATGACCTGTTTTATGCTTATACGAGTGTGGCACTGTTGTTGCACGCCTCTGTAATATAGTCAGGAATGTTATGAGAGCTTGGATGAGTGGGATGAAGGGGTGCAGTCACCCTTTCATTAATAAACGTCAAATCAATAAGGAACATTGACATTGTCAACAGTGGAGGGCAGATGTGACGGTCTTGCTGCCATTGTGAATCTCCACTCTCATCGATGCTATTGTGTATGAACACGCTTGTGGAATGTATCCAGGAAGTCACGCCACTGAACGGGGCCGTGTCCTTTCATTACAGACCTGAGCACCGCCAGGCTGTCAAGGCGGCTGCCCTGTCCAGTTTTGTCAAGAGGGGTTTCAGCTGGGGCTGCCCCGTTACTTTTGGCTCTGAGAGGTCCAGGAGCTGCCCTACTCAGCTCAGTTTGGCCGCAGTTCAAAATATTTCCCGCACCCCGTTCTCACTCAATCACTCTCCACTTACTTTGAGTTATTTTAATTATGATGACGCCAGCGATGGCGAGCCTATTGGGCAGTCACTCGGAAACGATTTCTCTAAGGTGTTTTTCTATTTTTTTTTTTTTTTTTTTTTGGGGGGGGGCGTTGGTTAAGGCGAAGAAGCTTTTCTTGTTCCTCGTTAATGCAGCAGCCAGGTGTGGTAGCATTTGCGCGATGCCTGTGCTGCGGCTCCACTCCCAAATCCCCCCCCCCCCCCCCCCGAGGAAAAATGTCGCTGCAGCTCAGATAGGTATTTTGATTGCCGTGGCACCAGCGCCCTTGCCAGAGTTACTTTGCATGCTCTGATGGTTTTTAAAGCGTTGCTGGCAGGGTTGGCGTGCATTTTCGCAAGGGGGGGGGGGGGGGGGTGGCGGGCGGGTGGGAGGAGGGAGTGCGAGCTGGCAGGACGAGATTAGGCCACTGCCAACCCGAGGGCCGTTCCTTGGAGGGCCGTTTGGAGCAGCGCTGCCGCCCCGCCGGAGGATTAGAACATATTTAGACGTAGTTACCGGAGGACCACCTTCGCTCTGCTGAGGTAAATGAGGGCTGCATCTGATAGGAGAATGCCAGACTTGCCGCACAAAGGCCGAGTGTTATTACAGGAAAGTAAACGGCTCTATTTGGAAAGAATTCTTTATCTGGGGTCCTGAGTTTGACATTTTGCTGACTGCTCGTGTCCCAGCAATATTGCAAGTCTTCTTCCATTAACAACAAAAGGGTGGTGGGAGGACGCGGGTGGGAGGTGGAGGGGGGGGGGGGGGTATAATTAAACTGGTTTGACTTTTAAATCTGGTTCATGTGAAGAAATCACTGCCACATGGCCACAAACTGCTGTACAAAGCTAATATAAGCAGTGTATATTTTCAGCACCCCCCACCCTCCCCCTGTCAGATATATACAGCAGTTCCCAATGCTGACAGTAGTTCATCTGAGACCACACCGCGGCCAACTGTTTAGATTACGGAAGACGTCTCAGGCTTTACACTTTACTGTGGCCTGGGGGGGAACTCTCATAAGTTGTATTATTTTGCAGTGTTTTTTGGGTTTCTCTGTGGGTGGTTCCTGTGGAAATGGAGGATGTCTGAGGAAAAAAAAGGAAACTCCTTTTTTTTTTTTTTCCTTTTTACCTGAAATAGCACCCTAGTTGCAGCTCCTGGCTACCGAGTGTCTTCCGCTGTCAGGGCTCTCAGTCTAGGGAGCAGGGCATTGTGGGATTTGGAGGTTGGGGGGGGGGGGGGGGGGGGATCGATATGTGATGATGTCTGCAGATGCAGTGTCCTCTCGGGTTCGATTTTGCGGGGAGAGTGCGGGGTTGGGAGGAGCGGGCCAAGCGGAGCAGCACCTGAATTGTCGATGAGAGCGGAGCTGTGGAGGTTTAATTTATAGGGAAGACCTGCTGACAGTCGGCCTTTTCATGTAAATGCTTACCATTAATCAATGGAGCCATTCTCTCAGCACCCCGGTGGACATGCAGGCATCAACGATAAGAGGCTGCATCGCCCTCCCTCCTTATTGTTGACCATAAATATTTTACATTCGCAGGAAGCCTGGTCGGCCACTTCTCCCTTTATTGGTTGGCAAGCGGTTTTATGTGCAGTCAGTCACTTGGAACAGAGTAGCTGTTGGGTTTTGAAATAACCCCATAATGATCACAGTAACAACAGGAGGAATTAGCTGTAGCAGACATGATAACTTTACTGGCAGCAGCACCAATAGTTGCCCCCCGCAAGTAATTGTGGTAATAGTGAGGAAAAGTCCTTAAAAACAGACCAAATTTCAATGCAGTGAGAGAAAAGAGAATGGAAGGATCTGGAAATTTAACCCTTTTGAGTGATCTGATAGTCAAAAGTCCATGTAGTCCATAAGGAATGTGTTTTCCTCCTGGAGAAAGAAAAGAATACTTCAATCAGGGGCGATTCCAGGCTGTCAGCAATCTGAATGGTGCACGGATGCTGTTGCCATGGTGACAGATGCTCGCAGCCGTAGATGGGTTAGCCACGTTGTTCTATGACCAGGATAAAGAATCGGGTCAGAAACTGACGTTTGGGTAGTGGAGAAGGTGGAGTGTTATTTTTTCTTTCTGACTTTTTTCAATTTTTTTGTCTTTTTCTGCCCTCTCAGGAAAAGCTGCTGTAAAAAGCTCTATGCTTTCAGATGCTGCGGAGTTACGGACAGAGTTTAATTTTATACTGCCCTGGTTTAATGGCTATGTGGCTCAGGGGTCTGTACGTCACTCTCCAAAGAGGGAGGGGGAGGGACAAGTCATGGTCCCCCCCCCATGCCTCCCATTTGTCTTTGGTCTCACTCCCTATCGTGACATACACATCACACACACTGCTGCTGTAGTCCGGTGGAACTGAAGAACTGTATGCTGGCAGTGTGTGGTGAACAATCAAACACAGCCTGCTCACCGCTCACCATCTCAGCTTCTTCTTTCTGCACCCATCCCCACCCCACCCCACCCCTTCCCCGTCTACACAAGTGTTTTACAGGTTAAAGGAAAGTGGACTGTATATTGCAGCGATGCGTTGAGTGGAGAAATTTATTGAGATGCCTTTTATAGGGTTGAATTATTCAGCTCTGTGTATCAAATCAAATTTGCGTCAGCACTGAGCTGTGAAAGACGGCTTGAGTGAAATGGCAGCTGCTAAGCAGGTTGGCAGGCTTGGTCTTTGGGTGTGTGTGTTCGGTGCGAAGTGGAATGGAATAATATGGATGAATGTAAATTATGGATCTGGGTGTTAAAGTATGCCATGTTATCATGTGTTCTTTGGAACGTAAAGACTTTACCCTTGTAAGACTCAGCAGAGATTGTAGTTACAGCCGAATTGGGACTTCACATGACTGTACAAGTAGCTGTCACACATACCACAACGCCCAATGCGTTCAGAGAAGTTTGTGGCAACTTGTTACATGCTTTCCTGTTTTTTTGTGAGCCTGCATGCACCCATGACTGGTATGAGGGTTAAATTATGAAATCAATAGACATGTTTCCATGTTACTGTAGCTACAGCATCATAATTTTCTCTCCTTTGTATTTTCCCATTACAGATGATGGCATCCCACCTGGACCAACAGCGCTAGAGAAAGCAACTAAGGTGGAGAAGTAAAGTTTATTTTTTTTAACTTGGAGGAAGAGGGAGGAAGGCCAGTTGAGGGTATAGAGCACCTCAAGTGTGGACTTATTCTCAAGAGCCTAACACATAAAACAATTAAAAAAACTAGTGGCTGGTGACACAGGACTTGAACCAGGCTTGACCCAGCACCACCAGGCAAATGTGGGCTTCAACAGATGGTTATCAAGTGTATCTTTTAAATAAATAAAAAGAAAACAATAACCACCACCCAGCAATGACGGACTACAAGGACACCACGAACCGCCACCTGCGGCACAAGCTGCAGAGCCTGGCGCGCCGCCTGGACGAGCTGGAAGAGGCCACCAACAAGCTCCAGAAATCAGAGGACGAGCTTCTGGACCTGCAGGACAAGATCATCCAGGCTGAGGGCAGCAGCTCCCCCTTGCTGAATGAAGTCGACTTGCTGCGCAAGCGGGTGCTGAAGATTGAAGGCAAGGATGAGGAGGTGCGCAAGGCGGAGGACCTGTGCCGGCTGGTGCGCGAGAAGCTGGAGGAGGAGGAGAACCAGACCAAAGAGCTGAAGTCGGAGATCGAGCGCCTGCAGGGTAGGATGGCTGAGCTGGAAAAGCTGGAGGAGGCCTTCAGCAAGAGCAAGTCGGACTGCACCCAGCTGTGTCTCAGCCTTAACGAAGAGAAGAACCTCACCAGGAAGCTCTCCTCGGAACTGGAGGCCCTCAAGGCCCGGATGAAGGAGGTGGATGCCTCAGAGAGCAGGCTGGACAGGGCAGAGCAGGCCCTCACGGTGGAGATGGAGAGGCTCAAGGCCCTCACGCAAGCTTTTGTGGGCGAACGCAAGAGATTGCTGGAGAAGCAGAGGGAGGACGAGAAGCTCATCCGGGAGCTGACCGAGAAGCTGGAGCGCAACAACAGGCTGAACATAGCCGACCAAAGCAGGAATGCCTCCAACCTCCAGGAGCGGTCCTCAGAGACCAGCGACCTCCGCATCGAGGATGACCTGTCGCCTGGCCTAACCAATAAGTTGGGCATGCGGAAGAAGAGCCTGGACCTGCTCAAGCTGGCTGACGAAGTGGGCCTGAGGAATAAGTCTGAGAACGAGAAGAACAGCTCAGATGGCCAAGAGGACAACAAGGTGAAAGACCTCACCCAGGAGGTCGAGAGGTTAAAAAATCGTTTGAAGCAGCTGGAACTGGTGGAGGAGGACCTAAAAAACACAGAGTCAAAGAATGTAGAGCTGCTGGAGAAGTTCCAGCTGGAGAGGAACCGCAGCAAGGCTCTGAATGACCAGGTGGAGCAGCTTAAGATGCAGCTGGGTGTCGGCAGTGGTGGTGATGGAGCGAAGATTCTCGAGAACGGCAAAGCGGAGAATGAGGAGATCAATGTACGAGGTGGGTTCAGACAGGAGAAGCCCAAGTACAGGAGCGTAGCCGCTGACCCTCCAGTGTCCAAGTACAAAGCCAGAGAGCTCTCCCCTCAGCAGAGAAAAGAAACTAAGCTGAGGAGCAAAGACCTGAGCAATTCTGAGGAAAGCTCACCGAAATCTGTCAGGAGGGCTCTCAGCCCAGCACATAAGAGCAGAAGAGGGGTGAAAACAGGTGCTCCTGTGGTAGATACAGGGGTGAAGGAGAGAGGGAGAGTGCTGGAGGAGAAAACAACGGGTGCCAGCTACACCTCTTCATGTGCACCCACAAGTGATAGCAAGAAGCCCTCGGTCCTTAGCCGCTACCCTCCGGCAGCTAATGATCAAAAGTCCTGGAAAACGTCTGTGAAACCCAATGAGAATGACAGCAAGAAGAGCCGGGTCGAGAAGTTCTCGAGGTTGTACGTGGGCAGTGACAGCGAGTCCAACAATTCAGACATGCTGCCAGAAAGTTCAAGCAAGGCTGTGGATGTGACAGCCCCTGAGAAGGACGCATCTGACCAGGAGCAGCTGGATCCATCACCGGAGTCCTCCGCAGAGTGTAACCTCTCCAAGGCTAACGGGTCCTACATCGCCTACAGGTCTCATGTGGCTCCACTGGTGGCCAGCGATCTTGGTTCCGAGGGGCACTCCTCGGCCTCAGAGACTGAATCCACAGGGTCCAGGCGCTCGGCAGGAGAGCCGGAACCCGTGCCTGAAGTGACAGCTTTGAGTGGCAGGCCCACTGCTTCAAAGTATCCCAGATACACCCGCTTGCAGGACTCTCACTCAGAGGGCTCGTCGACGAGGAGCTCCTTTGACGAGGAGCAGCAGAGGCCCTTGGTGGCCGAGGGCGGGTCACGGGAGCCCACCCACACGCCCTCGGGCATCGAAATCCGCCGCGTCTGCAGCCCGCGGGAAGCGCTGCAGTCCAAGGCGGTCATCAAGCCGGCCATTGTGGAGATCGACAGAAAGGAGGTGATGATGTCGGGAGGCGGGTCGGAGCCGCTTGCTCCCAACGGCAAGCCCAAGATCTCCACCAAGCCGGTCCTAACGAGTAAGATGACCAGCAGCATTACCATCTACCCAGCGCCCAACGACCCCAGCTCCTCCAGGACCAGCAGCCGCAGCAGCAGCGTGTCGAGCGAGCCGCCGCGGGAGCGTCACACCTCCACCAGCAACATCGTCATCACCCCCAGCGATCACCGTAGCAGTGTCTCCATCCCATACGAGATCTCGATACCCAAGAGCGAGATCACGCTCCGGCCTTCCCAGGAGGCCGCCGATGACGAGCTGCCGGGCGTGGAGATGTCCCGCGTGGAGGCCCAGCTGGTGTCTCGGAGCAGCTTCACCCTGAAATCCCCAGAGACGACCTTTGACCTCAACAATGACACGGAATCCGGGTTCGAGAGCAGCAGCAGCAGCAGCACCACCACGGTCACCAGCTGGAGGAGCCACCGCCGCCAGCCGCATCCCGGTTGCCGTGACGACTGCCTCCCGGAGATGCGCAACGTGACCGTGAGGAGCACCTGGAGGAACAAGGGGGCCGCCTCGGTGGACGAGATCGGCCAGGGGGCGCGGACGGACGGCTCGGAGGACGAGGCGGAGTCGGCCACCACGTGGAGGGCGTACCGGGCCACCACAGTCCTGGACGCGGAGGAGACCACGACGACCACGCGGACCGGCAAGCCCAGCCCGGCGGAGGTGTACATGCGCAGGATCAACAGCGTGGTGACCACCAAGGAGATTCCAGACCCCATCCGCAGGAGTAAGAGCTCCCTGTCCCCCATGGAGGGCGGATACCGGAGGAGCATCCCCCACGAGCCCGTCTGCGCCCAGGAACTGCAGCCCTGGAACCGGCCGCAGTCCACAGTGAGTAAAATCTCCGAAACAGAGCCCACAAAACCCTTAAAACCATCAACCGTTTCAGCTGCCAGGGTGAAAAGCAGCCCTTGCATCTTAGCATGAAGTACACGCTGGCATGTCAATTGCTTTGAAAGGACTGACAATAGAAGAAGAGTTATATCACCTGGCCAGTTTATTTTTAATTATTTTCTCTCTATCAAAGAATAGATGAGAGAATCAAGCTTGACGTGGCTTGGGGAAACAGGAAGGAAGACACTGTAAATGTAGCATTCTGCAGTATGATCTGGTTAGCCTGAGGAGGAAGCAGGGAAGTAGTCTTAGAGAATTGTTGTCCTGGGGAAAGAAATGATGGCAGATTTTAAAAGCAGTTGCAGCATGAAGTATTACTATTTACTATGGTCACTATATGCTTACAAGAGACTTTGCTTTCTGATCATGCTTGAGGCACTGGCAAAGTAATACATCTAGATATTTAACTGCATTAATATAATGTATTTTCCTAGTACTGGCATCCAGCATTGCAGATTGACAGTCATAAGGTTCTGTTTATATTGGATGTCACGGGGTATTGTTTTCAAGTAGCACATCTGGAGCTTTGGCGAGGAGACACCATTTGAGTTTGTAACCAAACTATTCTTAGTTCTTTTACTTCTTTTATTGGAAACAAGCGAGTGCAGGGGTGTTTTCCCCCTTCCCTTGCTGTAAGTGAACCCCTGTCTTAAAGAGGTGCAGGGCTTTGCTGGGCAGGGTTCCTCCGTCACTAAGGGGTTCTACTGATGAGGAAATGTCAGATGAATTTTCCGCCCCAGACTCCTGCAGACATCGATGCAAGAGCACTGAAAAGCAGATGCACTCTAAATCACTGCAGAGGAGAAAGGTGGATGTGTTGTGCAAAAAATGCATATGCTAGCAGCTACGCTGAGTGATAAATCAGAGCATTCTGCCACATACGGAGACGCATGTTTGTGAGCAAAACTTGCAAAGGGGCGACTTCAGCCGATTTACTGAGTAAGGTCACAAGCCAAGACGCTCTACGGGGAAATGTAAATATCTCTAAGGCCCTTTTCCCTTTTCCAAATTAACGTAGACAGAGAAAGCACCAAAGTATTCACTAGAGGCAGACTGCTGCAAGCATTGTTTTTTTTCTGCTGTTTTTCCTCCAGAGAAAATCCAAACTCAGTCAGGCCATGTGTTGGGAATGGGATGTCGCTATGTGTGCATTGATGATGCTTTTAATTAAAAAGTTGTACTTTCCCCTCGCAGTATCCACAAACCAGATCTCTGTGTAATACACCAGAGGTGGCTCAAGCCATTAGGTGGATCATGGCAGCTCCTCCCCTGGTCCGGTTGTGCTTTATCAAAGGCTCGTGAGTGGAACGGTTTAGTCTCTGAGGACTAAATGATATAAATCATGCCTTCCACATTATTGTTGAGTGCTTGTAATCTTCTTTAAAAAAGAGCCAAAATGCATGGGATTCATTTATTTCCTAAATATCCAGCACTTTCCAAGTAAAGGATTACCAGACGCGATTTGGCAGGAAAAATTCCGTGCAGGTTCTAATGGCCTTTGATTATTAAGGGGGGGAAATTCTTTGAACGAAATAACTTTTTTTAATGCAGCTACCATTGGCTCCGCCACATCTGCCCAGCCGTAAAGGAGCACAAAAATATCTTAAGCATTTCGGCTTTTTTTCCAATGCCAGAGCCGCGCTAGAAACGGTCATTCCGAGAGCGCGATCCGAGAGGGAGAGAGAGAGAGAGAGAGCTGAAGCGAGAAGAAAGGGAAGGGAAAATGAAAAGACGTCGCAGAAACCTCAAGGGGAAAAATAGCTCTCGCTTGCCTGTGTTTTTGCGCCGGGGCCTGCTGCGTGCGCCAAGCCGGTGTTCTATTCCTGTCGTAATTGAAGGCGTTGCTTCTGCGGGGGATTGTTCGGAGGTTCACCTTCATGGAGCCGGTCTCCAGCCGACTGCGACCAGTTCCCACAATTCAGTGCAGTCCTCGTAGCGGCAGGATATTGCAGCGGATGGTTTGACATTTGGTGGGTGGGGGTTGGGGTCCAGGATATTGTCAGTGCAGTATATACAATCTCAATGTCAGGAGCTCATGGAATCGCCAAACGCATGACTGCTTATTCAGGGGGCTTGGCTCCGGCTTTAATGGGCCAGCTAATATGCCTGTCATATCGATGTCTCTAATCCTAATCATTGCATGCATGTTAATGCATGTACAGCTGTCTGACTGCACTTATGTTCATTATTGTACCCATGATTTACTTGTTATGCCAGTTGTAAGAGGTGGTAGGATCTGTTGTTAGGGCAGGCTGTCTAAAATGTACCAGTTTCCTAGCGCAGTTGTTAGTATCGTGAACGCCGGTCAGGGGTCAAAGTGCTTTCCGACCCAGCTGGGTGTCCTCTGTACCTGAAGCCTGGGCTGGAGCCATGACAACGGGAGCAGAATGAAGTTCGGGCCTCCCAGAGGGGTCACTGTGGGTTGTTCTAACCTTGGGAATGATGTGAGGTGGAGGCCAGAGCCTGGTCTCCGCGGGAGGTGGGCTCTGTTGGTCTGCTTGTTATTGCCTGCCGCCTGGGGGCTGCTGCTGTACGGACCGCACTGAGGGAGGGCCTTGAGTCAGTAATGATATAAGAGAGTCACTTAGTGCACATTGACGCACTAATGCACACACTCATGCGCATGCACATGCACACTCACACTCACACACATGCAAACATGCACACTCATGCACATATGTAAACACACACACAGACACAGATCAAGACACACACACGTACAGGTATGTTCTCATTCTCTTAAACATATTTACAGACACCATCAGTGCTGATCAGTGTCCCTGTTATCTGAGTATTATGGTACAGAGGGCATGGGATGTGGGCAGAGCCCCCCTACTCTGGGGCGTGGAGGAGCCCATTAGTCCCTTAGTCAGGGTGATCTGGAGGTCGTGGGTCGTGACCTGTTCCTCCTGGAGCTGTACCACTGGGGACACAGATTTACACAGTAAATAGCTGGAGGTCCCTATTGCCCCCCTACCCCTCAAAGTCAAAACAAACACAAAGTATGGGCCCAGGGCTCTGCTTTGAGCCCTCGTCCACCGACTGAGCTGGCAATTAGCCCAATAAAGGAGTGGCATCCCGTTAGCACTCTAATTATTGTCACTGTATTTAACCCACGCGGGCCACCAATCTTCCTGCCTCTCATTAACCTCCAACATAAATAATTAAATCATTCTGACACTCCCCAGAGCCCTCCCTAGAGACCTCTCTAACTACAAAAACATAGATGCTTCTTTTTTTGTCGGGGGGGGCATTCCTTTTCCCTGATCTGAATAAAACAGATTGCATGCATTCAGCTGCGGGGATTGCTGCTCACCTTGGATAAGGCGAGCATGGTCATTCTTTTTCTGCCCACCATCACCTTTACGGCCTTTGTGATTTGAAGCTCTGCATTCTTTCCTCTGTGAGCCCCTTTAAATGCCCTGTAATGCACACCCTGTGGGGCCCTAATTCTGATCTCTCTGTTCAATTATTCACGCTGCCCTTGACCGGTCGCCAGGGTGTTTATAAATCACCTCAGCCACTGTGGATCCATTCTTTTGTGCAGATTGATGGAAAATGTTTCCTTTTTCCCCCTCTCCGTGTAGATTGTGCTGTTTAGCGTGCATTTCCAGTTTGCTAATTTATGCGTGAGCATCGTGCTGGTGGGAGAAGGCTGTGGTGCTGTAAATGCTGATGTATTGTAGGATGCTTTTTCTTAGGCTGGGGAGGGAGAGAGTGAAAGGGGAGATGGCACCGGAGTGTAAAGGTATCCCTGCGGGTTCGGGTTACATCTGCGTCTTGGAGACGTCAGGGAAAGTGCTGCAGAAGTCTTACTAAGATGTCTCTTGAGATTGTTCTTTGATGTTGTTTCATTGAGGGATGACTAAGTATTTAATGGTCTGGATATCTGAGTGTGGGGGAAAAATGGTTGATTACTTCGATAAGTACTCAGCTGCATGTTAATTAGCAGCCAAAAGAGAAGTGATAAATCAGTGATTTAATGATATCCCTGGATGAGAGAATAAGAGTGAGAATGAGAAGTGATAGTTTATTAATGTTATATGCCAACCCAGAAGTGCTTGTAAATGCAGGTAGGCGTTAGTGACTCATGATTTTCACAGTGTTTCCATGGATTAAATGGATATTCTCCCAGGGTATCCATAGAATAATCCAGTGTCCCATAATATGTAATGGATTTTTATTTAAATAGTGCCTTTCATACATTTTGCAGCACTTTACAGTCAACATGCCAAAATAAAATTATTGTATTGTATTGCATCTTGTATTTTATGGTCTTTTACTGTAACATGTGGATATATATATATATATATATATATATATAATATGTATAGTATGTGTCTCAAACGCTACTCCAGAGTGAGAATTTTAGTCTTTGTTTCAATTTCCAAATAATAAATTTATGAAAAATAAACTAAAGGAAGTGAATTTTACTGTGTTAGAGATATTACTGGCAGATCATCTGAAACAGAGCCTTCTCCAACCTCCCTCACCCCTCCACCCCCTCCCCCCACCAGCACATGTGATGTCACACCTGCCTCTTTGATGTTTTTACTATTTTGGACTAATATCCAGCACGAGGCTTAGGCAGGAACTGTCACGGTGCCCGGAATGGGGTTTAAAGGGGGTGAAACGGCGGGATTACACATGCTCCCATTATCCCCTGGCCAGCCTTCCCTCTCTGGGCCTGTATTTCACCCGCTGCTCCGCTATCAGGGCTACAGTACTGTCCCATGGCCGGAGTGAATTTTAGGACAGTGAAGGGGTGTGTGGGCAGGGTGACGTGGAGGAGCAGGGACAGATGTTGTAGAGATGCAGATGTTCAGCTGTCGTGGAGAAAAGTGGATGAGACCGAGAATGTAGCAGGAACAAGAAAGTCCTTACTGAGCATGTGCGAAGCAGTGGCTGACAGGCTGAGGTCTAGGAGACACGTCATGTGATCAGGTGAACGACTCAATGGCCCAGAGCAAGCTGTCTATCATGGCACCATGATTATGGCCTTGAGTCTCCCCATATGACAGACATGCAGTTTAGCAATTGGCTTTGCACAAAAGCATTTTTATCATTAATTACTCAAGAGAAGCATTGTCAGTGTGCCTTTCACCAGTCACTTGATACATGCTCATGTGTGTGTTGAAAGGAAACCCTCCTGAAAATGGACCCCAGAAAAACACCAGGTGATACAAAAGGTGTGAATGTGTCAGTGAACTGTATGAGTGTTAAAGTCTGGTCTACTGGAAGTGAGAAAAACTAGAGTTGGTGCCATGTTTCTGTGAGCGATGATGGTTCTTTCACCAATACAACCTCAGGTATTCTCCAGAAATCCCTCTACATCCCTCCTGAATTTACCTTCCTTAGAGAAACCGTAAATCAGCCACTGCTTGTCAATCAACCTTCACAGACAAAGAATGGATTGATTCATCTAAAGGTGCAGACGCGATATTCCGCCCTCTTACCCTCTAAGTGTTGATTGGTCAGGCATTTATACCATTCATTAGTTATGAGGAAGCACACACACACACGCACGTGGTCTGTTCTTTCCAAAAAACAGAGTGGTTTGCCACTTTCCCCAAGGGGTTTCAAAGATGTGATTGGGTAATTTACCCTTCAAGCTGTTTATGGATGAGCATTTAGAGTGATAGTTATGGGATTTAAAACCTCAAACATGGGAGCGCCACAGCTTCAAATCTCAACCACTGTTTTAGAGGCACACTTAAATGGGGTCCAGGCTTATATGTAAGCTCTGCAGAAGACACAACTTATGCTAAAGACACTAAACACTAACACTTTACTAGCCTAAAGAGAACTTGTTTTCAACTTCTCGGCCAATGTGTAACAAACTGTTTTTGCTCGTTCTTTGTTCAGGAATCCTGAGATCAGGCATGAAATTGCCATTATAATAAAGGGTTACAGTGGTGGAAGGTTTACAGTGACATGGCCTTGCTGTTGCTTTAATAGTTTCCAGAACACATCAGATTCCTTCATTGATGAGCTCCATGTTCACTTCTGTTTATGAAAACTTTTCAGCTTTGTCGGGTATATGAGCAGAGCAGACAGCACACAGGAAAAAAAAAGAATTTAAAAAAATGAATGAAAGTGAAGTGATGTTAAGTGATATTACACCCCTGCATCCCCCCCCCCCCCCCCCCCCAATGGAAATGTGACAAGAAACCATTTCCAGGCCGATTAGATAAGAGTGCATGCTGTCAGCTGAAATATTTAACAACCGCAGTACAAAGGTGTCTGATTCCTTTGAATGTAAACTAAGTGGAAATGGCTCCATTTTGCAAGGCCAGAACGGGAGAGAAATGCACAGTCTAAGCATTCCAGCAGATGAGATGGGAAATCGTGTTCGTGACAGCACTGAATGCCATCTTGAGCAGAGTAGGAGGATGTGCAAGAGGAACAGGACATTTAGCGTGGTGACATTTTTCTCGGCGTACTTGGGGAAAAAAAGAAAACCCTGACTGTGTAGCCAGCAGTAATTTGCCATTTCAAATCATTAGCTACTAAGAATAACCAGCAGTCAAGAGAGCTGGAAGAAAACCACTCGCAGCTTCCAACATTCAATCATCAGATATTTTTCATGAAAAGTGAACAAAGCAAGTTTGTAAGAGGCATTTCAACTCTTGGCCTTCACAGTAGATTTCTCCTGTCCTCATTTCCTCTGGGACAGAAAATTGTTTTACTGCATTTATTACATTCAGACACACTTCCTGCTGAAATATTTCCTAAAATGAAGATTTATTAAAGGGGGGTGGGGGCACACATGCAGAGCAGGACTTGTTAATTTGCGAAAAGCAATTTAACTTAATGCAATAGGCTTGAGGCAAAATGGCTACAGCATTGCCCTCTGGCCCCAGAGAAGAAATTTACTTTCACTTATAGCTGACTGTGGGTGCGCCTTATCACACATGACAAGACATGTAATCAGTTACAAATGCAAGTTTCCTTGTTTGCTTTAGTATAACTGAAAGACGAGCAAGGGCTGGTTTAACGGTCTGAGTCCACGTGCTTCCTTGTGACCCCTTTGGTCCCTCCTCACATGCGGATCCATGTCAGTCAAAATAATAAGACGTACACGTCAGTCCTTTCTCGTTTAGACGGGAATTCAAGGCTCATTTCAGAGGAATTGTCGGTCAGTCACTCAGTGCTAACCGCCTGCCCCCCCAAGCCTTTGTGGGTTTGCAAAAGACAGGAAGTTGCCAACGCCCTGCCAATTGGGCAGCCTTTACTTTGTAGCGGACTTCCTTTTGCCCTCTATGCCAGCTCCAGAGACCAAGCTTCATTAAGGGTGGTTAATGCAAATGGAAGTGTTGTTCACAACAAATTGCAGAGTGCTCCTACGAATTAGGGGCTTTATGAAGACTGATGTTAAAGGAAGGGAGTTTTTCTGTTGTGCGGTTGACCTGTCATCTTTCCCTGCTGTGGGCACATCATTTAGGTGTGATGTTAAAGGGACTTTTTTCTCACTTTCATGTCCTTGGAGTGTTTCGTCAATAAGTCAGGTGATTGTTCCTAAAGTTGTGCTCATAGAAAAAACATAAGTATGTGAAGTTTTCCCGTGTAGGATCTGATGTAAACACTCTCCCTAATGTTGTCTGTGGGAACATGTTTACATTTCAGTTTTTGTACTAAATGTTGTTTTTTTTATATATATATCTCAGGCACTAGAAGAGACGACTGACCCACCAGTCAGTTCATGGAGAAGGCCGTCACCAGCTGAACTGGGGTCCTACGATCGCATCTCCAAGACTGAATCAGTCAGCAAGAGAACAGCTTCCAAACCGGAGCTGTGGCAGGGGCAAGGGGGCACACCCAGCAGGGGTCAAGTGGGGCGAGCCGAAGGTCGCGGTGGTTTGACACGACCCTGGAGCACCCGCCAAACTGAAAATTAACGCAGCCTCCACATACCCCTCACAGGCAAGGTAAGTCATCCTCGGCAGTACAGAGAGAAATTACAGCCACGTGATGTTAGTCCGTGCTGTTTTATTACTGTTCCTCCTACAAGCACATTTGAAAAGGAGAGTATTCAGTTCAGTTAGGTGTGCTACTTTTTGTCGCCTCAGAAAAAGAAAAAAGTCCCCTGCTACTTCCTTCCGCATAATTAGAAAAGCGTGGACCTGCTAATTAACCACATGTTAAATAATTTAATCTTCTGAGTGTACTTACTGCGGAATAGCATTTGATGGGAAATCAACTGTGCTGTCTTTTGGTGTCTGTTTCAGAGCTCTTGGACTACGAGGAATGTCCCTCATCTTAAATCATCTTGGCAAAAGTAATCAACACAGTCTCTTCCTGCAAGAAAGGATCTTCTGAATGTCTAGAAATGGAATCCAGCTCCCCCACCCCCCCACCCCACCAGTCATTTATTTCCATCTGCACGGACTGCTAACTCGTATTATATATTCTACCCATGCACCGGTCACATGTGGACTGTACCCTGCGGCGGACCTTCTTCTGCTTCATATATGTGATGTATCATATTCCTGAGACTTGACAAGGGAGAAGCCCGTCCACACGAGGGGGAGGGGTGGGGCTTTATGTGGGCGTGGTAAGGGGCGGGGTTTGTCTTTCCCAAGCAGACAATGCGGATCCCATACACTTTCTTTAACATCGCAGGAGAATCGGCATCAGATATGACCAAAAGCAGGGAGCAAATTACTGGTCAAAGATTTTCTGTTTGTACTGTGGTCATGATCAGTTTTATGGTGTTGTTTTATTTTGACAGATTATCCAACAGGCAGACATGCTGCTTTTTGCCTCCTGTCACTTAAATCTTTGTGAGTTAGTTCATTTTGATGCGTCTAAAAAAAAAAACCCCTACGCTGTAAGAATGCACACATAGTACGTAGCTGTAGCGAACCCTCATGCTAAGCTGAGTCCCTGCATCAGCATTCCTTCATTATTGCATTTGCTTCAGTTTCATAGCAGAGAAATGTGCTGAATATCAAAGTGATGGATAGGCCAATATCTGAGCTCATATCATCCTAATATCTCTAAATTGTCAGTGCTCAGAGGCGTTGGTCCATTTGCTCACCCCTCCTCCTACATTATGCTAAGTGTGAGGTGAGATACCTCCATTGAGCGATGCAATGAGAATTCATCTGCTGACAGTTCCCTGCATTTCAGTAGTCTGCTTTATGGATTTATGTTAAAAAGAAGAAAAACTTGCCGTGGACTTTAGAGCCGATTGCCGCCAGTTTTTATCTTTAGGTTTCTGCAGACAAGGAGTCCTGTAGAATGTGCACTTTGACATTCAGTGACACATAGCACATTGGTCACACGTCACACCAAACCAGTCCATGGCACCATAGTGGTTGTGACCTGTCTGCCAAAAGTCTCCATCACAAACTTTAAGATCTTAAAGATGTTCATGATAATAAATCTCTGTAAATATTTATATATAATGTACTTTTTTTTATAATGCAGTCTTTTTAAATATTAAGGAGATAAAAACATGATGGGACTAAGTGGTTTGTCAGGATTGTTGAAATAAATGTGTGCTAAATATGTGACACTTCATGTTCATAAATATATTGAATATTAACATTAAATTTGAATATTTTTTGGTATTGTGATATTCAGTATTGATTGCCATTAATGTTTTCATTTTGGAGGATAATCCTTCTCTACCAGTGAAATCATGAAGTATTAACCTTTGGCTGTACAGAACAGATTACCTGAGATCCCCACAAATTGACTCCCGTGAAATGGCAGCTCAGACCAAGCCTTAGAACTTAACACAGTGCCTCCCACACCCCTATGGAACCCATCCCACAACCTATAAGATATTATCATATTTTTTCTATATCTCTACTGAACATGTAGATGTATACAATTTAAGATGAATTATAGGATGGGGGAATTGAAGCACATAGTAATCTTGTTGATCAATAGGGAGAAGGTAGGATTTGCAGACATTGTGTCATGGTGACTGAGTATTAGAGTGAGGATGGCAAGGGATGTTGATGCTAGCATTTCATGAACATTGGATTAGTTTGCTTTAGCACTAAAAAAAACATCCGAAGTCATATAACATAAGATCACAGTGAGCACTGGAATCTTTGGTGCAGAACACATGATTGATTTCCTTGTGTGGCATTGATGCTCATCACAGCCTTCACTCTCACAGTGTCTTTCATCAGAAGTATGTGGGTTTGAGTCTGTGTGTGAGCAGTGTTTGTGGTTTTCTCAGTAATTCGCTCCCTGCTGCCCTCTCTCCTGCTTTTGACACTGTTTAGTGTTTGGGTACGCTGCCCCTCAAAAAGAAACAGCAGGGCTACAGACTGGAAGACGAGCTGTTTTCCACAGCCCACAGTAAATTTCAAGGCTCGATGACCTGCCATGATAAATGCAAAAGAGTGGTTATGTCACACCCCCTGTTTAGACACAGACACACACACACACACACACACACACAAACACACACCGGTTGTTACACACGAACGTGACTGGTGGGCCCATTCTGTGGCCATTTCAGATTTTCTTGGAGCTTGACTGGAGACTTCCTCGGTGATGTGCGCTGGGGGGCGGGGCATCTGGCTGTGGGGAGGAGCCAAGGACTCGAGCGGGGCGGTCAGGACGTCCCCTGTCGGACCCTAGACTAATGGACCACTCCCGGGGGGGCCAGCCGTCACTCTGACCTGCACTTCCACCTGAAGGAGCGAGCAGTAGACATAATGTACTAACTGGGTTCGCAGTGCGAATCGCCTTGGGTTTTTGTTTTGTGTTTCTTTTTCCCTCATTTTATATTTTAATCTTATTTTATTTTTAAATTAATACTGAGCTTCCCCCAGCTGGTGGGTGTTGGGACATTCCCACGTAGTAGGATGTCTGGAAGTTGCCCGCCTCTCGGCCAGTGCCATGACAATCAAGAGGGGTGGGGTTGGGGTGGTCGCGGCTTTAAACACGGACAGCGCTGTGGAGCGGTCTCGTCGACCTGCGTGTTGTGGGGGGGGGGGGGGGGGGGCAGGGGACCGTTCACACACACTGGCTTCCACATTCCTAAAAAAGAACTCAACATGTGAAGCGTGAACTTCGACCTGCGTTTGTTTGAGATGACACCACCTTCTGTACCTGCATGCTGTGAGGCAGCTGGGACAGGTCTCTGCTGGGTCACTTTGGCAACTGAAGGGAAAAAATGTCATTCCTGTCGGAACTGCCCACCACGTCATCTTATTCAAGTCAATATTATGACCTATGTGTACAGAACATGTGAAAACTGTAGCTTGTTAATGTAATAGAGCCCCTGTCTGTGCAACATTTTCAAGGTGTATTTTCTGAATGAATAGCATCAAAACAAGCTCTGGAGAACCAACAGAGCAGTTTGTGGACTATTGAATCTGCTGTAAATGTACCAGGTTGTATAGAAAGGAAAGATGTGTTTCTTTTCACTTTGGTCATTCAGTCTTATTCAGCCTTACCTCTACCAGCCAGCTAGTCATCCTTTTCTAGTAATTTTTTGCCTTCATATTTGAATATCACTACATATTTATATCTATTTTTCAATGTTTGACCGTGGGATTTGTGACAAAATTTGCCACAAATGGTCCTAGAGATGTATCAGTAAGAAAGCCACTGTATGTATGACCCTCTGATGTACTTTCCATCAGCTCAAATGAAAGCACTCCCATCATCTCACTCTCCACGTCAGCACTCTCCAGTGTGGGGAAGAGTCACAGGCAAAACAGGATGCCATATTTAATGCTCCCAGACCAATACGAATCCTTCAGGGTAGGTCAGCTGACCGGCTAGTTGTAGACCAATGGCTGGAAACACGGGGATGGTAGCCGAGGCTGTGGCCTGCTCCTCTTAGAGACCTTTACACTTCCTGTCTCTTTTCAAGGGGTTTTCCAGCTCCTCACCCTCAAAGGCCTGTCATGTACCCCACACACAGACATACTCCCACAAACTCACAAGTCAGATGTTGTGGATGCCCTGAGTTGGAAAAGTGGTAAGCAGAACAGCGACAGCAGGGATGTATAGGTAATGTAGTCCTGGAAAAGGACTGTTTTTTTTTTGTCTGCCCCTCTGAGGCATTCTTACATCTGAGTAATCTTAGGGGGACTTCTCTTTGTGCTGCTTCTGTGGCATTCAGTAGTGTTTGGAAAGATTTATAGGTTTTGATTGTAATTTTTCCAGCATATACATATATCCACACATTTTGTTCTCTCAGCCCCCTCTGACCTCATTGACTGAAACTGAAAATACTGAAAATATGAAAATTTAGGCCCTTAAAGAGACAGTAGGTCAGTGATCTCCAATTAGTGCTGTCTTTCAGCACATTGGTCTGATTTGAGCACAGCATTGCCCCTCAGAGTTTGAAAAGTGTTTGGTTTATAGCATCAAGCACACAGTAGGTAAATTACTTTTAAAGTGCTATCTGGACATGCCAAACACTAATTTAACACTTAAACCCATTTTTTTTGTTCAACAGTCCCAGGTGCCCTTGAGCAGAATCAGAATAATAAACTATGTAATTTTACTGACACAGTGTTGCGTGACAAAAAGTTCGCTTTTTTAAAATGTGTTTATTTGCTGATGATTCTCCTGAAGTCTTGAAAGTCCGGCTCCATGGCGGAGTGTCTGGAAATGATTTTAAAGCAGAATCGTTGAGGCTGTGGGGCCATGTGGCTCTGAACAGCCACAGGAAACACATCATTGGACAGCTTAGAGAGGGCTCGGCGGCGATCAGCGTTTAATTCAGTGTTAATTCTGTGTTTGTGTGCCGGGCACTGTGATATTGTTCTCCTTACATTCAGAAGGGTCTGTCGTGCACCGTCTGCCAGTTACAGAGACACTGACATATCTCAGATATATCCCAAATTATCACACCAGGGCTGTGATAGTTGAGCTGCCCAAAAAGTACAGTCCCACCCCCCCCCCAATTTCCCAGAATGCCCCATTCCCGATTCTAATCTGCTTTCATCCACGCTGTCAGTTTGGACTTGTTTTATTGGCTGCTAAAATGCTTCAGGACGCTGATATATGGTCCCCTGGGTGCCAAAAGGTGAAAGGTCGTTGCTGGAGCTAATCACGTCTTTCCCCAGACTTCTGGGATATAAATACCGGGACGCAAAACTCCTTGGCAGCTGCCGGCGAGCCCGAATGGGGAAGTTTGGAGAGGGAGAGGGGCAGTGCAGCACCACTAGCCAGCAGCCGCCTCGCACATCCACCAGCGTGCATTTGTCCCGTGTCTGTCAGACTGGGCAGATTAATGTTTGAGTCCTATATCTGGCACCCCTCATAAGATGTGCTGAAAGCTCCGGTTTGACTTGCAGGCGGAGTGCGTGGCAGCCAAGGGGCTCCGTCTCAGACACCACCCTCTTGGAGGTGCGGCGGAGCCACTCTTTTGGCTCCAGTTCAAGACTCAGGTCAACATGACGGCGGTCACATGGTGGTCTCGTGATGCAAGAGGTGCCGTCCAAAGCAGGCCCGTCCTCAGCCTCTGAGGTTATCGAGAACAGACGAGGAGGGGGCGGGGTGTTCAGGCAGCTGTCAGAAGCAGGAATTTTATGTTCTGGAGGCTGGATGCCAGGAAGAGGTTTTTTTTATTATTTTTAAGGGGGCAAACATGTAACCACGCTCAAGTGGTGTGATAGCGATAGAGTGGCCAGGCTTGAATCATTACAGCTGTATTGTGTACTCCAACTCACCAGTTCATAGGTTTCCCATAGCTGCAAGCTGCACCCCCCTAGCCCCCAACACCAACTCTCCCCACACCTGGGGCACCGGTCCTGATGAGTTCTATGTTAGTGTACAAAACCACACCCGGCATATGAGGGCCATGATTTGCTAGGCCCTCATATATGCCAAATTGTATCGGAAGATGCTTACTGGATCATCACAGAGCTTACATATGCTCTAATGCCTGCTGCTGAAGGTTGTCTGAGGACAGAGAGAGAAACAGATGGAGAGAGAGAGAGAAAGATGACTAAGCCATCCATGGGAATGAAGAGAAGGCACAGTTCAGCCAATTTAAAAATTATCTTTAAATTGGATGGTGTATAAATCTCAAGTTAAAAAACCCCTAATTTTAGTCCTTATTATTTTGAGCAATCTTGAATGTACTGATGGGAGATATAGAAGTGTCCTAACAATGCTTTTTTGCGGTCGTCCTCAACAGCCGTCTTTCTGAATGAGGCCGTGCCGTCGGTGGATATCAGAAGCCATAATCTGCACTTAACCAGCACTTAACTTAAGACCTCTGAAAAGTAAGCCCCTTAGCCCCAACATAGTTTCTCAAGCTCCTTTTTTGTTCACAAGTTTATTCCTTTTTTTGTTTTTTTTTTTTAAATCCTCTATTGAATGTATAGCCCTCAAAACTTTATAATTGCACTGGCCAAAATGAAATTAAGAAAGTGCATTGAGTTACAGCTTGAGAACACATCTGTGAGACTGTGTGGGGAAAAAATGTGTATGTCCAGTTTGTTGAATAGATGTAAACATTTTAGTTTTTTTTTTTTAGTTTTTTTTCTTCCATGGCTCCTCAGGCCCTATGTGTGGTCATGTGCGTTTGCCTTCAGACATTGTGCCAAAACCATTCCATGGGATCTCCAGTTTACAGTTTACAGTGTTGAAGTTTACTGACAAATTCAGTCTTACAGACCGCTGTACTGAAATAAAGGGGAAGTATTCAATTTGGGGGGAACTTTTTTTTAAAGGATGTCTTATTTTGGAAGCTGTATTGGATACATTTTATTTAAAATTGTGTGCTTTTGTAAAGTGGGCCTTGTTTAAATATATTGAGATTTTTTTTCTTTTAGTTGTAAGAATATTTGGTTTTTTCCTTTTTTTCAACGATATGAATCGCTTTCGTTAATGCACTCCTGGGGAGTCTTGTCCTGTTTTTTTTTTTCTTTGTACAAAATTTCTCCTGACCTTCAAGTGACAGAGGACATCCAGAACTGGATTAACAGATAAAGGCAAAGCTAATGCTATTACACTTATTTAAAAACAGGCATAATGTAGATTTTTATCAAAAGCAGAACTGCTCTGAGATATTGCAATTTGCCATTCACCATGCGTTTGACTCATTCACAGTTTAGAAATCAGTCTTCCTCGTTCTTTTTTTTTCCTCTCTCGTAAATTCAGGGTTCGTTCATTTTGTGTACTGTATGTAGTGAGAGTGCTGCCAAAGAGAGAAGTTCGGGCCTGTACAAACACACACACAGAGAAGCACAGAGTTACAGGCTCACAGACTCACATACACGGTGACGCACAGAAAAGCAACACAGGCGTGTCCAAACCAGCAAGGGAGTCTGACCTGACGCCGCAGTTTGGCTGATTTTCCTTTTCTTTCCTTTAAATGGAGCGTTTGTGAATGGATACGCAGGAGAGTTGGCACGACTGAGGAAGTGAGGTAATTGTACATCCTGTATCTGTATCTGAATACGAACAAAAGGGTCCGGGGCATAGCAGCTCCTAGCTTCTGTGCTGGCAATGCCCATATTGACTGTGCAGGCCGCACCTCCATCCTAGGGTAATAATTTGTGCATGTTTAACCTTTCAAAGCTCTGCATGTAGGTCTCAAAAAACGCTGCCAACTGTACAGCAGACTATATTGTATTCAAATAAAAGAAAAAAAGCAACTGGATGGTAACATGGTCTTGCTTCTGTGTGTACTTGTGTGTTTTGCTTAGAATTCCAGCAGAAGAAACCACACCAGTTCTACAGAGCATGTACTAGGCCTTGGGAAACAGGAGAGACTTTAACAGATAAGCAAAGGTGTGGGTGAATTAGGCAAATCAGAACATGGGTAGAGAGAAACACACCTGTCACATGATGAAGTATTAACTCAGAGGTTTTTTTCCTGGCCAACATAGCACATAAAGAAAATGACACAAAAATGTCTATAATACAGGCAGTCCTTGGTTTACCTATCACTCTCCATACATAAACTAAATTTTCTGTTGGCCCCCTTAATATAAAAAAATCTGAGATGTGTAGGGCATAAACATTACTCGCTGAATTCATGACAGTGTCAAATGGTGCAGTTTGAACACACAGTGCACCAGCACAAGGCTAGTAGGAGATACCTACATATTCTTACTTGCATATACATATTCTTATTTCACTCATACACCGTACATTTAAGTTGCTATGTAACTTCCAGAACACAACCCTTCCAAAACTCACGTCCAGTATGTATTCATATTCAATGTATAAATCCATAGCTAAATCAAATTTGGTTCATATCATTCAGTTACATCATTTTATTCTTACTGATTCTTTAAGTATGCTCCCCTCTCAGAGTCTGTGCGTTTACCCCCAGTCTGATTCGTGATGACTGTGCCACTGTCACGGTGCGTGAGTCTGTCTGTTTCCTGTGAGCCTGAGCACCGGAGCATGTTTTCACTCCTGAAGAGGCATGCGAACACAAGTCTCAGGCAGGAACTGCTTTTCAACCACAGAAAGTTCACAAAAACAAACAAAAAGGAAACAACAAACCTTGGGAGTGTTTTATTTTTTTTATACCCAAAATTTCACAAATATAAAAAAAAATGTATGCAATGACAGCAACAAAAACGTTTAGCACTTCGAGGCCCTACTGGTAATAAAGGATAACAAAACATTTTTTAATTTTTTGTACTTTAAATGTATATCCCCCTCACACATTCAGAAATCAGACTATTGTTTCTTATTCTAAGCAATATTCAAGTGTTAGGCAGATAATGCCAACAGGGGGCGCTGGACTTCTATATGACCTATATATTAAGATTCTACAGGTAACCAAAATATTAAAGGGTTTACAGCCTACACCCAAAAACATCTCATCTGCATCAGAAAGTAATAAAAACACACATCAATGGAAAAAATGTGTCAAGAGCAATGTACATAGAGAACTGCCTCCAACCCCATCCCACTTTAAAACAGCTACCCTGACGAATGAGATGGCCTGATGCAACTCCTTTCTCCCATCCTTTCTTAATGCTAGCATGAGTGTGGCGTAGGCAGGGCCACCCTCCTCTAGGCTGTGTAGACTTGCAGACATCCGCTGGTGCTGGATGCTTGGATCTACAGTTGGTCTTGTGTAATGTCTTCCCAGACCCTTTCCACAGAGGTGAGTCTTCCCTTTCTGACAAATGGGATGTGTTATGAAGGTCTGATCTGAAATGGTGTGACAGCAGGCTAGGAGGGCCAGTGGGTCCCCCAGGAGAGAGCCTTCTTAGTTTGCCCCACCCAGCCTCAGGCAGTCAGCTAACTCTCACCCAACACGACAATGAGCTAAACCACCAGAGCAAGTCATGGCATACAGGAAGGTGACAGCAAAATAAAAAAGAGACTACAAATAAAAAAAATACAAATCCTTAAGCATTTTAAGACACGTGACACATGGTGGCTCAGTCTTTGAAGATGAGGTGCGCCAGCATTGCAATAACATGAAGCCGAGACGGCCACGTTGGATGGCTGGAGACACGCACGCATGCTTTAATGGGGTCAGTCCTGGTTGCCACGGTGAGGGCTGTGGGCGGGGCATCTAGAGGCTGGGGGAGGGCTGAGGGTTGACGGTGGGCGTGGCCTGTCTGGGAAGGGTGTACATGGCCCCCAGGAACTGGTCGGCGATGCGTCCCGCCTCCCTCAAGCCGCTGAGCAATGCTCCGTGCACCGTGGCCGGGTAGTTCCGGATAGTGTGCTCGCCGGCGAAGAACAGGCGGGGGACGGGCTGAGGGAAACCAGAACAGCAAGAATCACACACACACAAACACCACAGCGCTGCCCCCACTCCCACAGCAAAATGATCAAAACCAAGCTGGCAACCATTAACTCCACTGGCAGTGGTAAGGTGCACGGCTTGTCACCAGAAAATTCCAAGGTACTTGTATATGTCACTTATTTTTCAGTAAAATATATAGCTGTAAAGATAGATGATGTGGAGGGTCACTCACTACATTACATTCCTTTAGTAGACTTAATCAGAGGTACTTAAGTTAATGTCGAGCTGTAAAAATGGATAAAATGTAAATTCTGAGGCAATACAGGTTAAGTACCTCGCCCAGGGCTACAACAGCGGTGACTCAGCGAGGAGCTGACCAAGAATGCCCTGTGCTGCAGCTGGTAATTCTTTGTAAACTTTATTTCAACTTTGTATGTGATGTGGGCACAATTCAGCTGGAGCAGGCCTGGATTTAAGACTGGTCTGACTCTGTGCAATAGCAGTCGAGATGCATCATTGGCTTAGAGGCAAAGCATTAGCAAAGGTTCAAAGGGGAAGCAGGCCCTCTGATGGTACCTATGTACCCACTGCCTTTCCCCCCGCTCTCACCTGAGAGGCCCCCGGTATAGCTGGGCCTGGTGTGATTGGCTGGGCCATCAGGTCATAGTCGTTGCCGGAGGAACCCGCTGCCACGTAAGAGTATGAGCCACGAGCCCATGGGTCAGCCCGCCAACGCGTTACCACGGTTTCCTTGGGCTGCGGAGATCAAAGAAACAGGCAGGTTTACTGTTCAAGTGCTGTCAGAAAACTAAGACAATTTATCTCCTGCCATCAGTATGACATTTAAATAAAACTGAAATACACATTTTCTAATGACATCAGTTGCCCCAAGAGGCTACGTTTTAAGATGAGAAATCTTGGGAAAATATTATGTGGTCATGTACTGTGTGCAATGAATTATCTTGAATTCCTCAGCGGTGAAGTCAGAGACATCCCGTACACACATGTACACACATGCACGTACACACCTGGGGCACAGCGCTGCTACCAAAGATGCCCTTGAGAATGGCGAGACATCGGCCCACAATGACATCATCGCTGATGTTCTCCATGATGCCGGCTGCCTCCCCCGCCATCAGGGCCAACAGGATGGGAGCTGAGGGGAGAGTGACACAGACACTGAGTGTGTGCATGAACGCCAGGCTGCATCCCCTAACCTTACACTGGACACAGTGCCTTTCCCCACTGCTGTTACTCATCTGAGAATTAAACCCACAAACAACCCCCCTCACAACTCATGGGTTCAAAAAGTAAAGCATTCCAGATCTAACAACGTAGCCAGCTTCATGCATTTACAACAATTGAATAAGTGATTTTAACAATTTGTTTTCAATTTAGCCGTTTCAGTTGCTGTATCAGTAATTCACATCAACATTTGTTTCCTTCTTCTTGATGCATTTCAGTTGTGTATGACGCGTTAATGTGACGTGCAATTACAACACATGCAGAGAGTGAGGAACTGGGGACAATCATGTGCCATCACAGCTGACTGGCCAATTTCATTTACCCTTGTAAAGGTTCCAGAAGAGAAAGAGTTCCCCTCGGCTGGCAGTAGTGCTGCCCACGTGGCCGAACAGGTTAACGCTGGGGTCCCAGAACACACGGTCGAAACACAGCACCACCTAGTGACAGGGAGGGCGCACATCATCATATAAAGCAACACGGAGAATTATGTACAACACTTTTGTCACAGACACACAGTTACAGCTCTTCACAAAGCAACAGGCTCTTGTGGTTTGGGGCAATTCTGAGGAGAAACTGGTAGAGAAGACAATATTCTCACGAGGGGTCATCATCCTGTCCTCCTTCACAATGTTCATGAATGAAACAGGGGATGAGCAAGCCACAGTGAGTCTTGTGGAGGATTGGTGGGGCTCTAGACTGTGGGGTCATTAAATGTCATTTGGGGTGGGACACTAGTCTACCACTGCATCCATGAGAAAGTGAATTTGCAGCTCAAGCAACACAGCTGTGCAGAGAGGGCTACGGTATCCCTGTAATATGTAAGAATACATTAATGTTTTGTGTGGAACACATAAAAAAATGCAAATACTATAAAATATTTTGATACAATTTCTAATTTTGTGTTTTTAAACTGCGATAAAAACATTGAATAACCTTTTGAATTAAAAGGTTATCCTTGCCACAGCATTTTTTCTCCTGGAGTCCATGCGCAGTGCCCTTTTGTCACATTGGATAGAGCTGTCTGCAGAAATGACTGGTGAGACGTGTGAACAGGTTAAGTAATGAGGGAGGCGCCCTCTGCTGTCTGACACACAGCATGACGCCCTGGGTTGCATAATACTGCAGTATTTTTCTGCTGCAGACAAATTAGGGAATTGAGTCTCTGCAGAGGATGATGCAGAGTACAGAGAGAGAGAGAGGATAAGGGAGCATGTAAGAGATGGAGAGAGAGAAAGAGAGAAACAGAGAGAGAGAGGGAGAAAGAGAGAGCGAGAAAGAGAGAGGGAGAGGGGAGAGAGAGAGACCAGAGAAGAGAGTCCCCTCAGCCAGCTGGTGCTGAAGCTAACTGAAGCAAGCAACAGCGTTATTGGTCAGCGTCAGAACAGTACTGCAAATACAATTCCAATTACAATAAGGCAAACTATAAACCACATTAAAAACACTCCAATCTGAACCATTGAAATAAAAACACTACAGAATGCTAGAGTGCTTTCCGACCCAAAACGGAAAATACACACTGGCAGAATACCTGGTAGCTGTCAAACAGAAAGCAGGTCCTGACCAAACACAGTCTGTTATCACAGCCTGACCATAGAAAAAGGCTGACACTGGCAAACAGGGCTAGCCTACAAGGACAGACTCTGAGGTCACTGCAGTACAGGACTGGTTGAGACAGACTTTCTTCACTGTGAGAAATACTGCCAAATAAGAGACTTATACTTTACTAAATTTAGCATTTCCCTCTCTCAATTTATACAGATGACTAGTCCAGGGAAGATGTCAGTCATGCTGGGGTAAGGCCCACAGGCCCACAGGAAGCCCAAAGCCACAGCCTGACACACCACCAGTGAGCGCTCTGTACCTGAGGAGGACCAATCAAAACTGCCCTGTTCCTTTTCTGGAGAGTTAACTGTTTGTTTTGTTTTAGCAGCATGAATGTATGGAGTGATGTTTGTCACTCCAATGAAGCTCAGTGGACAGAACTGAACTGGAGATAGAGAAACAGAGAAACAGTGAGAGAGAGAGAGAGAGAGAGAGAGAGAGAGAGAGAGAGAGAGAGAGAGAGAGAGAAATGGCTCTCTCCTTTCATTCTCTTGCCTTTTCAGTTTCATATTTTAATTAAGCTGCTGGGTCCCTCGGCCAATCCATCTCCTGGGCTTCCCACCTACAGAGTCTCACACATATAATGCTGGCCACATGACCAGTGACTCCACCCCCTTTCTACACATCACACCCTACGATGTCCTGTTAAACAGCTAATCAGAGTCACTGTAACCTACGAAAGACATTCCAAGCATGGAGTCTCAGCCAGGAGAGATAGGTTAGGATGGGGGTGAATGTTCGGTTAGACATGGGGGTGTACCTTGTTGAGGTTGCCAAAGCCCATCCTCTGGATAGCGGAGGTCTTCCATTCGGGAAGGGGGGGCACGAACTGTACAGCGGGCGGCTGCTGCTTCATGACGCCCAGAGGGAGTGTACACAGCACTGCGTCACACTTATAGATGAACGTCTGTGTGGTGGAGCGGGTGTTCACAGCGATGACCTCACAACCTGTGGAAACACAAGCAGGCCTGTTACACGCTTCCACAGACATGCACATGAGGCACATGACACACACACACGCACAAAAGCAGACAGCCACACAAATATCCAGACAGCCACACAAAAAGTGCTCTGCAATAACTGTCATGCTGCTAATGACTCCCATTCCAATCCACCTCAGTCCCAAATACAATTCCTTCCCTGGCACTTCTGCCTCAGGAAGGCTCCAAAGCCTGTGATTAGTACTGGGCTTTTAATTTGTGATAGTTGGGCTAAATCTGGTTGAAATGAAGCCAGCGATTTTTGCGCTGGTGCAGGCCTCAGAGCCTCGAGTCGTTGGCAGGCCCCGTCCGACCCGGTTCCCCCTCGGACTCACCGGAGGCGGTGTACCGGACCTGCCGCACGGCCGTGTTCAGCTTGATGTCCAAGCCCTCGGCCAGCGCCACGGGCACGCACGAGTACCCATTCCGCACAGTCAGGTGACTTCCTGTGAACTCGAAGTCATCGTCCTGCAGAGGGACAGAAACGCAGACGCAGGAACAGGGTGAGTGAGTGAGAAAGCTCAGGACACCTGCACGGCAGCCATCGCAGTGTATCCGGGGGTAATCTCCCCTTGCTTCTCTGACCTAGCACTGCGTCGGGTGACAGGACAGTGCGCTGTTGCAAAGTCAGAGAGGGGATACAGTTTCCCCCTCATTGGACCACACCAGCTCCCTGTAACTGAAACCAACCGCTACTGGCGTCACAAGGCTGTGTGTTTGTTATTGTGTACTTTCTGATGTCATGGCTATTTTCGGTCATTCAGTGAAACCACCGGGGTGGGGGAGGGCCAAGGAGACTGATAGAGTTGGGGGGGATGCCTGAGGCAGTGGTTTAAAGAGTTGAGACAGACTGCATCTTAGGCGCCGACTCTGAATTAGGTTCAAGAGGTAAAAAGTGTGTTTTGAAACAGGATGACACTGATCTTGAGGGCCGTTTCCTCTCAGAGTGGACAGCAGTCATACCTGGTCCCAGTGCTTCAGAGAGAGGGTTGAGAGCGGCGTGGCATTGGCGAACTCCAGGTTGGCAAAGTGCCAGTCCAGGATCTGCCGGTCCCTTGACGACAGGTACACATCACTGCTCCAAGGAGGAATGAACAGAGGGGGAAGAGAAAGAGGGATCAGTGCACCTTCTTTACCTTTAATCCAAAACCTTGTCTCATTAGGACTGCTTCACAACATGGGGCAAAAAACTGTCATAATAATAATAATAATAATAATAATCATCATCGTCATCATCATCATCAGTGATAACATTTGAAGCCCTGTTCAGGGATGTGGTCGTCATGCTTTGTCAAGTATTTCTGATTCAACATCAAAGGAAAGACAGCAGGAGAAGACTTGGCAGGGGCTTGGGTAGGGTGAGGGTCAGACCGGGCTAAGGGTTAGGGCAGGTAGGAGGGTGGGGTGGGTGGATGATTGGGGTGTGGTTCTGGGCCTACCTGGGTGGGTTAGCCTCCAACTCTTGCAGTTTCTCCTCCAGCTTTACCTGAGTCTCAGCCAGCTCGTCGTACTCCTGCAACAGAGGTCGACAGGTCAGAGCCAGGGCACTCCACCAATCGGACAGCTTTAATAGGCACCTTTAGACAGTGATGCTGTCCATATATGGACAGTATAACTCAGGAGCAGAAAATATATGGAAAAAAGAAGAGGGAGGAAAGGCTCTAAGAAGTTCTTCAGAAAAATGTGTGATCAGACATGCTTTGACTAGTGAGCAACATAATGGGTTAATAGATGCCAGTGAATTTACCTTGGCTGATGAAATGGACAATGTTTGAAATCACACGGAAGCTGATGAAGCAGCCAGCACAACAAATGCCATTTCCACTGAGGAAATATACTATCCAGCTAATCGGCCAGATTTACTTGACAAAAAGACAACAGAACTTTCAGCAGAGAGAAAGTAACTGACAGTGACCGGGTCTTTCCAAAAAATAATCAACACTTTTCAGAAAGCTTGTACATGTGGAGTGTGCCAAACGGTGAGAGGGCTGAGAAAACTTGGCTGGTGCACTCGAAGAAAGCTGACACAGGCTTTTGTTTCTGCAGCAAATTGCACGGCTCGGAAACAGCATGTAAATCAGGGAAAGAAGGTAATGAGTGGAGGCATTTCAAAGACAGATCGCGATTGCATAAACTGTCCAGCAAGCATATTCACAACACAACAAAAAAGACAGAGCTAAGGCATAGGGTCTCTGCAGTGAAGACAACGGATGAGTAGATACAGAGAGAAATAAGGAGAAGTACTGGCAAGAAGTACTGATGGCTATTCTAGCAGCTGTACAGCATCTATCTGCAAAAACTCAGCATTTTGTGGAATATACTCATGGCTTTATGAATATAACAACAGAAACTTGGAGGAATTAATCAAAATGCTAGCCAAATCCCTTCCAAGGATGCAGGACCCTGTCTGTCGCAGCAAGAGCCAGAAATTCATGACCATTGTCTTGGACCAAAATGAGATGAATTTCCACAATGGTGTCACCTGCGTATGAAAGCATAATGGAAAATGCAAAAATGGCAAAAAGTTAAAAACGAGACCTAGTCCCTACTCAAACAGGAAGCTGATAATTTTACATTTCTGTGTGCACCTATCATTCAGTGCAGCTGCTTGTTGCGTGTTGCCAATATGAGCACACCCCAATCAAGCAACAAGCAGGTTTTGGAATCAAATGCATTCAAGGGTTTGACCTGCCCTGGAAATGCATGGACCCAGGATTTACCGCTGCCAAAAACATGGCTACAGAAACCAGAGCTGAAGTGCACTGTGAACCTAAATCCACAGTCCATGCACACCGCCACGCCAGGAGCCGAGCAACCAGTTACTTTCTGGTCATTGTGGAGCCGTTTCATTACAAAGCAGCGCAGGCTACTGGAGCCTGAGTTGGCGGACGGGATTTCCAGCATGACGGGACCTCACTCCTGAAAGAACAGATCTTTCTTCCAGTTTCTCAAAATACTTTCCCAAACACAGCATCAGCTTACAAGGCTTTGCTGACGGTTCAAGTCACAACGGCTTCAGGGCTGCAGAGCTTTTCTAAGCTGAAACAGGGAACTAACCAAGGGCAATCATGTCTCAAGATCAGCGGGGTGGACTGGCTATTCTGTCAGCAGAAAAAGCAGCAGCATCTTTATTGGAATAGAACACTACCATACACAGCTTGCTGCATGTCTAGGACAGTGGATTTCTGAATGCAGACGGCACAATTCTAACCATGAAGTTTAAGTCATTTCAATTACTTAAACTTCACTGTGAGATGTATGAGCTACAGCAGCTCTATTCCCATTATATGGCTGAGGTCAACAGTGTTTATCAACCGAAAGCTTCATCTCTGGCCCTGCTCCCCTCCAGCAAAAGCCCTGGCTCTAGGAACAGATGTGCTTGTAAAACAAACTGTGTGTGTGTGTGTGTGTGTGTGTGTGTGTGTGTGTGTGTGTGTGTGTGTGTGTGTGTGTGTGTGTGTGTGTGTGTGTGTGTGTGTGTATGCAGGGGTGATTACGGACACTGCCACAAAGTCAAAAAGGCCTGACTCAGAGGCTAATGCCTCCGCTTACCTGCGGCAGATGAACAGTTTACCCGCAGGGCCCAGACGCTTAATCACAGAAACCTCCAAAAGCACGGCTGAGCTTCTCTGACCTCTCTCAGTCCAGCTGTGTGTGTGTGTGTGTGCGTGCACTCGCGTGTGTATGTGTGTGTGTTTGTCCCATTCCCATGGAGACCGCCTGAGTCACGCCTTGAAGTGGGTTTTCAAAGGTAAAGCAGACCAAAGACAACTCCTGACAACAGCTGTGTTCACAATCCCCAAATAATCAAGAAACAGCCCTCAGACAGAGCAGGGTGGTTGCCCCTTCCAGTGGTATGCATATTTGGACAGATAAATGAGGGGAAATAAGGCATTTGGGCATATAGCTGAAAATCTCCAGGAACAGGTTTTCTCCAGAGCGCCATCGCTTGCCTATGAAAAAACACCTCAAGAATACCAAAAATACCTCATTTGAACCGAAAAATGCTGGAGTGACTGATTACAAGATAGTTCCTGCATGTTCATTTTATTGTTTTCAATTACTGTTAACTACTTGACTGCATGTAATTGGGCTGAATTGAGCCTCGAGGCCAGGACCTCGAGATTACTTGACTAAACACATCCAACGTGTTGTTCGATTTACAACTTACTTAACAGCTCTGAGTAGGGAAAAATGGCTTAGCTAAATGAGGACCAGGTTTGTTTTCAGAAAAACAATGACACACAAGCAGTAATAGCAAATGAGCTGAAATTGCAGGTAAATAAGAATGCTAACATCTCACTGCAGCTTGGATACACTGGAGCAAAATAAAAACACCGCAGGTCAGAGAAAGGGTCAGGCAATCATTCTGTTCTGCAGTTAGTCCTAGCTCAGAATACATGACATTCATTTTGCAGACGCTCTTACGTCAAAAGATTTAAATGTCTTACATTTTTGCATGTTATCTATTTTAGAGCTGGATATTTTACTGAGGTAATTCAGGTTAAGTACCTCGCCCACAGGTATATCAGCAATGTCTCATGTAGGAATCGAGCTGGCAGCCTTTGGCCTACTCCTTACCGCACTGCCGGCTTGGCCACTGAGCCTTTCATGAATGTTTGTAGAGCTGCTATTCAGTTTCCATCTTGGTCTACCTTCCTGTTCTCTCCTCTCCAGCTCTTTCCCACATGACTCCACTTCCTCTCTGCACCACCCCCCAACCCAAAGAGATGCACACTCACCTTGCAGAGAGCAGTCAGGTCGCGGTGCTTGCTCTTGACCAGGAACTCTGCAGTGATGTCCCTGGGCGGCTTCACCTCGCAGGCCTCCTTGTACTGCTGGTGGAGCTCCTTCACCCTCTCCTTTGTGGCTACCATCTGGGGACAGGAGGGGATGAGACGGGGAGGTCTCAGTGGTGACATCATCACAGAGATCACACACACACACACACACACACACACACACACACACACACTTTTATGTGCAATGACACAGAGCTCTACCTTGTTGAGCAGCTCCTTCAGCTCTTCCTGCGTTTTCACAATCTTCTTCCAGTGTTCAATCTGCTCATCCTTTACATGTTTCTCCTGCAGTCTGAAGAGAAGAGAAGACAGAAGTCACATGAGAACACTACACTTCCCAGAGTGCTACAGGGCACACTGCATATTGAGCAGCCTACATTTCCCAGGGTGTCCCAGAATAAACAGTTGACAAAGCATAATACACTTCCCAGTCTGCCACTGACCACACAACAGACCACTGGGCTAACCACACTTAAAACCTCTCATCAGCACAAGTCAGTGTTTCTGAGTTGTGAGGAAGCGTTAAACATGACATTGATATCTAGAGCCTTTCAAAAGTGGGATTCTACAGTTTGCTGACATTCTCAATGTCAACAGCGTTTTCAAGTGAAGGCACCATCACTCGAGGTAAGTATGAATTGATGTGACATGCAGTGATGAAGAGTTTTTGTGACATCACTTGTGCAAATAGCCCACAGGACTCTGCTTTACATTCCATGCAGCTCTCTGGAAACAGGTGAGTGCACTACACTTCACAGAGGCCTGCTGGGGTTCTGAACTCCTGCACTTGATAAAACATGATTAACATTATCTTCTTAAGTCAGTAAGGTACCTGAATGGGTGATCTTTACTTTTCCCCCTGTGATCAGTTACAAAATATTTGACAAATGCAATTCTGACACCCTTTAAGTCTGAGGGTATGATTTAACTATCCTTAAAATCACTGCTAAAAGAGTTCCTATGCATAGACTTGAGGACTCTATGTGAACCGTTATCAAACTGCTCGTAGATGTGTGCATAACTTTTCATTACAAATGTGCCCAATTGTGAATTATGTCATGCCTACGCCCATGGTGCAGTCATGCAACTTTGTCATTCTGTAAAATTTGAAGGTCCACCAGCAAATTCCAAAAAAAAAAACTTCTAGGAATGTAAGGTGGGAATAACGGGGTCCAAATTTCATTTAAAGTTTTAAGTTTTGACTGTCTTGGCAGTGCCGTTACAACAGTGAGCAAAACTACTGCTTGGCAGAAAACTCCACTTGCTGTTATTTTAACTTCATTAAAATCAGAGCCAGATGCTTTAAGACACTGAACAGAAATAGTATGATCTGTAGTTGGACACAAGGATAAGCAGAAATCACACACAAGATAAAACGTAACTTGAAACTGAATGCAATTAGTTTTTTCTGGGCTCGCTGGAGGAAACTTTTTGTTAAACCCTGTGTGTGAGTGACAATGCCACCAAAGATATTCTATACACTGACCAGATATTCAGCTCTGTGTTGCATTCAGGCCCCTGTGCTTCCTCACTCAGACAGCTCCAATAAGTAGCTAGAGGTTCTGGGGCTCGTTTCTTTGCTATGCTAGATTTGGATGCTCTGTTTTTGACCATGGTGATTCAAGATAAGTCAGTATATCAGAGCAATTTGATGCATAGAGCTGAGCGAACACTGTATCTGTGTTGCTACTTCGTGACATGGATCCTCCTGTTTGATAAATACGCTGGAACGTAATGTCACAATGAATCCCACTCACTGAATGACCACCTCCAGGGCCTGTCCCAGCGAGACAGGCTTATTGTTGAGGAAGTTGAAGTCCAGCTGGTGGCTGAGGTAGGAAGTGGCCTCCAGCAAGCGGTTAAACTCCTGCTCCACCATCTCGTCCTTCTCCTTGGGCACCTGAGGTGGAAATTTTGGAAAAGCATGCATCATATCCCCATACGTTTTCTTGGTCTCTGCCCTGACCATTGTCCTGGTTTATTTCTCCCTACTCCCTCTCTTTTCTGCACTCTCCATACCCCTCAAACTACATTTCGGTCCTTCTCACCTCTTTCTAAAACCCTACTCAGTGTACAAATCTAACCCCTTAAAAAGGAAAGGGAGAGTTTTTTTTGACATCATCACTTGGAAGGGGTGACACACTAATGAGACTATCAAGGTGTTTTAAACAGCATTCTGCAAGTCATGCGGCTCCATGATATTTTTTTTTACTCTGCAGTGAAATCAGGCCGAAACAGCTCCATCTTTCAAAAGCAGCCTGACAAAGCAAGACATAGGCATCACCACTGCTTTCAAAAGGCCTTTGAAGATGACAAAATCGTAAAAGGAGGGCAAATAAACACTCAGTCTCTTCTATTTTTAAGCACTGAACTCTCACAAAGCTCCCAACAAACAAGCTGTGGAACTGCACCAGTGACTTCCTAATGAAGGCAGCTCTGCTGAGCACTGCTGTACAGACAGCTGCCATTTGCGAACAATGACACTACACCAGACAGAGAGAAGGCAGCTTAAATGTACTCAAACTATGAATACGCGGAACTGGCATATGAATAATTGATGACAAGAGCAACAATAGCCTATTATACCTATTTATACATTTCATTTATAATTTCGTTCCCTTCCTTTTCCTTCTGAAGATGGCAAATATTCACCATCAAACCCATCTCAATCCAACTTCAAACTTAGCAATGAAAACGAGCCATCTTCCAGAATAAGAATGCTGTAAGCACAGAGAACACCAATATCTCATAATAGAAAGTAACAGAAGGTGCAATAAACACAGGAGGAAAGAAAACCAACATAACTCAACACTATCAGACTGCTGGGATTACACCGTTCTGTTCAACGCGTTTCCTTGCACCTTCTGTACGAGCACAATCACCTTGCGGCTACACAAACCTCTGGCAGTAACTCCTGCGGTAATAAGAAGTGCTGCACTTTAGGTTTTTCGTTTGCTCTCCAATCCAAATTTATGTGTGCCCTTCATTCTGAGCAACCTGTGGTGCACCAGCACGGCCGGCGTATGATCGAGAACGAGAATATAATTAATACAGAGATACTTACACTAGTGCATCGCTCGCCCTGCGCCACAAGGAGAGAGAGCCCAATGGGGGAGATGTAACAAGAGGAGGGAGAAGAAGGGGAAAAAAACACATTAGGTATGCAGGAAACTAAAACAAAATGTCCACCAGGTTTATATACAAATAAAAGTGATTGGACACTTTGGCTTTAAGGACCGCAGGAAATGGGCTGCAGTGTGTGGCTGTGTGTAATTGAGAGGAAAAAATAAACTCAAACATCCCTCCGCTGCATGGCCATAGGGGTCGGGAGAGGACTCTCGTAACACTGTTTACTGCGGCTTTAATAACATTACACTCGGGCCTGGTTCCACTCCGGGAAATAAAGTTGGTGTTAATGACACGCTTGGGTGAGCGGCTAACTCAGTCCACCCTCCACTCTCCGAACAATGACACTGACGAGGGGGAGGAGGCAGAGAACGCCCTCTCAGCCAGGCCTGCCTCAAACAACGGTACGCTAACATTCCAATAGCATAGGTATACGGGAAGGCTGAGTCACTCTGGCTACGTGAAAAGTCCATACTATATAAAATAAGAGGGGTTTCACCCCAGTGTGGTGTGTGTGCTGAGCTATAGAACGTGACAGCGAGGTAAGATTGCCGGTTCTGATCCTCTACGCTACAGAGTGATTTTAGACTCATAAGGTTTGAGAAATGCATGAACAGTGTGCTACTTTTACTTCTGTGCTAAGCTAACACTTTCACCGGGGGCAGTGATGCTTTCATCATTTCACTGTGGATTTTATACTGTCGTCAGGTTCTGAATGTGTGACATTTACATATATACAATGTGATGAATTTATGTTGTTCTGGAAAACAGTAAAGGCAGCCCGGTCCCCCTGTGGTGTACTCACAGCCTGGCCGTTGGCCTCGTACAGTGGGCATTTCTGCTTGATCTTGGCCAGCTCCATGTTCACCTGCTTGCTCACCACCGCCATGGGGTTCCCACCTGATGGAGGAAAGGCAGCCATGACTGATCTCAGACCTGCGCCAGGGTTCACTCGCGTTCCTGCAGATCATCCTCCAGCAGCCACGAACAAGGCCGCTGTAGACTGTGTCATCACCCTATGGCACACTGCCACTGACACAACACTGAACAACTCATACACACTGCATACACATCAACAACTCATGACTAAGCATTTATTTTGTTTTTCTCCTGTTTAGTCTCACTTTTCTGTTTTTTAAACTGCATTTTATCATTATTACATATATTATTATTATTATTCCCTCTGGAAACAGTGGACTGTAAGGTACTCTGTGACAACATGACCGTGAGAAGCGCTGTAGCAAGTCACAGCATGGTGAAGGCCAGCAGTGCCCCTGCTGGGGTCCAGAGCTCTGCTCCTCTACGGCCGCTTGCAGCCTTGCACACAGATCCATCCACAGTCTAAAAAAAATCTGAACCTCATGGGGCCTTGAGACAATGAGCTGAAGACTGAGGTTCTGCGTTTGAGTAATGAAATATAAGCTTCCATTCAAAACCGGTTTAAAGAGCTTAAAGGAAAAGTGAGATTATGTTTCTCTGCTTTCCTCGATAGACCTTAAAATCCCTGACGCATACTGAGTTGGCAATAAAAATTCAGGATTCCGCTCCGGGCAGAGGAAATTTACTGGAAGCGCAGTGCCACCTGCTGGAGCTTAGAGGCACTACTGTGCCACAAGAGTGAAACTCAATTTCTGTAGCTCTATTTCTGTGAGTGTGTCTGCATCCGTGTTAAGCGAGTGTGTGCAGAATGAGTGTGTGTGTATGTCAATGTGGAGTGTATGTTTGCTTGCTGCGTTCCTCACCCAGTCCAGTCACCACCATGGCCCCCAGATCAGCTACGTAATTCCCCTTACGGAAAGTGGCTACTCTGCCTCCCACACGGTCCTGAGAGAGAGAGAAAAGGATACCAGTGAGACACACTCTCAAAGAGTCTCTGCATCACCTACACAAACTCTCTCCCATTTTAGATCATCCAGAAATAATCTTTCCGTTTATGCCAGTCCAGGGCACCCACTCACACAAAAACTTATAAAATGAACAAATAATAAATACCACTGCTTGCGTAAGTGTGATAGTTGTAATGCAATCAGAAAACAGAGTCAATTCTTCATGGACATACTGGTAACCAACACTTCTCTGGCGCTGACTCTGGCTTTGCTCACTGTCTGCAGGGACCAGCCCCCTGCTCTGGGATGGAGCAGACTGTGCTACTCACCCTGGCCTCCAGCACTGTCACATCCATCCCAAAACTCTGCAGCTGGCGGGCCGCTGCCAGCCCGGACACGCCCCCACCAATGACGATCACCTTCCCCGTCTTCTTGGCTGTGACATCACCAAGCGACCAGAGAGAGGAAGAGAGGAAGAGAGGGAGGGAGGGAGGGGGAGAGAGAGAGCGAGAGAAAAACAGGGGATCAGACATTTTACTTAAGTCACCCTGGTTCAGTGGATACAGTGTGGTCTGACATCTTTATACAGCAGATCCAGGATCAGTTTACCCACCCATAAATCTGAGCCTAACCGTTTTGTGGAGAAGGTGGATGCTGATCAACAAGGATCAACACTTTCAGGACCTATCCAACTCCTTGGGTGGGGCAGTGATGAGTAATGAATTCAATATTAAACTTAAAGTGCATTTCATAAACTCAGTGGCATTTTTTCACATTTCTTCTAATAATTACATTAAGGTTGACGTGGATTATTTTCTGTAACCAAAACTTTTTTGCTTTCTGTCTTTCAATCGCATCACAGGTGAAGACATTCACCCTTGTAATAAATGACGATGGAATAAATATACACAGATATTATATCATGCATGCAAATCCCAGACACAGTGTACTGTTGGTCTCCAGGTGCAGGTGCAGGATTAGAGGTGACTGTACGCACTGGGTAGAGGCTTGACTCGCTTGTAGACGCCAAAGTTGATGAGCCCATGCCTCTCCAGGTAGCTGTGTATCCTATGGACCAGCACTGCATCACCTGAGAGAAAAGCAACCAGTCAGACAAATGGAACTGGAGCAGACAAATATAACACACTGGAAAGATGCTAGGTGCTGCTCAAGAGGCCAGTTAATGACTGTAAAATACACCTCCTTCCCCTCACATTGCATTTTAAGATGGGTTCCAGCCTAAGTAATATAGTTTCATCCGATTCACTGACTGGGTACCTTGGGTATATGCAGCTAAATACACCGCAGGGGTTAATCTACTTTTATTTCCTAATCTTATTATGTTCATTACTTAACTGGCTGTACTGGGAATACAACTGCTAAAATAAAATAAAGATTAAAATAAACGAGCATTTAAATGTCCACGCATACTCACTGTTGTAAGGAGCTTCCAGCTGCTGTGCCGTGGCCTCGAATGTTAGCTGGATTTTGGGATTGTCCAGCCAAAGCTGGAGCTGTAACATGGAGGAAAGTCTGTATCAGTCACAGGACCCTCCATCCAATCTATGTCACAGTCACATGATTCTCTATCCAGTCCACATCAATCACATAATACCACATCCAGGAAATGAGTAAAGGCAGTGGGTGGCAGTGTAGTAAAGCGGTCAGGGAGCAGGACTCGTAACCGAAAGGTTGCCAGTTCGATTCCCCGCTGGGCCACTGCTGCTGTACCCTTGGGCAAGGTACTTAACCCGGATTTGCCTCAGTAAATATCCAGCTGTATGAATGGATAACACTGTAAAAAACTGTAACCAAAGGAAGTCACTCTGGATAAGAGCGTCTGCTAAATGCCAATAATAATAATAATAATAATAATAATAATAATAATAAAGACTGCGAGCTCTTTGCTGTGGCAACTCATGCCTTCTTCCCCACATAAGTGAGGTAACAAAGCAACTCAACCAGCTTCACCATATGTTTCCTTGCACTTCCTCATTTCCAAACAAAACAACCCCACAGGAGGCACATAAGGCCTTCTGCTTAAATCCAGGGCTCCATGCAACCTTCTCAAATTTTACGTTCTCTAATGTGAAATTCTGCACCGCCCCCACTTTATGATTGTGTGTATGTGTGGGTACACACATAGCCTCACATATGCCGTGCTTACTTACATAGACAGCTATCAATTAACTGTGCCCCAACTACTTGTTAAAACATAATACTCAACTAATTCACTGCGTGCATTCTCAAGTTGGCCAAGAAAATGTCTGTGTGCGTGTATGTGTGTGTATTTGTGAGAATTTGTATGAGTGCTTGAGTGCATATGTGTGTGTGAGTATGTATGTGTTTAAGTATATGTGTCAGTATGTCTTCATATGTACTCACCGTGCGGTTACGGATGTATAGGAAGACCTTCTGTGTCTGTTGGGGGCCACTGATGATGTCAGGAAAGCAGGCCGCCTCCTGTGAGGTCATACGGTCGTGAGGCAGACGGCTCTGGAAGGCTGCTCCCTCCACACCTACATCCAGAGACACACCCTTGTGAGCACTACAGCCACACTGCCACATGGTCCACCACTATACGCAATCGAATGGAAGTCTAAGAGGACTGACATCCAGTATGGGTCATAGGTCTCTTTGTACCTTAACCTCATCAACACCCGTTTGATCTCTTACACACGATGATATTCATTAATTACAGCAACTAGTAAAATGATACCAAACACCATAAGGCCCCCCTGAAACTACACACACTGGGTGTAACTTGCAAGCATTTACAGTGACCTACTGAAAGAATTTATATTTTATATACTGTGTGTATATAACTTATCCAGAGTGACTTACACAGGTTACAGTTTTTTGATGTTATCCATACATACCAAAGCCAAAGTTTCAGTAGTCCTGACACCTGCAATTTAAATGCTTAAATAATATGTTTCCATGATAATTTCTCGCACTGTAACTTCACCAGGCCAATAATCCAACTAAGAGACAAAACAAGGTGACCAAAACTTTCCAACCACTGCAACAGTCGTCTTGGTTCTCAGTGCAAGAAAGCCCCGGCCTCGTCCGTTACCTTATCAATGCACTGTTGCAATCCCAAGTCCCGCAACAGGTAGCTCACCTGAGGGCTCCTCGGGCTCGCTATCGTTCTCCTCCTCCACAGGCGGGGCAGGGGGCGGGGGCACCTGCTTGCGCTCCTTCTCCGCCTTGGCGTTCCTCTCCTCCTCGGAGTAGTACTCGTCCTCGGAGAGGTTGGCCAGGCTCTCATCCATCTCGCGGTACTCCACCTGCAGCAAGAAGCACATTAAACGCTTCATTAAAACCACACCCTGGGTCAGCAGCCCTGCCAGCATCCCCTGGACCACATTCTCTGCTCTTCCCCTAAATCATAACACTGTTAAATTCAACTGGATTTTTTAGCATGACGAGTGCATACTCCAGTTGGCACAGCACTGTGCTAAATCATGGAATAATCATTAATATTAATATTCAGTTTAATTATCAAATTAATACTGAGGTGCCATAAGTCCCATGAGGTGAGGGTTTTGCTAAAGGTTGGCAATAAAATATTTCAAGGCACACATGTGTGGCACATTGCATTTGTAGATGTAGTATGGACACAGTTAGGTATTCAAACAGCACGCCACATTTCAGTCTGACTAGCTCCCCGGCATAACTCCTGATTTGCGATTGTTTCAGGAAGGATAATGGGGGACCAGCCCTGGCCTATGGGTAACACGGAGAGGGTATTTCTGCATTTTGCTGATCTCTGTGATCACTATGCAGTCCAAGAGACAGTGTGAGAAGAAGTGTGATGGAATGGATACACTTTCAACTTGAATGGATACGCTTATGCTCTATTGTGTTGGAAATCGCTCTGTATAAGAGCGTCTGCTAAATGAATGTAATATAGTGTAATGTAATGGATAGAGCAGGGACCCGCTGTGAGCACTTCCTGCTGGGGCATAGGAGCTGTAGGTGTTTACTTTCGCTCTTTTGCGGCGGCTGGTCCGGCGGCCCTCGGCTGTGTCCTGGTCGACACCCCCGGTGCCTGGTGTGTGAGAGATGGGGGGCCCACCGGGCTCCCCGCTGGGCGACGCCCGCTCCTTCTTCTTGAGGGAGCGATCGGCGGGGGCCCCGCCCTCGGAGGAGCCAGGGGTGGAGCTGGGGGCCCCCGTCTGAGCTGCCGCCGGGGTCTCGCTGGCCCGCTCAGTCCCGGCCCCAGGGGCGGACGACGAGGACGAACCCGGGTCCGACTTCTTACTGGACAGCATTATGGAGGAAGACAGGGGCCTCTCCTGGGGACAGGGAGGTGGGATGGGGGTGGTCAGGCAAGAGAGACATATATTCAAGAAACTCAAAATGCAAAAATGTGCAAGGAGAGAGATTTTTTAGAATTACACTCAGAAAATGTTCAGGTCAATGTTAATGTTTTACACTTGAGAGATAATGAAAGACGTATTTAGCAAGTTCATCAACAGCTCAATAATGGATGGATATTACATAGTTTGAACCAATGCCGTTCAACTAAATATATGTCAGCATCACATAAACTCAAAGAAACAAAAACTCAATTATGAGCTTGGTGTTATTCAGTGCTGCGTTCCGCCGTTCGTTCATTCAAAGCACAGCATGCATAATCAACCATGCGACCTGACGTTATCACAAAAGAACTGCCCATTTTATATTCAAAGGCTTACGAGCACGGCATCTGTTCCTGGCTGAAACCGTTTCCTTGACGAGATCATTCCAAATGGTAATACCCGAAATATACTCTAAAGTAACTCTTCTCCTGGGGTACAACAGTTTTCAACACGCCCAAACATCTGCATGTTTTACTCAGTCTTTCATATTAACGTTCTTTGTTAAGTTTCGAATTTCTTCCGTATCAACGAAATGAATATGTGAAGTAAACTTTCTAATATTAAAATTCCCAATCTTAGATTTAATTAGTCCACACTGCAAGTTAGCTAGTCAAAGCGAGCGTATTTTCTGGTCGAATTATTCAGTAATAGTGTAAGATGCACCTGTTTCCAGCATACTTAAAACAAACACAAAGATGCGATGTGCGATGTCTTTGTTTCATATGTGGAAAAAAATGATGACACAAGTATGATAACTGCACAGTATAACAACCTTTTCTGGTTTTACCCATTTCTCCGAGCACCTGGTTATATCCATTCAATCACTAAGAAATAAAGACAGAATCAGAAGCACAGTCGTAAGCATTACAGTGAGACCAAGTGGTAGAGTCACAAACAATGGCGCTTTATTCATACATTAGCTTCAGATCCGTGGCTGGCCAGCAAGTCCAAAAACCACGAACACTTCTATGATGTACGTTGTGGTGTACATTTCACTTTTATCAAGTCAGCTTTGTACGATCCAACATTAGCACATGTAGCACGACAACAGTTAGCTACCTAATACAACGGAGGTGCCACATTGTAGCCGTTACTCTGTCGCTCTGCTTTCGTAGCTAACAAAAACATGTCTGACGATTGCTGCTAACCCAGACCCCGGCAGCAGAGAGCCAGCGAGCTGATTTTATAATCTAAGTGACTAATAAACTTAACTGTATGCTGAATTGTGAATATCGTATCTGTGTTTTTTTGTAAACGTGAGTATCTAATTACATGCTAATTTATAACTGATAACAGATATCAAAGGTTTAAAATTACACAACCTAGCTATCACTGCCATTGCGCATGCCAGTGAACAACTCGCTAGCTAGCTATAGGACCATTGAATAATGGCATGCTAGTTAGCTCGCTAACTCGCTACTGTAAACACTCACAACGTTGGCTAAATTACCATTGCTGGTTAATATGGTCAAGATGCATATCTGGACCAAAATATGAAGCAAACTGCGGATATAAAAAGACATTTCGGTAAGTGAAACCGCTTACCTACAGATCCCCGCAGTTATCAGCACAAAGGCAACCTTCCAGTCGATCCTCCCAAACGTAAAGTTCAACCCATCGATTGATCCTATTGGTTTATGTGGGGGCTGTCCTTAAAACTTTGGATACTATGATTGGTTACTATACTTGTCCATTAGTCGCAGAACGACTGTTCCTCGTTGTAGGCAAATGAGGATGCGCGTACACGTCTTACACGTTCACGATAGAAAAACGACTTCAATCAGTATGAAATTAGTTTTCATTGATGAAAATATGTGGCTAAATACTAAAATTTGTAGCAGCACGTCAACTGATCTGTGTATTCTAAACATGTGCTCCTTCATTTACAGTTGCAAGCACACTTTACATGGCAATAAAACCAATGAGATAAATAGCGGAGCTAACAGGTAAAACTAAATAAATGACAATGATTGAGGAGCTTCCAAACCTTGACGTCACCATCCAAACGCTAGCTTCAGGAAGTCGGGATGTGTCTCTCGAGAGATGTCCCACAGGTAAGGTAGCCGAGGGTGTAGGTGAGGTCCCTTGTCTTTTCTTTTTGCTTGGAAAAAAATTGATAGTTTGCTAAACGACATTTAACATGTTTTTATCATAGATCATAGATAGTCTGCTATTTCAGCTCTTCTGGAGTGCCTAGGGTGTTTCCCCAAACAAGGTAAGTTTGAGTTTACACTCAAAATCGTACGTTATCTTTTGCGTGGTGTGCTGTCTCAAGCAAGGCATATTTTCATGGGTTTAGTCAGTGAATTGGGAATGTAGATTTTTTAATGGACGACGGGGAAAATATGAGACAAGCCTTTACCCAGATGAACAAAGTTGCAGGTATCAATAACTTAAGGCAACTAAGGTCTATTGTGTGGTATCTGTCCAGGCATAAACTTTATGAGTTGCGCTGCTTATTATGCGGTAATCCTGCTGTTTCATGACCCCGATGCGACTTCGTTCGAAAGATTAAGACTTCAAACGCAAACATTGTAATAATTTCAACATTTTTGTGTTTGATTTATTTGTTTGTTTGTCTTTTTAGATAAAGCGAGCTTTTCGATCACGTGGGTGGAGTCATGTAGTTAGTTACTATAAGTTAGTAGTCACATGCATTTACAATAACGAGGAAAAGGAAAGAATTTATAGTAATTTTTGTGGTCTACCACAAAAACATGCCAAATTCTAAGATAAGTTTTCCCTAGACAATCAAGTTCAACTCTTATCTAATCCAAACAAAGCATTAGAACACGGCCATTGTGTACCTTTTCTTGAGACGGTAAAATGAGAAATTTTACTTATTTGCAAATCCTACAGAGTAGGCAAAAACTGTAGAAGAGTGGTTTTATGCGACCTGACGCCACAGTGTTGGTGTTAATGAGATCCAGTGAAGAGCGTCAATTAATGGCGGAAACTCTGAAACGCTAACCTTTGTTATGAACTCTAAACAATGACATAAGCGGAAGCGGTCTGGTTCTCTCCTGTGCTGCCCCGTCTTTCCTGATCCTATTTGTGTATTTAAATCTCCTGTTCTGACTGTCTGAGCTACCTGTCGTGATGGGTTATCACTGCAGTGTTATCATTATTATTATATCACTGGTAGAATACGTATGCACATGACTCACCTTGATAACAGAAAAGAAGAATATTATATCTATGCCAAAACTGAATGACTATAATAGTATGCTGTTTAAGACACACCAGGTGGCAATTGTGTCTAATTGTTAGTGGCAAATTTCTTTTTCATAAAGTTAAGAATAGTTTATTTTGTCTTTTTGACATTTACTACCATGTGTGCGTTTATGACAGTGTTTAAACTAAGGATAGTCCATCCTGACAGGCTATTTCTTTAATTATTTTATGGTGGTGGGTTATTTTGAGAAATTTTAACATGGGTAGTTCATTCTGAGAGCCTAGCTCATTTTTGTCAGATTAGTCTGGCAGTCTAAGCTACCAGAGTGAGGGAGAGAGCTCAGATTTTCAGAAGACCTCACTTCTATACTGTAGTGACAGGAAAACGCTATAGAGCATTCAGGAGGAGGGTTGAAACAGTGGACTGATGAGAGAACCCTTCACACTGTAAAAGGCTGCTATAAATTAAAGTTGTTGGTATTATTATTGTTATTATTATTAATATTAGAATGAACAGTAGTAATAGTAGCAATAGTAATGCTAGAAGTAATTGTACTTTTGGTGAGGAAAGTACTTTGTGTATTCAGGAAAAAAAAAATCACTTCTTGTTGTCACCTTCTTCCTATTGGTTGTCCTGGCTTGGTTGCTCACACAGCAGACTATTAGAAGAAGTATGATGAAGAAAAAGGAAGAGACGGCCAACAGGCCTGACAACACGGCCTTCACACAGCAGAGACTCCCTGCCTGGCAGCCCATGCTGTCCGCCGGCATCGTCATCCCAGGGTTTGTGCTCATTGGCATGGCCTTCATCGGCATCGGCGTCGCCCTCTTCATCACCTCCAGGAACATCCAGGTGTTGGAGGTGGGTTTGTTGTAGACGTGAGACCGCGTGACACCCAGTAACCGGAGAGGTGTCGGCGCGGCGCGGCGGAGCCCGTTAATTTTTCAGCGTGAAATGTTATAGCCGGTGCTGTGTCTCTCGCACTCAGAGGGATTACACGGGCGACGAGAGCAACTCCCCCTGCAACACCTGCACACACTCGAGCCCCGACTGCAACTGCGTGCTCAACTTCACGCTCAGCAAGCTGTTTGAGGTACAGGGCCGCGCGCTCTGACTCGGTCCCGTGCCCCCCCGTGGTCCACGACAAAGGGGGCCTTTGCGTTTCACACGTCGCATTGGTGTTGTGACCCACGGCTAAGTCGCCTTCTTCTGTTTGCAGGGCCCCGTGTTCTTTTACTATGGGTTGTCTAATTACTACCAGAATTACCGGCGGTATGGGGTTTCCAGGGATGACAGTCAGCTGAGTGGTGATGTGGCCTACTTTAAGGTGACTGGTGTCTCGTCCTCCCGTCCTCCCCCCATTAAGTCTTTGTAATTCTAGTCATTAAGTATGTCTCTCTGTTTTCTTTGTATATATGAAGATGAGGATATAGCTCTAGTTTTTTTCCCCTGTTTCTACACTTGTTAACGTCAGTGTTTGTTCTTTCTTTATGTGCAGAACCCTGATTCTAATTGCGCGCCATATCGAGTTGATTCCAAGAGCGTTCCGATCGTGCCATGTGGATCCATAGCCAACAGCATGTTTAATGGTATATCTCATAAAATATGGCTTACTGGGTTTCTCAAACAACATGGGGATTCCCAAGATTCAGAGCGGTTGTTATTAGCACAGTTCCATCAAGGATGTAGATAGTGGGTTTGGGTAGGCTTTTGGTTTTTACTTAATTTTTTTTCCCATTTCTCTGATAAGACACCTTCAGGCTCTACCATATCGTCAATGGAAAAGAGATGGAGGTGCCCTTTGATGGAAAAGGCATTGCTTGGTGGACGGACTACAATGTCAAATTCCGCAACCCCTCTCTTGTGAACGGGACTCTGAAAGCTGCCTTTGATGGTAACTGATCCTTCCCTTCCTACTGTGTGCTTATATTTCCTCATCAGCAGATTTTCTTTTGCATCCATAGATAAAAAATATGCAAAATGTTGTTTATCTTTAATCCAAAAAAAATGAGTGGTTACTCTTGGAGTACAGCAGGAAGAGACCCTGGATTTAGACTCATGTGTAAGGTTATTGTACAGAATATCAGGCCTAATGGTAGAAATGACAGTTTCTTCAAAATTGTTAGTGGTTAATTCCTATGGAATATTGAGGTGATGGAGTAACCCAGTGGGCCAGACTTTTTTTTTTTTTTTTTTCTCAGACAAATCACGTGTTAAACCGAACCTAACAACAAAAATGACCAAACCCACCAGATGTAAAACAATGACACACGTGCTGACATGCACATATGTGTTACGTATATTCAGCTTTGCAACTGACTTGTTTGTTGGAAACTAACGACTTGTTTTGATGTTTCCAGATTGAAGTAAAATGTTCCGACCATATAGTGCCCTTTCTCTGTCTCCCCTTGCTCAGAACTACTCAGTACATAAGAGGCAAAGAGATGTCAAACACAAAATGATGAGGGCAATTGGCAAATTATTGCTAAATTATGATTTATCAAGGTTGTGCTGCTTTTTTGAACATTTTCTCCTTACATTCCATTACATTTTTTGTAAATGTCCTTATGCATAGCTCACCATTAAAATGAATTCTCCAAGTGACCAGCACTGACTGTAGTTCTGGAGACATCTTTTGAGGTCACTCCTTTTTCTGTTCAGTTTGGTTTGTATTTTGTCATCAGTTAGCTTAGCACATGCTTTCTAAAGACCTTTCCTTGTGTTCTCAGTGTATACCCCATTTCTGTTGGACCTCTGGGTGACCTTTCTTACTTTAAAGGCACACTGAGGACTGACTAGCCTGGGATCTGAACCTTGGTCCTGCCACAACACATCACTGCTGCCCTTCTCACCTTCATAATCATGCTTGGATTCTTAGATGAGCTGATCCTGGTAATTATTTTACAGATTTATATGTATATAATAATCTCTTTTCCCCTCAGGCACTGTGAAGCCAATAAATTGGCCCAAGCCGGCCTACGAGTTAGACCCAACTGACAGTAGCAACAACGGGTTCCTAAACCAAGACTTCCTGGTGTGGATGAGGGCGGCTGCTCTGCCAGACTTCAGGAAACTCTACCGCCGAATTACTCAGGGGGACTACGCCGCAGGGCTGCCAGCTGGAAACTACTCTCTCAAAATCACCTACAGTATCCTTTACCCTGAGAGCAAGACCAGCCCTGCCAGTGGATTGGATTGTGTGTTGAGTTAGGATAAAGAACGTGTAGGGTTTTTTTTTTTTCTTCTTTAGAATGAGGTTTGTCACCACAAGAAATTGGGGCTATGCCCTGCTTCGATCATTCGAGAGCAAAAATATAAGCACACTGTTCCAATCTCTAATATTTTAAAGCACTTCCTGTGAAGAAAAAAAGGTTATCCTTTTAAGCAGCCACTGAATTGTGAATGTGTTCTGGAAGCGACCTGTAAAGTTCCACACCTGAGACAGACCGTGTATTGTGTAGTGTGGTGATACATGTGTTTATTGTTGGTCAGAGGACACTTGTTGGCAGGGTTCTCTTTACCGGCAGAAACAGCAGATGGAAATGTGTGCTTGGAGGTGGTCTAACTGGTTTAGCCAGTTAGGTGTGGTGCTGCATTGCAAGGAAAACAAAGGCATACAAGGCAAAACATGCAACAGAGAACAAAATCCTACATAAAGCTGATTTTCTGATATAGGTCATGTTTGTCCTAAATTCTTAAAAATAACATTGAATCAGCTTCAATTAATTTTTCTCTGCCAAATCTATATTGAGGTTATTCCTTTTCAGTTGTTTCCACATTTTGAAATGATCTCTGTGTACATGACTGCAGGTTTTCCATGGTCCTTTCATTTTTGTACCCAGATTTACTGGGTGTCCCATAATGGCCCCTTTATCTTTGTTATAAGATAGTTATTCCTTCTTTTCCGCTCCATTCTTTTCTGCTGCATTCCACTCGTGAGGCAGTGATTAGGCAATATTTCAGAGTGGATCAGTTGTTTTACAGCATCATTTTTTGGTCCTTAATCTAGCCCCTCCCCCCAGACTACCCGGTGCTCTCCTTCGGGGGACGGAAGAAGATTGTGCTGAGCAACGTCTCCTGGATGGGCGGGAAGAACCAGTTTCTGGGCATCGCCTACCTGGTGATCGGCTCGCTGTGCATCGTCATGTCCATGGTCATGCTGATCGTTTACGCCAAGTTCAAGTTTCCCGATGACGGCTCGTGATGAGGTCTAGCCTCCGGACAGTGAAGGTGGGGGGTTTATACAGGTCTTAATTCAGGAGGAGCTTTTCCCAGACTCTCTGATCAGGAGTAGAGGTCCTCATCAGCCTATAAAATTGATCAACACTGAAATGGTGTCTGGGCCATTCTGCTGTTGTGTAAGTTATGCATACTGTACACTGTACGCTTGTACCAATGTTTATGTTGGGCGTGGGTGGGGAGTGGGGGAGGAGCTACACATCTAATGTAATGAAATAAGGAATACAACCATTCCTCAATCAGGGTTACTCTGTATATGTAATTTAAAACAAGCACATTTATTTTCAAGCTTTAAGTTTGTTACTGTCAGTTGTACTTGAACCTGAGTGCAGGTTTTCACAGTGTGTGATTCAGGGAATGGCTGTCACTCTCCTCTTTGTGCTGCTAGGTCAGGGTTAGCAAGGAGTGTGTGTTTGCATTCGCTGATTTGCTTTGTAAAAGGTTTCTGCTTGGAAAGGGAATTTATACATTCATTGTGCCTTCTGTCAGTGGAAGTGACCTGAGGTGGGAGTGGGCTGGTCAAATGTTAATGTTAGCATTTGCTTCTGTAAGAGCAATTGTTCTACAGAATATAAAATGCAAAACACAAAGGTCCCAGGTCTTTAACTGTCAGTAAGCTAGGTCATAAATGTGTGCTTTGTTTGTGAAGAAGCCATAGATACGGCCATTTGGGGGAGGGGGTGATTGTAATCCATTGTAAACCATATAGGCCTGTTCATTACACCCATAACATACTTTACCATCTGTATATAACAAATTTAAGCAGTTGTTTTTATTCTTGCACAAATATCATGCATCACAGAAACTACTCAGTGATGTAAGAAATGACAAATGCAACACTTGCCACAAATTAGGTTACAGGTAAACTGCATTGTAGTTGGAATAGAGCCTTTTAAAGCCAGGAGTAGTTAAAGAGTAGTTAGTTTTCTATTTTAATTTTGTAAGTTGAACTATGCAGAATTTGTATGTGTGCATTGAACATTCAAGCTACCTTAGCTGTTGGGATGGTCATATGGCCTGCCTTTCTTGGTTTCCCAGAGTTTTATTTTTTGGTTTGAGTGAGTGCTTTAATACTGTTATTTCTTCTTCAGCTAAAATGTTTTTCTACAAAGTTAACTGTGGTTCTGTCATTTTCTCAGGGTCCTTATTAGCCAACTGGGCATTTACTCTGGAACTACCTGCAAATGTTACTCCTCTCTCATTTTTATTTTCAAACATATGTATTTTACTTGTAACAACTATTTTACATGTTGGGAGATTTTTTTTCTATAGCCTCATGCTTTTAATTGTAATTATATTTGTCTTTTTTGACTGTGAAATAAATACATAACTTGAAGGACTCAGTGCATCCTGATCAATTTTACTTGGGCTGGAACTGTAGTTGTATTCATTTCATGCATGTACATCATGGATTTTTACTCTTTTCTTTCTTATCAGACATATAGTCACATTTGGTTGTGTGATGTCAGCATGACCTGTTAATAACATTCTCAGACAATGTGTAATACAAGATTGCATGCCTCTGTATGGAGGAGTTCCATACAGAGCTAACAAGAAGGAGCACACCCTTTCTTCAGTAAAGAGGCTCATTTCCCTTACATTTCTGTCTGCTGGGATGTATTACTCTATCTGTACACAGCATGAATAGACAGGTGGAGAATGTGTACTTGTCCTCTTGAACCCTATTTTATATCTATCACCATGATGAATGAGATATGAAGGGTAGTGATATTCATAAGGCTTATTCAACAGAAATCTATGACGTGTGGTTTTGAAGAAATTTCATGTGCATGTAGCTGATTACAGATGAACCCAGTTAAAAGCCCAAACTATACATTTTAGCCCACATTAGAGTAGTTTTTCCCCTTTGAGTCCCCCGTGTTTCTGCAGCACCATTCCCAGAAGCCCCAGTACCTGTCTGCTATCTTTCCAAAAGAAGTGTTTTGGACCCTGATATCACATAAGACCCGGCCCAAGTGGAAGTGTTCCCGCTCAAGAAGAAGCAGAATATGGAGGTTTGCTTGTTTTTTTAGTGGTGTGCAAAAATTTCTTCTGTTCACTGAGTGTAGAGAGGGTGGAGAGGGCAGGAGGACCAGGGGAGGACAGATAGGAGATTGAGATCAGGACATTGTACAGCTGACCCCAATGAGCCTTGCCAAAGTCTATGAAGCTCTATGACTGAGAGGAAGCTAGTGATTTTTTTTTTTCTTTTATTTACCCAGAAAGGAAAGAAAATGTCTTAACAAGTTTCTCTAAAACATAATCAAGGAAAGCTTTGGGAAGGTTTAGAAATTTAGAAAAAATGTGATTGAATGTGGGCCGTGGCTTGGGAGATGCTTCCGCAGCTGTGTTGGAGGATAAGATGGTAGAGGAATGACTGGTGGAGAGTCAGGTCAGTATTCCAAAGGTTTCAGGGCAGAGAGCGATGGTCTCAAGGAATAGACCATTTAATCAAGAAAAGGTCTTAATGCTTGACAAGCCATTTTCTCTGTCCATTCTCACCAGACTCAAGCAGATAAACTGCTTTGTCATGGTGTGACCAAAGCGTCACATAACGAAGCAGTGGGGTCTGCTACAAACATGCTCTGATACAAGAAAATGATCAACTCAGTGTTTGTATTGTAGTAACGGTTAGGGGGTGGCGTGCCGTGATCGTATAGTGGTTAGTACTCTGCGTTGTGGCCGCAGCAACTCCGGTTCGAATCCGGGTCACGGCATTCATTAACCGTGGCTTTTATAAATAAATATGCACGAAAATAAATGCGGTTCAATATAAGCATATTTCGGTTAAGGAACAAAAAGAGTAGAACTCACAAACAGGGCGGCAGTGTATTATAATGGTAAAGGAGCAGCACTCGTAACCAAAAGGATATCAGTTCTATTCCTCGCTGGGGCACTGCTGCTGTACCCTTGGGAAAGGTACTTACCCCACAATTGTCTCAGTAAATATCCAGCTTTTTTGTTATAAAAGAAAATTACCAAAAAATAACGGAAATAACGATGTAAGTCGCTCTGGATAAGAGCGTCTGCTAAATGCCAATAACGTAATGTGAAACATTATGATACACAAAACGTGCATTACACGAAATGTATTTTGTGAGTATGCGTAAAGAAAACTTCAAGGAAACGTTAAAAAGACATTATTTGACACTGATGTTACAAATCTTGTAATGTTGTCATAACCATCACGTCATAATCGAACGCGTAAAAATTGCAGACTAGCCAACAACAAAATCCATACCGTTTTCTCACCATATGGGGGCGATATTTCAATGTACAACGCAAACCACTTGTTGTCAAACAAATAATTTGACAAATTTAAAAAGAAAACCATGTCCATACAATTCTTACCAATGTGCAGCACCATTTTCTGGTGGAACACTTCCTGGATAGGTGCTATATTGTCACTTGTCCAGCATTCAAGGCTGGCTGCGCCATCATAGGCGTGCTGGCTGATGGGTGATGCAGGAGGCTGGCGCTCCCTTCAGACTGAGGACTGGACTGGAGCTCTGCATCCTCCCAAGGCAACGATGAGATGGCTGACGACGACTGGATGCTGCAGTTCCCTCACACCGCCACTGGGTGGCGTCACCGCTCAGTGATGTCAGAAAATGTTAACAATTGGGGGGTTAGATCAGTAAGTGATGAAAAGTTCACGAATCTTCAGTAACGCTCCTACAGAAAAAATCCGGCTCAAGGGGAATTGTTGCCATGTTGCACTGCAATTTGCATCCCTTTTACTGTCGCTTCTGCTTATTTAAAAATCTATTTTTATTTTTTTTTGTGGGGGGGGGGGGGGGGGGTATTCAGAAGAATAATGATTATGAGTAAACTTCTTTGAAACCTAAATAAGAAAATCTTTCTTAGAAATTGGCCTAAAATTATCAAGAGAGAAGCCTTAAGGATGAATTTCTTTGATAAGGGGCTGAACTGAATCAGAATGATTATAAGGTGGAACTGTCCAAGTTCCAAGACAGCTATTAATAATTCTAAGCAAGGCTCTGCACAGGCTGTTTGGAGGGCCGGGGGTTCACATTTAAAGGGATCATCGGTTAGAAATGGTTAGGGCTGGATGTTTGCCATGTAGCCATCAGGGTGTTTCTGCTGAAATACCAAAAAAGGCCAAAAAAAGACCAAAGGCCAAAACTAACGGAAAGGAAAACAAATATCGAATGTATTGAACCATAGCACACAGAAAAGACATCTAAATCATTCCTTTTTAAAATATACCCGAGAAAATGAAACGGCCTTCACATGGTGATTATAAATTTTCCATGATTACTCTGTTTCCTTAAACAGTCATAGTTAAGTCAGAAACAGTACACATTTGCCATTTGTCCTAGGAAGGGAAGATTGAATTGCCTGGCTAAACGTAAACTGCCCCAAGGTTGACACAGCTCAGGAGAAGCATCCAGTTTTAACTTATTCTCACATTCACTAACTCATTCCTTAATCTTGTTTACATGTTTGTTCACACACTGGGGAGGCACAGCTGACGCAATTGAGATGCAGTTGGAAATAGTCCATGTTTTGGATGTTTTGAATAGTCCATGTTTGGTCTAAAAATTAGGGTGAGCTCCAAGCCCAGAGTATGCTGCAGGATTAAGATGGGCCACGCTAAAGCCAGCGTGAGAATTTGAACACATTGAGACAATCACAATTAATCACTCCAATATTTTGTCACTAATCACCAATATAAACAGAGCCATCTTGCATAGTTAGTGGTCGTATTTTAAAAATGCACCGATTGTCACGTTTTGCTTTAGTCACCGTGAACACCACAAAATGTCTGACAACTTTACTTTTTGTTTTTGTTTTTAGGAAAAAAATGTGTGGTCCAATATACTGCATAAGCTTCCCATCCTTCAAAATGTCATGATTAACTACTTATCAACTGACGATGACAAAGGAGTTTGACAGTATAAGAACAATACGAGAAATAGGAGAGCTGACAAAAATGCTCACCTTTGGCGACGTAGCTAAAAGGGAAACTGGATCTTTTAAATGTTATATTGCCAATATTCTACAAGGCAAGGTGAAATTCATTGATCATATTTTGTGGGGGCTGAGAAAATAAATTTCTGATGTTCCCAGAGATTCCAAAACTGGTCAAAATTCTTATGCTCACTCCACGCTCCCGCTGTCTGGTATTCTGGCTGCCTCCCTGATGGTTCTCTCCCTCGCTGCTCTTAAAAACGGGCTCATTCCTATGTCCCCAGGGTCCTGTGTTCCCCAGCTCTATATAGCACATAATGGGATAACCTGAAAAAGATGTTCCCCGGCTCTGTATTCGCGTAATATGACATGGATAATGCTTCCAAGGGCCCAAATGTAGGTTCAGGTTAGGGTTAGCTTTAGTATTAGTTCTAGGGTTAGCATTAGCTTTAGCTTTCCGGTTAGTATTAGCATTAATGTCAGATTTAGCCTTGAAATTTGGGTGAGAGTCAGAGTTAGGGTTACGGTTAGGATTAGGGGTTAAGGTTAGGGTTAGGGTTAGGGTTAGGGTTAGGGTTTGGTTTAGGGTTAGGGGTAGGGATAGGGTTGAGTTAGTATTAGCATTAGGGTTAGCATTAGCATGTGGGTTAGTGTTATGGTTAGGGTTGTATTAGCATTAGGGTTAGCATTAGCATGTGGGTTAGTGTTAGCATTAGACTTAGCATTATCTTGAGAGTGAGCATTAGCTTTAGGGTTGTGTTAGCATTAGCATTAGAGTTAGCATTAGCATGTCGTAAGTGTTAGCATTTTTCATTTCGGTTACTATTAACATTAGCATTAGATGCAAAGGTAGCATTAGCTGGCGTGTTAACAGAATATTGAACTGGGGAACGTAGGACCCTGGAGGTTCTGTGTGTACATCTACAGGAGAACATAATTTTGATTATGCTTACTAGCAATTTCGGAGGATCACCAAGTCAAACTTGGTGGCAAAATGACAAACAGTAGCGAACATGAGCTTCATTAATAATTTGCATTCAATGTGGTTCATTAGCATTACACATGGACACGTGTATTGCCAACTAGCCTATGACACTAGCAAATCTAGCTAAAGTCAGCTAGCTTTTACTGGTAATGTTTGATGAATATTTAATTAGTCTACCTGTTATGGCTGACATAAATAATTTATTAGTGAATTATGTGGGAGGGTCTGGCAGATGATGTAAAAGTAGCGTAGAAGTATTTGTCACCAGAAGGTCTATGCAAGACACTGAGTGGCGTTACCAAGCTGCAACTATATGATGGATCTAGTTTGCTAGCTAGTAAATCGTTTTTGCTAAGTTAGCTATTATGTCATACTGAAACAGTCTAACTAACAAGTAAATGAGTTGAAGTTATCTCATAAATCTCTCGGATGTAGCATTGACTGGCATTATACTAGTACTCTTCCACTTGCTAACAGTCAGCCAGTTTTGAGTGAATGAAATTGGCATGGGAATAAAAAAAAAAAATCTTTCTTTTACTCCCAGCGATACCACCACTTTCCCACCTGGCAGACTTCTAAGAGTTCTTGGGGGTATTCTAGCCACATTAGTACAAATGCGGCCCAGCTGCTCACGGCAAGTCATTGCATGGTGTTTCTGATCAGCATGGAGTTAGTTTTCAAGCAAAAGCCATGGAAGTGCTGGTGTGTAAGAAAGCAGCCAACAGTTTTTGCATGTCTGAAAAAAAACAAGAACTTTTTTTGCTTTCCTTTGGAAGCTGCCTCATTTTTCCTTTATCTCTAAATACTTGTCACAGCTTGCTTTTCACGTGTAGTTCACTGGAATATTAAGGTTACCAAAAACAGCAGTGCATGCTTTCATGAAACAGTTTGACAGGGTATTACAGAGATCCTGATGTCCTTCTAAATTCATTTTTGAGCTTCATGGCGGTTGTTAAGTTACTCTTCTGTCTATTTCTTCTTTCTGTTCCATTTATTTTATATATGTATATTTATTCTGTTATTTTCTCTACGTAACTCCTCCTTCAGCTTTTCAGATACACTAACGAAAGGTGGTGTGTGGTGTGTGTGCCATCTATATATATTTCCTTCTTGTATGAACTCATCAGTTTATTTTCACCCATTACGTAACGGTGATCATGGGCTAGACATTTGTCCCCATGAAGGATTAGAACTATTATCTACATGAACGTTTTGTGATTTGGCCCAGATCAGGGAATTAGTATGTGATAGAACAGGATATCTGATGGAGAAATATGTCACTAGACATTAATTATGCTCCACTAACTCCCTATGCTTAAACCCCTCTCCTAGCTCATAGTATGATTTGGCCTATGCCTTCATTTTCACTGTACCTACCCTTCATCCCCTTATTAGTATCATTTCTTGTTTATTTGTGGTACCGGTATGACCAGTAACTGCAGTTAAGACACTGGTATGCTTTGTCTAACCAAACATATTTTGTCTAATTTAAACAGAACAAGATGGAACATGTTTCATGGTTTGAGCCATTTGAGAGGCAGTGAAACCCGAGCGGTGAACAGTGCACCTGATAGCACCAATAACTGAGCCTTTGTGCAGAATTGCCTGGAAGCAACCAGCCAATTACATTGCACCAATACAAAGGAACGGCTCTCACCCAAGCTTCCCAAATGAATGTGGGATATTAGCTCAATATGACTATGTGGGCTGAATGAGAACACACATTAGCAGTAGCTTGGGCTAAAAAAACATCACCATTGAAAGGCAATGATTGATCTGCAGACTGTTGCAGTTTTTTCTGGTGCACTTAGTCACTGTGACTGAAACTTAAGTCACAGATGCCTGTTCTTCAGTGTGCACTGGCAGAGCTGTGTTACTTTCAGTGGAAACAGGAACATATTTGTTGCTGTTTTCACGCAAACTGAAAATGTTAGACACGTTTTTGCAAAACAGCAGTTACAGATCCACACATTGAACACAAGATTCAATTGGATAAGTCTGTGCAGTCTTTATAATGAAATATTTGTCTGCAGCTGTTACAGTTTTTCTCAATTGCTTAAATGCAAGTCATGTAACTGTATTCACCTTGTCAAACCAGTAAATGCAAATCCTGAAATTCCATTTCATTTGGAACAATAATACTAAACACAATTTCAACTGAAAAATGTGTAACACTCTTGAAATAGTATAAAATAATTACTTCAAACAGTACAATAGTGTCAAACGACAAGCTCTCTATATCAGTGTTTGACAAACTTCAGATTTACTGTTTTTCTCAATTGTTCACACGCTGGAAGTGGTGTCATGCACACAAAGTGCAAACAAAGTGCAAAAGATTATTTTTTCAACATTACAAGCAAATACTACTTATATTCATATAAATATAAAATTCTCCTCATTAGGCACAACCCCCAGAAAGGACACCTCTTCTGTTCACATGGACAACACAACCATTCAAAATGCTAAGCTTCACTGATCAACTGAACACACTCATCCCTGACAGGTGGAAACTGTAGTTGCTTTACTAATTCAATCAGTAACCAGAGCTTTAGCACAAATAATACTGGATGAACTAGATGTAAAGATTTCAATGGCAGTGTTTTATTTATGTTACCAGTGTGTACTTGGCATTCAGTGAAGTATATATATTTTATGGGTTGTGTGTGTCATTTGGATGTGAACTTTCACTTTGAGAGAAAATAACACGGATTTCAACGCAGTGTTTATACGCAAGGGATACTTCCGTTTTGTGTTTACAATTTTGGGAAATGAGGCATAGTTCCAGGAAATGTGGGTAAGCGAGAAAAACTATTTTACTATGGTTTCCCATGTGAGAAAAGTCATGAAATATGTTTTTTCTTCCCAGGAAAATTCTCACTGTCTTGTTTTGAGTAAATAATTTTTACATCGTGAGTCTTAAAATCTTACAGTTTTTTACAGTCGCTAACATCCTTTTGTCCAATCTGTAGTTGCATTTTCAAAACTCTAAACACAATTAGCACAACATCTGTCTGTTGTGGACCACCCCATTAACACAATTCATGTTGTTTTCACTGAATATGCAGTCAATTAACACGTTTCTAAAATGCTTAAATTTTCTTTACGTACAAGCTTACCCAATACCAAAATGATGGATCTTTCTTGTCTTGTTTACAAATGCTTGCACACAGCATGCCAGAAATGAAAGTTCTTTCAAGTACATGGACATATACAGTAAAAAGGGGACTTTTTGGATTGATTTTGATCAATGTGGATACAGAAAAACACAGAGGAGCAGAGAGAGAAAAAATAATGTCTGGACAAGGGAGAGGAATAGTTGGGCGAGGGAGAGGAAGAGGACCAGGGACAGGAGTAGCTGGACCAGGCAGAGGAGTAGTTGGACCAGGGAGAGGAGTAGCCAGACCAGGGAGAGGAGTAGCTGGACCAGGACAAGGGAGAAGGAGAGGTAGGGGGAGAGGAGTAAGAATGCGTGCATCACATGACCAAATGTCCCTCCTGGATGGGGGTTCCCCATCCATGGATGCCGGCTGCATCTCAGCTGAAGACTGCCAGGGGTGGATAAGGCATGCCAAGCATTTCTATCCAAGGTACATAGCGAGAGACATGATGTGAAGTGGATGAGAACATGTGGCCAGATGCTGAAGATCAGATAGATTAGAACAGGACTGTGCATTTTTGTGTTTTTTTCCCCTTCTGTGCCTTTTTACTGTATTTGTGTATTTTATTTTTAGATATTTGGAACCAAAGGCCATGTATATTGGATTTTTTGTTGATCACTGGCAGCAATTTCATGTTGCTAATAAAGCTTTTACTGCAGCAATTCCGTCACATACTATTTTTTTCTACTGTACATTCTATAAAGTAAAGATGACTCATTCACTTTAAGATAGTGTGTTGCCAAAAATGCACACATTCAACACTCAACCAAAAAACATAGAGTGGTTTACAGTAAAAGGAAACTGAATTATAAAAAACGGTGTCACATTGTCTGTTGTATGCAGGTAGAACTGAAACATAAAAAGTAACACAGTTTTTATAATGCCATCAACTGTTAGTATTTTGAAAGTCATTGTGCTATGATTGACTATATGTTCCTCTTGGATAGAAAACGTGCTAGTGTTTTGAAAGAATGGATTTGATATTGAGTCTGGTTTACTGTGTTTTGATAGAGTTAGTGTATGTAGAGAAAGTTTTTTTTTGCATTTTGAAATGTAGAGCTGGCATTTAATGAACAAAATGTGGTTTTGAGCAGAAAATTAACTATTTGGCTAATTGTGTAATGTAGGTGTGTTGCTGTGTTAAGAGTTTAGAAAAAGTATCTTAAGTATAGGTAAATGCTTATTAGCAATTGTAAAAAACTGTAATTTGCTGTTACTGCAGAGAATTCTCAGTTGTGTTTTGCATTTTGTGTCTATCAAAAAACTACAACTAAGTGGCCATTGAGAGCATTGACCCAACAACATACTGATGTTTGCCATTTATATTGTACCAGTGTGAAACAGCTGATAATGGGAGGTATTAAATAGATGATGAACTGTCAAATGTTTGAGGTTGATATATTTGCTTTTGTGGAAAATTCTTTATATTTTGAAAGCATCAGTGCATTTTGCAAGGGAAGTGTGAAATTGTGAAAAACATGATGCGATTTTGAGTGTTATGTTAACTGTTTTGAAAATGTGAACAGTGTTTCAGGAAATCTGTCAAAATGAAAAGAACAATGGAGCAATACCCAGACGGCACTTCTCTGTCCAGATCATTTGTAGGGTATGAGTAAACAAGAAGAAACTATTTCATAACGATACATTACATTCCGTTAACAGACGCTCTTATCCAGAGCGACTGCCAGCACAAAAGAACAGAAGTGTATCCATGTTGAATGAGCAACAGGGTAACAATACAGTGAGTGTGAGCATAACACTAATAATAAATGTTTCATTGCACATGCCTTCTACAGCAGGGTAATTTTCCCTAGGTTTAACATCTTACTCATGTTAGTTGATTTCCTCTTTGCTCTGACATCACACATCAGTGTTTAGCAACACCTTCTGTAATTTCTGTCCTGCTAGGACTGGATATCTGCTTGTGTAGAATTCCACTGTGTACTCATGAACTAACCCAATCACCCTCCCCAAAACTGCTGGAGCTGCGTGACTGTAGTTGGCTGTAGTTAACTGGTGTGGGTGAACTTTGGTCTGGTGGACAGTTTAGTGTGAACATGGTTACAGGTGAGTATGAACATTCAATCTGAAGTAGACCAATACATGGGCTACTACAATGACACAACTACTGTAAAACAAGCTTATGTTTCAATCAAAGGTTGCATGTCTGTTCTGGTACCAGCTAGGCTACTGCGCTTCTTCAGGACATCCACCCCCCCCCCCCATCACCCCCATGACCCTCATCACCCTATGTCACCCAACGTCCCCCTTCTCGTGCAACCGCACATCCTGGTCGCATCCTCTGGCCATCTTGGCCCCTGTGTGGTGTAACAAGCTTCCTGTTGCAGTCAGACCGGTGGATCGCAGACTGAACACCCACCTCTTCAGATTGTGCCTCAGTCTCCCTCCCCTAGTGGGATCTTTGGTTCCTCTTATGTATGATTTTATGTGTGTCAGGGCACAGGCACGGACTCAGACACAGACCAGGCGTACTCAGGTTCCAAGTGGCTTTATTAGAATAGGAAATCGCAGGGCAAGATCGTGGTGGCAGAACAGGCAGGGCCAAAAACCAGGAAGGCAGGCAGATCAGACAACCAAGGCAGGACGGCAGGCAGGGACGAGGTCAGAGGACAGGCAGAAGTCAGCACAGGATCAACAGCACAAGTAATCAGGCAGACACACAACAGAGGAAAAACTGAGACGAACTAGCAATGAGACAGAGACAAGCAGGGTATATAAAGGGCTGGGCTGACAAGGAGATGGGATGCAGGAGGGCCAGCAGGCAGGTGGAGGCAATCAGGAAATCAGGTGGGCGGGGACAGGGCGGAAAGTGGGGCAGGGCCGGAACACATGGGAACTGTAAACAAAAGCACATGGACGACACTGACAGACAGGGAGAAGCACAAAAACAACAGTTTGGGGGCCGAAGTACTGACAATATGTGGCAAATTTATAACAATGTATGTTCTCTGTTTGGAATTATGTAGTTATTATGTAAAACAAATTACAGAAAAAGACACCACCCTGCAGAAAGAGATACATATGATTATGAGAGTAATTAGGTCTGTTACTGGCCCGTTTTAATGAAACCAAAAACAATCTCACAAAACCTCTGGTGTGAAGACCTTCTGATCAACATTGGTGTAGTCTTATCTGCATATCTGCCTGCTTTAGGCTACATGAGCTCTACAGTGGCAGTAGAAGCTCTAGCTATTAGATGGCTAACTGCTTGAGTATGTTGCTTGTTATATAAATTTTTTAGAAGTGAATAAAAACTGCACCAGATACCATTATGTTTTTGGTTATGTTTGAACTCTCAGATCTTCTCCTAGTCTGAAGTGAGATTTGGGGTTGGCTGATGTGACGGGCTTGTTATCACTTGTTTTCAGAAGAATCTGCTCAGTGTAGATGCCACAGCGGACTTCCTGCTGTTAGCACAATAACCACAGCTATATGAGGTGGGAGCTGAATCTATCACACACACACACTGCACTGCTGTGTATTTAAAAAAAACCTCATAAACCAGTGCCTCTGCACAGGTACTCTGTGTGTGTGTGTGTGTGTGTGTTGCATCAACATGCAGGGGTTTCATAAATTACATTCATATTTTTGTAACATAATCTACAGGTTAAAACAGGCCCCATGTTAATCATAATGCATTTACAATCACATGCATGACTGCACAGATGCATGGGCACACACACACACACACACACTCACTCAAGGTTGATTTTTACCAAAGATATTTTGCAAATGCCCTGCATTTCACACTGATCGTATCATTGGCAAGGAAATGATCAGTTTTATCATGTTTACAATGTAAGTGTGTTGGGTGTGAGAGAGATGATAAATAAGAGATATCTGGATAGAGTGCTACATGCAGCAATAAAACCCACAATAAGCCTAGTTACCGATTAGCCAGGCCAGAGGTCAGGGGTGGGTAGACTTTCTGGTAATATAATCCAGGAGAGTGGTACTCAGACTTTGCCAGCTCAGAAGCCACATTGACAATATATATATATTTTTTTTTTTGGAAAGAACCACATCACAAAAATATGCCTCCTCACCCAACCTTTTAAACAAAGCTAAAATAATAAAGCTACTAACAGCCAATTTCCGTGGAATGACAAATCATAATCATGCAGTGTTATGTAATTCACATTTTTATTTCAATAATACTTGTTACTGCTCACTGGCGATCACCACAGTCATAACTTCAGCTGCAGATCCTCTCCCTCACCACTTCTCCACCTGTTTATGGTTTCAACCTTTCATCAGTTCATGGCTGATTTTCAATGATGCTGTTGTTGGGTTTTCACTGGTCTTGACGTGAAAATACGTTTTCTGTAGAGATCGCTGTTGTTTGAGTCTTTTAAGTTTTTTGGTCCTTACTCCCCCTCCCATAGGAAAATCAGTACTGAACAGTGCGTGTTTAGTCTCATGATGCCGCTGTAAATTGGACCTTTTGAACTGCAAAATTGTTTTATCACAAGTGCACTTGCCCCCACCACTGGACACAAAGAAAAATTCCAGTTCCCACTCCTCTTTGAATGTCCTGTACTCCTCTTCGTATTTGTATTTTTTGGTTACTTTCGCCATTTTAGATCAAAAGGCTGACAAGGCCAAGGGGCTATCCTCTTTGTAAAGTGTCTGAACAGGTGGGTTTAGACTCTGGGCTAGAAAATGAAGAGCAAACAATTTCACATAACGGCTCCTTGTGGAAGGCGGTTTTGAGTCTTGGGTATCTTGCTCCATCTAATAGCACCAGAAAAATGGCTCACCAAATTCTGACAACTCCCACTCCTTATGTTGTGGTAAATGCCTAATGGAAAAAGGGGGGCCGTTGAAACATTTGAGACGAAGGCTGGTGGCAACTGAGGTGTTTTGCAGGAGCAAAATCTCAGTGGTAAACATGTAGTGGTCATACAAGCTTGTGGCCACACAAACCTGGTGGTTGGAAGTTGGAGGTAGTACTTTAATGTTTAATGCACCTTTTGACAGCCCTTATTCCCTTTGTGGTAACGTCTCCCACAGTGGCACGATAATTAATAGATGGAACTAATGATTCAGTATAAGCTACTGGTCAAACACCACTGAATTTCAGAATAATAGGAATAACGATTCGGAAAAAATACATTCAGAGTATACATTCTAGATGTATGTAAATAAAATGCGTCTTGTTGGACTTTGTTTCATCTCAGGATTTTTACTTTTGTGACCCTCCTTCCAGGGCCAGCTCCCCAGATTCACACACCATCACCAAACTGTGGGAACCCCTGCTATAAATGAAATGCATATCCGGGCCAACAGTATGGGTTACAGGCACCATTTTCTAGTGCAGTATTTAGACAATACTCATTAAAGAGCGGTAGGAGCGTCTCTAAACCCAGCCTATTAAAATGTGTTCCTAAAGGACACGTAAACCTATTGATAATAACTCCGCTACACTGTTCTTTTGTTATATATTCAAAATACATTCTACTAATTTACTAGCAGTGGTAAAACGCAAACACGGCTAAGGCATTATGTCATGGTTTTGCACACAAAGTTTAAGCGGCGATAATTTAACCATCGATTTCCAAAACAGTGGTAGGCTGACCTCAGTTCATGGCCAGACCATGACCGTGACAGTAATCCTGCCTGGGAACTTGGTTACTATAGGTGTGCTGAATATGAGCGAAGGCATAATCAGATGCTCAGAGTCTCTGTCTCTCTTTCTTCCGAGGACACTTCTTGTCCCAAACTTCCTCTTGCTTTCCTCCACAAACTGTGCCAAGCGCAAGCATCGTTCTTAGTCACAGTAAGTTCACAAACTTCTTTTTTTTTCAGCGCTAATATTTCATCACTCTTAGTTCCACTTTTACAACGAAATGAGTGTTTTCTCAGGAATCAGTTCCTCCCGCGAGAGTTGCCCAGCTGTCTAACATTACTCAAAGTAAATATAAGGTCTCTCTGTGGTCTAGTATCTAGTATGAAATGTACTAGTCAACTGCCGGTTTACCTGTCCTTCAGATTGATCAAACCGTTCGCTGGTGAGTGATTGTTCCATGGCAAATAATGATAACAGCAAACTGGAAATTGCGCCAGCTGATAACAGAAGTTACGCATTTATAAAAGTTGCTAGAATGACATTTAAACCGTTGTGCACGGTAATATTAATTTATGTAATGTATTTATGGTCAGTGTACAATTAAATTTCATCCGTAACGACAAACAATCAATTTCATAATCAACAATCATTTAGATAGTGTAATATGTCGTAAAATGTATTTTATGTACCTTACGGGATTCACGTGACTCGTTGTATTGCAACATTTTAGTTTTTCCTATTGCGCTTACAATCTTGAGTCATTCCTCGTTTTTTTCCTTAAGAATTTCGACAGGTTACTTCTGTATGTGATGAGTCGTAAAACCACATTAGCAGCAGCACTGGCATTGGTTCAGGACAGGCGTCAAGCGTGCGGATGTTGCATAGTCTAGCTGCCTGAATCAGCGCGCAGTTGCTTGAAGGAGTACACGCAAAAGCTGGGGCAGCGTATCCAGTTTCTGGTAAGGATTGTTTGTAGTTTTAAAATACTAGAAAACATTTTAATCGGTGTTTCTCTTTGGTTGGTGTTCGTCCTGTACAGCTAATACTCTCTGCCATATTATCCTACATTAATGTAAAATGTAAGTTTTATCAGGAATCACATCAAAGGAAAACGAAAGCTAGAAGGGTACGGAGCGAACAGAGGCACCTTCTTTTCCAGGAGCACCAGATGCCCCTTATCAACTACCTCTCAAACTGCCACATTTGTATTTCATCTTAATTAAAGGCAGCCTGGCAGTCTAGGTGTTTATTCAACACCTTGTGGTGTTTCAGCTCAATTAACGGTTCTTAATTTAAATTGGCAAGCTGGCGGCCAACAGCTTTCACATATGAAGAGCAGAACTGAGACAGAATTAATGTTTACGTTCTTTTATGTAATTTGAGAAGTCCAGCTGATGTGAGCTAATGGTTGCATGTGGTTTGCTCTGAGTGCTTTTATCTAATGTTCTCTGATGAAAGATTGCCTTCCTCACAGGGAGACCTCTTCTCTGGCACGTCTTTTACAATCTTTTTTCTGACTGGAAGGTGCAGAAAAAAACAGATCCCTGCTGAAGCACGAACCTTTCTCTGAACTTCCAGTGTGTTTTGGAAAGCAGGTGTCTGGCATCATGACTGTAACCGAGGTAAGCGTATTTCTTGTCGCCATTGGCTGTGAGCTTTCTTGCCTTCAGCTTCTGCTCCCCGATGGCTATATGATATTGATAATTTGTATCTGTGGAGTTTGTAATAATGCCACTCAAACCTAGGAAAGAGGCTGCAATTTAGTTAGACGGGTCAAGTCTGCTGTGTCCAAGGTGGGGTGGTGGGAGGGGCACTTCCCAAAATGTTCTGTGGTTGTCTGTTTTTAAGTAAGAGTCACTCAACTGTTGTTAAATGATCATACATTTTATAGTGTGACTAGACAGTGGAGCCACAAGCGAACAAAGAATTTTTCCAAATTCCACTGTACGGCAGGCTGATGGGAAGGGGGTACATGGGTACAAGACCCACCAGCTGGAGGGCATCGTTCTCACTACTGAAAGAGAGCCTTTCAAGCTTTTCCATCAGAGAGGCCTGTCCCGCTTTGAGTCTGGCCCTCCTTCAGCTCTTGTGCTTTTCCTGCTTCCCTGTGCGGGCAAAAGCGGCTCACATTTATTCACGATTTGCTGTTGCTGTTGCAGAATGGCAGTTCTGAAGACAACAAATTCCTGGATTCTGAGTTCAGGTACACCCTCTTCCCCGTCTTCTACAGCCTGGTCTTCATCCTGGGGCTGACGGGCAATTGCTGCGCCTTGTTTGTGCTGCGCAAGATGCGCGAGGCCAAGGCCATCAACGAGATCCGGATCTACATGACCAACCTGACGGTGGCCGATCTGCTCTTCGTGACCGCCCTGCCGCTCTGGATCAGTTACTACAAAGAGCACGGGCACTGGGCCTTCTCAGACGCCCTCTGCCGCATCACGGGCTCCATGTTCTTCATCAACACCTACTGCTCCATCCTCTTCCTCACGGTCATCAGCTTCAATCGCTACTGGGCGGTCACCCAGCCGCTGGACGCGGCGTCGTGCGACCACAGGCGACGGGGCATCGTGGTGTCTGTGGTGATCTGGGCCACCACGCTTTCAGCCAGCATCCCCTACCTGGTCTTCCCTGGCATCAATGAGCACAATGAAACTGGCGTCAACATCATACGCTGCTTCGAGGGCTACCAAAACGAGACGAAGGAGCAGAAGTGGTGGGTCGCTAAAACCCACTTCGTCATCATTGGATTCTTCGCCCTGGTATTCCTGCTGGTGGTGATCTGCAACCTGCTGATTGGCCGGACGCTGATGCTGCAGCAGATGAATAAGGCCGGGAGGCAGGGCTGGAGGCTGAAGAAGCACGCCCTGTCCATGGTATGCGTGGTGGTGGTGGTGTTCGTGGTCTGCTTCGTGCCCCACCACGTGGTGCAGGGCCCCTGGACGATGGCCGTGCTGGGGCTGACTCACTGGGCGGAGGACACCCAGCAGTGGCTGAATAACGTCCACCAAATCACGCTCATGCTCATGGGCCTCAACTGCCTGCTGGACCCTGTGGTGTACTGCTTCGCCACCAGAAAGTTCCGCCGGTACATCTGCGACCACTTCAGGAAGCTTAGCAGGGGCCGCATGTGCTCCAGGTACACCGCCAGCACGCGTGCCTCCATGGACTCCCAGCAGCACAACCAGATCATCAACCAGGTCCAGCTCAGGTCTATAGAGGATGCACCTAAGTGGTAGAGCACAGGCTTGCGTCACGCGCGAGAACCGGCCACCCCTCACTGAAGGAATGATGCCATTCTGCTGAAGCTTGTTCTCACTGTCTCAAAGCTTGAGCATCACAGTGAATCCCCTATGAACAGACACATGCATGCTCACAAACGCACGCACGCACGCACTTACACTCCACAGAAGACAGACACAACTTGATGAAGGGAGAGATACAGGGATACAGGGTGGACGTGAGCCTGTGAGCGTGCCCCGGGCGTCCTCTGCCAGTCACAAGCGCACAGTTTACACAAGTGGGAGTACACTGTTTGACTTCCACGGAAGTTGCTGGTCATCTAAACGCTGTGGACTCCTGATTAACTCTGTTTGCTGTTGCTCCGTTTGGGAACATCTCAGTGATATCATGTCATGTCATGTAAGAAAACCGTGTGATAAGGGTGGTGTTTCGGGCTGATCTTGTGTCGCTAATGTTACATCATTCACTCTTCCTGTCTCTGGGAGAGGCAGGAGGTAAAAGCAGAAGTTTCTTCAGAGGCTGGTGAACTGCTCCTTCCATATGCAAACCCCACTGGCTTTGCAGAAGCAGCCAAAGCTGTTATCATGTCGGTCAGCGACAGGTCAAGTGACTCGATTTTGCATATATGTAACATTTCCATTTTGATAAAATATTGCACTATTACCAGGAACATGATGAAATATTAGGTGAACATGTAAAATGAACAGAAAGGGAAGTACAGACAGTGAATAATGAAACTCGCATACCTTTACGCTATACTAGTCTGCTTTGTTTAATCATGTCGGGTCTTGTTGTTAACATTTTGATATTAACCTGCATTTTGGTTAAATAAATCCAGTTAGTGTGGAGCAGTTATGTAGGAGGTTCATTACTTAAATTGTGGTTATACAGATGTGAAAGTTTGGAGTGTGTATGTATCTTGACTGTTTAGAGAAGAATGACAGAAGAATGACCACAATGTTATATAAATCTGTCTGTTTCAAGCAGAAGCACGAGTTTACTGATATTGATGTTTATGTGGTAAAACTGCTCCATCAGACAATGAAAATCAACCAGATGTAGCTAATTTAGCGTAAGTAAATTAATCAAGAGTCAATACATTTGTAATGAAGGCTGTTATGTCGCCTGCCATTTTTTTAAATTGTTTAATGTATGCTTATAGAAATAGTCTGTGGTTTTACGGGTTATGTGTTGTATTTTAAAATGAAATAAAGTGTGAGAAATCCTTTTGCTTAAATGATGACTCCCTGGTTGGGCCTGATGTTTTTGTGCCATTTGGAGTATGGGGTGTAATTTTGTATTTGTAATTTCACTGTAAGTGAATCCAGGCCTTATTTTACACCTTGGGCTGGGCGCAGTAAAGAGTGACCCTTTGCATCCTTTAGGGTGTAAAAGTCAATCAATCAAATCCCAGGCCCTCAGCAAGCAGTTGGGGTGGGATCAGAGTGCTCACTGCAGGGATCATTCAGAGTCTATATGAGGTTTTTACAGCAGGTGCCACAGAAAACCTTTGAACACCTGTAAATCTAAATAAAATTCTCAGTCATTTTGGGAGCTGCCAAACATGATTTTATTTAATAACTTGGTGGTGAGGGTAGTCTTTCTAAACTTTCACTGTGGAGCCATCTAATGCTCTACTGAGGTATTGATTTCAATACGGTTGGCATTTATTTCTAATTGAAGTGAAGTGAGGCTCCACTAGGTGGCCCTGTTGAGCTCACTGTAACTCGAATTCACATATGAATGAGTGGTTTTATTTAATAGTGTATTTTTGAACAGTTTGGTATTCTTCAGTGTAAAACTTATAATGCTGCCTATGAATTGTATCTGGCTGCTCTTTGTAAAAATGATTTTTGCAATTTGATCGTAAGTTTTTGTGTATCAAAATGTAATGCTGTGTGTTATGTGTTACAGTGCACTGTATTGTAGCTCATCCTGAATTTTTTTTTAGCATCTGCCAAAAGGAATGATGAAAGTTTGAATGAAAGATTTTTCTTATTCTTCAATGAAACAACAATTTCTTAAGTATCCTTTATTAATATATCCCAGATCACACAAATATAAAAAATATATAATTTATACATAATTCACTCAATACCGTTTTAACCATAGGAGTGTATGAAATATGCATTCTAAAAGTGTGATTCCCTCTACATTCAGGTTCTTCCATGGTTAATAATGAACTAAACAGATGATTGCCATGTTATGAAAAAATAAATGAGTTTGCTTACATGGTGTACTAGCAAATGAGACAGCAGAAGCTACACCTTTGCGAATGCATCACACTATAATGTTTTAACTGATTGCTGCAGAGTCTAGCTTTACGTTGCTGTGGCCTGAAAGAAGGATAAGGCACATTCAACGGTAAAGTGATCCAAAGTAAATTTAAAAATCTACACATTTCAACAGAAGAGGAAGATTTTCTTCGGCGAAAAATGATGGGAACTTCATCTGAAAAGAGGAAACTGGGGATTGTTTGAGGAGGAGCAGTGTCTGTCTGTGTTGCCCCATGACAACATTTCCTCCACCACAGAATTCCCAAAACACATTGTGAAACCGCAGTCAGGGGTTAAACGGTGGATCCTCTCAGAATCGACAGATGGGGTATCCCCATGGAGTGGAATATACAGATGACTGTGAGAGGCTGTAAAACCTAAGCTTTTTTCCTGTAAACTGTTGCAACAAATGTACTAATTCTACACACATGGTGGCAGGGTGGGCTGGAGGAGATGCCATTCAGCTGAGGTCGTCGTAGACGTCTTCATCCATGCGCTGGTCTCCTGATAGCGGGCAGTAGAACTGATCGTGTTTGTCGGCGTAAACATTGCCTCGGCTAGGATGGGGGGGGAGCGGAAACACATCATTACTTCCGGTGCAAGGCACAACTGATTATGTCAACGGATTGAGATCTGGCTCCCACACGGTTAATTGGTATTTATGTATCAGCTCCTACAGATATAAAACCTGCTCAGCTAGTCTCAGCTGATCCGACACCCATTCAGGAGATTTATCTTCTCAAGGCAGCTTGCAAATGCCAGCTACAGCAGGGGGTTGCCTGACTGTCTCAGACAAAAGGAAAGAGAACAGTACTAACAATAACCCTAATAACTACTAATACTACTGATGCATGCTCCTCTTAGGCTCAGAACACCTTATGGAAGGTAAAGGAGTAAGTGCAAGAGCAAGGACTGCACAAACACTGGGGTTTTCAAACAATACAACCTATAGCTCCATGGCTTGCATTGTGCTCTATGCCATATCCAGATCACAAGTGTCTAACACATAGCATGTGCATACAGAATCACGGCTTATATCAGCATTACTCTACTCCATTTACCATTGCAGAAGAGTAGCTGGGAGTTTGATGATACTATGGGGAGGTGTGAAACAGCAGAACTCACCTCTTGCTCTGGGGTTTTAAGGAATCCGACATGGTTTTCATCTCTGTGTTGTCTGCATTAAAAGAAGAACAAGCATTACTGCCACTGTGGCAGGAAAGGAATCAGAAAGGCCTGATCTCCTGATCTCTGAGTCTGTCTGCTGGTTTCTACAGTACTGCCCAGTGCATTCAGACACAGACCACACTGCCTGTCTCAAATGAAACAATCATTTCATGCTGTGTAAAGCCACTTTGTCAACTGTGGAAGTGTTGTGTGTAAGTGTGTGTGTGTGTGTGTGTGTGTGTGTGTGTGTGTGTGTGTGTGTGTGTGTGTGTGTGTGTGTGTGTGTGTGTGTGTGAGCATGAGTGCCTGTTTTTTTCATGTGTCAGAGCATGTGATGCACCCTTACCTTTGTGCATAGATGTAGCGCTTTTTGGGGCGTGGGTTTGACCTGCCTGAGGGACGACCCAGATGTGCCTCTTACAGCACAGGAAGGCAACCACTAGAAGCCCAAACCCACTCAGACCCAGTGCTGCCCAGACAAGGGGGTGTGGATCTGTGAAAGAGACAGAGAGGAGAGAACTGAACACAGGCTGCCTCCTTGACTCCCGGGGGGGAACATCTGCCCTGTCTAACCTGGGACCGTCCACTCTGTGGTCTCCCTTTATGCAGGTGCTCCATCTGAATTCAGACACTGAACCATAGCCATTAGCCCCACAGAGACACTGCGCAGCACACTGAACAACAGAGGAAATGGGTTTGTCAAGATCAGGAAGTGCCGCTGCATGTTCATTCCAGCCAATCAGGGTGCAGGTATCAACAGAGTCACCGATCATCAGTGATACTTTTATCAGACTCTGGACATGGGGGAGCACAAGGCATTCTAGACTACTGTATGTTTCAACCTCCGCATGGCTGCTGTTCAGGACCCCTGCATTTAGTAAAATGTAAGACCTTATCCCTTAAATTCCGTAGAAGGAATTTTGTGCCAGAAACAAAATGAAGATGAGTGGATCAAGGTTAAATGGGAAGATCTGAGCAATCGCGATGACTGTTCTCTCACCAGGGTTTGGCACGATGTGCACGGTGACCGGCCCGCTGTTCAGGGTGATGTTGCGCCCGTCGTATTGGTTCCGAGCGTGGCATGTGTACTGCCCGCTTTGCCCCGCCTCCTTCAGCCATAGGTCCTGTTGGTCCCCCACCACCATCTCGCTCCCCACTTTGGCCTGACCCGGAATCCAGACCCAGGTCCAGAAAATGGGCTCTGACCCTGTTCCCACCCGGCAGCGAAGGACCAGGGGCTGCCCCTCAAAGGTAAACAGCTGATGGGGGGCGAGTGTGAGGGAGATGCTGTCAATGGGGCCTGGAGGATACAAACAAGGTTCTCAGCTCCTCGGAATCATGGTTACATAGGGTGGATGGTGCCCTACATTGCCCTACGGTATGGATTTTGACTATACCGTGTTGACCGGTAGAGCCCTCACAGATCTAGGTGTAACTTCATCGAAAAGACGCGATCCACATCTCGATACATTGTCAACGATCTGATACATTAAAGATGCATATGAAGCAACTAGCCTACTAACGCTATACGATATGATTCACCCCTATTGCGATGCAGTACGATTCGACACGATTTGATAATAATAAATAAAGGCATAAAACCTCTACTAATAATTATATATAAATAAATCAGATTTTACCGATGCAAAGATGTTAGAAACGATGCATCCCGAGTTCATCCCTAATTGTATCAGGTGCACACTTTTTTAACCGGGGCAATAGCATCGTAAACTTTTATGCCGGTGCATGCACTGCGGCCTCTCTGGAATCCAGTTGAGGGAAATCCGTCGTAGCGACGGAGAACTTCAGTCAGTTTTTATTTTCACTTTGTTCAGCTTGGTTTTATTGTATTTCATGAAAAAGTGTTTTTCAGAGATGGAAGTTACTTGAGAAAAGGTTTTGCATTTTTCCTGTCTATTATTGCAGTTTTGCACAATAAATGTTCTTAAAATACCTCTGTACTATGTGAAATATGTCCTAGTAATACAGTTACGAGTACAGTAATAGCTGCCATGCAGTTGCCATACCAGCGCTTTACCCCTTCAGAAGTATTTAGATTGAAATTTTAAGAAAAACGAATATACCGTGATATATACCGCTACCGTCCGTGCTTCAAATTATACCGTGTTATAAATTTTAGGCCATACCGCCCAGGCTTACGTAGTCCCAAACTGATTGGTCAGCACAAAGCACAAACTGTACAGACTGTCTGCACCAGTGGGGCACCATTGATGGCGGTATTGCAGAGTCTGTTGACTTAGCCAGTCAGGGTCACTGTTTTACTAGTGCAGAGTCCGGGCCCCTTTCTGATCCTCTGCTCTAAAGAGAGATCAGAGATGTTTCTCTGATGAGATGTTGCTGTTTCACAGCTCCAGAGAGCTAATGAGGCTCTGCAGATAATAAAACCCGGGGGATTAAGTCAACAGCTCCTATACACCTCAAAGGAAATTGTCTCCAGATTCATCCTCAACAGTATGACTGAACAGCACTTCCTTAAGAAAAAACATACATACCGGTTTTCACTGAGTCAAGGGACAAATCTGCCCCTTAAGTGTAACAAAAATTAAATACACAATCTACTAAAATAGGAAGACTAAAGTGAGTACAGAGCATATACACAGGGAGACAGAGGTGGAGGCAGGAATATCTCATTCTGCACTGATAACCTAATGGTGACACTATAGAGACAGTGGAGGGAGAGAGGTAGAGACAGGAATATCTCACTCTGCACTGATAACCTAATGGTGACACTATAGAGACAGTGGAGGGAGAGAGGTAGAGACAGGAATATCTCACTCTGCACTGACAGCCTGACGGTGGCGCTCTGGCTCCCTGCCTTTTCTTCTGCTGCATTGGAGGCGACACACCTGTACTCCCCAGAGTCTGATACCTGGGCAGAAGGGAACAACAGGGAGACCCGGGGGGCCCCCATGCTGATATAACGCCCTGTCCCGGGGTCAAGGCGGGACCAGCTGTATGAGATTGGCCAGGAGCCCTGCTCGGAATGGCAGGTCATGTTGACCGTAGTCCCATAGTTGACAGACTCCTTGTCCGGGCTCCTGATGATCACAGGTGTGGACACGCCCACTGCAAGCGGGAGACATGGACCAGACATGGAAGTGCTGCATGGCCAGGTTTCAGTAGTTGGCCAGACAAGGTACAAGCTACCTAACGCTCAAGAGAAGCTTGAGATTTTCAATTTGTCATGTGACATAACAGAGGCTAATGGGTGTAGTGGTCCACCCGATGCATTTTTTTCCTCTATTCATGAGATACCACTTTTTCGCTCACCGGGCAATTCATTTTTTATTCAACCATCTGCCAAACGAAATCTATGGCTCGCACTCACCGTTCCTCACGATCAGTTTGAGCTGTCCCCGCTCCGTTGAGCTCCGCTGGCAGGTGAAGGTTCCGGCGTCGGACGCAGTCAGATTGGACAGCTTGATGTTGTAATTGCTCTCTGCTGTGAGACGTGAGCCGAACTTGTTGTAGCTGGCTGACGAGCTCCAGCAGTGGATGTCCGTGTCGTCGTTGTACCAGCAGTTGCTCTTGGAGAAGGACTTCCCAGGATAGCTGGCAAAGCAGGGCAAAATAACCGACCGCCCTTTGACACCTATGACAAACTGCAGGTCATCTGCTGATGTCGTAGCGTCTGGAACAGAAACCAGAGGCTGGGTTATCTGAAAACTATAAATCACCCGCTTTTCAAACACATATAAAGTTTATGATTTCCTTTGACTTTTTCCTGACGGCCTGATTCAGCTTATTTTGCCACCATTTTATAGGATTGTATCACTGGGGACATTCAAAGTGTCTTAGCTATGACTGTGCAAATTCAATGTCATGTGCTGGGCTCAGTCCCACACAGTGCCAGATTATGCCTATCTATTGGTTTGATGGCATGGTGGTATGGTAATGTCGTTTCCAGAGGTTTCACACGCTACCCTAAATGAACAGAATGACACTTCCTTAGGATAAATCAGAGAAACAAACTACCATATTAAAAACATCAACCTACCAGTCTTCCCTGTTCCTTTAATGAAATAAAAAAACTAAATTGTGCACTCTCACACTCGGCTGATCTTTGAAAGTAAGCACCCAATGTGTTCAGCCAGGCTGCGATACCATTCCCTGCATAAGAAGCATATTGAAAACTTGAGGTCTCAAGTTAGCTAAGTATATATGAATGAAAAGAGAGAACATTCACTACAGACAGAATGATAAAGAGGCATATAAAGTGAGAACATTTCTGAACCTTCCCTGAGGTGTGAAGGTCAGCCTGAGCTATTGAAACTGTATGTGGCATCATGTTTGTGCAATATGTACTTGATAATTCCTTGTTTTATCTACTCTCACTGTATCTTTGCATGCAAATATCATTGTATATTATCTTGTCTTGGACAATGCACTGTGCGTGGGAAAAGCACTTAACAAATTAATTATTATTATTATTATGTTGAAAAGTAGGAGGTCAGCTGGATTGTGTCAGTCTTCACCCACCATCAGCATTAGTGAGGGGATGAAGACTTCCTCAGAATGTATTCAAAATCTGAATGTAGAACAAGGACATTCTGTGCTCATGCCTTGACCTTTTCATGCTATTTTAGAATAGAACATTTCTAGGACAGTCTTCATATTGAGTTGTAATACATAAAAATTCCAATGGCTTTTGTTAACTGTTAAGTCAAGCACTCACATAGATTCTGCCTAGCTCTCATATCAAGAGGGAGCTGCCTCCACACCACCTTGACTGCCTTATTTTTCCATTCTACTGTTTTATTAGAGTCAATGGTTATGCTTAGGAAGATTTATGTATGCTCAGTAGGGCCAACCAAACACCTTCCATGTAGTTTATTTTCTCTTTAGGGACCTCTTACCAAGATTTGTCCTCACTCGCTTTCTTTTGTCGCAAATAATTAACAAGCATTGGTCTGAAATTATAAAGTTTACTCTTGGGATTGTGCTCAACTTCAGTTTGAAAGTTTGTACAGATTTCTTTAAAAACAAAATCCAGTCTGTTTCAGCAAGGACTGAAAAGAGGCAAATGTCAACATTTTGGGACACCTTGGGAAAAGCAACAAATCCTCACCATCGGTGATTGTCAGGTTGACCTTCCACACAAGCCGGTCACTGTTCACATAGATGTACAGCCCGGCATCTGACCTCTGCAGACTTGTGATGTGCAGGTTGTAGTAGTTGGACGTGCTTAGTCTACCAGAGAACCTATCCAGAGTCCCGCAGTTCCAAATAGAATTTGTACCAGTATTTCCCTCGTAGTACCAGCATGTGGTGGAACGTGATGAGTACAGGGGGTCCTGTTTCTGGGGAGCGCACGGCAGAATCACCTGTCCTCCAATCCATCCCACGACAGTCATGGGAGTGACTCCACCTGAAGTACTTCCTGTATATACAGGAAGAAGATGTGACAGCGTAAGGACAAAGACAAGGGAAGTCTGTTTTCCAGGCAGCTCTCTGTGCATGACTTAGGCAAGGGGGTCAACATGGATACATCTTCAGCCTTGTAAAAAATGTAAATCTCATTTGTAAATTTTTTTGAATAGTACACACACTCATGCCTTTTTGTTAGCTGCTAGGTGGAGAGAATGCTTGGGAAAAGTAGGGCCAACACACTTGATTCAGCATTAGCTAACTAAATCCTAGCTATAAAGGCCCTCTAATGCCACCCACAGCAAAATAAGAAGCAAACAATCCAGAAAAAAAGAGATGTGATTGATCAAACTAGTCAGAGATCTGAGGTCAGTTCCAAGAAGCCAATACAATCTCATACACCAACACAGTCATGCTGATTTGTGACTCATTAACAGTGGCATAATTACAGGGGGGTGGAGTGATTCCAGAAATATTAAGTAAATGCAAATAGCACAATCCACATGGCGTCTCCATCATCACAGACTGATTGTGCTGAATGTGGCTAGCCCGTGAGTGTGGAAATAAGGCTGGAAATTTAGTGCCTTTCTTTTCAGTTAGCCGATTGTAGGCACAGACCAAAGGGGATTTAAGGTCATGCACAGTTTTGGGGTCCCACCTCTGAATGTGAGGATGAAAACACCTCCCAGTGCGAGAACATTTAATGGGGTGTGTTGTAACACTGCAGCGTATATTGGCTGTGAAAGAAGCGTAGTGTTACAATGTGCTAACTTCTGCTTCAGAGATGAAATGAAAAAAAAAAACAAACAAACCTACTTAACAAAAACATTTATATCTTACAGTATGATTAAGATTAGGAGGGTTGGAAATATGTTTTATCATGATTTGGTGATGGTTAAATATGCTTCTTAGAAACTGTTTTACCATACGGTTTTTTGATATTATATATTCTCATACTTATTTCTTGCTCTTCTGCAAGAAGTCATGCCATGCATGAAGTATGTATTTTTACATCTAATCCTTTCTATGTTTCTCTATCTTTTTAAATGTATTATTTTTCTTTCAGTGTGCTGGTCTCCTCTGTACAGATGTTATCAAGCAAGTACAAGATGAGATATTTCTGGTATTTTATGCAGATCTGGTTGTTGTGCGAAAAACTGTATGATAACATATGAAATCCAGAATATGAATATAATTTAATCCTTTAAATGTGTTGCAATAATTTAATCCTCTATGTTTTTAATGTGCAGTTTAAATCCCATTGATTCATTAACCATATGGATTAACATACTTTCTCATTTACATTTATACATCAAATGTATTTTTAAATTATTATTTTAACATATTTCACATGTTGTAAAGAGGGAAGGTGTTGTTTTTTTCCCAGATTAAAATTATTTTTTGTGCTTTCCTTAAGGAGCACATTTGGCGATGAAGCAGATATTTATTCATGTAGGCAGAATAAAACAGAAATGTTTGTTATCAGGCTGTTGTCAGGAAGTTTCAAAATGTTCATTGTTTATTGTCCTTTTTTCAAGTTTTCAATATTTGATTTTGTACAACAATTTTATTTTTGAGAGAGGTTAAGATATGTGCCAAGATGACTGTCAAATGATGTAGATGTGTGTATATACAGACATAGAGACAGCGGCTATTTGCAAAAAACTAACTGAATAAAATGAATAAGCAGAAATGGAATGAGTGAAGTAAATAAATAAACAACTGTTACCTTGCTGGATCACCATGGCGAGGAACAGAAGGAGCTGGGCTCTGGCTCTGGGCATCTTTGTGAGCTGCGGCTGCACGGTTCAGCAGATGATGTGGGGCTGCAGGGAGAGCTCTGTTGGTATCTGTGGCAGAGCCACTGTAGGAAGGCAGCCTCATCTGTGCAGCCTCCCCATTTCCTGAAGTACACAGAGGAAATAAAAAGGAACCTCCCTCTACTTACAGAAATGTACCGTGTGAACATGTGAAATGTGACAGGCCGCAGCAGCCCCATGCAGCAGTTTCACAGCATCTGGCTCACTTGATTAGATTAAATGATTATGATGATGAGGAGAGCGAGGAAGGACAGGGCATCCTCTTTGTGTATGCATTTGTGCATTCATGACAGTGTGCTCACATCCTTTGTAATAATCATGTTGGACGTAAGTGTAGCATAGTGGTACGGTGCAGCGCTTGAAACCAAAGGGTTGCCAGTTCTATGCCCCGCTGGGGCACTGCTGCTGTACCCTTGGGCAAGGTACTCAACCCACAAATGCCTCAGTGCAGATCCAGTTGTATAAATGGATAACATGTTAAAATTGTAACATATGTAAGTTGCTCTGGATATGTTATGCTCTGGATGTTGCATCTGCTAAATGGCAATAATGTAATGCAATATTCTGATATAGTTAGATATGTACAAGCTGTTGATTCATACAGAGAGACTTTTATGGGGGTATGTATTGGGTTGAGGGAAAGGTTCCTATCAGTATTTTCATCAGTACATCCCTACACGTGCAGGACACTGTCAGGTGTTGCCACTTGGTTGCAATTAGCAACTGCCTGACCAAAAAAAAAGTCGCACACTCGAATATATTTTGTTGGATCACCTTTAGCTTTGATTACGGCGTGCATTTGCCGTGGCATTGTTTCGACAACCTTATGCAACGTCACAACATTTATTTCCAGAGTTGCATTAATCTTTGGCCAAGATCTTGTATTGACGACGGGAGAGTCGAACCACTCCGTAAAGTCTTCTCCAGCACGTCCCAAAGACTTTCAAAATTCATTGATGGGATAACCTGGTCATTCAGCACATTCAGGTACTCAGCTGACTTCATTTTATTGCCACATAACATTGCTGAGCCTAGATCTGACCAAATGAAGCAACCCCAGATCATTTGTTTATTTAAACCTAAACTTTTTTTTGGCCAGGCAGTGTATAAATATGTTGTTAACGGGCAGAGCAGGCCATTTAATCCAGCTGGTCTTGTCGTTTTCCTTGTAGTCTAGAAGGTAATGAGTGCTGGTCTTGAATACTCCAAGAATCACTGCTTCCGCTACAAGCCCTAGTAAACTAATCCACATTAGTTCATTAATTCACATTAATCCACAAATTTCCCAATGTCATTGTAAATTTGCTTTGAACTAATTCCCACCCTTGACTTCTTGTTCTTCTGACATAATTCAGCTCAAAAAGGTTTCTGTAGTCCACTGTATTAATCAATTTTCAGACTTAAAGACCTCAGTCAAATTGACATATTGGCCATGTAAGCTGCCACTGAGTATGTTAAAGTAATATAGCATGACCCAAAAAGCATGTCAACAGCTGTGTGCTGGGAAATGTAAAAGGAGCATTCACCTCTGTGCACACTAACTAGAGCAGCCGCTAGGAAAACTAGAGGAGGTCTGAAGTGTGAAGGAGGCAATGAAGAGAAGCAATGAATGGGGAGACACCCCACACTCCCCTTCTCCCTCAGCATGAAGAATGTTGTGTGACCTTATGTGACCTGCGTGCTACAATGCTGTTGCCTGACCCTGCCCAATGTACACTCTCTCAGCCACCTTCAGGGAAAGAAATCTCCAGCAGTCCCCTTCATTACAAAATGCAGGAAAGATCATGATGTTTTGTATTTATTTATTTATTTGTTTATTTATTTATTTTTCAGATGCACTAATCCAAAAAGTATGATTGTAGAGAGAGGTGCGGGTTCATTCTGCTGACTTCATACTGATATTTGCTCATCTTGCAATGGAAGCATGTTTATTTATATCTGCTTCTTCAGTCTGTGTTGCTCTGTGGTGGTGCTAAGCTCATCAACAGGGCTTCATCCCCTTGGAGATCAACAGGCACATCATAAATGGCGAAAGAAATACACACTGTGCAGAAACAAAGAAAAACCATGGAGAAAGATCCCGCCAGGTTTGTGAAATCTGAAGTAGGGGATATAGCGGCACTGCCTTCTGCATACTTTATTCAAGCTCCTTTGACAACACAGCAGAAAAGTACAGGGAGCAGAGACTTTTAAAAGGAACAATCCAATATACCCAAGAATCAGCAGGCCCTGGAATCTGTGAATTTGGGACTGGGAGGCGGGGTTAAGGTGAGCTATGGTTGGCAGTCTCCCGCCGATTGCTTTGAGCAGGCTGCTCTCAGGACAAGCAGTCGTAGGTGTTCTCCTCGATCATGTGATTGGGGTTCAGGTCGCTGTAGGCTTCCCCCGTCCCCTCGCAGTTCATGTAAACTTCATCATCGGTGGGCTGCTGAAGGTCCGCCCTGGCGGCAAGAAACAAGAGATTTGTTCATGGCAAGTCTGCCCTGTGTGACAGTCCAGGGGTCCCTCATGCACAGATATTATAATACATGCTTTGTAAAGCATTAACAATCGCATCATATATTGTGAAAATGTTATTAAGGAAGAGGCCAGAATGGCCACATTGATAAAATTCCTTACTGTACCAACATCATTTACTTATCTTTTAGACCTGGATGTTCTTTGTAAAATTAGACAGATTCCAGTCTGTTACATAATGTAATGTCCTTGAAGTGTTTCGCAATGGCTCCAAGCTGGAAAAGTATGGAGGTAAATACTGAAGAAAAGTCCAGGAGTGATGAACTGTTATTGAACAACTTCACACATGTGTGAAACCACTGACTGATGGCTCTCCATGACCAAAATTAGACCAGTGTCCTTCAGCGCCTATCTCAGTGGTATGTTAAGATTTGATGATGAGTTTACTTCTGCCCTTTAGTTTGAGGAGAAAAGTAGCCTTCATTCTTGCTCTTTGGCTATGCAAATGACTCACCACACCTTAAGTGATGCCATCTTGCGACAACACAACACAGACACACAGACACATGCAGATGCGTGCGTGCACACAAGTGCATACAGACACACACATATGCCCAATCTTTCTCTCTCTCTTCTTACTTACTTTGTACCCTTTGCAGATGCAGGCAAACCTGAGGGGGGAAATACAGGTGGAATCATATTCAGGAACATATGCAGGCCTGGTCTGATCATCATGACTACTTGAGTGACCTTTGATGTGAGTGTTCAGGTTTGATCAGGGTGTTTATCTCCAAGCTTTAGAGGACCATAGCAAGAAATGATGGTTATCACTTGCTTTCTAATATCACACATTATACCTCCATTGCTGATGTGGTAAATTAGGGAATGAGTACCTAAATAAAAACAGTGAAAATTAACAAACCAGGAGACACCATCACCACGTTCAAGAACCAATTCATGGAAGCCCTGTGTTGTCTAAAATACACTTTGCAGTTGTAGAGTTAAAGCATGCATTCTTGGGTCTTCTAAATGAGAAAGAAAAATTGGGAAAACTATGCCCTTCTGCAGGAAGAGTGTCCAGAGTTTCCAAATACATAGCTTTTATTTTGCTGTTCATCCTCCTCTTTCCCCTGCCTATGCATTACTGGTGGATCTATCATAGCCTCCACCACTGTTTATTTCTAAATTAATCAGCAATTAGGTCAAATTAAAACGCAGGCTGCTAGATTGTCTGTGACTGTGTTCAGCGTCTGATGTTGTCGTAAAATCTGGAGAATCTACGCCATCAGATACTCATACTCAGGAAGATCCTTTATTCAGGGGTCAGAGGTCATGTGCCACATTCCAGGATTTTTTCTCCAAATCTACGGCTTCATGCACTTGTATCTCTACTAGATATCTTGTACCTTGTCTGGCCAACTATTGAAACTTGCCCATGCAGCGCCTCTGATATTGTTGACTCCTTATATGGATATTTACTTGTATTGTACTCTGCCTCACTTGTAAGTCACTTTGGATGAAAGCGCCTTCCAAATGAATAAATGTAAATGTGAAAGTGTGGCTGTTGACAGTGTCAGTAGCTCACCCTTTGCAGGTGAGGCCATGGGCACCATGTTGAGAGCTGTACTGTCCGTTCCCCGCTGCATCAGGAGTAGAGCGACGACAATGATAAGGATGATGAAGATCCAGCAGAGAAGAGTCAGAGCAAAGGCGGCCACGCCTAAACGGCATTCCACTGTGGACAGAGAAACGTCACTCTCCTAGTCTAATATTAACCATGGCCGTCTTCATCATCAACATCATCATCATCATTAAAAAGATCACCATCGTTATCAGCAGCGTCACCTTCGTCATAATCATCTCATCCTCACAGTGGAAGTGTATATTCGATGTAAAATGATGAATACAGGAGTCTATGCTTGCAGTTGTATGCATCAGGGAGGGGATAGAAATTGCACAGAAATGGTGCAACACGTCTTGTCTGTCATCTTGTCTTTTGACTAATGACTGAATAAACCAGACTTTGTGGTAGTTGAGATGTGTGCTTCTGTTTGATTAAGCAATAGGATATAAGAATTCAATACTTCCTCTTAAATAATATGAAAATAAAATGAATTCCTCTTCAATGTTATTTTACAAATTACACATCCTAGCCACATACACACACACACACATACACACACACACACACGCACACACACACACCCACACTCAACACATGCACACACGCACTCACACATGCAAAAACTCACACACCGCATGTACTGCAAGTACATAGTGTGCAACATTTGTTGAGTGCCAGACTTATATCTGGGATGGAACAGATAGTCTGTGGTAAAATATCTCTAGGAGGGACTTGATGAGTCATGCTTTGTACCTGGCATGGGAATGATATAGACTTTATGGTTTTGGCTGGTTTCCTGTTGACTGATACCCAGCATTGAGCTGTTAGCGTGGCAGTAGTACTCTCCAGTCTCTTCTGCCCTGCTCAGGGTGAGAACCCGCTCAGAGGCAATGCTTTGGGAGCCTGCCTCTCCCAGCCTGTACCATGTCCAGCTGATCAAGGTGGGGGCAGAGGAGGCAATGCATTCCAAAGTGACACTGTGTCCCTCAAACACAAACAGATCCTGGGGGCTGGCCACCACTGAAAGGTTGGAGATTCTCTCTGGGGAGACAGGAAATGGCCATCACCAGAAGGAAATGAGATCCTTCACACACAAAGTATGACAATTTAGCATATGAAGAAAAAAGTGACGACAGAGAAGGGAGCTGGTTGTCCAAAACACAGCCTTGCTCAGAGCATTTTGAATATTTTGTAGGATGGTTCCTTCCTCATCTCTGAGACTGTGCTGGGATTGCCTTCAGTCTCACACATTTCTTCTACTTGTTTTGAAAAGACCAGCAATAACACAGTCAATAACACAGACAGAGAAAATAACCAACAAAGAAGTCCCTTTTTGCTGTACATACCGAGTACTGTCAGTTCGATGATACCATGTGCCTCACGAAACATACATTTGTACTGTCCTGAATCACTCAGCCTGAGGTTCGCCCTAGTCAGGACTGAGCCATTCCCAATCGGGAAGAATGCGCCTGTTGGTTGGTTACGGTGGTACCAGGTGTACAATCCTGATTCAGCACTGTAATTACTCTGACAAGATATGCTGACCCAGTCGCCGACCAGCTTCACGGACGAACCATGCGTGAAGTTCAGGACCACCCCGGTGGGAGGAGCTGTGGGTGGGAAGCAGAGCATGTGACCAGAGAGCCGTGATTCTGCAGTGGGCCATAGCAGCTTAGGGACCTTCTACCATCTGACTTACAGCTTTGGTTCACTGCAGAAGACGTTGCTGGAAGTACCATTAAATCCCCAGGGCTGTTTGTGTAAGCTAGCCAGTGAAGGAAGAGGGGGAGACAGATTACAGGTTCACAATGTCACACATGGAATAACAACAGTATAGCACAGTGTTGTAACATAATAAGGCACTCTGATACACTCTTATTATAGCAGAGAACCTTAGGGGAAGTTAATGAAAAAAGAGAAAAAGAGGAACATTTAAAATTTCAAAGTAAACTTCCTCAGTGCGGGTATCAATCATCTGCAGGCTTATTTTTGGCCGTCCTGAAAGCTGAATAAGCTTATCATACAGAGAGGAGCTCAGCTGTAATTTACTTAATGTTTGTTCAATGGTAAAAGCTTTTTCTAAGGCACCACCCTACAACCGTCTCTTCGATTTACGCTTTTTGGCATCGCCATAAACAGTGGCACAAATCTCCATGCGAGGAGAGCATTTCTGAAAACCCAGTAAGACGCCTGAGGCAGCATCAATCTCTGAGGCATAAAGGTGTGTGTCAGGTTAGTGCTATAAACCCCCTCCTGTCAGCCAGTGGCCACACAAGAAGCCCATAAGAACCTGTATTTTTGCTCCCACAGTCAGTTAAAGAGACGGCCCTGACTTTAACAGTTTGCACAGTATACATAAATCTAGCTATATGAAACTCTCAGGTCTCGCTCTGGCAATGTGAATACCCTGTAAATGTGAAGTACACAAGATTGTGAGCAATTTAAAGACAAAAAAACTGGCAAGTGTTAAATTTCCTGTTAAAAGAATAAGGAAGAGGAAGTGAATACATTAATGCGCTAGTGTGACAAGAACTGTCTCCTTGGGCAAGGCATGTTAATGTACCCCAGAAGTACTCTGACATCACTATAGAGTGTGATTTTAAGCATTCTATGTCACTCAATATGTTATCAACAACAAAGAAAGAAGAGGTTTGCGGTCCAAGGCTAGCAAAACCCAAGTATTACAGGGAAAGATGACATCTTAGCATCAGAAAGGCCAGTGATTTCCCACTGTATCTATATAGGTGAGAGTGAATCTGTGTCAGCTTTGCTGAAAGAAGCCATTCAGACCTTAGACTGTCCTCTGATATTTGTCACAGGTCATTACCATTGTACAAAATCTCTTTCCTTCTACTGCCAACAAGCATACTTTTGAGGAACTATGTGAACTTAAACTGAATGGATGCCATTTAAACAGATGCTACACTTAAACAGAATTATAAAACTGGAAGTTCAGGTGGGCCTAGAAGAGAAGCAGTGGGCAGCTGATTGATCAAGTGCAAAGCAAAGGGGCTTATAGCTTCAGGGGAACTGGTCCAATTCCCAAGTGAGCCACTCGTGTTGTACTCTTGGACAATTTTGCCCCAGTAAATATCCAACTGTGTTAAATGGATAATGTACGAAAATTGTACACCATAGAAGTCGCTCAGGATAAGTTCATCTGGTAAGCAACTGTAATGTGTGTAGCGTGAGGAAAATATCGAGCTTAAATGAATGTCCTGGGAACAAAAAAAAGTTGAAACGTGACAGCTAAATGTGTGATGGAAGTCAACGGCGGACGACCTGACCCGGCCTGGATCACCTACCTGCATTTGCTGATGCGCAGAGCAGCAGCAGCCCCAGCATGGTGCTTCTCTGCGGAGTGTGGAGCACCTGTACCTGTAACCTGCGCATCCACCTGCTCACCTGTCTCACTCTGCCTGCTCTGCGGTAACACGCGTCTTTTTCAGTGCCCTGGCTGCTTAAGGGGAAGTGCGGAATGGGAACAGGGAATGAAAGGGGAACCTCCAGCTTCCCTCCGAACGCTCACACGGGTCTGTGCGGGTTTCTGTCAGCCCTCTTCAGCCATCTTTTGGCTGTCTTTCTTTCCGTATCCTTTTGTCTCTCTCTTCCTCCCTCCTCCCTCACGCTCAGCCAAAACTGTGCTCCCTGGCTGCTCCCTCTCTTAAGGTGTTGAGGCCCTCCCACTCTCTGCTGTACGTGTCTTTATTGTATTGGTTTGTTATGAGGCAATCTATCAGACTATCAGGCCTTTGCCTTCAATTGATAAGCTTCCACTAACGACCCCTTGAGATTTCTCTCTGTTAATTTTAAATGCTTTACAATCACGTGACATTTGAATCTGTTGAAAAAGCTTTAACATTAACACATAAACACAATGTTCTGAAATAAAACACAAAAAAATGAGTATATGGTCGTTACTAAATTCGACAGGTATGAAATTTGTGACTACATTTTAAACAAAAAATGACTGAGTGAATACCAAATAACATAATGACATATTTATGTTACCAGTGAGAATACCAAAGTCTGCCTGGTTTCTTCCCCTGTACCTGAGGTTATGAAAACTCAGTTCATCGTGACAGGCCTGGTACTGTGATACAGTGACATGGTTATTTTTTGCAGGAGCGTGCTCTACTCTCTGCATTTTCTTCAGACTCGATGGGACACATGGTGCGTTGAGCTAACCAGATTTCTCTCGTTAGCTTGCCGCTATGTCCTAACTGTTAGTGTGCGAGCCAGAAAGAATCCTACATGACAATGACTACAGGGAGAAGAAGAGCAGTGCTGATAAATAAGCTTATAATCCTGACAGCCGCTAAAGTGTGATGACAGCGCTGAGTCTAAACAACCAGAGGTTTGCATTAGGGGGCCTTGGAGAGGGAGTGTAGATGACAGTGGCACTTTGTAGGAGGCCGGTCTCCTCCCTCCCTCATCAAAGAGCTGCGTGTGTCACCGAATTACAAGAATGACACCAGCAGGTTCGCAGTTCACAGTTGAGTTTTTCTGGTCCTCTTCTTAACTCTTGCTAATGCTTTGGAAGGCTGGTGGTTAAGAAACGATTGTTTTAACATTTCTGTCTGAGGTGCTGTCTATGAATGCTGTGAAACAAACACACACACACACACACACACACGCATGCATGCACGCACACACACACCCTGTACGAGGTCAGATCCCCTTCCTCACTGGTGTCTTGACTTACATGCTCTTGACTTCATTCCTACAGCCTGACTCGTGACTCGATTAGCACAGTCTAGTCCCCTGACAGGTCAGAATGAGTGCAGTCCTCTTCCTCAGGGGGTGTGGGTAGGTGAGAAGGAACATTAGCAGACAGCTGGTCTGCAAATATGACCCTGTGATCACACAGCCCACACACATTATATCATTAAATATTTAGGCCCATGTAGTTCCCGATCTTAGCCACCTTTCTCAGCTGGAGGGTTTCTCCCAGTGCAAAAGAAAATAAGTGAAAGAAAACTTCCTGGCAATGTTTGAGTTTCTCTTAAATAATTCATGCCACAGGGGGCTGATGAAGTTAGTCTGTTTCTTCTTTTTTTATGAAAATGAGTTCCTTTGAGGTTTTAATTGTTCAGGCTGGCGCCTGTCTCAGGGAGTCCTGCCCCTGAATTGTTGCCGTGGGAACTGCTCTAACAATGGTGTTTGTTCCTGAAACCCCGATCTGTGACTGACTCAGATGTGCATTTTTTTACCGGTCTTTATGCTTTTTTGTTGCAGGTTTTATGTTCATACAGATATTCAATTGCTGCAGGCACTTGATCTCTCCTGCTGGCCTGTGGTCACACCGCAGGCAGGAGTCATGATGGACAGATTCCTTCAGGCAATGGGGCATTGATGGAACTATAGCCTGCCGGGTGTTTGAACACCTGCACACCTGTGCGCTGTCAATGATTTAGCTGCTGCTTCCTGAGATGACCACCAGATGGCCTCATAACCTCCTGTTTTCCATGTCCTGTTTAGTTAATATCCTCCACCTGTGTTAATTACTCATTTGCTTCGCCTGTGCTTTCTGTTATTTAAAGCCTGCTCTTGCGCAGTCTTGAGCTGCCGTGCTTGTTGTGTGTGAACTTTTGTGCCAGGCCTGTTTTGTTTTCCCGCGAGTCTTCCGCAAATGAAACTTTGTTTTTCCCTGAACCAAACCTTGTGTCATGTGTGCACTTGCCCTGCTCCTTCTTACATGCGTTGTCTCTGCTGACACATTCAGCTTCCAGTTTGGTGGATGCCGTGACGCCGTGATGCTTTTCGTGTGTGTGCTCCTTGACTGACAGTGAAAGAGAAAACCCTCAGGGGAGGGGGTATGGTGTGTGACTGCCCTTTCATCCAGGACGAAGGGGGACTGTGTTCGTTACAACTGGGGTGACAGGAGGCATCAGAGGGTAGTGAATGCAGCCCAATGTTCAAACCACAGGACCTCCAAGGCCCTGATGGTATCACTAGCATCCCAGGTGTGAAGGGGCAAGCGCTGGGAGTTTCCCAGTCAGCACCAAACCCGTCACCTCCCCACCCCTTCTGCTTTTTAGAGCCTGCTAGCAGTGACACTCTGTCCAGTCGAGTGACAGCTTGACCCGGCACCCACTGCCTGCCCTCATTAGATCTCACCAGTGCGGGCGGGGAGGTGCCAGAGAAAATAGGCGCGTAAAAAATAACCGACCCGCTAAATAAATAAATATTCAACTGACGCCATACGAACGGAGGATCTTACTCTTCCACTCCCCCTGCACTGACCAGGGGGAAGAAAGGCGAAAGAGGAAGGACGAAGTGCAAAAAATTTGCTGTAACCTTTAAATCAAGAGCTGCTGGCTTCCTGGAGGAGCTATAATCAGCTCCCGGCTTGCCAGAATGACTTGGCATTCAGGACGCGCTCAACAGGCGAGTGTATGTGGAGTCACTGTGTTCCCTAGGTGAGTCAAAGAGTGTGTGTGAGTCCTCACATTCCCTAGGAGGGTCAGAGTGTACAGTATGTAGAGTCTCTGTAGCCCTTAGGGTGACATGCCAAAGAGTAGCCAGTGATACATCTCTCTCTGGAGTTAGTGGAGTTCTTAATGAAATTACCCCCCCTCATCCTCATCTTCATCCTCTTGTTTGTGATTCAGAGCCTTAGCATTGCATTTCTCAGACCTTTTCGCTGCAGAGGAGACCCTCACTGCAGACCTAGGAGATGCATAGCGACCATTTCATGGCCCGAAACCGTCTACGTTACAGTAAGTAGAAAATTAAACCTTATCTGCAGCACAGGGTGTAATCAGAAACCAGTCAGACTGAAAAACTGAGGTTAAACAGAGGCGAGCACTGAGATTAACACCACCGATAGTGTTGTATTTACAACAGTGCCTGTTACTTGTAGTGGAAAATAGCAATGTTGACCAGCAAAGAAATTAAAAAAACGGACAAAAAGGAGGAACCCAGGCCTCCCTGCAACAGGAAGGCAGACCCAAAATTCCCCCCTGTGGCTAACCAAAAATTATAAATATAATTAGTACAGAAACACTGCTAGCCTGTTGAAGTGGAACAAGTTACTCAGAAATGTGTTTTACAGGTCTACAGAATGCAAGCCATGGATGCCATTAGGGTGACAATGAGATGGAGCACCATTTGATCTGCCTCTTTATACACTCCCCTCCACACCTGCCCCTGCTCAGAAACTAGAGGGTGTGTTCAATGGATGAGAGTTAATGCATAACACTGCAGTACAATGCAACAATGTAGCAGTTGTGCATCAGTTGCAAAGCACAGCACTGTCACTTAGTACACTGAGCTGTGATTAGGCCTAAAGCATTGAGCTGTAGTTTGAATTTGCCCAGAACTCCAGCGCTACCTCCTCTTCGGTGACCTCATTTTAGACGAGTACCGTGGAATCCTTCAGGACTGCAGGGAGCAGACAGGACCTCGGCTCAACTTCGCATCTAAAAGGTAACGCCTCCAACATCACAGTGTCCCTACCACCGCTCTGAGATATGGATGCCCGCACCACCCAAAAGAACCCATCATTGACATCATCATCGCGGCCGTTGAGATTTTTGCCAGACGCTTCATCATTATCAGCCTCCTGACAGGCAGAGGGGTCTCGCCCTGGACCCTGCCAGGTGTTTACGGTAGGCAGAGAAAACGGACACATTGCCCCGTGATGTCGGAGGAGGCAGCAGCGGGGCTTCCTGCGCTGTTCTGTGGAGGGGGGAGCTGAAATGCGAAGCCGCGGAGCCATCACTCCTCCTGCTCTGCCTCATTTCCCCCCAGCGTGTGAGCTACATCAAGAGGGACGTCTCCTCAGAGTGCTCAGGGGTTAACTGCAGGCTCATTAATTTAATGAGATGGGGGCGCGCGTGTGTGTGTGTGTGTGTGTGGGGGGGGGGGGGGGGTTGGCATGCTCCTTGCCCGTGACCGCCATTAAAAACCTGTGGGGAATCTAAAAATAGTCCCACCAGGAGAGACATATTCCCCCAGGAAGTACAATCATAATGTCACAAACTGAGTTTGCCTTGGAATAAAAGATTTACCACAGTCTCAAGAAATCTTCAGAAAAGTGGACAATCTGAAGAGGCAGCAGATTTACATGGCCTACATGTAAATTTTGCCACTGGGGCGGCAGGAATTAGCTAACATCTCGCTCAAACTCAGTGTCCTGCCCAGGGTTGCAGACACCTGTATTACTGGCTGGGACTGTAAAGATGATTCCAAATGACGAGCCAAAGTCTTTTATTTGTCTGATTTAGTCCACCTCACTCATCTCCCCAACCCAAAGACCACACTCTTAAGCGGATTCTAGCATTGCCCTGTTTTCCCTCCTTCCAAGTTGACAGCTTTGTCTTCTTGCCTTTAATGCACATGCTGTTTGTTAAGGTGGCCACTAGGTGGCGGACACTCCTCACGCATTCTCCACTCCAGTCTTTGCTCTGGTCTGTCACTTTTGTGAAAAACAGCTGAGGAGAGGCAGCAAACTCTATGGTATGTGTCTAATGCACAGGCTACTGAGGGCTCCTCTGCCTGGACTGTATGATACAGAATCCTTCAGTGGGTGGAGGTCACTTTGTGTTTTAATGGGCCTTTACAAATATGTCCCTCAGGATAGCCTAGCCTCATAAGTGCTGCAGGACCAGACCAGCTAATTTTAGTATGGTCAGTAGTCATGTAGGACATTTTTCTAATGGTGATAATCAGAACTCTAAATGTGCCAACTTCATGGGTGGATGGGTGTACCCGGATTTTTTCACTCATTTGCCCAGATCAGCTGTCTGCTCTTACTCGGAGCAAGCTGAAAACATGAAAATTAAAGCAAACTTTTTTCTTTCTTTTTTTTCCCAGGGAAATTAATTCCTTTTTGCTGCTCAGTCTGTGTCTTGCCATTATCTTTTGTCACGACGTCTGTCACAATGCCTTCGGAGTTCTATTCGATTGTGTTCTTATGAAGTTTTTGCTTCCTAATGTTTTTCGCATTCTACTGACTGACTTTCGGAACAGTTGGAATTATTTGGCTGTTCCCCTGATTGATTGAGCCAGGTGTATTCAGCTGCATGCGTAACACACATAATGACTGGCTTCCCTCTGGTTCTCTGTCTGTTGGCAGGAAGAAGAGCGTGTGGAACCCTACAACAACCCTGAAGGATTTGAGTGTCAAGTTTTGTGTGTTTTTTTCCTCTGTGCGACTGAGTTAACATTAATGACAACATCAGTAACACAAACTAAATAAATAGTGTATTCCTGTCTCTTAGAGACCCTTTTATTTGACGTTGAAATTCAAGCCTGTTGCCTTATGATGTGTCATTTAGGTGTAAACAAATGTTTGAGAAATTGCCCCAGAGATGCGTGACATAGTTTTTTTTTATTGAACAACAGGACCCAATGAGCAAGTATGTCATTTAGATTCACAGAACTCCTGTGAGAATACAGATTGCTTATTGTGTAATGTGTTGAAAAATTAGGACTGCTCAAACCTCTAAAAGGGAGAAAAAGGGGCATGGATCCTTCTGTGCTTGTGCTCTGGTCCACGTGTTCAGGCCTGCGCGGTAGTATCACTTGCAAGGGCACATGATAACCCTGCATAGCCAGTTCTAATTGTTCATATCAGTAGGTTCATTCAATAGTGTGCAGTTAGCCTTGTACTCATATATTTATATTAATATATTAATATATTAATATTCAAATATTCATTCATAATATGTTGGCGTGGAGGAAATGAGAGGTGGATCTGGAAAGTGTGTGAGCATGTTCTGCAGCTATGGCTTATTTTTCAGCTATGTAAAATAATGTGTCACCACCTGCTGCAAGGAGTGGGGACTACTTCCTGTCTAGGAAGTGTCTGATGCTGACTTCATTTGCAAATCCACTGTGTCAGAAGAGTGCTTCTGATTCAGTCTGCTTTGACATCAGCTCCAGCATCCAAGCACAGATGCATGAGAATTTGAATGCTGTGGGTATGTGTAGAAGGCAGTGGACCACAGTTGGTACAGGTGAGAGGCATTAGAATGCTGTGGAAATTTGTGAAATGCATATTAATACTGTGGGTATACGTACAGGGCCTGTTATTGTGCTCCCAAGGCAAGGCAATGGTGCTGATGCTAATCCGAAGGCTGGTGTTGGTTTGAGTTGGACCGCCTCCGCATGGCTGACCGCCCCCCACATGACATGTGGTGGCCAGTTTCTTATTGTGACAGCGGGCTCATTCCTGGTTGGGGGGGGGGGGCTGGGAGGGGTGGGGGGGGGGGGGGGGGCGTATGCGGGATCCATTAGCCGGCACTCTGGTGCCGATGCGCACCGCAGCCCCCCACACAACATCCCTGTGAACAGATGTCAGGGATGCTGATACCATCTCTCTGCAGAGTGGAAACAAATGAGGGAAAAGCACTCGAAATATAACCTTCAGATTACAGATGGCATGTATCAGAGGGCTGGCAAGGATTTACAAGATGTAAATACAGCACTGGTGGCGGGGTGGGGGGGCTGTTTGGGGGGGAGTCGGGGGTGGGGGTGTAATCCGTGGGGAGGATGAGTAGTGGCACCAGCTGGTAGTGGGATAAGGGGGGCGGCAGTCTGGCGGCTCTGCCGATGAGGCTCCTGTGGAATGTGTGTGTGTTTCCGCATGTGCGGGTTTTTTTTGGCCTCCGCTGGACAGGGGAAGCCAGGTGCAAAGCGAACAGGTAATGCACTCCAGTTATACTGTGTGCCTGTACTTGTACCCCCAGATCCTAACCCCGCGGACTGGGCTATGTGTGAAGCAGGCTGGGTGTGCGGTTTGCTGATACCCTGGCTCTGCATTGCCTCCTTCTCCACTTTTGTGAATGAGTTTCAGAATCGGGCTAACCCTGCCATTTTGTCTCACTGCCTCCAGTCGGAATAGGGCCTTTGGGTAAAAAAAAAGAAATAAAACAGTCCATTTGCAGTGGACAAAAAAAGAGAGGAGGAGAGAGAGGTTTCAATGATATCTCCACATGGTGCTGTCCAATGTCGACTGTTTGATTAACACCTCTAGCGCCCCGAAGTAATAAAAAAATTATAAGGCCTTATTAGCGCCTGTAGCTGATCTGTTATGACAATGAGAGAGAGAGAGAGAGAGAGAGAAAGAGAGGGAGAGAGAGAGAGAGAGAAAGAGAGAGAGAGAATGAGTAGAGGATGTTTCAGCACAAAGATCTGACGCAATGAACTAGACCCCAGTACCTTATATTCATTACATTACACTCATTCATTACTTGTGTGGGACCTGAATTCATGATAGGAATTCTACAGGGCCTGGTGCAGGCGCTGGTGCAGATAAAGTCCCCAAAAGTCACAGCAGTCATATGACCATGGCGATGTTGTGGCACTTTCTGTCTGAAAAATTCTGGCACCGCTTCGTTGTCCTTTTATAATTCCGATCTTCTCGGCTGTCATTAGCCAACTGCTTCCTAATGAATTTCTTATCTCCCCCTTTCAATGGCTGCCATGATTAGGTTTATTATTTTTAGTATTAACATTCACCGCATGGACAATGAGGAGGGAAATGATAAAAAAAAGGCAGAAACCCAGAGAAGCAGGAGAGAAAAGAAAGAACACCATCTCTGTTGTGCCTGGGGCTTGGCTGAAGCAAACTTCCTACTTTTAAAGGAGGGGGATTGAAAAAGACAAAAAAGAGGGAGAGAGAAAGAGTGTGGGGTAGACAGAGATGAACTAAGAAAGAATGCTGGGACAGTGGGGACAGGGAGAAAGGAGCATGAATCTTATGCGACCTTCATCACCATCATCATCATCATGCTCATTATTGTCATCATCATCATGCTCGTTATTGTCATCATAATTTACAATACTGTTTAAATGATTTATATGGTTTATATATGATTTATTCAGTCTTTATTTGGTCTTGGTCCCTCAGGCTTTGACAGTTGGCTACCTACAGTGTTGGCTATTCTATATGTCTTGTGCTCCCATAAAACACAGGTACTTTGGTCTCGTACCTCTGGCAGGGGTGTTTTGCTATATGTTTTGCTATAATTTCTCTATGTTTCTAACAGGGGATTCAGCTCTGTCTTTGCCTCTTGTTGGTAGCAGTGTTAGCACAGCCTGTCCTCTCAGGGCAACCATGTTTGTCTCCATGGGCAACCTGTACCCACTGGCTCCATATTCCCACGGCATAACCCCCCACCAACCCAGTTAAACCCCTTTTCCTTCCCTCAGAGTAAGCGTAATATGAACAGCCTTAAAGAGATCTTATTGGACACTGATCGCACTGTGGCGCATTTGGATTCTTCTCGTGGCGCCACGGCAGTGAACTCTACCACGCCGGGTAGTGACTTGAGAAGTTTAACCGTTGTTTAAAAAGCAGGCAGAGACAGTCAGTCAGTTGATTTAAGTGACTTTCATTTTTATGAAAAACAATCACAGTTCAGTTCTTGTGCCTTTGGGTGCTCAAACAGACGGGGGAAAAGAACAAAGCATATCATTTTAGAGATCCCCTGCCGGGAAAAGGAGAGACACATGCATTTCAGCTGTCTGACGCAAAGACAAACTCTCATCTCTGCGCCGCGAATCTCATCAAAGGTAGCTGCAGCATGAGGTGCAAATGATATATCCTCCATGTATAACAGTATAATGCTAGCCATTGCATCACCAGTTAGCTAAACATTATTACTGTTCGTATTATATAGTTAATATCAATTACAGTTATTAAGCAGCTACCTTGATAACTTATGATAACAGTTGTACATTTGTTTGTTAGCTAGCTGGTTGCTTAATGTGTCCAATGGAGAGGCAATCCATTTTAGCAAGCTAAATTGCAAAAAAAAAAGAATAGATTTACATGGCAATTGTAAATGTTGTGTAGTCATTGCAATTGCATATATAACTTGGTATCAAGGACTGACACCATACAGGCCTGCCATTCTGAAACTTACAACCCCTATTACACTGTCCTGGAGAGAGATGTGAGGTAATTAGATTAAAAATAATAAATCCTGAGAAGTAAATATGCTATTTTTGTGTGTAGATATTGTTTGTGTGAACGCTCACCCTTCCACGGCGATAGAATAAAAAGCGTGCTGTTTTCAGGTGGACACTCACTGATGAGTTCCGTATCCCAGGAAGACTATAAAGCAAACAGACAGACACAAGGGCAAGAGGGCAGAAGGGTGAATTACCCCTTTCACCTGATCTCTACTCACTCACCAACATCTCAGATATCTCTGCATCCCCACTGAAAGACTAGCGGGCAGACCCATGCGTTCCAGCACACCGCTCACGGCCTATAATAAATAAACGGACATGTCTCATCCAGCCCAAAGGAAAGTAAAGTGATGGTTTATTTGCGGCAGGCAGCCCGCCGCGTGGCCCCCACGTTTAATTATAAGCAGCCGTCCCTTCCCCTCTGCCTTGGCCAGGGACGGTGGGGGTGCCGGGGCCTGCCAACTGTTCCGCGCCCCGCACCGTCCTTCTGGGGAGCGCTCAAGCGCCGTGCGCCGCTCCCTCATTACTTTGGGAGGAAAATGGACTGTGACTCTGTAACCTGCCTACACATATGGCCCTGTTTTTCCGGGTTCCTGAACCCGAGGACATGGATGAAGCGACAGTGACTTTACTGGTGCTCTTTTTTTTTTTTGTTGTCGGCTTGCACATGTCAGGGAGAAGAGTTCGCCAACCTCCTCGCCATTAGTGCCACTTTATCGCTCTCCTGAAACCAAAGAGGTTTGGAACAGGCCCACATATCCACCAGCACGTCCTGATGGCTTCTGCCCTTGGACGGTTCCTGTTGTTCTTCCCTTGTCTCATTGCACAGCTTTTCTCCTTGAGTCATTGCTGACCCAAAAGTGTCAAGGCCTGAATTAGCGATAGATTCGCTGAGCAGTGATAGATTTTATCAAAGGATTAAAACACAAATGCATTTAGAAGTGAGCTCCCATCAGTTGTGTCATGGTGGCTATTAGTGGAGAAGCTCGAGCCCTCCTCCTTTCCATCACTTGCACCCATCAATACTGATGGGCTTGTTTTAGACACTGCTTTGGGATTTAGATTTTAGATTCTTCTTTCTTTCTTTGCTATGGAAGTCCCTCACTGCCCATAAAACTGGTGTGCTATTTCAATCCAGACCTACTCTAAGAAGCTGTTCCCCCTTTTATAATACAGACACAGCTCTAGGACCAGCAAAACAACACTGACCTCTTGTACTGTCCAGCAATGACCACATGCACTCACACACACACACACACACGCTCATAAACAGCCTGTTCCTATTTTTACGTCATTATTTTTGGCCTACTAACCATCTTCTTACCAGCATTAAGTGACTAATTTTCCCTCACATATGAGATATCCAGCATCCCCCTCCCCAACCTCAAAATAAAACAACACACAAAAAATATGATGCACAGTTCACATCGCAGTCGTCGGTTTGTCACCTTTTGTGTCATTCTCACTGAAACTTGAGTTATTTCCACAGGCCTACACGGGCCAACTGTCATATACACCACTGGAGAGTACCTGCCTCCCACTCATGCTGGAGACATCTATGGTCACACAGGTGTATTTTTACACCCAGCACAACAGCGCCTCCACCTGGGGAACAGATGCCTGACATGCACACGGCTTTGTTGCACACATGTGGTCTCCGCTGTTGGTTCCTGACTTGGACAGAACAGTTGCCTTCCTTTGGGGACAGGTATGTGCATGTGTGTACTCCCCACGCATATGTGTGTCTGTGCATGTGAGTATGTGTGCGTGTGTGTGTGTGTGTGTGTGTGTGTGAGAGAGAGAGAGAGACAGAGAGAGAGAGAAGCAGCCCCTGTTTACCTGAGTGCCCTGCAGATTGGTGATGATGTCAGAGACACCCCTCATGCAGACCCTGCAGAGTGAGACATTGATTTGGTGTCAGTTTGACGAGGGCTGCCCATTAGATCAGGAGCAGGCGAGTATCCAGCAGCATCCCAACCAGCCGCCAACCACTGAGCATGAGAAACACACACACACACACACACACACACATGCACACGCATGCACGCATACACACACACACACACACACGCATACACACTGACACACACCAACACACACCGACACACACCGATACACACCAACACACACGCACGCACACGTATGCACGCATACATGCCGACACACACACACACACACATGCATACACACACACACTGACACACACCGACACACACTGACACACACACACACACGCACACGCATGCACGCATACATGCCGACACACACACACGCATGCACGCATGCACACACACACCGACACACACACACACACGCACACGCATGCACGCATACATGCCGACACACACACACACACACACACACACACGCATACACACTGACACACACTGATACACACCGACACACACCAACACATCCACACACACACACACACACACAGGCACACACACGCATACATGTCTTGCAGGACCTTGTCACTAATCATTTCTATATTGTCTCATATGATGCATGTGACTGAGAGGAGTTTAACTGTTTGCCAGCTTGTCACAGTTCTCCGGGCCTGTAAGGCACCTCCATATTTGGTGTGCATGTGTGTATGTGTGTGTCTATATGCATGTGATTTTTTGTGGATGTGTGAGTATGTGTTTAAGGCTGTATGTATGTATGTGTGTCTGTGTGTGTCTGTGTGTGTGTGTGTATCCATTCTCTGACCTCATAAATGAGTTCCAGTGTATCTGTTATAACAAGAGCTTTATCACTGAATTCGACAACATACTGCACACACTGATAGCGGCAATATACTACTGGCAAGGTCAAAGGTGATTTGGTGGTCTGGGCTTTCCTTGGCTTTTATATAGACACATCCAGGCTGGGGTCTGTCAGTTGACATTTATATGGCTAAGCAGAAGATTGAAAAAGGAAGAAGAGCTTCATTCCACGCAGTGTTTGCGAAAAAGCAAAAATTATGATTAACACTTCAAAGTGATATATCACTGTTCTCACCCGTATGCTACAAAATTGTACAAGAAAACAAACAAACAACAAATGCTATTTTTTTGAGGAATTATTTACAATGATTGCGTTTTACATTTACAGTTTTCTATACTTTGTAAAAGACTTCTGTAACTATTGTGTAACTCTGTGTGAGTGTTGCATAGCTCAGTGTAGATGGTTACCCACTATAGTCAATGACATTCCCACCCAGACATCCCCATCAGAGCTCAATTCATTCCCAGCACAAGGAACCTTGTGTCTTGGGTCATGTTCACCACTAAAAGCCTGTGTGTTGTCTTTGGATTTATGGAGTTAGCCCCCAGGTGTGATTTCCAACCTTTTTCAGTTCAAAAAAGCGCTTTCACTGTATTTGGCATCTCACATACAAAGGTGGCCCATGTGATGAGCAATGCATCGACTTACCCACAGAACATAAAAAATCTGTTATTCACCAATCCTGCAAAAAACCTTAATTTTTCCATTTCAGTAAATATTAATTTCCACAAAATCTAAGTGCAAAGGTTGCTGTTTATGTGGGTATAGCAGCACTTGTCTTTGCCTTGGAGTCTGACAAAGGGGACTCCCCTGACCACGGGCAGAGGCTGCTGAACTGCGATTTGAACATCACAAACAGAAGAAAGGTAGAGATGGGGTAGAGGAGGGATGCTGTGAACAGCTGACATGAAAAGAAAGTGATAAGTGGGTTTTTTTTTTTAAAATTCTACTCCAGCTGCAACTGCTTTAGCCAAGAAGACAGGTCTGTTCCACCTCTTGGAAACTGCAAACGGGTGCCACTGTGAATGGACCTGATACACTATGCAGCCAGATAACTATGAAATTGGGGGAGACGAGGCTAACAGACAATGGGGGGTTGGAATCAGGATTTTGGTCATTCCCCCAGGACTCAGCAATTACTTCCAGTCTGTATGCTGCTGCCTTTTGGGAAGGTTACACAGTACAAACGTGAATCCAGGACGCACAAAATCACTGATCGTTTCTACCAGGCCACCCAACTATTTCTTTTGACATATGGTGCTTCCTGTGTTGGAAGCAGTAACTGTCTATGAATGGAGTGTGTAAACACTCACTACAGCTCAGCCACTTCTGTTTCTGACTAGCAGAAATGTGGTCTGCGAGAAGCATTTAGTTTTTAGGATGTTGTGACAGGGGACACCAATTGCTGTAAAGTGCAGTTTTCAGAAGAGTGTCCAACTCCCTTTGTGTTCGCCCTAATCTCTTTTTTCATGTCTCCCTATTTATAAACCAGACTAAAGCGGCTGTTTTTAATGCTCAGAAATGAAAACCCACAAGATTATTTATGAGAGGAAGGCTTTTAACATGCCAGCGGAGAGGGATATTACAGCAGTGAGTGGATAGAGCTCAAGGCAACAAGGCCAGGTCTGGTTACAGCGTGGCCTGTCCAGTTATTTCTGTGTACTTGCCTCTCAAACCCAGCATTGCATTGGTAATCTCTGTTTAAATACACAAATCCTCAGCTACAATCCAATCAAATGTAATACCCCACAAGGCCTGCTCCGGGAACAGATGCCAAGAGGTCTACCCCGCCCTCGTCACCACAGTGACACACACACACACACAAACTACTCTCACATAGGCATCTGCTTTTATACCAGTTGAAAGAGCGAAATACCATCTATGACGCTTTTAATCCAGATTTGCAGGAGTGAGAGAGACAGCCTCATTGACTAAGGCCTGAAGTGTTGTGGTGTTTCCCAGAATGCACCCCTTCACCCTGAGATGATCCCTCTGTATCTCTATGAAAAACTAAAGGACTGGGTTTTTTTTGCTGGACAGTGTGTGGTGCAGTCCATTTCTAAAGGTCTACTACTGACATTCAGTCACATTCGGCCATGTCATTTGATGTTCACACTGTACTTGCTTTCATTGTAGTTATTCTTAGAAAAATCACAACTGTTGTTGAAAACCTCTTATTCCGTCTGTGAATGCTGATCACTTTTAAAAATGCTCCTCAATTCACCCTAGCCAGCCGCCCCCCCCCCCATCCTGTGAACATAGTTAATCCTGACTTCCCATGATGCCTTGTAGTTCAAATAAAATGAAACAAGGCTGAGAAATGAGACAGAAGCTGCATCAGGCAGCGGATGTGATCAAGTTTACCAGGCTCCTGAGGTGTCATGCTGAAACCCTTGATTTGAGCACATGCATTCATTTCACACCCAAATGGACAGCAAATGAAATTTCATTGCTGCACTGAAGCTTGTACAGGCCTGGCCAGAATTCTGAGTGCTAGCTCCTGCAGGGCCCTGAAAGTACCCTGAAAATGAAATATTAACCTTTGAAAATGTGTAATTTTATTATTAATCTGCTTTGATTTTTTTATACTATCATACCATTGTGCTTGTAACAGTGTTTAATTGTTAACTATAATTGAAACCACCAGCAGTGTTTTTTATTTAATTGTTATTCCTCTTTGGAGTGCCATCCCCCCATGCCCCCCCCCCATGCCCCCCGCAAATCCTACAATGGATATTGTGTGGGAGAATTATGATTCTTCTGCTGCCCTATACGGATTTCCCTAAGACTGTGTGAAGTGGGGGGGTGTGAGGTGGCGCTTTTGAAAAGGGGTGAGAGTTCGCTCTTGAAAGCACAAAAGGAGCCGTCCCGCAGCTCAGCTTCTCTCAGGTGTGACAGCACACTTCTCAGGTTATTATCCTCCCTCATTGTTTAATTCATTTTCATTAAAACGCGGCAGACAATGATGAAGCGCTCCTCTTCCAGCCCGGCTCTTTTTTGTTGGCTCTCTCTGTCTGACTCCCTTTGTTTCTCCCTCTCTCTCTTTCTCTATCCCACTCTCTCTCACTCTCTTTCTCTCTCTCACACACACACACACACACACACACACACACACACATACACACAGAGTTTTCTCTCCCTTTCTTTTCTGCTCTTCAAGTCCTGAGGTGACGGCAGTCCTCGTTTTGTGCAGACGCCTCCGTGTTTTGTGCACGTGATTTCAGCTACAGTTCTCTCAGCCGCCCGCTAATGAACGAACGCCTGAGTGATACATTTTTGGCACCTGTTTTCAAAACCTTTGACGTTCGTAAGGGTACAGACACCCGGGGAGACGGTGGGACAGGGCGGTGATGTAAGCGCCTGGAAATGTAGAACGTGGAAAGGAATGAATTATACATTGTAGCGGAGTGTTTACACACTATCAGACACATCAGCGTGCGAATAAGTGCAGCAAAGTAGTCGTAAACTAAAAGCAGAGTTTGATAACCCCCACCGAGGCCCAGCAGGCTGTCTGAACCCCTCCCAACATGTGCGTTTTTGTGTGTGATTTTGCAGCCAGTGTTGGAATTATTCTAATCTTGTGGTTGCCATTTGAGGGCACGTGTAGGAAGCCGGTGGATCATTTCTTTTATTGATTGGTGCGTAATTGTATTGGTTGCTGGGCTGAAAGGCAGCAGAACTAAAGCGGCTGCACAAATCAAATGGCTCGTTCTTAAATAAATCTATTTGTTGAATTCTTGATGGCTTTCTTTGTTGTTCCCCTCAACGTGTCGTCATCCCAGACACCAAAGAGCCTGCAGCACACTGATTGCTCTAAACAAGAGCTCCTGTTTCCTCTGTGGTAAAAACCAAAGGGTGGCGTAGTCACAGTGTGAACCAGAACCTTGCTTCTGCTCAGATTACTTTACCTCATGCCTAGAGTGAAAATATACCCATTCAGGCTTATTGGTGACTATGACACTTTCTTTGTACCACCTGAAGCCCAGGCATCACAGTTTTTTTTCAGTTGTTTACATGCTGTTACTGCAGTATACACACTGGGATCAGAGGCTGAAATTCATGCATTAAAATCTTAAACCACTTCTACAAAAGTCTATGCATGTTTCATTTCTATTCACTCACATTGCAATTCCAATTCACCTTTTTTTTTTTTTACAAAACACTTCAAATGCAGCTCTAACTTACAGAATAGTGTTCATATGGGAAACATATGACTGCAGATACTACACTCTAATCGCCAGTTTCCCCAATTTACACTTTACCTGTACAAACTCTCTGTACTTGCTTAACTTTTGCATGAATTAAAGTCATAGGTGAACTATTCATTATTAAACAGCAATGTAATCAAACAGGGCATAGAAGGGCAGAGGAAGAGGTAAGGGAAGAGGAGGAGTTCCACCAAGAAGATGGTCAAAACCTTTCCAATGATATTTGTACAATGCTGGTTGAACATTCCATCAACCATGGGTTGAGTATGAGTGAGGCTAGGCAGCAGGTGCAGCCCAGTTTGAATCATTTTAGTGTAGCCTCTGTAGTTTGGACATTTAGAAATGAGAACAGGTAAGGGAACATTATTCAATGCTCTGCTGTGCTATCCAGTGTACTCTTCTGCACAGTAGTGTAAGTGAATACAAAATGTGAACTATTGAAATGAGGCATAGACACATTTTATACATGCGTACAATAAGACTTTCTGCTGGTGGCAGTGTCTTCACTGTACAGCAAGAGGCTGCAATAGTGGACATGGTGTTGGTAAACAGTACATTTATACTGAGAGACATTCAGAAAGGAATAAAAGAGGGCAATGAAATGTTCCCCAATATACACCATGTTAGAATTTCTACCATTGAATACATCCTGAAGAGAACTGTAATGAGAACATAGAATGAATGAAAAACAAATCATTCTGTTTTGTGGGGTTTTTTTTTGCTTTTGGTTTCAGGGGCCTTTTGTGTTCTTGTGGAATTGAAAATGTATGAAAATCATCCGTAATAAGGTATGATCAGGCCATAAACACATACAAATCCTGATGGCAGTGTTTTCTATAGATCACTGCAGCGTAGTGTGAAATTGGTGTTCAGTGAGAGCTGGTCACATGATGCTTTTTGTGTATTACTTCAATGCAAACATTTGATTTTATGGGTTGTTATAGTTTTTCGCAGTTGATTTGGCACACATCTGCAAACTGAAGTCCGTGCTTTCAAAAAAGCTAACACAGCCATCTAAATAGAATTTGCACTTTGCAAAACAGCCAAATTCCCCTGCAAAATGACATATTGTTTACATTTCTAATAATGCCTTTATAGAAATAAAATATCAAAACTATAAAAAATGTCACTTATTGAGTAGGTCATATAGTCATCCATATCATCATTGGCATACTAATGGTAAAATATGTTTAAAAGAATCTTCAGCAGTCCGTTTTAATTTTAAATTTTGAAGGGACCACTATGGGACTTTAAATGTCAGGTTTCACGTCATGAAAGACATCTCATTTGATCACAATTACAGAATTGGTAAAACATGAAATTTATTTTCGTGTTGCTTCATGGATGTTTGTTGATTTTAGGAGAGCTGTATCACATGTGACATTTTTGTGTTTGTTGACATTAGCGTGTAGTAAGTAAGTGTGTCTTGGTGCATTTCCACATGCGCATGTGTAGCTTCCTGTCTGGGTATACATAAAGGAATGCAGGCCAGGACGAGAAGGCAGTTTGTAGCAAAGGTCCTACTGAGGCTGGCATTCATACAGACACACTTCTTGATTTTTATGCTTGCTCTCACAGTGTGCCCGTATCTTATTGTTTCACTGCGATGCGGCGTAATGAGGACGCAGTGTACGAGCTCCAGCGGAAGCGTTCTAGATTAAAGCTGCCTCCTGATCATTGCTACCCCCACAGAGTTTGCCTCCATCACTCCTGCCGCTAATGATCATATTCAAGGTGTGCCAGGCCTCACGCTTCATCGCTAAAGTTAGACACTGTGGAGAAAAACTCGAGTCAGCTGCGGTCCCTGGTGCCTGATAAAGGGCTTGTTGCATCATGTATAGCTGCCACACACGGCCGTGGGCATGAGCTTCTGTTTTGTTGACACCACCATGCCACTATCAGCGAGCGACAATGTTCTGCTGTGAATTGAGGCTGTGTCCGAAGAGTGTGAATCCGTCTCTTCACGGATATTCAACCCACCGTGTCCAAAGACCCCAAGTCACTGTCACAAGCTCTCGCCGCCCCCTTCCCCCCCCCCACCCCCGCTAGTCGTTAACCGAACGAGTCTCGATACACCTCCGCGGTGCAAACGAGCCGCCACGTCTCAGTGGCAGAAGGACGGCCCGGGTCCTGGCACTCCCTCAGAACCGGGCCCGGGCCAATCACACTCCATCAAGACCTAATAGTGTTCCGCAGAGGTGGCCAAATGCTTCACAGCCCTGTGGTTTACAGCTCCCACTCACCACCCGGCATGTGAAAGACACCGAGGCAGAGAGTTTGATAGCTCCCCCAGTCTGCCCATTGGGGGGAAAGGGGGGGGGGGCACTGCAACTGTGCCAAGTGAGAACATAGTCTCAAAATAACACAGCCACTTGCTCCTCTGAAAACAGGCAACCATGTCTGATTATAATTATTAGACATCTCTGTGTTTGCTGAACAGTGCTGCTTAGAAAACCTTGTAGGTATTTCAAGGACACTGTAACTTTATACTAATGATGTGACTTGTCCTTATAAGGACATAATAATCCATAGTATATGTGAAGGGAAATTAAAGGATGTCAAATTTCTTCAGGGTGAAGGGGTAACAGATTTTCTTCCAACACCACAAATGTGTATCACCCACTTGGATGAACAAGGCAACCATTTTTGCACCGATTCGCCACAGCTGAGGTGGAGGGAGATTTATTTATTTGACAATTTATTTAAATGACAATTTACTTATTGTCATACAGTTAGAGAACCATATGTTATAGCCAAGATTTTTGAAATTTATCGCCACTGCATGTTGTCAGCACTGTTAACATGTACGCCTGAGTTATGCAACTGCAATGTATTATTTAATAAATAATGGTGTAACCATGGTTGTTGTTCACATACCAAAGGCAATTTTTGGAGTAGTAGCAGTGATGTCCCAATGTGACCTGCTGCTGGGGTCACCAGTGAAATGTCAGGTTTTTTATGGTTACTTGGCCTTCTTGCTGAGTGAGCGGCTCAGTATGACTGTGAAGCAAAGCGCAGCTGTGTGAAAACAAAGGCCGGGCCTGGAGGGAGGTGTGACAGTGGATGGCGGGTTCTCAGATTGTAGAGTCCCTCTGTCAGCCTGTTGCCACCTCCCCCAGCCCCCTACGCACTGGCACAGCTGGTGGACTGGCTGCAGCGGTGGGGAATGACACCTGCAAAGGCTTTGTGCGTTTCTGGCGTGAGACTGCGGGACTGCACAGACACTGAGTGCTCCTTGGAGGTCGCCAGGGGACAGGTGCAAAGCAGGACCCCTACCTCACATCCCAGAGATTGTGTTTTCTTAATGCCTTCGAACTCTGGACAAATATGCCCTAATTAAGAGGCTCCAGATTCTGAGACCGCGCATGGTGGAGAGACAACGCCCTTGGCTGGGTGTGGAACTGGGTGATAAAGTCCAGTCTTTCCCAGGACACCACGCTTCCTCAGAGGTCCTGTCGTTTATGCTGGCTCTCATTGTGTTTGCGGTGCTGCTGGATACATTTCAGATGATGGTGTTGGTGATGGTGCAGTGGTGTTACATACACATACAATCCAAAACTTCAAACTTTAGTGTAAAATAATAATACAGGAATAAAACATGATTGAAATTGTGAAGAGACACAGAGTGGAACTAACATGTTAATGATTTTCAATGCCACAAAATTGGACACTGCTGCCAGAACTGGACTAAAAAAATCTTTGTCTCTCCTCATCAGGTTCAACAGAACATCATACTGACTGGATCACCTGGGGGGAGAGAGTTTGCAGTCTGTGATGTAAAACGCACTGGTGTCTCCCTGAGTCTGACTGTCCTGCCGCGAATCTCAGCGAGACGGTCGACCAAGGCCCCTGTGCCACCAGCACCGTGTCACTCTGACGATGAGCCGGTCTGAGCGGTGCCGGGGGGCTTTGAGGGGGGGCAGGGGCGGGTTGCGAGGGCGAATACTGCCGGTTGCCGCAGCAACGGATGCCATCCGTGACAGGGAGAGATGGCGGAGACTGTGCCCTCTCTGTCCCTCGGGGTGATGCGTGGGAAAAAAAACACATGGAGCTCTTTAGACCCCTGCGTCACCGACTGCGCCCCTCTGCACCACAGTCCTGCATGCGGCCAAGGGTGAAACATACTGACGTCCAAAAACAATCCAAAAATGGAATTTTTAAAAATGCTGGAAGCTCGAGTGAGCAGAGCTGCGGTCTGACTGCCGCAGCAGCAGGTGGGGTGTGAAGTTTCGGGTAACACTTCGGTTCAGGGCTTTGTGAATGAGGAGTAAATGAGGTGTGCGGATCAAGCAATTAACCCTCGGGTGTTGTCACCATTTTCGCGCAAATTACCCTGAGTGCGTACAATGCACCTTTGCAGCGTTTCGCCAAACCATCAGCATTTTCTCACTGCGTTAGCGGGAATGCTGCTAAAGTGTTGTGGCAGCTTGGGTGTGGGGAAGCTAACAATGTCTGTGTGGATAAGCAGGCAGCTGGGCCTCTTCTGCCAGCATTCACTTGACGGCATGCTCCTGTGGTCCTGGGCTTGGTATCTGAAAAACACCTCTGCTGAACAGGAGCTTTTTCCCTTTATTTACCACACATGACAACGCACGGTAGCAACTGGCCGTGCAGTCTGTGACCTGAATGAGCTCTAACCAATGATCAGACCAATCACTTCCAGTTAAAAGGAAATCGATCCCACTGTGCCGGCTTAGCGCTCCGCAGCAGTCGGCTCATCTCCTAAGCATAATGATCGTCTGGACTTATCCCCAGCCCCTGGGTCCTCAGGGCTGCTCATTACCCACAGTGCACTGCTCTCCGCTTTGTCCCCTGAGGCGGCGTGTCGATAGATTCCCCAACGTGCCATCGATGGGTTTTAACCAGGAAACGACTGGCCGTGTCCTGAATGCCAGCGATTACATGTGCGCGCTTCACCACCCCTCGGGCACTGGCCCCGTTAGCAGACGCGGGGGATAAGGTGAGGGGGGGTCTGTCGTGTCGCAGATTCGGCTCCTAAACTGCGCTCACCAGGCCAGGCCTCCCCATTTCCCCAGACACGGTGCAGGTGTAAGAGCATTGCTGAGGCAGTCCCGGCGCCGGCCACCTCCTCCCCCCGCACGTCTCCCCTCTGCTCTCCTGCCAGTGTCTGATATTCTCACACCTAATGGGCCGGCAAATGAGATCGTTACTGATGTGTTGTAGTGAGGTGTGTGTGTGTGTGTGTGTGCGTGTGGGTGGGGGGGGGGTGTCTGTTGCTGTCAGAGACAGGAAGAAAATGCATGAGACATCAAGTCCTATAACTTGTAGACCCAATCACAGGGTTAGGAGAGGCCCTCATTTTGGAGTAGTATATCAAATTTAATTCATGAATCAACACTTGTAATGGTGTTGCTATCACTCATTATAGTAAAATGTCGCTGATACTGTATGTGGGTTTATGACCTCTATATCACATGTGTATTGTAAAGCATGCCTCTGGTATGGTGTGTGCATGTTTATGGTCTTTCTATCATGCATGTACATTACAGAATATCTCTGGTGATGTGTGTCTGGGTTTGTGCACGGCTGTGTTTCATAACTCGCAGGGGAGCTATGTTTGACATCATGGCTAGATTAGTGAACCATCACCCAGAATAATAAGATTGATTAAAGGAACTGAAACTGGTATTAGAGTGCTGGCTATGCTTATTGTGTGCTGTGTTGTGTCCAGCCGTGGATCTCTGAAACGTTGCATGAAGTACATAGTGCCCATCTACACTTTTATCTGTTTTTCAAAGCTGTATATATCAAACATCTGCACTACAGAAAGGTATGCAATCACATTACTTTTTTCTACGAATCTGTTTTCAATTGCATGTAAATCCCTCGCATGTAAATGTGAGACACCAATGCCGAAGGCTTAAAATAATATATCAAACAGGAAGAGAAACAAGATCAGTTTTCAACTCCGTGTTGCAGTGATGTCATAAAAAAGAGACGTCAGATGCTGCTGTCTCAGCTTTCTGATGGCCAGTCAGCGTTTCTTCAGGAAAGACACAGAGCGTGTGAGGATAAATGTGTGCACTGGCAACTCATGGCAGCAGGAGAAAGCTGGGAGGTATGGTTTACATAACCAAATAGACTTTCAGATGCGCACAAACATACACACGCACGCACACACACACACACACACACACACACGCACACACACACACGCACACACACGCGCACACACACACGCGCACACACACACACACACATACATACATACACACACAGATGCACAGGCACACACATATACGCAGAAACACACACAGATGCACAAGCACACACGCACGCACACCTACACCCCCCCTCCCACACACACACACACACAGGGTCAAGCCAGAATGCAGGCCTTTGTACTATAACAGGCTCTGGTATATATACCATTAGGCTGGCAGCACACAGAGATGAATGTGGTGCTTCTGCAATGGCGGAGAGAGGGATCTCTTGATTTTGCTTGTTTTTTTTTTTTGGTTTTGTTTGTCGTAGCTGTTGGTGGGGGCAGCAAATGGAGGCATCAAGATGAATCTCGGCCCGGCTCATCTCCCACGAGGCTGTTCTTCTGTTTCAGGTGGGCCTGGGAAAAGCAGCGGGATCCATTTGTATCACTTAATTCTCAGGACACCCCATTAGAGAGCACCAGGTGGGAGGGGATAAGCCCTGAGTAAATTACCATGTTTGGCGACACACCATTATCTGTGTGTTTAAAGGCGACCGGAGGGATGGGAGCTGGAGCCAACGCACACCTGGATGGAGGTCAGATCCTAAAAATGAGGCTCATTATAGAATCTGTGCTGGGTGTGCTGTGGAGGAAAAGAGCTGGGGCAGTCTAACTGCTCCTCCATTCCCACAGTTACACCATAAGTAGCAACGGGTTTAACACGGAGCTGTGTGCAATAAGAGCGAGATGCTAAACCCACAATGAGTCCAGAAACCTAAGAAATAACAGTCTCAACAGTATCATCGGTTTAACTGTTTCAATCTGTGCATGTGGGGGAGTGAACAAAGAGAACAATTGTGTGTGTGTGTGTGTGTGTGAGTGTGTGAGTGTGTGTATGCGAGTGTGTGTGCATGTGTGTGTGTGTGTGTGTGTGAGTGTGTGTGTGAGTGTGTGTGTGAGTGTGTGTATGCAAGTGTGTGTGCATGTGTGTGTGTGTGTGTGTGTGTGTGTGTGTGTATGCGAGTGTGTGTGTATGCATGTGTGTGTGCATATGTGTGTGTGTGTGTGTGTGCATATGTGTTTTCTCTTAAATGGAAACATTCCACTCCCAGAAGTGGAGCGGCATGCTCCCTGAATTACAATCCTCGGGGCTTAGGGACATTGTCAAGCTTAATCTGCGAAAGCGTAGCACATGCTTTCAATCTGCATGTTAAGTCTGTGTTTAACCGGAGTGGGATAGGAGTCGGGGCGTGCCAAATCTTCCACATAATCTCAGGGCCTCCAGCACATCAGACCAACTGTGAGCCAGCTCCCGGAGTCCTCCAAGCCGGTCCGTTAAGCAGACAACCTGCTGCACAGTCTGCTTGTGTCTTGAAGGTGCAGTAGAGTCATTGGGAACCAGGGAGATGCGTGATGCCCGGGCCATCATTGTATGAGCAGATCAAAATCCTTCCACCTAATGTGTGCAGCCGTTGCCTTTGTATTTATTTGTTCATGTTTAATGCCCAGAGGTCCACCATGACTGCATCATACATCAGGCCCCCTGCCATCTCTGTAAAGTAACAATTTCCTTATTAAATATCGAATTTGCTCTCAGTATCAATAAAATGCAATCTCTTTTCGTGTTGGCGTTAATTTCTCCAGTCAAGTTATCACAAACGAACATGCATAATAAATGAGCCACCCATGCATAATTCATTTAACATTTAAATTACCGGAACACTATTTTATCTTTATTAGCATGTGTGTGGCATATTAAACCTCTGCATCCAGCCACTGAGAACTTATCCATCACTCAAACAGTTTTATTGCTATCTGCCCCTTCCCCAACCCCCAACTGCACATTTCCCAACCTGACAGCTTTTACGAATCTATTCATTTTGCCCAATGCACATATGCTGCCTATTAAACAGAGCACCACAGAGCAGACAACCTGATGGCTGATCTGAGATCAGGAAATCTGTCCGATCACCTCACCCTGCACCTACCGAGCAGTTATTCCAAAATCTGAATTTTTACAGATACACTCACAAGGGTATTCTACCAGTAAATTATGTTTAGTTTCTAATATGGTAGAAACTAAACATAATTCACTCTCTCTTGTTTTACTGCCAGTAGCTTCCCTTAAGAGCTATGCCCATGAAGAGGTGGATATGATTTCACAGGGAAATGTGTGTGTGCCTTCAAGTAAATATTTGTCGATTAGAGAAGGTTTCCGTAAAAAAATCGGTGACTGCGTTTGCTGAAATACGCTGTATTTGATCTGTTCTAGTGATTCCATTGGTTTAAGGCCAACACCTTCAGAACAACACATCTCCATCTCGCAGGGGATAAATAACTATCCAAACTTGAGAGCAAAGACTTTATTTTATAAGCTCATAAGCTCATAAATTATTATTATTATTATTGTTGTTGTTGTTACTAAATTAATGAAAGAACATTAAACGAAATGCAATTTTTATATACATATATTCAGATCTCTCCACAAGTGTTCTATGGGATTCAGGTCTGGACTCATTGCTGGCCACTTAGAAGTCTCCAGTGCTTTCCTCAAACCATTTTCTAGTGCTTTTTGAAGTGTGCTTTGGGTCATTGTCCTGCTGGAAGACCCATGACCTCTGAGGGAGACCCAGCTTTCTCACACTGGGCCCTACATTACGCTGCAAAATTTGTTGGTAGTCTTCAGACTTCATAATGCCATGCACACGGTCAAGCAGTCCAGTGCCAGAGGCAGCAAAGCAACCCCAAAACATCAGGGAACCTCCGCCATGTTTGACTGTGGGGACCGTGTTCTTTTCTTTGAAGGCCTCGTTTTTTTTCCTGTAAACTCTATGTTGATGCTTTTCCAAAAAGCTCTACTTTGTCTCATCTGACCAGAGAACATTCTTCCAAAATGTTTTTGGCTTTCTCAGGTAAGTTTTAGCAACTCCAGCCTGGCTTTTTTATGTCTCTGGTCAGAAGTGGAGTCTTCCTGGTATCCTACCATAGAGTCCCTTTCATTCAGACACCGACGGATAGTACGGGTTGACACTGTTGTACCCTCGGACTGCAGGACAGCTTGAACTTGTCTGGATGTTAGTCGAGGTTCTTTATCCACCATCCGCACAATCTTTCGTTGAAATCTCTCGTCAATTTTTCTTTCCGTCCACATCTAGGGAGGTTAGCCACAGTGCCATGGGCTTTAAACCTATTGATGACACTGCGCACGGTAGACACAGGAACATTCAGGTCTTTGGAGATGGACTTGTAGCCTTGAGATTGCCCATGCTTCCTCACAATTTTGCTTCTCAAGTCCTCAGACAGTTCTTTGGTCTTCTTTCTTTTCTCCATACTCAATGTGGTACACACAAGGACACAGGACAGAGGTTGAGTCAACTTTAATCCATTTTAACTGGCTGCAAGTGTGATTTAGTGATTGCCACCACCTGTTATGTGTCACAGGTAAGTAACAGGTGCTGTTAATTACAAAATATATATATATATATATGGATTCGTTTTTTTTTATTTATTCATTTTCTTATTTTTTATGTGCCTTTCAAAGTCTGTCTCTGAAAAGCCTGACTTGTTCCACTTTTCTGTGTGCTTTGCAGTCCTGTACTTGGTTTGACATCACTAAGGTCGACAAAAACATCATATGACTACCAACTGACCAGTGGCATGCCACAGAGCTGAGCCAAATCAAGGATCATTGAGTCACGTAGGAGCCCTGAATCAGTGTTTTCTTAATGTAGAGGGTCAGGATCCTGGGAGTGATGAGGAGTCTTTTACAGTAGACTTTGCCACTTATGTCTTTCCCTTCCCAATTCAAAAATTATGATTCACTGTTTAGCATTTGGCTACGGTTTATGACAAGGAATGCACAAAACAGGAGTGAAACGTATATCTGTCTCTGAGGAAGAATTCAGTGACATGAGCTGAGCTCTGTTACACGCTCCTCCCCTTTCTGTTTCTCTCTGAGATGGCCTGAGTGCAGGTGGAGTCAAGGTGCTGCTGATCAGCGCTAACAAGCTATGCTGCTGAGTGACGGTTATCAATGACTGCTGCCCTCTTTGCCAAGTCAGGCGACCTGAATCGCTTTAATCTCCCTTACACCTGCGTAAACGGACAAGGCAGTCCAGCCGACCTGATGGCACCGCACACGTACTCTACGCCAAATGTGGCTCTGGATTATGCATATTTTGAGGAATTTATGCAGGCTCCCCTGGAAGGTAATCTCAAACTGACACACTGGACCCTGTTTCAAATGCAAAAGCTGGAGCTGAAAGGGGGATTTCACAGCATGCTGCACAGAAAAGACACACCTGAGCTCACAGCATCTGCACACAGCCAGCTGAGGAAAACACATAATCCATATTTACTCCTCATTGCCTCCAGTATTGTTGTGAGTTATCGTTGATAAAAGTCAATAAAATTGGATCTTGATAAGCATTAAAAAATGAACTAAAATAAAAAAAAGCCAGGCCACGCTTCAATAAAGTGACACATGAGATGAAAAAGTAATGATGCCCCAGAAGGAGGTGGGGGGGGAGGGGGTGATGGTAGAGGATATTACAGAAACCGCTTTAGCACAGAATTATGCCACAGGTGTATGTGACAGGCGCAACTAGTGGCTACAGGGGCAGGGGTTGCGGGTGCTGGCAGTTGGAGATGTGATATCACATGTGCTAACGTGTGCTTTGCTTTTTCCGTCAGCAGAGCTCGTGGGGTCCTGACAGTTATTTGCTGTTCCCACCGGTGCCTGCGTTGAGACTGACAGGTGAGGGGGACTGTGAGGCAGCCCGAGGTGACCACACCCAGCTGGGCAGCAGGCCGCCTCAGAGCCCTTTACTTAATGTTAATGCTGGCAGCACCAGTTGCAGATAAGACGAGGCGTGAGCGACTCTCTAAATTAGGCTGTCGGTGCGGTTAAATGTTGACACGCTGTGCTGTTCCGCCGTCTGACACAGCTGTCAGGTTGGGTTCACTGTGGAGGTTTGAGCTGGCCTGTCAGACGTACCCTGAGATTGCACATACACACAGACACACACACACATGCATGCACACACGCACTCGCGCACCCACACACACTCGCATGCACACACATACATAACCACAGAGACATTTGCATTCTCTCTCTCTCTCTCTCTCTCTCTCCCCCCCCCCCCCTCTCCGCGCGCACGCGTGCATGTGTGTGCGCGTCTCACACACATACACACACACACACACACACACACACACACACACACACCAAAACCCAATGCGACTTGTCCCCGTGGTGAGGCGGCGAGCTGCCAGCCATCACCATGGCAACCCGACGCAGCACCATCCTGGAGTCTTACACGCACTTACTCACTTGCCACAGGTGGGGGTGGAGGGCTGGAAAAAAACAGACTGATGTTTCTTATACACGTCTGTCAGTTAGACATCCTGTCAATCGATCTGTCAATCAACCATCTCATGGCGTTTTCTCGTGACACCCACCTCACAATCACTTACATCTGTCAACGTTACAGAGCCAAACTTCAGAAAGCAAACAGACAACAGTGGCATGGAGTAAACAACGAAGACAGGTGATGAAGAGGCAGACACACACACAGAGGTAGAAGAGAAACAACATTTTTTGGCTCTGAATGCAGCAGGGGACCATCTTTGAGCAAGACCCTGCAGAATGTGTAATTTTTGTCTCATGAAGGACTTGCCATTCATGCTAATGTGACAGCTGTTCAAGTCTCTGTTCAGCCCCGTCCCCACCCCCCACATGTGATCTCATCTCCCTCTGCCTGCCCGTCTCCTCTCCCCCTCCTGGGGACCGTTCACGCGCGGCACCCGCGCCTAATGGAGAGTAAATGACATTTAATCAGGAAGCCCTCGCGCGCTTGCTGCGTTGCCAGGGCAGTTAGCTGACGGTTGCCGACTGGGATGGCGTGCTACGGCCGCTTGTGTCTTGCGCGTGTCTCGGCAAAACACCGGAGGTCCGTCACCCACCCCCATCCCTCACCCCTGTGATTTACGGTGGTTTTGTCACCATGATGTCGCATTCAAAAGGAGCCTTATTCCTGCCTCAGCGAAGCCCGGCAGATGGGCTCGTGCACAGTATGGTGGTGTTTGGGGAGAATGTTAGTCATCATACAGAGCCTGGACGTGGGACTGGGTGTAGAGCGAGAAGGAGAGAGAGTGAGAGGAAATGATGAATTATAAATTCACATCCGTGTGTGTATGTATGACTGTGCATGTGCTGTATGTATGCATGCACGTCTGTATATATGTATTGTATGCACTGTGTGTGTGTATATGTGTGTACGTATGTATCCATGTGCATGTGTGTATGCATGTATGGACAGCAGTAAGGTGCTGAATCAGAGTTGCCCCAATAAATGCCCAATGGCATAATTGTCTACATAAAAATGTAAAATGGGTACATTGCTTTGTGTAAGTTCAAGAGAGTGTGTGCATGCGTGTGTTTGTATGCGTATATGCATATTTGTATGTACTGTGTGTTCATATTTATATGTGTATGTGTATGTATATACTCTCACCCAGAAAGTGCTTATTGTACTTGTTTAGAAATTATAGAGGTCAATCACTGCGTTATCCACAATACAAATGTTGTTAGTTTCTTTTCATTCTATTCAGAATAAAAATGGAATTATTATATTAATACCTTACTGGAGAACCAGGGCGTCAGCTTGCTCAATGATGTGGCAGCCAGTGGGGGTAAATGTAGCCTGATTCCCATGAGAGCGCACGTATTATTAATTATTTATCCTCATATTTACAAAGCGCCACGCTATGTGGTTTTGTTAGTGGTGGTTGATGCGAGCAGACAAAGGCATTAGCTGAAAAATCACTATAGATTACTACTGGGTAAATATGGAATACAGTCACATCATTGCTTTCAGGAAAGCAATTTGTATTGCCTCTGTCTCAAGGTATTTGAATAATCATGCCTTTAAATAACAGTGACAAATTCCTGGTGCGCTCATGGGTAAATACTGCAGGAATAGCAGCTACATACCCCATGCATTTCAGCCGCAGTTCCACCACTCCAAGGAATGGATGTGAGGTTGTGTCTTGTGCACGTGATAAATACGGCATATTGCTATGTCCGATATTGCATGTACTTTTAAAATGTAACAAAATACAAACAACATGTATGTGAACGAATCACAATTTGTACCAGAGAATGAATGCACCAATCACAGTTAGTTTCAGAGAGTGAAAAACTGTAGCCCCGTCAGAAACAGATGCCAGCAATTAACACAAAATCTAAGATTAATATAAAGCCGTTTCCATGCTTGGGCTTGTCTGTGAAAGAGTGGGAGGTATTCACTGCATCTGGCTTCAACCACCCATTCTTTATGTGAGCTAAATGCATGGACCTCCTACTCAATAAAACAAACCGGCTTTTAAAAAACAAACATTGGGTTTATCCGCTTTAAAGGCAGAGTAAATCAAATTCATAACCCGTAGCTTGTAAACCAGTGGAAGAGTGCTATAAACAAACACTGTAAACAAAACAGTACAACGCACTCTAAACACAGAAAGCAGGAAAGAGAGAGTGTTTTCTCAGCCTATGCTGACAATCTGTGTATAATTCTTTGGCCACTGTAGCTATGGTATCAGGTATCCCAGGGCAGCCATGCTCATTGAATTTCATTTTTTCCCTCCTTAAATTTATGGCCTATCACAGCAAAGGCTGCTTTTGCACCCCCCCCCCCCCTGTAAATTGTTTGGGGGCGGGCATCAATAACTGCTGCCTAGAGGAGTAGACTACCCTTCATTTCATTATATCTCCCACCCTGTCTATTCACGAGTCTTCATGGGGGAATGTTTGTCCTATGCTGTACCATCGAACTGTGGATTCGATTACGAAAGAGAGAGGGATGTTCTTTAATTAGTTTCCGGAAAGGGTAAACAACATGCAGAGAACTCAGAGCCAGCTGATTTATGGAGCATTTAACCAAAAAACAGTTCCAAAAAAAACTGGGGTTCTCCACAAAGATGGTGTCAGGAAGAGGCCTATGATTAACTTTCATTTCCTTTGTCTCATTATTCGTCCCCAAATGAAATTTCAGGCAGTGTATAAATCTTCCTCCACCGTCCTGAAATAACTCACACGCCGTTATCGCTTTAAATTCTCAGCAAAGTAGCCGTCTGGGGCGAGGAGCCAATATGAAAAAGGTAGGAAATAAGGTTGTCAGACATTCAGTTTTATATAAATATATATTTACACACACACACACACACACACACACACACACACACACACACAAATATGAAGGATAAGTAAATGGAATCAACTAGATTGAAGGAATGAATCAGAAAAGGGTTAGCAATGCCCCCCTCCCCACCCCACCACTCGGGCTTTTAGAGACATGAACATGGGTGAATACAGATTCTCCTGCTGAGAGCGAGGACTGGATACACACATGGTTTCACTGTACTTTGATTGGTTATTATTAGTGGTAATCACCTTAGCCTTTGTCTATTTGAAATTTTGTTCTCAGCACTGACTCAGTGGGAGGCCCGACAAGAATGTGCGGTTAAATGTAACGTGTCCATCCCGAACAATACCAAAATGTTAATTTGTCCTGGTGAAGTGGCAGCGTGTGGAGTTTTCACACACCATCCTGGAGTAAAGGGGACTTCAGACAGCGTACCAGAGTCCAGAGCATGGAGGAGCTTCAGGTCCCCTCCACGTCAGGCCTGTAGTGTTATCTATGCTTGATTACCTCGTCTGAATCACAAAACTGCAGGTAGAGGAGCAGTCTTCTCATTACTCTCGCTGCATTGCCTTCCTGTTCATCTAACCCTTAGTTCCAACCCTGAATTCCAACCACTCTCTGCTCTGATTTGAAAGCTGCTTTCTTTTGTGACGTTTTTACAGCCTTTTATTGAACCAAAAGTTTGCAGTAGAACACTGTTTCTCAGTCGTTTACGTCTCCCTCCCTTGAAACAATTTTTTTCCATTTACCTCATTTTAGATATCGAGCAGGATGAAAAGAAAAAAATGGAGAGGAGGAGAGATAGATGAGAGAAGGGGAGAGAGAGAAAGGAGGTGGTCATCTTGCAAAGCCTCTGTACAGTGAAAGCTTTTGTCTGTTTGTTATGAGTACATCAAAGAAGTCCACTGAATATGGTAACCCCCCCAACCCCCCTTCAGCCAGGACACGCACCACAAGCACTGCCCACAGTGTGTATTTTGACAAGTATTTGGGGGGGGGGGGGGGGGGGGGGGTGCTGTCCCCTGCTGTGTCACAACCACCTCCAGCTCTTTTGTTGTACCTGATGCCATCCACCCCCTCTTCAAACAACCCATCGAGACACCCTAAAAAAGCAAACCTATTCACCTCTCTTTCACGCAGACCAGACTGCACACATTGCATCCAGAAAAATCCACAACAAACAAAGGCAAAAATCTGTTCAGACAAAACTGACAAGACATAAGACATAAGACCTGTCACATGCACTGTGGGTGGTGCCTTAGCCCTGACAGGCAGCTAAGGTTACTGGCAGAAAGAAGGGACAGACAGGAGACAGAGGGACAACGGGATAGAGAGGGAAGAGGAGAGAGGGGCAGGAGAGAGACAGTGTGTGAGGGATAGAGGGAGTGAGGAGAATGAGGTAGAGAAAGGGACAGGTGAGAGAGGGGGGAAAGGAATACATTGGAGAGAGGAAAGAGTGATAGGAGTGAGAGGTAGAGAGAAGAAAGAGGGGAGTGCCAAATGGCTTGTTATTTTTACTGCTGCCTTGCTGTCTCTTGTGTGCCTACTGTGTGTTTTGTGTGTGTGTGTGTGTGTGTGTGTGTGTGTGTGCACACGCGCGTGTGTGCGTGTGTGTGTAAGTGTCTGAGTGAGCGTGTGTGTGGGAGGATACTTTACATCTAGGCCCTTGTCAGCGTGTGGGCAGTGATATGCTCCCTGTGGAAAGGCTACGCAGGGGAGAGGTCCTGGTGTAATCACAGTAAAGCTGCAGCCACACTGGGGCCTGGCCCTGCTAATGAGCGGGCTCCCGTTTGCTGCAGTGTCAGTGGCTTCCTGCCCCTTACCCCGCTGAATGCAGCGCATATAAACAAGGACCAAGCCCCTCGCACTGTGAGTGTGTGTGTGTGTGTGTTTGTGTGTCTCTGTGAGTGTGTGTGTGTGTGTGTGTTTGTGTGTCTCTGTGAGTGTGTGTGTGTGTGTGTGTGTGTGCGTCCGCATGCCTGAGTGTGTATGGGTATGTGTTTATGTATGTGTGTGTGTGTGTATGTGTGTGTGAGTGTGTGTGTGTGTGAGTGTGTGCGTCTGCATGCCTGAGTGTGTATGGGTATGTGTTTATGTATGTGTGTGTGTGTGTATGTGTGTGTGAGTGTGTGTGTGTGTGAGTGTGTGCGTCTGCATGCCTGAGTGTGTATGGGTATGTGTTTATGTATGTGTGTGTGTGTGTATGTGCATGCACATAAGTGTGCATGTGTTTGCGTGTGCATGTGGATGTGCATGCGTGTGTGTGTCCGTATGTGTGTTTGTGTGCACGTGTGCATGTGTGTAGGTGTGTGCGTGTGTGTGTGTGTGTGTGTGTGTGTGTGTGAGTGTGAATGTGTGTGTGTGTGTGTGTGTGTGTGTGTGTGTGTGTGTGTGAGTGTGAATGCGTGTGTGTGTGTGTGTGTGTGTGTGTGTGTGTGTGAGAGTGTGAGAGTGTGAATGTGTGTGTGTGTGTGTGTGTGAGAGTGTGACTGTGTGTGTGTGTGTGTGTGTGTGTGAGAGTGTGAGAGTGTGAGAGTGTGAGAGTGTGAATGTGTGTGTGTGTGTGTGGATCCAGATTGTATCTGAGCCCATTAGTGTCTCCCACAGTAGGGGCAGAGTGGCAGGCAGGTCCAGCTCTGAGAGTACCTCAGGAGGATGTATCACACTCACATGCCATTAGCTTTCCTCACTGCATTTGTGTTTTAATATCCTGCTTCTTCATTGCCTTAGCGGCCCAGTCAATAATGAATTAAGGGGTGACGGTGGGTGTTTGTAGTCTTTGCCGGAGCTGTTTATAGGGATGTGGATTTGCATTGTACCACTGTGGGCCCTGAACCACCGACCCCCCACCCTCACTTAGAGACCCCATCTCAGTCTTCAGTCCCACGGCACTGACCTTACCATGTGCATTACCAAATGCTTTAAATGTTCACAAGCTACACTGAAAGAAGAAGTAGAGTCCTTATACTACTCAGATGTTCCCATGTGGTTTTATCTGCACACACAAGCAACACAGACGTTTCTTTCCCCAGGGATTGTCAGGTCCCAGACAAAACCACTTGGCAGCATTAGATGAGAAAGCAGATTCATTTTTTGTGTCTGTTATACTTGAATTTTGCACTTACTTTAAATATGTGCATATGATATTTTTTGTGAGGAAAGTAAACTGATAGATAATGTAGTTTAGTTGGGGGGGGGGGGGGGGGGTTATAGGGTACATGGACAGGTTATGATTTAATGAACGAATATCTGTCCATTGAAGAAGATACCTATGTTCTGCCTCAAGATCTACTTTTTCATCTATTGAAAGATAGATGTGTATTTTCAGTACTCAAATATAGAAGTGTATAATGCAGGGAAAGGAAGGTGAAAGTCTATTGACACAAAAGGGTGGGGAACAATTTTTATCGGCCATAGGATTCTTGACCTTTCACCTCTCCTGCCCCCTGCCAGACCGTTCCTTTTACCACATGATAAGAGCCGTGTCCTTTTCTCCTGCAGCTCTATAACTAGCTTCGCCCCTATAGGGAACAAACAGCTTTCAACTAATGATCTGCTTTGCATTTTACTTAATTAGGTGTATTTAAATAGCTCTGAGCCGTAATTAACACCCTGCGCATCACAAGGCTTTTTTGGTTGGGGCTGTTGTCTCCTCTCCACAGCTGGCTGTATTGGCCAGGGCGCCGTGCCAAGCCTTCCTGGAGAAGAGCTTGTTCTGTCTGCCCTCTCTCTCTGAGGGAGGCTGGCAGGAGCTGGAAACCAGCGGCGGAACAAAAGACCTGAGCCGGGAAGGATGTGCCGGGGAAAAAAAAAAGAGGATGAGCGTACAAATTGATGGTCTTTTTAAAACAAACAGCAGGGGAAAGGAGGAGGGGTTCGTGCTGCCCAGCGGGAGATGCTCAAATTGCTCCGGGGTTTTTTTTTTTTTTTTGTATTGTTAGTTTTTTTATTTTATGTTCTTTTTTAGTGTCTCCCTTAATGACATTTCTGTGTTGGTGTATTACTTTGATTCTAACATCCATATCCCATGTTGTATTTGTGTCGGGCGCATATGTGCACTGATGTATCTGTTCTTTTATTTAGCTATTTGCTGTTTCATATAAACTTAATTATAAACAGCTGGCTTGTGAATAGCTCTAATTAGCGGTGGGGACAACAGCAGGTCAGAACGCATGCTTCAGCCGTACTCCAGGGGGTGCAAGGAAAGCACATGCATGCGAGGAACTCGGGATGCGTGTCAGGATGAACTTCCCTGACCGAAGTGACACTCCGAGCGCGTCTTCCAGCGTGAAACACGGCACGGGCGGCGGAGACGGTCGTGTTTACACCCCGATTGGTGCCACCATTAGCGGGATCTCTGGAGCCCTCGGCTGTGTGTCTGACAGTGTGTGCGTGCGAGCCGCCCAGCTCCAAAAATCAAAATGAAACGGCCGCAGAGAGCCAGGGGGGGAGTCAAGGTCTTTCCCCGTGTCTCTGTGCTCGCAGGCCGCACCTGTGATTGGCAGGTAAGGTGATTGGACTGCAAGCCGTGCTGTGTGCTACAAAGTGCGCTTCCCCCGGGGGCTCTGTTTGGCGTTTTCCAGAAGGACATATCATAATCCTAGGTTATTAAAAAAAAAGAGAGAGAGAGAAAGAAACAATGCAGCGCTTCCCTTGGGAAAGAAACGGGTGAGCGAAGAAAAACAAAAAGGAGGAAAAAATATATTTCATGTCTGTTTTTTATTTTCCATTTTGTTTTAATCATGAGGCAGCCAGCGGTGGCGGGGTTCGGGGGTTTTGAACTGGCATTCAGGGAGAGTCGCGCGGCAGAACTGCAGAGCCGGAGAGCACACGCTCATGCCAGAGGCCCAGGCGAATGCCAGGGGGGGGGGCGGGGGGAGCGGGCGCTTGGGAGCGGCGGGCGGTTCCGGCGCTAAAGGGCCATTTGTTCTCGCCCCCTCAAGTGGCGTCGACTGATCGGCGGTAGAATCGGACCGGCCGGGCACGTCTCTTCAGCGGAGCAGGTGCCCTGACTCACAGACCCAGCCGGCTGCTGGCTAATGGACCCTGCCGGGTCACCTTGTGCCGAGCCCCAAGAAAGAAGAGGAGAAGCAGGAGGGGGCTGGAGGAGGAGACAGAGGGGGCTGAGGGGAAAGGGACTGGAACAGGTAGAGCAGCTTCTGCACCTTGCCCGCATGTAAATTATGATAAATACGGTCACCCCTGTTAATGGCCGTTAATGCGCCGTGTGGGCTGTGGGCCTGGTAGCACTGTCTCTGTGCTTGGCACCGCTCCACAGCTTGGCTGATTGTTAGACCATCTGAACTGGCAGGAAAAAGAAAAGGACTAACAGCCCTGGACAGGGTGCAGGGAAAGTTGCATTCATTTAAAAGTAGGTTTTTCAGGTGTTCACAGCAACAGGCTGACCGTGTTTGAGAGGCGGTTACGTAAGTGAAAATGGACATCCACTGGGCACCTAAGCATTTCCATTAACCACAATAGCCGGACAACGATTGACCTGTGCACCTGAACAAGGATGTCCGTGCACAAGCATTGTGATGTAACAGAACAGAGCTTTCACCTAATTTCAAGCCACAGTGTTTTGAAAGATGTGCGGTTGTCCAGAGCTATTCATGAATAGATGGAAAAATACAGCAAAAGAATGAGAGCCCCTGGACTGATGGATTCACATGTTAATGGCAGACCACTGGAATCGATAGACAAGGTGACTGATGGTTGAGTTCTCAGACACAGAAATAAATCTGTGGGCAGACGCGCAACAAAGCCAATGCCCTGACGCCCCAGATGCCTGTTTGCCTATCGTCCTTAGCATCAGACCGCTGACAATCTAAATAATGGGCCACCATCCGCCCACCCCCAGAGGCCGGGTGCTTCTCTTCCTTTTCTCCCCCTGGCTGACATGTCTTCTGTGCTCCACTTTGCTCTGTCTTTTGCGGTCGCTCGTGTGTGTTTTCAATATCATATCAGCCCACATCTGTCCTTGCAGATCGTTTGTTCTAATTAGTCTTAATTAGCTGTAACCGGGGCTTCTTTTGTTCACAGGCTGTCGAATTAAAGATGCGTGCTCTCTCTGTCCCTCATTGACCTCTGCGCTGTTAGGAGACGCTTTGCTAAATCGCAAGCATGTTGAAATTTATCCTTATTCCAAAGCAACTTTTACATTCTGCTGTGTTTGAGGGAACATTTCAATTATTCATTCATAACAGAGGTCAACAAAAAGAAGACACAAGCTCTTCCATCCCTCCCAGTTCAAATAAAACAGCTGATGACAGTAACCTGCTGGGCTTGAACAGGCAAACTTATCAATGGTGTCTCCATGGATTTTTGAAGGGACATGAAAAACCTGGATGCTGCGTCTCCATGTTGAGTGGATGTATTTAGTATCAGGCTAACTTAGGCAAGCCGGTCTGATGAGTCACTCACACCTGAAGTGATGGGTGAGACAGGTGGAAAAAGACAGTTGTTTATCCATTACAAATTCATACATTTTTAGTAATGATTAGAAATAATAGCAACAAAACAACAAAAAAACGCATCCACCCATTTCAAACTGGACAGCTAATAACTCATTTAGAGATCATTTCTGAACACTAAAAAGAGGGAAATGTACTGGGCAATCAGGACTTAGTCACATGACCTTTAGATGTCCATGTCCATGACCTAGTGTCTTGGGATAGTGGAATTCTGGCATCAATGTTTGATCAGTTGCATGAGTCTGTAACGAATGATAGACCACCGTAATTTTGTGGGCATAATGTGGTGGCAAGAAAGAGGAAATAATTATTACACGTTCTCAGTACACGACAATTGGACAAGGTCCTTCACAAGGAAATCGTGTACTGTTGTGTTGTGACAATAGCACACAAGGTAATTACTTAGTAGGTAGGTAATTACTTGTGTTTCTTAACCATCTTAAATTGTATACTAAAAAAGTATCCACTAAAGTGTAAATCAAAGCTGAACAACCTGTGCAGTGCACTTGATTATTTGTTATACTGTTGAATACCAATTACAAAACCGCATGTCTTAGGGAATAAGGTTCTTGTTGTACCACTGTGCCCTAAATATTCACAACCACTCCTCCCATGATTTGACTACCATCCATTACCCTCCTGCTAGATGTGCAAACCTCTGGCTGAACAAAGATACAACACAATATCGACACCTAAGCAACAATACAATATATTGGAACATATGTAAGAATTTGCTTTGATGCCTTACGATTCAGTAAAGTACAATTTACATTCAATATGCTTCAACATAACCTTAAAATTGTTCTATTCTTTTACAGAAGTTTTATGAGCGTAAGAGTATATAAGCGTTGGTGTATTATACGCCATTGAAATAAGACTCCATGCTGAAAGATAACGAGAGCTCTTGCAAGTGCTCTAGTTTCATCCTAATTGCTGCATTAAAATGAATAAAAATAAACGAATACAAAATCAATGGTATGGATCGACTCTTGCATGCAGCATCCTTACAGCTGTATCGTGTCTTTCGTATTGATGCATTGATACAAACCAATGTATCCTTACATCTCCGCCTTCGACAGAGCTAAGCGCTAGCGCTAGGGCTTCCCCTGCTGCAGATGGCCTTTTTGCCGATCGTGCTAACGTGAAATTACCAAAACCCACCACGTGGCGTGTGTTTGCCGTCTGCACACTGTTTTTATGCCATTAAAAATCGGGCCCTGAAAGAGAGAAAGAATAAACAAAAAGGGTCTGGCTGAGTGAACAAGCTAATTAACTTGAAAAACTATAAAAATGTAAATTGAAATTTGCTACTATAGGCACCTAATTAAATCCATTGGCATGTTAAGGACCAAATTGAATTTGCTAAAGGAAAAAAAAAAACAAGACTTCTCTGATCTAACATATTGATTGCACATAGATGGGTAATTTATCCAATGGAGAGGATGAGAGGGCCAAAAGAAACATGCCAGAAGAGGAGAAGTGAGAGAGAAAACGGAGAGATAGAAAGAAGGAAAGAAAATAAAGGGGAGAGAAGCAGACTGACTGTGTGTGTGTGACTGTGTGTGTGTGTGTGTGTGTGTGTGTGTGTGTGTATGTCAAATAATTCTTGTTATGGGGGGAGTTGGAGAAATTAAACTGTCAACAAATCACTGTGCATCTGTCAGAACAGCAGTAAAAAAGGGAAAAGAAGAAAAGAGGGGCGGAAAGGGAGGGAAGCGAAAGAGTGAAGGAGAAGTCAATTAATCAGGCACCCAACCATAAGTCTGAGCGTCACACGGTCCCGCAGGCGTGACACTGGCGTCTGTCATGTGGGCCTTTTGCAGGAAATGACAGAAACACAGGAAAAGGAAAGAAAACAAAATACTCCCACAAACAAATGACCCTAATTAGAGATGGTCCCTGCAGCTCTGAAACAAGAGCTGTGCTTCTCACAGTTTGTCCTATACTCAGTGTCTGCTGAGATGGCATCTGCACTCAGATTCAAAAACAAATTGTGTTTTATGTTAAAGTGTTGCCATGGCAGAGGTTCCTAGTAATACCAACAGGCTAGCAGATATGTCTAGGACAAGCACCTCCTCACTTGTGTCAGGAATCACAGTATGAGACAGGCAATGCGGGACTTGCTGCAGAATACCCAGGATGTTGTCACTAAAGGACAACTTTCATAAACTTTGACACCAGGGTTTTTGAGGATTGGTACACCTTATAGTTTTTGTGTGTTTGAAGGGGCTGATGTCACATCATGCACCAAAAAGATTGCTAGAACCTAAAAAAAAATGTTCCATTGCAATGAAGTCCTTCCTCAGCGATCCTGTTACATTCCAACTTCCCCATCCCCAGAGCAATGCAAGGCAGGTGCACAAGATGGCGGGAGATGCCACTGCCGCAAAACTAAAGGGTGTGACGGAGGGTATCTGGGGGAGGGCAGGGCACATCGGGCTGGGCCTCAAGCGATTGCACCCAACAGTTTGGCATTCCTCCCAGGAGCTTGTCATTTGTGGGTTTATCACTCGGGGCGTTGACACGTTTATGATAATTGGCTGCAATAACAGCACTCCCTTAATTGTTTGTATTTATCTCATTATGCAAACGCTGCTTCCGGTTATGCTGACGCAGGGTGAGAGTGTGAGATACAGTGGTGAGAAACCAGTGTTAAAAAGCACCACAGCAGCTGGGGGGTGGGGGGGTGTGGGGGGAGCGCTGGGGGGGATTATTTTTATTTATTTTTTATGAACGCACAGCTGAGAATATTTAAGCTGTCATTATCACAGATGGGAACAGGGAGCTTAAGACTGTAAAGCTTTATTGAACTAATAAACAAAAAGCCCATGGAAAATAAACCTTGCTGTTTCTTAATGTTGAATTCGTAAAGCAGTTGTATGTGACTCCTGGGAGACGGTGAGCATGATTTTTTGAAACAGATGTGGCCCAGTTTAAGTTCATTTCTGCTTTCCCTAATGTCATTTCTGAATAGTAATGAAGATCAATTTGTTTTACTTATCAATCCTTGTTGGTGTGTTATGGATATTAACTGCTAAGCAGAGCCAAGGGGTCTGGCACAGGGCATTCAGGTCCCACGATAGAGGCTTGGAGACTGAGAGGAGAGTTTGACTGTGCTGGAGACAAATTTACAAGTGGCAATTTATCCTTTTCTTTTTTCCCCCACCATCCCCTTCACCCCCTCCTCCTCTTGACGATGGTTGCAGTTTGTTATCTTTGATGCCCCGTAAAAGTTTTATCTGGGAAAAAGAGAGAAATGACCTAGTCTGCCGTGGCGTGAATTATGGTCGCTCATAAAACAAAGTTAAAAAGGGTGATAAATTGCCACGAACCTTGTCGGGGGCTGGCAGCTTCGATAACAGATTAACAGGCGCTGGTGTGTCGTAGAGGCCCGATCCCCAGCTCTGTATGCAGAGCGTCTCAACGCTGCGTCTGTGCTGAAGAGAGAGGCACTGACACTAATAAAGACAGATACGCTTTGCCGTGAGAGACGCGGCACCTCTGCGAGGGAGCCCGGGAGAACCGGGGTAAGCCTCATGTGCTCTAATGCCCGAGAACGTGAGCTGGTCTCAAAGGAGGGGAGAGCAAGGGGCGAGTGCAAGAGAGAGAAAGTGAGAGAGAGAGAAATAAAGTGAAAGAAAGACAAAGACAGAGAGAGAGAGAGAGAAAGAGAGCAGGGGAGAGGATGAGACCATGAAAGAAACATAGAGGTTCAGGCAGATTTGAGAATGGCCAGTGCTTTTAATAGAGTTTAAAATTCAGCTCCACAACATGGTCCCCCTAGTTGGCCTGCTTTGTAAATTTATGAGGATATTGCAGGATTCAGTAAACGAGGGGTGGTCATTTCAGGTCCTTGAGGATGCAGAGTTACCTTTTACTTAGCGGTCGATTATAAGCCTTGAATACTGGGAGGTGAATCCCTACATAACTCAGCACATAATAATATTCACATTAATAATTGAAATAAGAACATAAGAACATGAGAATATATGATGACGAGAACAGGCCATTCGGCCCAACTAAGCTCGCCATTTCTTAATTAAAGAGTATCCAAAACTGCATCAAGTCTAGACTTGAACACAGCAAGGGTCTCTGCCTCAACTACATGACCTGGCAACCTATAATCATCATGATAATCAACAGTTATGATCATCATCATGACGTGATGTTTTCAACATCTGGACCACGACAATCCCTTGAATTGTATCATGAGTGTAGACATTAACTGAAAGGAAAGAAAAACACAGCAGAAAGCACTATGGTCTTCCAGCACCACACACTTATCGGTACAATAAGGAATTAACAGGCACTAACAACAAACTCTATCATTCATCATTGATGCAAACAGAAGACCAGAAGATGAGCCAAACCATCACAGCGCAGTCATAAAAGAAGCTGACATGGTTTGCATCCAGGTAAGGGCATTGCTGACTCCCAAGATTGCACCAAAATGGCGCTGTCAGAACATTCAGGCATCTTTGTGGCACTATGAGAACAATGGAATTGATTAACATTCAGTATCAGTCAAACGTTTGGACACATCTGATTAACATAATGGGAAACATGCATTTAAAGACATTTTGATCTAAAGACTTATGCTTAAATGCTTGAAGTTTCTTAGACAAATATAAATAGCGAAATTGATGCCTTTGTATGAATTTCTTTCCAAAAAAAAATTAGGGTTAGGGTTAACCGTTTGGTCACTGCATAAGTACTTTCATGTTATTCCATTGTTTTGATGTCTTTACTATTATTCTAAAATGTGGAAATATAGTAAAAATAAAGAATAAAAGCTGTGTCCAAACTGTTGACTGGTAGTGTAGTTTCAGAGAATAAGCATGAGAAAGTGCAAAAAGCAAAATGGTGGTTTGAGTGCCTGCAGTATTAAAAACGTTGAACCTGCTTGCTTTGCTTTTCATCTGCAAATACACAACAGATATCAAGTCCCATCTGAGGTGCTGCTGCCAGACCCCTGAATGATGTATACGTTGAATCCCATCAGTAAGAAATCGGCATTGCAACCGCAGCACAGAGAGTGTGAGGCTTAAAGTGCAACTCGCTTTGGCTGAGGGCATCAGTTCAGCGAATGCAGCATATTAATGTGCAAATCTGTGAGGCCTTGTGTAACCTGCTCCTCACACTGACTGAGCAAGAAAATACTAACATCCCCATTGACTCAGCTGCACGCTCATGTACTTTATGAAAAGATAAAACTCGCTATTGAGAAAAGACCTTCAAGGAAAAACACTTTGTGCTTGACTTAAATAAGGTTTAGCTTGCAAATATTTTGCTCTTTGTAAGTGAATTAAAGTGTTTTTTGTCTTTTGATGTGGTAACACTTAAAAACCCCGGGATATTTTTGTACTATCCCTCTGTTTTTTTATTGCCTAAGCTTGTAAGAAATGTATTACTACAAACACCCTATTAATAAGAAATCAATTTGAGACTCCCAGAAGTGTTTTGTGCAAATGCTAATGAATTTTTAAAAACCTCTGTGATATGAACTGGAAATATTAAGAAAAATTAAAAAAACAGGAAAACATTGCGGTAATTCTAAGCAATGTGGGGAAATAGATATTACAATATATGCCATGTGCAATTTCAAATTAATAATTCTCAGAGAATTTCCGCTGGAATTGTTTTTGCGGGAAGCCATAGAAATACACACAGAGCAATATTTTCAACCCCGTTCAGATTTTACAATAGATGTTGCTGGGTTTGTGAATACGTTTTTTTGTTTCTGCTGTGTGGAGTAGTCTAGGAGTAAGTGCAGGAGTAATGTAGGAGTAGGAGAAGCGCTGGAGTTACTCAAGACCTGAAGGTCACGGGTTTGTGTCCAATCACTACTGTTGTGCCCTGAGGCAAATTCTCCAATCAGAATTACAGGACTATAAAGGGGCTAGAGGATCTCACCCATTAATAAACCATGGCATTATAAGTCAAGGTGTCCGCTAAAGGAAAAAAAGCATGTTTTAATGGTCAACAGTTTAAACTCTCTGTGTGTTCGCACTGCCCATGGCTCAGCACCAGGGCCTCAGCGAGTGTTGTCGTGGCCTTTTTCAGCACTTCCCCAATATCAGTGAGTGTGTCAATTACCTAGGTGCCATGGCAATGCAACACCCCATCACATATCAGGCCACATGTGGAAATATCGCCTTTGTGTGATGATGATGATGATGATGATGATGATGATGATGATGATAATGGGATGGGATGGTCATTACACGGCAGATTCAGCCGTGGATTCTCTAGTGACTACATTACTTCATCTTCTGTTGTAGCCCGAAGCCAGAGGTTTAATCATGTGTATCTTTTAAATATCCCACCCCCGCCCCCGCCCTCGCTTTTTAAGATTTCATTTGTTTCTTTAATTTGGTCGTGGTGAGTGCTTTGCGAGCTCAGTGCTCTGATTGATCTGCCCCCCCCTTACCACCCCCCCGTTCGCAGATTGCGCATCAGTTGTAAAAGCCGGGGGAAGATCCCTTTGTTTATGCTGGAGGGTGCGAGACGATGTGGAGTCAAGGAAACGCTCATTTCTTCTTCCTTTAAATTCACTTGGACTCGGGGCTCATCTCTCCACACGAAGGCAGAGGATGGCACAGGAGGCCTGTGGTGGTGGGGGTTGCCGGATCAGCCAAGGGGGGCACAGGAAGTACAGCAGTGCCATAGGCCAGGGCCTCCTCTTCTACCAAGGATCCAGCTATCACGGTCACCTCAACATATTGATCCCCTACATTTCCCACTCCTCTCTCTGGCCATGTCAAATTCCAATCTTCTGATCCATCCACAGCTTTTTGGGGAAGTAGTCTGGGTGGATTTTTTTGTTTTTGTTTTTTAGACAGAAATGTCACTTTTCCCTTGAATGTATATTCTATATCCCCTGCTTCACTGTGTTGTCAATCATCATCCATCTGGTCGACAACCAACACAGTGAGTTGGACTGCAGAACCTTGAAGGCTCGTTGCCGTAGCGGCGCGCCGATTTAGCGGTTTAAAGGGAGGGCATCCCTAAGGAGAGGAGCTGTTTGTGGCAATGAGGAGGAGGAGGGGAGGGGGCCGATGGGTGGTTGCAGAGGGGGTGGGGGGATTCTAGAATTTGCTCAACATTTCTGCGTTCTGTTGCTCCTTCTCCCTATGGACGGAGAGACATCACTTAGGCAGCCTTACACACAGCCACATTATGTTAACTCAGTGGCAACGTGGGTTTAAGTGAAAGCGTCTGATATTCTCTGGCAGATCCCCCCTGGGAAATTTGCAGCTCTCCAAATAATAATACAAAAAAACCCTGCTTGTATTCATAAACCTCTTTTCCTCAAACTCAAATCACTCCACAGACACAGAGGCAAATAAACCGAAAAAAAAGAAAAAAGACCGGCCTAAGATAAAAGAAATAATGTTTAAAGCCAAAGCAAGCAAACTAAAGTGATTCATGTTGGGAGCCATTTTCTTGTAAAAAAGGAATGTCTGAAGAATGAAATTGCGCAATCTGAATGCTTTGATTGACAGAACTGGCATGTTCCATGGTTCTAAACACACTGTTTCTCACGATGGTCATTAGCACACCACATGTGACTTGGGTGGGGGTGGGGGGTGGCGAGTAGGAAGCATTCTATGATTCCAATTATCTGCTTCTCAAAGTCACAGCTGCAATTGTGTCTGTCAGCATCAGTGTCTCCGTGATTCTTCTCGGGCTCTTCATCTCCAACAGCTCTGATTTCGTGCCTGACTTTACTGCAAAGTTTAAGTCCCTTTAATGTTTGTATCTCACTTCAGTGAGGAAGAATATCATGCTTATTAGACAGGTGACAACAGAAAAAATAATGTCTCTGCAAACATGCTTAACTCCAATGTACAGGTAAAGGCAGAACTGTGAACAGCCCCAGAGGGCTGGAGCAAAACATAGGTAAACATACAAACATTCAGTACCTGTATCATTCTGTAGTCTCTTTTGTATGTGTTTAGATATTTAGGTACTCAGGCATGCAGAAGGGGAAGATGAAGAACTCAGCATGACATTGGGTACGTATGCACCATCACTGATGTCCAAAAAGCAAGGTGAAAATAAAACTGACTTGTGGTTCAGTTTTGAGTCCCAAGGACTGTAAAGCGTCCACCGGCATTTGGGTGTTCTGGTTTTCAAGTAGGCAGTTCCAAATGGTGATCAGATTTAGCTCTGTTGTTGGTCTGCAGATTTGCACAAAACACTTTTTATTACCATACATGTAATATGGTTTGTTGGTTGTCTTCCATTCTGTTGCTTGCATAACCTTTCAATCTTGTAAGGATATACATGTTATATAACATCAGTTTAATATGTGAATCTAAATTGGTAATTAGCTGGGTCATACGTCCTCGCAGCCATATGACATATGGTGAATATATATTACTATATTAATCTTGTTGGAAGCTATTTCTCTGGATGTATTATATAGCTGTCAAGTTCACAAATGTTCAGATCCTGACATCATTTACATCTGTTAGTATCATGCTCATTCACATGGTTTGGGAGTTTCATTGTTCTGGTTACATGTACTTCACGCCTAAAAATCAGGAAGCAGGAAGCAGTTCCTGCCTGAACTACTGACCTCTCTTTCTCCCCACTTTCTTTTTTTTTCTATAGTGATCAGGGAGCAAAAGACTTGAATTGGGCTATGACCTCTCAAAGCAGGACAGTTATGATACAAGCAGGTGGTACCTGAGGCAAAATCAACACATTGGCTGTGTTACAAGTACCCCATTTTGAGTGTTTTTTTTTTTTTTTTTTATTTTCGAATGAAGACTGTGTAAATGTAGGGTAAGGGAATTCACATAAGCATGGGAGTTGGCCAAGGAAGGCGAGATCAATCCAGAGAGTCAGCCACAAGAGCACAGTTATTTACCTTAATCAGGTCATCCTTACTTACACACACACACATACTTCAGAAAACTAATAAATCCTTTTCATATGTTCCAAGTCTAGCAATAACAGAAACTAATCCTAACTCAACATCTGCAGTTGCAAATGAACCGTATCGTCCCAGAGATGCCATGTAACCCCCTGTAAAGGACTTGATGTAAATAAAATAGCCTCAAACAAACTTTTGTTCTTTCACAGACTGTGTGACCACTTTATGAAGAAAACTCAGAATACTGCTGATAATGCTGTAATGCAAGGTGATGCTGTCAGGTTAACTGAGGAAAATTTCAAGAAGGGAAGCATATGTTGTTGCTGTGGTGATGCTGTGCTGTCTTATAGACGGGTGATGTTAGAGTCCCAAGAGGACAGTCCTTTATCATGTAAGCTGCATTGAACCTTTTTTCTTGGATGAATTACCTCCCTGTTTATAATGTACATTGATCTAAACTGACAGATTGACATTCTGTGTGCTCATATGTATTAACAAGGCAAATTCTGAGCAAAGAGCCTCAAAAGTTAAAATGGAATAATAGAAGAGCAATTACTGAGTGATACATTGCTGTCCATTAAAGTAATTTTCATGAATCACATGAGGTTATAGAGGAGAAGTTGTTAAAACACACAACGTGATTAGCCATAAATGGCTTACAAAGCTATTGCAGTGTACTGCATACTAGTCCTGTGTGGCTGCAATGCTACTTCTGTTGGGATTATTTAGGAAGTCTGTGTGCAGCATGATGCTTTAGATGTCTTGAATCATCTCATCAAATCAAATATATCAAATATATTGAATTGAATGAATTACTATAAGTTACTATTGTTCGTACCACAACTTCTTACTCCTTCCTTTCCATCTGGAATGCTTTTGCTAACTCATTAATAATTCAATTATCAACTATATTAACTAGATCATTTACAGTGATGTTTAAAAACAGCTAATTGAATTAATAATCATATACAGAGGCTGGGTCAAATACCAGGACACACATAGTCCTCTGCAACAACTTGGCCAAATGGTGAAATGGAAGGTTTTCAACAATAATAATAATAAATATTAATAGTAATTGTTATATTATATTATATTATATTACTGTCTGGGACTGTAGTCATATCAGTTTGTAACAGTGGTAAGAAACAAATGCATCTCAGGGAGGAGAGACAGGAAGATCTGGAGTACGGGTTCAGCAGGGCGTGGCATTATTTCTTAACTCCCTGCCCCCTAGGTTGGTTCTTGCTGCTTCAGTTGGGAAACAAAGGCTGCTGTGGACCCATAGATCCAACTGCAATGAAACTGAGCCCACAGGTAGATAAGAATGAGGCCAAACATGGTACTGAAAGACAGTGTTCTGAAAGATTTGATGCTCAATAGGTGTGTTGCCACATAAACATATTTGTGACACAGATTTAAAGGCCAGACAGTCTTGCTGTGATCCTGTAAAAGAACTCATTTTTTGGTACATTTTTTGCAAGCATGCAAGAAAAGGTGAATTCTGTAGAAATCTTATTGCTTACAGCAAACTTATTGCTTACAGCAAACACCTTTCTCGTTACCAATCAGACTTGAAAACGGGTCAGTACAAAGAGAATGTATATCTACAAGCTATTCATGTTAGGATATCATACTAACTGGTTATGAGCAAGAAACTGCCATCATGAATTAGACTGTTATTAACATTCTAAAATGTATTTAGTGCTAATCAATTCCAGTGCTGAAAACTTTATATTGATTTCCCTAAAATAAAAGAAATGACACTGATGGATGAAATTAGGCACATTTTAAGAACATTTTCAAAATAGAAATTATCATTCTCCACATGATATCAAGACTACAATGAAACTGGGCAGATTTGTAAGTCAGTGAAGGTTTTCAGCGTGCAAGGATGTGAATTGTGCACACCTCGGTGTGGTTTTGAGTGAGGAAGTACAGTCAAAGCTACTAATTTCATATTGCCAATTGTATTCATATTTGTGTAATTTTTCTCCCTCTTGTCTCCCTGCAGGGACAGGCGTACCAGGTTTGTTACCATCTTTAGTCTCCTGTAGGGGGCATAAGTAAGGCAAGAATCATTTCACTCATAGTATGAGACCATGACCTCCTTCTTTATTGCAGTAGATTGATTGACTCTAATGCAGGGCTTAATACAACTTATCAACTCCTGCAGATCCCAATTCATTTGTTTATTTGTTCAATAAATCAACAAGTCAATCAATTGATCAATCAATCAATCAATAAATCAATCAACCAGCAAAGATTAACGATCTAATCGATGTATCAACCATCCACTCAATCCATAAACCAATCACACATTCAATCAATCAGCCACCCATCCAATCAATGAATCAATCCACAAGAAACAAAGATGGGCAGTTACCCCTTCGACAGGCCTTGACAGCAGCTTTGAGCAGGAGGCGATTGATAAATAAATAGAAACACAAAAAAACATTGCTTTCGCTCTTTCGCTTTTTTTTCCCAAAATGTATTTGCTGTAACAAGTGTTTTGAAGTCAGAACGGGTGAAGGTTGTTGTGACTCTCTTTCTTGCACATTGTTCTGTGAAGAAAGGCTTATTCATCCCACCTGTGCAGTGCTGTGTCGTTGTGGTTGAGCCAAGAAGATAATGACATTTTAGAGTGGCCGGAAAACATGCTTTGTCTCACTTAAGTGCTTTGTTATTGACACCAGGAGCGCTCTCCGTGTGTGCCTCTTTTGGTCTCGCCAGCATCTGTTCACATTGTGTTAGGCGCTCTCCTCACCGAGACGTCCTCTGTTTAACTCAGATCACAGCCCATAGAGCACTGAAGAGGGACAATTTGGTTTTAATTTGTCCTTTTTTTCCCCCACTTCCCATAGAAAATAAAATGTTGTGCCCAGCATGAAAATGATATAGTCTGGCACTTTGTAAGTCTGCCTGGTATCGAGCATCAGCATGATCGCCTAATCATTTTTAGGTTTGAATTTTGCACTCTGTGGGGGTGAAAACTTTGGAGTAAAAAATAAGGGAATTGTATACATTACCTCAGAGCCTGTGCACATTTTTTCCACCATTCTGAGAATGAGGAATACGTGGGAGAAGGTTTGACATTTGCAGTAGGTGAGGTAAGGTTAGTAGAGCTGTTTACTTTGGATGACGGAGCAGATCGTGGCTGGGTGTGGGGATGGGGGTTTGGTGCGGTAGGTTAAGGGTTGTTAGCTGAGTGGGGTGGGGGGGTGATTTGGAGGGATAATTTCAGCTATTTCAGGTTTCTGAAATTAATTTGCATTAGATTTTACTCAGCCCAGTCACAACCACATACAGCACACACACACACACACACACACAAGCACACATAAACATGCTTGCAAGCACACCTGCCCAAAACATCCTTTGGCAAACACATAAAATTGAGATATCTACTGTGGCTGCCAAAGGACCGTCCATCCATCATATTAAAAAGGAAAAATGCACAAAAATGATTCCCTGATCATACTACACATGCTTGATGGACTGCCCTTGGGAGAACAAAAAAAAACAGTTATCAGTGTTTCATCCAATCATGTTGAGTCATGTAAACCATGAAGTCAATTATAAATGATGTAACACAACAATGGAGGGCACAACGTTCTGAAAAGGAACATCTCTCCTAGCTTCTCGCTGCCCTACAGCGGCTACTCGATCCGTTATGTCAGGAGTCCACAGCAAGATGATCATTATTATCATTTTTAGTCCTTTTCATGTAGTGTTGCTGTAATTGACCGATACATTGAAAACCTACTATCAATAACACACAAATCACATGTACCAGATAATCAATAATTCTCCACCTGCTTATTAGACAGCTCCACATGACCAGGTGTTTGATTTCAACTAGTACATACAGGGTCCATTTACACATCAATATTTTTTTTTATCACAAAACCTTATTTGTGGATAAACAACAATCTCCATCAGGTTTAGCTTCACAACAAGCTTCTATGCATCCACTTCCTGTCGCTTCCTGGGTGTGTCCCACTGATACCAATCCAAGGCTCCCCATTGGCTGATCAGTCTGTAGCTTATGATTTCTGTGATAAGGACAAATGGCAATGCGATTCCCTTATGTAGGGCTTGGGGGTTGGTGCCAGTAAGACGTCAAAGGCTTAGAGGAGCATCTATAATCAGCATCTGGGATTAGCCATTTAATAAATTTGCCATGAATGAAGCTTTCTTCTGTGTGTTTGCACGTGCATTTGTGTGTGTGTGTGTGTGTATGTGTGTGTGTGTGTGTGTGTGTGTGTGTGTGTGTGTGTGTGTGTGTGTGTGCGTGCATGTGTCTGTCTGTCTGCATACACGTTCACATGTTAGAATCATGCTCTGCTTTTTGTCTTCTCTGTATATATGATGACACCAGATGCAGAACACAGCTTAATCTGGTCTGCCAAATCAATTCAAGCCAAAGCCATGACTGTTTTCATTCTAATGGAAATCAATTGCAACCAATTTCCCCTCCATCTTTACAGTAGTGGTGGAGAGCAGGCTCTCTGTACCTCAGCCTCTATCACATGGCATTAACAGGAAATGGAAGCTAATGGCACAGACCTGCATCTGTCGCCCACCTCAGTCGCCCTTGTTCCCCCCGTTTCCATAGTGCAGAAAGAGAAATGGGCTCTGTTTTACTCCCCTCCCCACTCCTCCCCGATGCACTCTTTCTTCTTTTCTCTTCTCATCTCCCCTTGCTCTCTGTCTATCCAATCTTTTCCCCTGTCACTTTCCTTTCCTCTCGCTCTCTCTTTTTTCCACCCCCATCCCTTTCTTCGCCGCCCGACCCCACCTCTCTTGTGTTCTTTCCCTCTGTTGCTTCCTCCTCTTTCTCTCCGCTCCAGCTGCGCTCAGCAGTGTTGAAGACAGACTGTTAATGGTGCCATTGGGGGGGTCGCTTAACCCCACTGTGAAGTGTAATGTTGGCTATCAGTCAGAAACGCTCTCTGAAAGACTGCGCCCGAGGAGACTATGAGCCAACATGACTCTCTCAGGCGTGGGGCGGCTCCGTCACTCATTTCCCAAACACTGTTTCCCTATCTCTTTGCTTCATCATTCGCTCTGGAGCAGAAGACTGTTCATCACTCTGTTTGAGGCCCATTGTTGGAGCACTGCTTGGCACAAGCTATTTACAAGTCAGAGGCCCACCACGGAAGCACCTCTTTCAGTGTTATATCCAGACAAACGCTGACTTTGAAGGCAACGGGGCAGATATAGGGGCAAATATAGGTGAGACAGCGTGGCAGAGCCATGATGTGGTATCTACAGTAGATTGCTCCAGTAAACACTTTTAATTTATGACAGCAATGCAAGTTACCAAGGATACAGGTACCAGCTGAGCAAATTGAAACAAAAAGAAAACATGAATAATAATTATCTGTCTCGATGCAGAGCCATTGTTTCATGGCATCCTTTGAAAATCACTTCTAATTGGCAACACGGCACGTGCTAAGAAAGGAATATTGACTACCTTGCAGGGGCTAAGCTGATGTTTTAAAAAACGGCAATAAAGCATGGATGGAAGTCACTGTGCCATTCCTCCCTGTTCTCAGATCAGTATAGATTGGACAGGCATTGCTGGGAGCTCCCAGGGACTTTGACTTTGTCACGGAGCCAGGCGGTCATGCAGGGCAATCGACAGCCCAGTGTCCTGGTGGTGTCTGTCGGTTTCCTCCTCCTGAACTGGCATCTTTGCACGCTGCTCCCCCCCCCCCACCATCTCCATGCCTCCACATCATCTGATGTAACTGTAAGCTGGTGTTAAAAAGAAATCAAACAAACAGGAAGAGGAAGGGGGAAAAAAAAACGCATGTGGGAACAGCAGACCCCGTCGGCCAGGCCCCGTGGTAAGAACTGTGAGGAGGCGTGACGCTACAATATGTTTTTCCCTCAATTAAAACAGAGAGGGTGGATGGTATCTGTTTACCACACGCAGCAATGGACCTGAGATCCTTGTTTGCATAATCGGGAGGATTGGCGGCGACCCCGCCTCGAGGTGTGCCTCGTGTTTAGCAAGCTGTCCGTCCCGCTAACAGGGGGCAGGCGGGGAAGGGGAGGAGAGACACCTCTGGGTGCTCTCATGCACCGCTCTACCCTGTTAAGAGCATGGCCCACTCAGCCGGGAACCCAGACAGTTTCCAAAGCATCGACTGCTGACTACCTTATACACAGCCACACAAACACACACGCACGCACAAACACACACACTCATATAAAACACACACACACACACACACACACACAGCCATAACCCCACACACTCACACAACACACACACACACACACACACATACACAGCAGCCATAGCCACACGTCCCCATACAACACACATGTATACATATACACCCATGATACCCCATGAGCACAGGTGCTCAAACATACACGCTCCTTGTTGTGTTCAATAAATGCATAGAAGTAATGACAATGATGTATGAAGCAAAAGGATGAAAGGAACGTCGTTCTGTCTCATTGCCTGGACTGATCCAGTAGCCTCTTCACCCCAGCTGCTTCCTGAGCTGCTCTCTGGTCTCCAGGGTAACGCACACTTCCTGTATGTAGACTGTGAAAGCAAATGCGCCAGCCGCACCCAAAGATGCAATGATTTGGATTCAGGGAACGAAACGGTGGTGTCACGGTGCTTTGCACTGAGCTGGAGGTTAGGGCGAAAAGAAGACTCGCAAAAAACTCTGAAAACTTCCAGCTTTCAATGTACAGCTTATTGGTGTCTTTTACAACTCATTGGTGTGGTCATTGTGAGGTGAAAGATAGAGAGGCAGGAGAACACCTATACACACACGCACACACAATAGCAGTAATAATAATGAAAGAAGTGTACATCTTTGTACATCTCGCCTTTATCTCTCTTTCACTTTCCTAGACACATGAGCATACATTTTTTAAGAAATCATACACATTTCAATAAACATTTTGAGCCAAGATACTAGACACACATTTGAATCAAACTTGGAAGTCTTTTGAAAGAATGCATTTTTTAACATATTATTTTCACTCTGCTCACTTCGTTCATTTTCTCCTGAGTTCTCCCCGTTGAAAATTCAGCAGCTAATCAACTCCAGATTTGACAGGTATCACCCTGGGACTGCTTTCATTTGAACGGAACAACAAGAGCAACAAGAGAGAGTTAGCCCTGCGGGCTGTTTTCAGGACGCCTTCACAATCTCATCGTAATGAAACGCTGCTGAATTTCTAATGGGGGGATGATGATTGATAGGGCACCCATATTAATTGTGCTTCCTAAAAAAAGGATGCTTTGAGTAGAGGAAAAAAAAAATCTGACAAACTGCTGTCACGCTGTAGACCGTGTGGTAATGCAGTCATTATAGGGCTCTAAGACATGGAGCACTATGAAGGTGGAACCCAAAGGGTCACTCCCTCAGGAGCAGCGGGTTCCTATTTCCAGGTAGCACCCCCACTGATAGGTTAAATAATTTTGAACAAAATCCAAGCGAGAATAAGGGGACCTCATAATTGCTTCACTTAAAGGTTGAACCCAATTTCTCTGGTTTAGCCCGTACATACTAATTTATATTGTCTCAAGATATAAAGTGATGGCTGTTTTTCTCATGTTGCTTTGTGTTTTCATCCCTGAAAGGTTCTGTTTACGTTATTCCCAAATGTTTGGCTCCTTATTAGTGTTGAATAGTATTTTGATAGGATATTTTTTCATCTTCCTTTGTGCTATGTTTATTTTTTTTCTTGTTAATTAAAAAACCCACAAACTACCAATTGGTCTTTGGAGTTGCTTAGAGTCTTGGGTCTAAAGCAGGTCTTAACAATTCACACAAACGTGCAAATTAGCCATTCTGTTTACAGGGATGAAACATGGGATGGGCTAGCTTCACAATAATGCATTAGAACTAAGAAGTCTACTTTTCACCCTTGTCAGGTACTTCTGTGATTATTAAATGGGAAACAGCTTATCAGTGGTCTTTAGTGTGGCTATTTCAAAGCTTTGGATGTAATGATGAAATAGCATACAGCATTACATGTTAATGAACAGCACTGTAAACAGGGTTTTAGTGGCAATTCCCAAAGCCCATCTCACCACTCAGCACCTCCCTGGGAGAAATGATGGAAGAGAATGGGGAATTGTGTTACATTATTTATATGCACGGCTTATTTATTTGATACCCTTTTCCAGGATAACTCACTGTGCATCCAGTCTTACGCATTCTGATTACACAGACAGACTTCTCACAGAGATTTTGAGATGAAATACCTCCCTGTGAGGTGTTTCAGCTAGGATTCAAACCTATAACCTTCTGGGTCCTGGGTAGTACCCCCACTATTTCAAAGTGGTCCCCTTTTTTTCATTGTCCAAGAGAGCAAACCTGATAATCACCTGTTGGTAAGCATCTTTATCGTCCATGCTGGCCTGCTGCAAGGCAGAAAAATGATACTGAATAAAGAAAAGCACCACAAAACTGGCCTACTCAACGTGAATGCTTATTGAGAGTGATGAAAGAATTAACAAAGGGGTGGGGCTGGGGATAAGACATGGAAGCCTAAGCCAAAGGAAACACGTCCAATTTGTGTAACTGCTTTGATGCCATTATGGAAATCAGCGTTCACCTGGGCACCAGGACTCAAGATCAACATTTCCACATACGGAGGTGTTAATAATATTTTACTTAAACACCATCTGTTCCCACCACCGCCAGTACATACCAATCTGCCTTGCTACCAGGGCAATTAATGATTGCAAGGTGTCGGGCAAATCAGGAGAGGAGCTTGCTGAGATGTGTCTCCCGCCCACAGTGAAAAAGTCACAGAAGTGAGGTGAAGGAAAAGGAAAAAATGCGACGTTTTTAGTACTCTCCTGCACGTCCCTTTGATGGTTGAGCCTCGTCTGATTTTACTCTGAAAGATTTGCTTTATATACCCCTGACTGTCTCCTTTTATTTGTGTCTTTCATGCGAAAGAATCCAGCAGCTGTCAGTGTGCAAGGAGATTGCCGCTTTGCTCAAGTGAGATTAAATTGTATTTACACAGCAGACGGTATTTGACACTATACTGTATGTGTGTGCATGGGCACTTGTGTGCACACCTGTGTGTGTGTGTGTGTGTGTGTGTGTGTGTGTGTGTGTGTGTGTGTGTGTGTGTGTGTTTGTGCGCGTGTGTGTGTGTGTCTCTGTGTGTCTGTACACCCCACTGCCAGGGGAAGAGCTAAGCTGACAGAGCACGGCACCCTGAGTGTATTTCCCAGGAGCAGACAGAAGAATTTTCACAAGGTTGAGCCTGTGTGGCATTAACTTTGAAAGAGTAGAGACGGTAACCTTGTGAACTTACCATGACACCATAGGTTAGGAAGAGGTCCTGGAGATAGTGTGAGGTGGAGGAAGCAAGGAGAGCAAAGGCCGTGGAAATATCAGCAGAAGGAAATAAAATAAAGCTCACCAAGGATGAGGCTTTGAAGGATACATTTTCAAAAGCAGAACGCACAATGTCCCAGCAAATTTGCTTTCCTTTCTGATAGGATTAGACTGATTAAAGTTAAAGGCCTTCTTTGTGTGTGATTATCCTTAGTTGATATGCTCTGGTGGAGTGTTCTTTTTTGTTTGGTGGAATGGGCAGAGCCGGTAGAAGCAGCGAATTGTATCTTTTTTGTCAAATTTAGAGTGTTTGAATAAAACAAAAAAAGAGAATAAGCCAGAAACAAACCCCCCACAACAAAAAAACTTTTTTTTAAGCGGTATTGATGTGACCACCGTCACAGTCCAGTGAGGATGTTATCCGCTTCTTTTGTGAAAAAAAAAAAAAAAAACAACAATACCCCTCAAGAAGCAGACCCCTTTCCAAACACAGACTTGGATCAAAGCTCCTTATATTATTCATAGCAATCAATATGTTGTGGCTTTCAGGGGAGAGTTCTACAATTCTGTGCCCATATCGTGTACCCATGAGCACAAGAGGACAGGCTGCCATTTGTCTGTGGCAGTCGCACAGCGGTTATATCAACCGCGTTATGACGATATCAAGTGATCCTCAGGAGATGTGATGGACTTTTCTCCCTGCACTTCATGAGAACTGCTATACTTTGATTCCTGCATGTCTGCCTAACTGTCCAGACCTTTCTGCTCTTATTGGAGAGTGCTTGGAGCTGAGTCACTGATAATGGGGGTTTTTGGAGAGGTGGCACATAGCCATGCCCTCTCCTAAATTAACAGAAGCATTAGTGAGAAGATGCTGTTGCCAATCCCCCAATCTCTTCCCCGTCCTTTTCACTTTAACATCTATGGATGTAGACATAACTGCATAGTATGTAAGGCAGCACACACGCTCCCCTCATGACTGATGATGGCCATTTCGTATACTATTCCTCTGTCCCCTGTAAATATATTAATGTGCTGGGTTTCAGGATGTTGCTCCAAACGACTGGCTTTTATTACTGGATCGGAGATGGTAAAAACACATGTATGAACGCGCACAGACACGCACGCACGCGTAATCAAACATAGTCATGAGCAGAAAGCTTGTTATTTTCTGGTGGAGTAGACAACACTGATCTTGTGGCATAAAGGAGCAACGTACAAAAGCACTATGTGATGTCCTTTGACATTCACTGCTTAATTCTTGGCTCTCACTGAATAACTTTTGTAGTACTGTACCCCTGAGAAAAACCTTGAAACAGATTTTGAGCATCATAACTTTGCTGGTGAATTGGTAGATGCCAAAGTTTCTTCTCGTCTTCTGCCGCAAATGGAAGAGAATATGCTAAGCTATTTTTCTAATATATTCTATTTTAATGATGTCATGACTGCTGCGTTTGTCATGATGAATACCACTGGGAGAGAGGTAGCCTGGCAAATGAGTTTTGAACTTGAGGAGATGTGACTAGATGACTGTGGGCAGGGATAAGGGCTGTTAATACAGGCTATAATAATGGTGTTCTTGTCTTTGTGTGTGTGTGTGTGTGTGTGTGTGTGTATGCATGTGTATGTATCTGCTGTATGTGTGCACTTTTTCAGAGAAATCTGAATCAAATGCAAACAATCTCGTTAGTGACAGGAAAAATAAAAAAAGAACCTTGGAACTGATTCCTGTGCTTGAGCCTGAAACATCTGTGAAATGTCTATGAAACACCTTTCTGAAGTTCCTGGGTGAGTGGGATTGTTGGGGGATGGGGTATGGGGGGGGGTGTATGTGTTCATAATGCTGATGACAAGAAACCACTGCAAACCACAGTGGTTGACCTGAAATCGTCCATTTTTCCGACTGACAACATCCCAGATCACAAAAAATAATTTCCAATAATCATAAGTGTGCTGGTGAGGACAATGATTCAACTGAGCTTGACTCATCAGCTAACCTTTCTGTTCCCTTTCAGCCCTTTTCGCTCTTCTTAAATCCTCAGGAGAAAGAGCAGAGAGAGTGAACAGCACTGACAGGCGCATAACTTGCCTTCCTTGTTTGCCTAGTTTACAGTGCCCCGTCCTCCACCTCCACCCCCTCTCAACGGAGCTATAAAAAACAAATAGGGGCTTTTAGAGAAATTGCCTGCACTCTGAAGATTAATAACAGTAGCTCTGTGTCAGAGAAAGTCCCAGAGGTAAAAGGACATTTGAGATTAAAAGTGCCACATCCCTAAATCGGAATGATTCAATACTGAGGCATTTCAGCCTGCTCTGAGGATTCAGGCCCCCGGTCTGAGACTGGCCATAATTATTGCCTGTATTTTAACATTCATTGCGGGCAACGGAATAGCACAGTCTCTGTGTTGCTTCTGCCTTGTGCAGAATACCATTGAACTGTGGCCCGCTTTAAGAATGTTACTATGCAGAATATAGACGCTAATGAAAACCACCACAGGAAGGAATGTGGAAGCATGAGAGAATGATGCGTGAATACCATTACCTAATTGTGAGGAGGGTGGAAGAGATGATATCGAGGCCCTGGTAATTTGGAATCTCATTTTGGCTAATCGGTTTCGGGTTGCATTCACATTGCATTGCTATTGACATGTTTTTGACAGGGTAGGCACACATCCATAAATCATATGCAACACATTTACAGATGTTGGCCTTTTGAAATAGATAAATTGTGATAACAGCTGCAATGTCAAGCGAATTTGGATTCATCAAATGTAAACATACTGTGATGTTGTCCTTACTATAAGCATGTACGTATTAAGAGTAACACTGCTGTCATGTTCCATTACTTTGCACCATGCCAACACTATGATAGATTGTTAATGTTATTCTTGTGGGTAGGTATTACGCTCTATGCGCATCCTAGTGTGATGCACAGATAGTTATGTTATGTTATGTTATGTTATGTTATGTTATGATTGCATGTATTATGCGTACGATACGATAGTTGTAGATTTATGTTTTAGAACGGTTTGGTTGAGGTTTCTGATCAAGAAATATACCATGACTGTTCTGTGCCAATATATGGTGAAATATAGTAAAAAAGAAAATAAAATGTTAGATTGATCTATAATACTTTAAGACTCTATTTGTTTCAGTACCTTTATAACATAAAAAAACAAGTTTGCAGATGTCACCTACTGGTATTTCTATCTCTTCCTTTAAAGGAACAAAAGATAGGAGTTTGAATGAACAGAAATTGCCCAAAGCAATGTAGCATGGGACTGTTTCCGAGATCGTAAAGCAGCTGAATTCAGTGGACTGTCTATAAATCATGGAAATCATCATCATCATGGAAAATCTCTTTACATGGCAGCAGCTGGTCCCGTTTTAAACACAATGGTTTCTATGGCAACACGTTCGAATACACAATCATTTAAATGCACCGTATGGACAAGTGCATAAAGCTATTAGGTTCCAGCTTCGTTTTTAGAATCCACTTTACATCATTAAATTTCATACTGATAGATCTATTAAATCTCAGAGCACGTAACTATTTAGATATTTGCATGTAACGGCAAGCATTGTTGTTGTTCATAAAAAATGGAGTCAAAGTTAGATTCATAGAATTAGACGCAAAAAATTTAAGCAACTGAGTTAACTAAGCAAGTTAGCCAGATAGCTCTATCACTGAACATAATGCCCTAGCACTCATTTTGCCAGCATAATTTGGAGGGGCTAGGACAGCATACATGTTTAAAAACTAATTTAAATGTCAATATTACTAACTTTTTCATTCTTCTTCACTTCCAACAGGATGTCGATTTCGGCCCAATGCATGTCATCAATGAAGCGCAAATGTGTTGTTTCTATAGCAACGAAACGTCCTCTGCGTTGTCCGCATAGCAACCAGAACGCGTCTTCAAAGTACATCCTTGGTAACCTAACACAGGCACGGTAATGTTGCGGTGCGAATACCCATGATAGCTTGCTACGTAGGATAGCTAAGTGTATATATAACTTTTTGTACTTTGTATTGGTCTTGTCTGTTCCATGAGCGCAAAAATGAGAACTTTACAAACAGCCAGGGACAAGGGTGAACTAAAAACCGAAGGCTTTACAGTTAAGTCGACCATGAAGAACTCTGTGGTAAGTTATTTGCGAAACTGCTTGGAAATCTGACTGAAAGTGACTGTGGCGTTTGAATTGCTTTTGATCAATATTTTTTGTGTTCTGATGTTGCACTGTATTGGTTATGTGGCGGATTCTGATCTTTTTGAATTGCAATGCATGGGGTGACATGAATTGTTTTTGAATTGTTAACATCCATTCTAACTCGCTTCCCCTGGCGGGCGTAATAATGTGAATCCGTCTCATGAAGCTTTCCAAATCGAAGACACAATTGCAGACGGAACCGTTGACTGTTTATAAGATACACTTGCTTGAAACACCTGGCTTGGTAGGTGGCCTTTGCTTCACATGAACCTTGTCTAAACAAAGTAAGTTGCAACACTGTTGGCAGACATTACTGAACAAAATAACTCCGTTCTCTATTTGGAAGACAGAATGTCGTGCGTAGCTAGCTAATCAGGCCAGCTAAATTGTGTAACACGACGTCAGACTCGTCGTACACATATAAATTAAAATTTCAGCCCCCTGTCAATGTAATAATCTTTTGCAGAAGTGCCTGTTTGGGTTGTTTTGACCTGCGAAACACAGCTGCCAGACTGACCTTAAGGTAACAGCTTAGGTTACCATTGGCTATCGTCGTCGTTAACAAGTTTTACCAGGTCGAGTCATAATAATCAAATGCAAGACACTTCATCCGCCAGAGACAGACAGGCGACATTAATAACTCGACATTTAATAAATGAAACTCAGCCTGAAAAAAAAAGAGATAAAGCTATGGCCATACAAAATAGATCTGGATAAAAAATAGTTGTAATGCAAAGTAAAATTCTTTTCATCTTTCCCTTACTGTTTACGTTTTGTTTTCACATTTAAGCTATATCATTTACACGCCATTTTTCGTTTACTTTGCTTTATAATATTGCGTATCTTGTGTATAGCAATGCCATGTCTAATGGCATCATTTTTTAAATCCTCTCACTAAAGCGGGGCCAAAAGGACAGCTGGGTGATTGAGCTGTGTATTGGGCTGCTCTGTAATGCACACTCGTGTACCCCCTGCTCGACTCCATCAGGTAACAGTGGGTAGCATAAATGGGAGAATGGAGGGTGGGGAGGCCTCTTCCCAACAGCCTGAAATCATTCTCTCTCTCGCTCTGCTTGCTCTGACATTATGCGTGTGGTAGAGGCAGGGGCATGTAAAGAAAGGAGATGCAAATGGCAAGAAATGATTATTCAGTAGCCTGGAAAATTGCTCCTTGAAGAAAGAAAGGGAACTAAAGAATGAGAAGAGAAAGAAGGGGAAATGGCAGGCTGTCAGTCAGTCAGCGTGAACCAGATCCCCCTGCCAATAGAAAGGCTTCTTTTGGCTGTCATCAGGCAGTGTGTGTGTGTATGTGTATGTGTGTGTGTGCTTGTGTGTATATGCGTGTGAGTGTGTGTGTGTGAGGGGGGGTGAGTAGAGAAAGAGCATATATATATATATATATATATATATGCGTGTGAGAGAGTGATGTTTGTGTGTGTGTGTGTGTGTGTGAGAGGCATAGGGGGAAAGAGCATACGTGTGTGATTGTGAATGTATGAGAAAGAGAAAGAGTATGTGTGTGTGTGTGTGTCCACCTCCATCAATAGTGAATGTACTGACAGGTAGAACATTGTATGGAGGACAGCTTTCATAGAGGTCACTTCAGATGTGTGGGGGAGCCAAACCTTTCTGACATTCTCTAAACAGCCTTCAAAGACTGTCATTTATTTATTTATCCACCCCCTTAAACTTTTCCACAAATCTAATAGCAGTTATTACAGGCCCTGTCCAGCTCAGACCCACCTTGCACCAGCTATCCTTTCCTTTTCACGCATTTTAGAAACAAGGCCCAGCCAAATGCTGTCTCCACAGAGCTGAAGTGTTTATGCCCTATTAAAGTATGAGTGATTTCACAAGGCAGACAAACTCCCTTACTCCTCATGTAAGAGAAGAGAAAAGTTTCACAGTCCTTATTGGCAGGTGTTATAGATCTGGTCAAACACACCCTGCTCTGATGGGTGGGAAGGTTCACTGAAGTTGCAGTATTATATAAATGACCAAAGACTCCTTGTCCTCATTTTTTCATTTTGTAATGATACATAAGAGAGCTGATCTAGAAATGTGGTTTCCCACCGTTCCAGTCATTATGCTCCTTTATTCTTTAGCTTGCTCCCTTGTCCATGGTGACTAACTGTTCAGTGCTTACAGCTGAACATTTGAAACTGTACTTTCTGCAGCCCAGTTTACAGCTTGGGTTTTAATGGAGCAGGTAAAAGGTAATTACAGTAGATATTTAGGGGTTGCATTAGATCAGAATACTGATGCCCATGTCAATCATAATCACATTCTCAGGCCTGTTTCTGAAATTATTGTGAAGGTGTTTCGCCTTTCAGTTTTCATTGCCCTCAGCCATTTACCATCAAAGCATTATTATGATGACCTAAACATTCTCTGATTCATTTGCATTTGAATGCATGTGAACTACTGATTCTTCTTCTTCTTCTTTTTTATTTTTCTTCTATTTTGTAGGTTTGACAGAGAAAGGCACAGCACTGTTATGCACATCCTCTCCACCACATACTGTACACTATAGATTTCATCCTTGAGGCTCTCCCTCACTCGCCTATGTCTGTGAATCACACATTCAAGCCAAACAGGTGTCAAGAATGTAATGTGTGCTCAATCCCTGGCTGTGCTGGATCTCAGATAACTGTTCAACTATCAAAAATCAATGGTCTTAGCCAGTAAGCTTCAGATGGAAAGCACTAGGGCTAAGTCTTCCTGAATCACACAATGCCAATCACTGTGGCTGCCTGATAAAAGCACACAGCGTCCGACTGTCAAAGAGCTGTGTGACTGTGGGGCTACAGGCCTGTGGGCCACCACTGCTGAACGAAGATGTTCAAGGCTTCTCCTTCAGCTGTGATTGTGTAGTGATAGTGATAATGTTTTTCTTTTTGGAGCCATAGTGAACTGAATATTGAAAAGTCATTGATTTCTGTAGTTTATACTAATGGCCACTGGTGAAATGTTTGTATTCTGTAAACTGCATATGAACAAGAGGCCCCACTGACAAAAAATGCTGCTGTAATTATTGCATGTTATATTGCACTTTAGCAGGCAGGCTAGCTAGGAAATGTCATATGCTTAAGTCATTACAAGCTAAACATCCAAGCTGTTTACAGTGCTTATAAAATACTAGCTATGTTTAGCTGTATTAATAAAAAGCTACCTAGCTTCAAGAAGCACAAAATCCCTTATGAGGTATTACCATACTTTGCCTACCCCATGAGGTACTGGTCTACTATGGTTACCTAATTTACCTATGCCTACCCAGTTGCATTTTTCATGGCCTTCCTATTCTAATTAACACACACTATGAATGCTCATTTTATAAGCCCTTACTGTACATACCTACAAGGTTTACCTGTACTATACAGCAAAAACCCAACCCACCCTTCCATATGATATTTTCCTACATACTGTAGCTTGTATAATTGTTAAGTAGAGATAGTACTGTGTCACTGAGAGGGAGGGTTTGTATGTCTGGTTGTCAGGTTATACTGTGTGGCTCTCTGTGTCTCTGTATACATGGCAGGTAGAACTGTGTATTGGTGCTAGGTAGAGTGTGCCTAGACAGTGGGGTGCCACTGTGTGTCTTTTTGAAAGGTGCTTGGGTAAGACAGGATTCTACTGTCTGTGAGTATATGTGAGCATGTTTACGTGTCTGGGGAGGGGTTGCAGAGGCAGAAAGTCTTTATGACTCAAGGTAGATATCACATACACAGAACCTGCACAATGCTTTGCCGTAACCACTTTGGTCTACTGTATGTCATTACAGAGAATTTTGCAGTCATGTACAACTGATAGTGTTATTTGATTTTCTTTGGAGTGACAAATGGTGTCCAACACCAAAATCCGAAACCAAACTCTGCAAACTACTGTATGTGATATTCAGTGAAACCAAGAAGAGTAAAGCCTTTTGGAGGGGGAAAAAAACAGCATTGCTGTGAATCGCATTCATAGCAAAAAGCAACATGCTGCGTTTCCGCGTTCAGCTTGGTCGGTAAACAGTCAGTGGAGCAGCTGAGGTGAGAAGTGTACACAGCTGATAAAAATGAAGTGTGGCTCCGGAGCCCATCTTTATTCATCTGCGGCAAAGGCTGCATGGATTATAATCACAAATATCCCAGACAAACGCCTGAGAAAAGCTCCCCACAGCATATTCATATCCCTGATTTCAGTCACCTCAGCAATGATAGAGTGCAGCAGAGAAGGGAGGGTTTAATCGTGGTCTTATTATTTCGAAAGAATGACTGTCGTGCATTGAATGGAATGCATTACCCTCACATATCACAGCGGCTCTTCTTTTTGCTCTTTTCCCGATTGAGGAGCAGCATAAATATCTGCCATACTGTATCAAAAAAAAAAAAAAAAAAGTTATTTGAGTGACATCAGATTTAACAGCAGGAAGACACCCATAGCCAGTTATTCAGAGTATTGTTTCTCATTCATTGTTGTGAGAAAGGAGCTCCTCGAGTGAGTGGGAGAGTACAGTAAGGCTACAGGAAGCTGATTCATACATAATAAACAAGCCCGCTTTAGAAGGCACACGTTACTCAGGGCAGATTTATTTTTCACGTTTTTTTTTAATATGTGGAAGGGGGAAGCCGAGCTGGCTAGACTACAAAGCTTGTCATCGTCTCCACAGCATGCATTCTCCTGCACTCTTTGTCTTTTCTGCACTCGTACTGTAATAGACCATGAGCAATATCCTATTTCTTTTGCTTCCTTTGTAGCTTAGCAGGCACTTCCTGAGCAATTATTTTCAATCCCCCCTTTTTAGTGACAGCAGCATGCTTTTCATCTCTGGAATTGCAGCTTTAGGTGTGAAATACCTGTTGAAAATAGCTCTTTTTTAGGAGGAAATGTTATAATTATTTTTTTCAAAATTTTGCAAAGTGCTCTATTTTATTCACTATTGTGCATTTCTGCTGTCTCTGCTTTTCCAACCCTGTTTAAAAAAGGGACACAACCAAAAACTTAAGTTCATGTTGTTTGCCCCTATATAGTAAATCTCCCTTCTCGTATGTCGTATGGTGTGATATGACTGGATGTCAGCCTCTCAACATGCTCATTTCAGCATCACAATCTGAATCTCACTCTGTAGTGCTTCAGTGCACCTTTTGTATTGTATTTGTTTGTTTAATCCAGTTGTTACATCTCTTTGTTGATACCCCATTGGGCACTATGATATACACTGCGTGCAACCTAAATGTGATTTTTTTTGGTTTGTTGTTTTTGTGAATAAATATAAATGATATTAGGATGCCCTTGAGAGTTTGTAAAATATAAACAGCTAATGTTTATCATTGTAGTTGTTCATGAATACTATAATTATAGTTGCAACAAAAACTCGTCCTAACTCCTCCTTAAGATTGTGGACAGTAGTTCCTTACGCCCATGGCAAATAAATTTGATTTAATGAAACTTAACAAGATGGGTACAGCTCACTGGCCCAGTTTTCTTTCAGAACTCCTTCACAATCATCACGTCTGAAAGAATAGCGTTGGTGTGTCTTAGATCTTAGAGCGCTCTTAGCAGCCTTTTAGGAATATTAACTTCCGAAAGCCGAGGGAAAGCAAATGAGCACCGGTGGTGCAGTGCGTATTGGCTGAAGTGCTAAATGGTGAAGGCTGGCTGAAGCCAAAGCCCATACATGGGAAAAGGGACATGTGGCGCACAACAGCAGCATAAATGTTTTTTTTTTTTTTCTCACACCCACGGAACGTTTTCCCATTACCCCCGGTAATCAACCCCCTTCAAAGAGATCCGAGCGCTCGCACATTTCAGCGTGCTTAAAATTCCTCATCTGCGCGTTAGATTGTGACACATACACACCTCCGCCAAAGCCAAAAAAAAAAAAAATCTGGGTGAAATGTGCTGGCGCCACGCTGACATACCAAATGAAAAGCTGAAGTGTGCACAGTAATCATTGTGATAATGTTAGCGGCAGGAAATAGCCCGCTTGCTGCTGCGCCGCTCGGTTTGAGGAGAGACCAGAGTGGTCGTCGGCTTCGCCCTGCTCTGAAGGTCATTAGAAGCTCTCTGGAGGGGCGGGATCAAAAAGGAAATCTACAGCCCTTAAATATTCAGCTTTGGTCACCCCGTCATACTTGCCGTCGATGGCTGGGGTGAATCAGTATCCCTCACACCTTAAATCTTTAATGGAACGACTGCATTTTTTTTGGGGGGGTGATGTTGTTTCTGTTCTGTTCCCTGTGGTTGCCAATGTATTGCCTCACCCAGTGCGGAGTGCTGTGATTTGTAGATAACAGCAAGGCCATTGGAGCCTTAACAGGAACGGGTTTGAAGTGACGGCTTATTATGCTGTAAAGTATTTGTGGCCATAGAAACTGAATCAATACTGGGCCCCACTCTCTCCCTTGCTTTGATTCATCCTGGTGTTCCAAAAAGTGGTTTTATATTCCCGGGTGTAGGTTGTCACCTGACGCTTGAAACGAATGGCTACCTTTCTTTTGAGAGTGGCTTTTTGTAGGCCATCAGGGATATCAAAGGATTGGAGGAATAAAAAGAAAAAACATAAACAAGGTGTTTTCGTTACATTTTTTGTTGGTGGTTTAAGTTTGCTTTGTGAACAAAAAAACTTTGTCAATTTAATCATTATGCCTCCCGACTCCCTAATACAGGGTGCAGAACACACCAAAGAAAAATAATTTACTCAACAAGCAATGTTGCAATGACTGAAGAAAATATTTTATTCTGGCTCTGAATGAAAAAATAAATACTTTTTAGTTGGCAGGCAATATACCTGTCCCTTTCACACAGAATTCAGTATATATTGCTGTTATTATTGTTGAACTTCAGCTGTAAAGCCCCGGTCATTAAATGAGCTTCTCTCCCGGTATCCTAATATAAAAGTGTATTAATTTTGTGGACTGCAGTGTCCACAGGGCTAGCAAATGAGCCTCGGCTGAAATGCCAGTAGACGGATGGCTCATTCTCAGTCGCTGACACCCCCCATTTAATGGAACGGAAATGAAAGTGATTGGCGCTGCGTCACCGTCAGCCCCTGTTAACACGGATGCTGTGGGGCCCTCCATTTCACGCCCTCTGTCATGGAGAGAGTCATCATGCAAGCAGATCTGCCCGGGCTGCGTGTCACGCAGGAGCGTCTGCCAACCGCCGCATTCGAATGAAATTACGAGTCTCGTGTTAAGGGGGTGGGAGGCTGAGAAAACGTTTTCCTCCCTCTCTTTTCTCTGTCTCATCCCCTCACAAGCTCTCACTTGCTCTGAATAATGCGCATCACTGAGTGAATTCCACCTGAAAATCAGTTTATCTAAAAAAAAAAAAAGAGGAAAAAACTGGCTCACTTCTTTCAGTTACATGTGTTCTCTTGACCTTTGGTACAGCATCAGCTTGCAGATTGTAGGGGCGAGTGCCGATACACACTGCACGGCAGACCTCATTTGCCATATCGCCACTGGGATTAGGGCTGAGCCGAGCATGCTGGGAGACTCGCCCGTTACTCCAGGGAAAGAGATGGAAACTTGGCGCCACCGGTGTGACCTCCATCTCTCATCCCTCTTCATATTCCCCCCTATATCATCATTATTCTCTTAAGCAGGTGTCTTTCCCTCTCTCCCGCTCTCTCTCCCCCCCCTCTCTATATGCCGTCGCACCAGACACATTTCCCTGACAGGGAAACTCATAATTTACTCTGCGTGATAAATAAATATCCCAGCATGCAGCGGGAGTGCGGGAGCAGGAAGCGGAGCGTGCCCGGCGGATGTCACGCTCCTCACTCTGGGCCCTATCTGCTGCTCGACCCCATCTATCATCCTGCCGCGCCGCTGACGGCTCCTGAACCGCTCAAGTGACGGCCGCTACCAGGAAATGACATCGTGCAGTTTAATGCTTTTTTTTTTCTTCTTTTTCTTCTACTTCTTCTCCCTCAACCTCTGCTTATTAACACTTGAAACCTGGGGTAATCCATTCTGGTAACTGCCTGTCATGTCTGACGGGGAGCAGGGTCATAGCAAGTAACATGTTATCGGCAGTCTGTTCATGGAGGCCTGCATCTTAACACTTACGGGTTGCTGATCAATCATTAGGGCTGAAGGTCCTAGACTGGACGCAGTTGGACTGAAAAGGCTATCCAAGCATATTAACACCCTCTCCGCCACAAGAAGCTGGCTTTAAAAAGGAAACCTTGGATAACTGGCATGCGTGGCATGCATTCATTTACATGCACACACACACAGACACCCGCAGACATGTATACACGCATTCACACACACACACACACATTCTCTTTTTTAGGCAGAATTGTTCTGTGCTGTTTGACTGTTTTAGTTTTCTTGCTGCTCAGCTACTGTGCTGTAGTTAATCACCAATGCTTCTTGCACATGAACTAGGCTTTCAGAAGATTAATAGATAGCTTGGCTTCTGAAGTCTGTGATTGCTGCAATCACTGTGACCTTTTTCTCTGTAGCACAAAGGCTGTCTGGAAGCCGCAGTAGGTAATACAATAATTTCTCCAGGACATGTTTGCCGTAACATTCAATAATGACCTTATGAAACATTGGCCAAGGGTATTGTGTTTGCTAATGCAAAACCATATAATTGTAAGACCCGCTTTGTTGTACCTATTGAAGACCTGTTTGAATTTTAATTAGCTAGCTCGAAAGAACTGCCTTCCTTCCATCGAGTTAATCATTCTGTAGAGTAGTAATCATGGTGAGCGCTGTTTTTTCAGGGCCTCCAAGCCGAGACTGTGTAACTGTGACGGCTGTCAATCATCGACAGAATGCCTCGCCCTGCTGACTCAACCCCCTGCAGCTCGAGACGCTCTAACTCTGCAGTGGCACAGAGAAAATGTCTCTGGATGCCAGGCACAAAGAAAAGGGAGTAATGATGGGAGAACACACAGTTATTTCAGATCTGAATAATCTAATCCAAATGTGCGAATGACTCATGTTGCTTCATGCTGTTCATTTACCTTGAGCTTTATTTGACATGCTAATGCCAGTGCAGAAAAATTCTCCAAGGAGCACAGCACTCTCCAATTGCTATTGCAGTATGAGCAGGCAACATTTCCCTGTTTAAGGAAGAAAGCTATGGTTGACTGCCCGAGTTCCTTATCTGAGTATCTCAGTAAACAGTGTTTAGGTGGCTTTTTTGTTCTGGAAGTTATTTCTGAAGTTTTAAGCAGAAATGGACAGTAACGCCTTCAACATCGCCTCTCTCTACCTCATGTAAAATGCGTTTTGAATTTTGTATGGTCTTCGATTGCTACAAAGTTGGTCAGGTAACCACAGAAGAATTTCAAACAAGCTCATTTTGTTGCTTAATGGGCAAAATAAAGGCTCTTCAACGTCAATTCCAATGATAGTAATGATGAGAAATACCACACAGGATACATTTAAAAAATTGATGGTTAATTATACTTTAATTGAGATTTAGAAGTGGATTGATTTTTTTCCTTTCTCGTCTCCGAGCAGCACAGATAGTCTGGATGATTGGGCCTTTTAAAGCAGTTAAGTTTCAGTGTGCATTACACACATGCTAAACTATAATGTAGTAATGAACTATAATTGTCATCTGCCAGGGAGGTGAAGATAATACAGATGAAGCAGGGTCTTCTCTTTTCTGAACAGGAGTGAAGTCCTGTGGGCATGGCATGGGTAATCTTTCAGGCCATAGAGTGACAGCGCTTTAACAAAATTGTTAGAAAAAGCAAAAAAAAAAAAAAAAAAAATTAGAGAAGAGCTCTGAAGAAGCCAGCGTCATTGAGGGCCGGGAGTATGATGTGATTGTCGACAGGCTGTACCCAGCTAAGATGTAGCCAGCTTAGGAGCATAAGATTGGAGATGATATCCATTTGTTTCTGCGGTGGATTGTGGGAGGCGGACAAATGAAATCAATAAGCGAAACATGCTCACCGCCCAGGAGATAACATGACTGTTTAAACCTGTTGGGCTTTCACGAGAAACATTGACATGGGTGTTTGCTTAGATACTGTCGATTGTGCAAGGGAAAGTGTTTGTTTTAAAAAAAAAGAGAGAGAGAGAGAGAGAGAGAGAGAGAGAGAGATCACAATCCCTGTCTGTATGCTGAGAGAAGAGGAGCTCAGTGCTCAGTGACAGACAGGATCTTACAATGCACTGAGACTGCAGGCCTTTAAAAAGGAGCTACAGAACAGAAAAGCGGAATAACAAGAAGGGGTTCAGCGTTCTGCTGACTCCACCGCAAAACATGTCACACGCAGAACGCTACAGAGAATTTTAGTCGGTTTCCTTTTTTCTTTTGATTTTATTCGCTTGAAAAAACCAAACAAACAAAAAATGACAAGTGGCAGAACTAGACTGAGATCACATGAACAGAATTAAGAATTTGGAACCCTAGTGAGTGAGAATATATGCGTCCGCATCTTTAAACTTTGTTGGGTGTGCCCGTCGCGGCAGACAAAAGGTGTCAGAGAGGAATGGCTGTGGTCTTCCTGTCACTAGTGGCTCTCTTCCTGTTAAACCTGCATCTTCTCGGTCAGCCATTGCCTTGTGCATAATGAGGTAATGTGTGAAGCACGGTGGCTGTGACAGATTTTGTATTCTTTGTGTCTGAGCATTGTTTTGCTTGGCTTGCTGTGTTGTGCTGTTGCCCCTGGCATACCTTTGACTCAAAATGCTGTAAGAAACTGCCATCCTTCAGGAACACTGCTACCAATGGGACGCCAAAGTTTTACCATTTCAAAACAGTCAAATTTTAGCACTTCAAAATACCAAAGTTTCAATGGCAAACATCTCTCTCTTGGTGTAAAGGCTCTTATTTGATAATTAATACTCGAAAGACTTCCATGACTTGTATGTCGTTTCATGCTAATTTGCATGTTGTAGAGGTCAGGCTGACACTATTGTAGGACGATCCAATAGATTCTGAGATGGATTGATGGACAAAGGCCACCGTCTACCATATTGAATCATGATGACAGAATGTTTGTCAAAGATATTGATTTTCCTTTTCCACTTTATGTTGACGGGTGGTATCTGCGCTGCCATCTAAAGTGTCAGCTGTCTGTGACACATGCTTTAGCATAGATAGGCAAAGAGCAGGTCCCCTCTGACAAGGGCATGTGCTCCCGGGTTGTCGGAATGGGGACAACCCGGTAGGGAGAAAAGAACACGTGGAGACGCTGCAGGTACCCTGTGCTCCCTCAGCTACCCCCTTTCCCTTAAACAGGGGCACTGTTCCCCGAGCCGACGCTCAGACAGTAACGATCTGCGGATTCCGAACAGGGAGGGAAGAAAGGAATCGATTAGGGAGGGAGAAAAGAAGGAAGTGAAACAACTGGGCCCCGCTCTCCCCAAACACCCCCATCAGCTCCGTGTCGATATTGGATCGCTTTCAAAGGGCCTCACACTTTGATTTCCGCTACAGGCGCGGGTGAGATGAATCTGGGGATAACGGTTGTCCTTCCAGCCACCAGCACCTTCCCCCGCCGCCGCCACCCCCCCCCCCGCACACACTGTTACAAGGACCTGCTCAGTCACTCCGACATTGGTTCATCCCTCCGTAAGCCTGCTTCGGCCGGCCGCTCGTGTCGGTGCACTGCAGGGGCCGGAGCATAACAGAGTGTGACAGGGAGAGTGGTGTTGGACTGGAGAGAGAGACAGAGAGAGAAAGAGGGAGAGAGAGTGAGAGAGAGAGAGAGAGAGAAAGAGAGAGAGCGAGAGAGCGAGCAGAGCACTGGTGCAAGCCAAGTAAACAACAGCAGCAGCAGTAGCACAGATGCGGGTTTCCTGCTTACCGTACCCTGCAGCTAACCCGCCGCCCTGTCATCTGCCGGTGTAGCTCTTACTCCATCGTGCCTGTGCGCGTGTGCTTGCATCTCGAGTATGCATGTTTAGAACTCCGCGCTTTACTTATCCTTGTCGATAAAACAGCTGCGCGATACTGTTCTGATTCAGTTTCCTTCTGTTTGGTTTGCTGTCGTTATTTATTCAAGCTCGTGTGTGATTTTGCACATGATGGAATGATAAGAGGAACAACAGCAACAACAAGAGTAATAATAATAATGTAGTTGTAAGTCGTAATTAAACAGGGTCCGAGTACAAACGCTTCTAAAGTCATGTTTTAATTATTGTAATTGTATATCATGTTTTTATTAGTGTGGGCAAATTTTGATTTAAAACGTGGATAGGCAGTGATTAAATTAGCCTTTGATTAGAACATAACAAAACTGTTGGAATGTGTTTAAAATAAGATTTGAATATGGTTAAAATGGTGACTAGAATGTGGTTAGAATGTAATCATTATGCTATTTAGAATACGGTTAAGTTGTAATAAGGATGGTGTTCACCACACTATAAAATCACATCACCATTGTGATGCCATTGTAAGTAGATTGGCATTAGTTGGTTAAACAGAGATGACGCAAGCACTATATTTTGATAGCACAACTGGATTGGTGATGATGTTGCAATCAGGTAAACAATGGTGAAAATATGAATAATAAAGAAGATAATTGACTGTAATTTGAACAGAAAAGCAATGGAATATGGCCCCTTAATAAGTAATAATGTAATAATATAATAAAAAACGTAATAATTCATTATTATTATTATAAAAGTGATAATAGAAATGATGACTCGTGTTCCTAAATCACCTTGCAGAGATATCAAAGCGCCTCACAGTGAGGAAGGACAACACCTACTGTGGATTTTAAGAGCAGAATACAGACCATGAAACCGCAGGATGGGACTCTGAATCATTTTCTCAGCCTAACAGCCTCTGAATACAGAAACAGAAAAAAAGGGGGGGTGCTAAATCTCGGCAGAACGTGAGTTATGCCCGCTGATGGGGATTGGAGATGAAGTGACAGCTCCGCGGGGCACGCGTTAGCCGCGTGCACCTGCGCCGTGGCAGAGGAGAGGGCGGAGTAAGCTCCACACGGGAGGAAACGGAAGGACTCTGACGGCACCACGCGTGTCAGGGCGCGAGTAAATCAGCGCCCCGGAAAGGAGGGGGAAGACAAAAGGGCGATGTGTGTGTGTGTGCCTGGTTGTGTGTGCCCCTCGCTGACGCGGTGCCTCTGAGGCCGTTTAAGACGGGGAGTGCGGCTTGCATTCGGAGCGTCTGGGAGAAATTTTTATTTATTTTTTTTTTCTTTCGGATTTTTAGAGACGCACTTTCGGCTAATCCCAATACTTGTCTATGATCCGAGGAATTATCTCTGTGGGAAGCCAGCGTGGCTGACCTGGTTTTCCTGCCACTGGGGGAAGTGGCTGGTGAGGAGTGTATCATGCAGGCGGGCTGGTTGCTCAGCACAGACAAACCCTGTCAGTGTTCTGCTCATATGCCAAAACACTGGGGACATTATTTTAACAGATGTGGTGTAAAGGCAGGTTAAGGTATTAACAGTGGGGATACTGTCTAAGACCATGTGCATAAACATCAAGATCAGACAGCCCATTGAGCCAGGTCATACTTTATAACATTCGTAGTGCTGCTACCAATCTCTCCTGATGGATTTAAGTTTCACTTCAGCCCTAGTCCCTGTTTCCTTCTGACACTGATGAGGGAAGAAAAATGTACATAATGTTCTGCATGCAAGGGGCCAAATAAGGTGAACTGGTTATATATGAGATCTTAGATGTGTGTGTGTACCTTTTATCACGCTTATCCTGCCTGCGAGCTGTGTTAGTGGAGAGAGTGCTGAAGTAGGCCACACATGCCCTCCAACAATGCAGAACATTGCCCTGTTGAAGAACCCCCCCTAGAGCGCCCCCTACAGAAGCTCTGTCCGCCTCTCTAATTTCCATAGAGAGAATAAAGTATAGAAAAAAAAACTTTTCAACAAATGGGAGGGGTGTGCTCGTGTTACCGCATTCCTGGGGTACTCTGATGACAGTGCGCTCCATATTTCACTTGTACAGACACCCCCTGCCTGATAAATCATAAATTGGCCCTGTATCATGTCACCGCCGCCTATGTTTGCTGGCCAGGTGGAAGGGCTTTTAAACCTTCCTCACAAGTTTACGTGGTAATAACAGTAGGTCCCTCAGAGAGAAGCTCCCTCACTCCTCCACCCTTCTGCAGGTGGCATCCTCAGGGTGGGGGGGTGGGGGGGGGGCGAGAAGCAGGAGGCCTCCCTGTAATCGATGGTTGCCTCTGGCCTCCTCCTGTCTGCGCGGCCCCCCCTGCGGACCCGCGCCGAGCCCCTCGCCTCTCTGCTGTCAGCCTGCCACATCACATCCAGCGCTCGCCGGGCTGATGCCTCCCCTCGCACCCGGAGCAGACACTGCCGGCCGGAGCGGGTGATGAGGACGGGGGTGACACCTTCAAAGAGCATGTCCCCCGAGGCGGAGAGAGCTAATGGGGTTCATCTTAGAGGAACGTGCTGAAGGACTCTGTCAGCCTGTGCTGCGGGCGCCTGTCAGTGCCGTCCTCTTGAGCTCCTGCTGTCCACACGCCCAGGACTGGATGGACTGTTTCGTCTGTTTATTTTAAAATAAGACAACAAAACTTAAATTCAGGTCTGGTTTTACCCTCCCCGCATTTGCAGAAAGAGTAATGAGACATTCAGTCGACGGACGAGGCAGGCAAAATCTCTGGATATAAAAGTCCAGTCTTCGGGTGCAATTTTACTTTTGTGTGTCATTAGGCTGATAGCAGGAGTGGTGTTTAATGCCTTTAGGTGTCGTCGCTGATTAGGGCAGTAAAAATAAGCACTGGCGCAGTTCGTGCTTTGCACTCCAAGGCCCTGTGTTCAGGAGCGTAGTGGAGATTCAGCGGAGCAGGTGCATTAGGAATGACACGGTTCCATTTAGCAGAGGCTTAAGGTGGTTTATTTTTAACCACCACTAAAGTGAGTCACTGATCAATGAACTCCCTGCTCACCTGGCTAACAGACTGCTTCAGACACCTTGTACAATGCAAGATTAAAAAGGAATGACAGTGTGTGCATGTGCGCATGTGTGTGTGTGTGTGTGTGTGTGTGTGTGTGTGTGTGTGTATGTGTGTGTGGGTGTGTAAGCATTCAAAAACTGGTTTACCACTTGGTTAAAGAATGAATTTGAAGTCAATAGCCCCTCTCATCAATGATGCAATTCATTTGGAGTGACTACAATTGGTGCTTTGTGATTTAAGCCCTAGAAGGAGACTTGCTGTAGGTAATGCGCTGCAAAAAAAGCCAGTGTGTACAACAGACAAGGAGACTGCCCTCGGTTAATGGGCCAAGCTTTGGATTCATGCCCGAAGAAGCTTTATCTGCACCATCATGAATCATACGCAATGTAAAAAAAAAACTGCAGTACGCAAAATGAATGCAAAAAATGAAGAACGCAGTACAAAACTAACAAACCGACGAAACAAAAACAGAACCCCTAAAGCCTAACACCGTGTAATTCAGCAGTCAAGTGACGGATTTGACATGTGTCACTTGTGTTGACTTTAATTGCTTTTTTTTTTTTTTGCTGCTTCCATGATTGAATTTATCTCCCATTTCATCTCCATTTGTCTTTGTTCTCCACAGTGCCTCTTGTCGTTTTAAAGTTTTCTTTTTCCACTTCAAACAATCTCTCCCTCAAACATATATCTTTTTTTGAGATGACAGGTGGCACAGTTGCAAATCACCTTTGTGCTGTAGAAAGTGTGTGCGCAGACTCGACTGCACTCAAGCTTCTTGCTGTCAATTTCATGTTGCATGTTCTGAAGAGAAACGTTTACAAATGAATAATAAACCCATGCTACCCAGCCAAAGTTAATGACTGTTTATCTCATGCTGCATGATGTGGTGCAAAATAGAACTTGAAAATGCTCTTGATTGACTTTGATTGATGTCAGGACCCATGGGGTGTTTGTAGGTGTATACAGGCTAAGGGAATATGTTATTATGAGTCAGCTCAATCATGAATTTCTTCTTTCAATATGAAAGCGTATCTGGAATTACACCGTGCAGCTCTAATGAATTCCCGGAGTGAATATGGTTCAGGTGAAAGTATGTGACGTGTTCATTTGCAGGAAAATAATCTGCAAGGCAAGAGGGGCAAACGCTGCCAGGCCTTCTTTTTGCTTCAGTTTGTGTTGCAAGGTCCCTGTGTTTTCAGCGCAAGATTAATACTCGGGGATCGAGAGGGGAAGTCTTCGTGGATTGTGCATTACAGAGCCGTGTTGTGAGAGGTTACCTGCAATTGCCCCATAAATAAAGAGAGCTAATTTTGCTTCCTGCAGCAGTGATGTGCAGCCTGACCTTATCAGAAGAGGCTCCCTCTATCTCTGCCATCATGTGTGACTCATTGCTTCGTGTCTGAAAGGGAAGGCCTCTTTTGCATCGCGGTAAATTTCAATAACTCCTCAACCGCAAAAGTGGAAAATACAGAGTGTGCGAGCAGCGGTCACCTCCCCCGTTCCCGTCCCCCGCTTCGGTAAACAGGTGATGCAATATAACCCCGCGCCACCACACACTCATTCTCGCCAAACGCCGCGAAATGAAATTTTACATTAAAAAAAAAAGAGAGGGAGAGAGACAAAAAAAAAAAAAAATAGATGAAAATGCAGGCTTCACCTGAGCTGACAGTGAATTGACGGCCCCTCACCAAACATCCATCACTGGCTTCCCGAGACGTTTTGGGGCGTCTGCGGAGAAAGCGAGCCTGCCTGGGCAGGTTGATGGATCACCTACACGGCGTGGCACCGTCGCCACGGTGAACTCACCCCCTGAATTGATGAGCCACAGCTCCTGTCTCTTTCCCAGCCCCCATGTCAGCAGCACATAGATGCGCCATACTAATCAGACAGCCCCTCGCTCGCGTCTTTGTTTCGGGGGAGCAAAACGGCTGGGATGACAGGCCAGCGCGCCGGCCGGGGGGGGTGCTTTCCGCGGGGTGCGCTGCACGGCCGCGTGATGAGGGGGCCGGGGGCTGGCGGAGGGTCGCCCGCACAGAGGAGATTGGTTCTTTGGTGAGGAAATCACAAGAAGAGGGAAAAGGGTGGGGGGGGGGGTAAGCTGAGAGCGAGAGGTGAGGGGAGGGGAGGTGGCCGCTGAGAGCAGGGACCTGACCGCTGACTCCCTGTTAATGCTCGCCGATGCACGTTTTGATAGCCGAGGACCTGTCACTTCCTGGGCAGCCATTGCTGTCAGCCTCAAAGGCTGCACTGGTGACCAGCGCTGCTGCGCGGGGCTGAGGGGGGGGGGCAGGTCGCTGTTGAAGTGCACTGCACAGCCCAGCACGCCATCATTAGCATTTCAATTACTACCGCTCGCGTTGCTCGGGTCTCGCACGGAGGGGGAAAGAGAGAGAGAGAGAGAGAGAGAGAGAGAAGCTAGACAGGGAGAGAAATGAGAGGAGAGCAGCGCTCTGCAGTCTCTGTAATACGCACACAGGAAGAAAGGCAGAATTGGTGGTCCCCCTCAGAGCTGGTCTCACAAGGTAATCCGGCCCTTGTGCGTCTCTCGGAGCTGTAATACATGTGCATCATACATCGTTGACGTCTCTAATAACACTGAGCGTTTGGCCGGTGGGGGAGCTGTGAGTCTCAAATGAGCTTTCGGATCGCATCAGGAAGTGTACAGAGATGCTCCCGGAGCGCCGCGCTTCCCGTTTCAGACAGAGCCCCCGGGAACGGCGTGGCAGGGAGAGGCCAACGCCGCGCCGTCATGTTGTTTTTTTTTTTTTTTTTGGGTGGGTAGAAAAAGATTAGTTTCGGTTGTGAACATGGGGGGCGATGACAGTTTTAAAAGGAGCTTGAGGCTGCCGGAGGGTACGGAGCGGGGAGGAATCGACTGCCGTGTCATCACTTCTGACCATAAAATCGCTCGGCCAGTCAGTGCAGTCTGGAGTTCATTTTCCAGCGGGCTATTTTTAGCCGCTCCGGCTTCTCCACCGCGGTATTACCTGGGCCGGGCGGCTTTGTGCTGTTGCCTCAGTGGTGTCACTAATCTGCCAGGCTCAGGCTCTCTCACCTGCATGACAACCCCAGCTACGGGAGCTGCTGTCATTTCTAACACATCCTTCCCTTTTCATACCCCTTTGTCATCTGCTGCCTCATAGATGTTACAAGTATGCACACATTATGGATGATGTATTTTTAGTTTTCTTCAATGTGAAGACAGAAGTATAATGCATTTTATGGGAAAATGACCCCTTTTGTGTTCTGTTGTGTGGGGGGTCAGGTGCAGGTTTTCAGGTAAAAATATAAAAAATGAGACACGCTACATAAAAGGAAAACCTACGAAAAAAGAAAGTTAACTGTAAGCAGTTAAAAAATCTAATCTGTAGAATTCACTGTTATTAAAAGGCACAAATTGTTTTGATCCACATTTAATCATTCCCTTCACTTTATCTGAATTTTTTTTTGCATTTCTCACCTACATCTCAAGTCACTGGAAATCTGGCACATACCTCAGTTAATATTTAGCTGTGCTGTTGATTTGATGAGCATTGCCTTCGCTGATGGCATTGCTACATGAATGCTTGGCTGTTGTGGTAATTACACATGGATTGCATCAACATTTGCAGTATTTAAGTACCAAAAATCAATTTTAATAAAATGTGTTTGTGTTTAAAATTAAGGAACATTTGCATTTAATCATGAATCAAAGTCAAAGTTGCATGTTGATTGCACCCAGGGGTTGGTAACACTTTACCACATGGGACTATTTTGTGAAAAAAAAAAAAAAAACAGCACAAATCAGTCAATTATTTGTTCATTTCCTAGGCCCCCCAGACAGGTGCAGCGTATGACAATACAATCAAATACCAATGAACATACGAGCGGCGTAAACATCCGTGAGCTGCCCATATGGGATGCGCAGCGCAGATGCGGAATAGCAGCATATTGACCCACACTGCTGCCAATTTACGGATTTTCTGAACAGAATCAGTGATGCTCTGCGTGCTCGGCCCATGGTGCATCTTAATAAGCGCCCCCCCCGTTTCCTTCAGCCCGTTTGATGTGTCATCCAGATTTAAAGGCAGTCGTCCTTTCATTACCGCGGAAAGAGTGAAGTCACACAATCCGTGGCATAACATTGCGTCTCCACGGACGGTAGTGCAAGGATTTAGAACAACGAGGTGCCTTCCAGTCATGTGTGCGTGGATGGAGATGACTATGGCTTTACATAAGGCCGGTGTGGCCTTGTGTAAAGCGCTGGTGATATCATGGTGCTTTCAAAACCGTTTGCTGTTTTCCTTTTTCTTTTTACTGGTGCGAAATATGAGGAATGACCCATTATGCATACAGACCCGTTTTCCATTTAAAATAATCCGGGAACATATTTTCAATATGTTCCTGATTGGCCTTTATTGTACTGCATCTGACTCTTTTTGTGATGTACACAGACAGACAGTTCACTTGACCATAGCCAGGGCTTAGTTCAGTCTAGCCCACACAAGAACCCTCACTGTGCATCCTGCGGAAAAGTGGGGACAGTTATATAAATCAGAAGCAATGTCACTGTGAGGATACTCTTCCAAGCTATAGTGTATGAAGTGTGGGACTGGATTTCACCCTGTGACACTGCTGGCTGATCCACCAAATATTAAAATGAACACATGGTAATTGTTTAAAAAAACTAGTAATTTATAAAACATACACACATACACATACACACACACACAAACCAGAATTAGTCTGAAAGCAGTCACAGCAAAATCAGCTGCCTAAAGGTCTCCCTCCTTCAGCCACACATCTGTGTTTAACTAGTGCCAATTAAGGCAGGTGTGGCTTGTTAACCCAGTAACTGGTCCAGGCTCAAGCAATTAGACAATTACAATTCAATTACACCCATTTGAAGTGAAGCTTATGGAATGAGATCTGTCTGTTGTTAATGCCATAAATGGAAAGACAATAAAGAATATTGTAAACACATTTACAAAACTTTTAACAGTTTACAGTACACAAAATGATGACAAATGAATCCGCTCTTTCACACACACCCCAGCAACACCCCCCAAAATGTTACTATCCTGTCAAGAGGTAGAGTCACACTTGCACGGTACATTATGAACAGATCAATGAGCTGTAAACTGAAACTTGGAACTCCTCCGTCTTATAACTATTTATAGTTGGGCATTTCCGACTTCAAGTTCTTACTTTTACTAAGGTCCTGTTCATTAATCTGTAACAACTTCAACTTTCTGAGTCCTCCTTGGCCTGGGCCAAGAATATGTGGCCAGTGCCAGCTTTATAGAGAAATTGTATGTGATGTGGGTTGAAATATTTCCTCCTGCCATATACTGTACACTAGGGTGCAAAATACGGGGGGTCTCAGGGGGTCAGAGAACCATTGATTGACACTTGAGACCCCCTGAAAGCCTCAACAGCAAAAAGGGGCGTCTCTGGAAAAATCTTTATACCATTATTTGTCACTTGCAATTGTCACTAAAAATGTCTTTTTTAACCCTTAAAGCCTGCGTCCAAATTCATATCCCTTCTTCTCGGTTGAATTGCTTACGAAGTATTCAGTGCTAGCGATGCTAGTTGCTTGTCTATGCGATGAAGTGTTGGCGAGAAAAATAGTTTTGAATTTACATCAAATTTAATCTTAGTTACAATCTGCATACAGCTCTGCGTCCATCTCCACACCCATTGCTCTTGTTTGAATTACTCATGAACTCGTCATTGCATAGATATTGAACACATATCACAAGAAAGAGAGGAACCGGAGTTTTGTAATGATGCTAGTCACATATTTGTACATACCGAAGTAATCACGTTATAAAGACAGATCAAACTTCTGCAAAGTAATATCTTTACTAATTTCTTCATCCATTTTCACACTCCCGCTTCTCAGTTGAATAAGTCACGAAGTCCCTATCGCTTCGCAATGTATTTCACAATCACAACTGTCGCTTCACAGCATATCAAAATAAACAGCAGAACTTACCTTTCCGATGATAGTAGTTGTTTCTCTGTGTGACAAAGCATTGTCGAGTAATCCGGTTTTGAAATCACAGCAAATTTCTGCATTGTCTCCAGCATAGGGCTGACATTACATCCCAATTTGTATGAAAAATAAACACAAAATAATGTATTTGATTTTCATTGCAATGATTCAAAAGTTGTGGTGAAAAGATGTACACAGCAAACTTTATTATGAGTAATTGTCATACACGGATCCATAAGTTTTGTATGTTTGTCTGACGTTACCCAAGTTGCCAGATCGTCTATGAAGCACAATCTACACACACAATCCACACACTACATACCATTATTTATTCACTTATCTATTTACTATCCACCCCCCCCCCCCAGTTGAAAAAACCTCCCGTATTTTGAAACCTAAATGTTGGCAGGTATGGGTAGGGGGGACCCTGGGGTATTTCACACACTGCTGTATACATTCTGGCATTTAGTTTACTTAGGTAAATCTGAAAATAGCTGTGCAGTGTAAATCCAGATTTACTAACCTCTAATTTACTTTCTAATGTGATTGGAACACTAACCGCTCTGCCAAGCCTGAAGTCAGTAAATGGCCGTGCCAGACCTCAGATATTAGAACTCACGGCAGGCAGACTTGAATATCGCAGAATATCAAATCACAGCATCCATTCATTGCAGTGGGAGTCTCTGACTGAGCTGAGGTCCTCCTCCTCCTTCTCCTCTTCCTCTCCAAGGCCTATCACCTCCATGTGACTGTGTGTCCCCTCTCTCTCTCTCCAGGTCATGGGCCCACCAGTGGCGGGGGCTTTCCGGGAGAGACCAGCCAAGCCCACGGCCTTCCGCAAGTTCTATGAGCGCGGAGACTTCCCCATCGCTCTGGAACATGACACCAAGGGCAACCGAATCGCCTGGAAGGTACCGCCCCCTGCTGCCCAGCGCAGCCTTTGAGGCTGTCTATGATAGACAGTGCAGTTTCAGCTGGTGCTGATGTAGCATTGGATGCATGACCGTCCTGTATTTTAAAATTCCCAGCTTTCAGCTTATTGTTAGGCAGTAATTTTTTTAATGATATTCTTTTGGGCATTGCTGAAATGGTCTCAAAATGATTAGACATGACCTTTGGACATAGCCAACCATTTAGGTAGTGTGTGCTTACAAGGTGTTCCTGCTTGATGCATTCACAGTTGCGTGCTTGTGTGTGCGTGCACGCACGTGTGCAAAGGAGGTATTTGTTTGCAAACACCCTTTGCAAAGGAATGTGCCTGAAAACAAGTTTGCCAGTAGACTGAAGAGTCAGAGCGTTTTGGATGAGGGCGTCTTCATAGCCAAGCTCAGCAGCAGGATTAGCTCAGACCATCAGTCAGGGGTCATTACACCACCGAGAACAGGATGCCACCACAAGGTCTGTGCCATAGAAATCTGCTGCCTTCTGAACATAAGCGAGTCCAAAAGAACCTAGGGAAGCGCCCATCGTATGCAGGTGAGAACATTTTGAAAGCATGGCTCTAAATTATAAATGCAAAAATTTAAAATAGATACGTGCCTGCTTGTGCTTTTATGGAATCAGTGTGTGAAATCACAGCAGTGATATCCGGTGCCGCTTTAACGATTTATTCGCGTGTCACCGATTTCATTAGACTGGTCACCTTTTTATTTATATTTATTCCTACTCCTGTGTGTGTGTGTGTATGCGCGTGTGTGTGTGGTTGCATGCCTTCATGCATTTGTCTGTGAGTATGACAGAAACGTTTTACGTTTCTTTTTTTCCTTCTGGATGAATGAGCAAAGCAGTCGTACAATCGTCGAGCAAACAGAGTAAGACTAAGTGGATTTCCATCAGCCTTCTCCTGGCTCTGTCGGTGACTTGAGAGCGCATGTGAGTAGCACCGTGTTTGTACTGCATTGCCCTCAGGGCAAAACTTCAGTATTGTGGCTCAGGATCAATCTCTGAGAAAAAGGCTACAAAAAAGGAAATGGAGGGAAAAAAATGGTGTTGATTTCCTTTTGGCTGAGTGAATGTGCAGAGTGTGTGTTTATGTGTGCACACAGCACAGCAGAGTACAGAGCACCGTGCAGCCCAGGGTTCAGAAGTTCAGGGACTCAGCTCCAGAGACGCGCTGTCTGCCTCGTCATCCCTCTCTCTGTGCAGTAGGGTGCAGCAGTGTGTGGCTGTAGGCTTCTTCCAGCGTCCCGCCCCCTCCCCACCTCCCAGCCCTCTCCTCCTATCCCCGAACGGGACAGCGGGATGGCGCTCTCCATAAAGATTCCTTTAAAAAATAGTAAAGAAATAACTAACAGCTGGCCTTGATATGTGTGTGTGGGAGTGTGTGTGCGTGCATGCGTGCATGTGTACATGTGTGCATGTGTGTGTGTGTGTATGTATATGCTTTTTGTGTATTTGCCTGTACGTTTATGTGTGTGAGTCTGTGTCTGCGTGTGAGTATCTGCAAGCGAATATGCATTTATGTGTGTGTGAGTATCTGCGTGTGTGTGTGTGTGTGTGTGCATTGTGTGAGATTGAGAGAGAGAGCAGAATAAATGTCAAGGGTAAAAAAAGGTCACATCTGAAATGTAATTTCTCCCTCCGGTGGTGAAAAGGCTGAAAGCCCAGGCGTTTGTGCTGTGGAGGCAGGCACACACAGGTAGAGGCTGACACATATAAGGAACATGTGCATGTTCCAGATAAGGGAGCAGGAGCGCTCGCGCACAGTGTGGCGGAGAAGCGATGCTGGAGTGCAGGCCTGCATGTGAGAGTGGCTCCGCAGGGGCCTAACAATCAGGCTAAATGGCAGGCAGTTGTATCTCAGCAATAATGAATGAGGCCTCGCCTTCCCCTCCTGTTCCGCGGGATTTCCCCCTGAGCACGCGGTAACTGTGAGCCCTCCCACCAGTCCGCCAGTCAACCTGGGAGGCTCTTCCGTTCCTACGTTCCTTTCATCTCCTCCGGACCTTCAGGTGCGCGTGTCTCGTGTAGGGGCTTATTTCTCTTTATTTGTTTTTCTCTCCCCCCCCTGCCCCCCCCCCTCCACCCCATCCTTTTTCAGGAGTGGAATCAGAATGAGAGCATTTTATAAGAATATCAATGCAAACCTGGTTCCTGCCAAACGCCAGCCGGGGACAATCAATTAATCTGATCAAGCGCTTTAGGAAATGGAGAGTGTAAGCGCCCCCTCGGGACAGCTATCCATCTCCTCCCAATGATTGAATTACTCGCTGCGTGGGGCAGTCGTGGTGGTGGTGGTCAGGGCGGGGTGGAGTGTGTGTGTGGGTGTGTGTGGGGCGGGGGGGTTGCCACAGACATCGCCACATTGAGAAGCTTCTTTTTTTAACAGCCCAGCTGTCCGTATCCATTTTAATGTGCCATACCGTATGGGCCTGAGGTTCTCTGTGACAGCTATATCGCCGAGCCAGATACATCATTTTTCTTAAGAGTTAATCCTGGGTGTGCTGTATACCTCACTCTCTGCCATTGCCCTTCTGTGTGTCTCTGAGGTGGTTGGAGTAAAAACAGAGCGGATAAATGAACATATCAACTCTGGAGAATGGATGAGAATGTTTTTTTCTTTTTTTTGAATTCCCTATGCTAGAGAGTTTGTTTTTGGGAACGGCCCATTCTTTTGTGATGATTTCCATGCAGTGAATTTCTGTCTTGCGCGCAGTTAATACGTTCATCTGCTTCTTGCTGGGTGGAGCGCTGTTCCTGATGCTCTGGTGAGGTGCCAGCAGCAGACCCTAGTGATTTATGTAGCAGTTCATTTTAAAGCACAAAAGCGCTGTGAGATTCCATTGCCTCCCGCTTCATCTGGCCCTTGAGGAACCATGAAGTGGTTGCAGGTGTGAAGGTTAATCAGTCTGTGTTAACTGGGGAAAGTCATTCATAATCTGCTGCCATTCAGGCTCTTGCTCTCTCGCTCGCTCTCTGTCTGCAATCTCTCCGACAGCAAAAAAGAAAAACAGTTCCTCTTTCAGCACTTTCAGTTCATACTCTCCTGCCATGTTTGAGTGAGATCCTTTGATGGGTGACGCCAAATCTCTGTGGGCACTGCATGAACTGACAGATTAAAAGTGGAGTTAACCATGTGCACCCACTAGCAGGGAACTTTGCACTCTGGGGGGAAGGAGGTTGGAGGGTAAAAGGAGAGGGGGGGGGGGGGGTGTTGTCAAAGGGAAGAAAGGAAACGAGAGGAGAATCTGAAAAACGCCCCTGGGCTTCTGAAAAAGGTTAAAGGGAGCAGGGAGGTATAAATAGAGAACTTCTGACATTATTTTGAAAAAAAAAAAAGAGGCGTACAAAACAACAGCGGCTCAACATCAATGCCCGCGCCCCTCGAGGGGGGTGCCTGTGTAGAGGAAGCTGTGAAGAGGGCTTGGCGGCCTTGTGCTGCGGCTGTGACGACAGAGATCGCACAAACCGCCTCAGCCCTCCCTCCACGCTTTATACGGGACACACCGCAGCGCCCTGCTGTTGTTGCCAGCCTTTGGAAAATGAGAGTGCTGGAACAGAGGTAGATTTGTTGGATGTTGGAGAGCAAGGTAGCTTTATTGGATCAAAGCCCTGTCGCAAATCCAGAGAGAGAGGGAGAGACACTAAAAAGAGGGGAAAGAGAGAAAGAGAGGGAGGGTGATAGAAACTGAGAGTGGTTGGGAGTTAATTGGATGCGCTTAAAAAGTGTAATTAAAACAGACCCTGTTCTCTTAGTGTTTATGTGTTCCTTGGTCAGGGCTGAATAAATAGCGCACATTCATCTTTGTTGTGAGCTGAGGTCCAAGATGGATGAAAAAACAGATCTGGAGCAGCTCGCGGAGAAAGCGAATTGAATATCAAGTCAGGATTCTTGGACCCTTGAACAATGGGTCACTTCTGAATGTGATGCCGTCTCAGAGGCACACAGTCCCATACTCTGTGGAGCGCAAACAAAAAATACAATTTTCAACTCCAGAAAAACAGGGTTAGACAGGGTTGGGGGTGGGGGGGGGGGTGATAAATTTCCAAGACAGGACACAAAGGCAGAATGTAATTTGGTGTTTGGGAGGAGGGGGGGGGGGGGGTCCCCGCGCCTGGGTGAGCTCAGCTCTCTGCAGCTGCTGGGCCTCGCAGATGGTGGAGCACACAAACAGGCATTCTCTCTCAGCGGAGCGCAAGTCAAAACTGGACTTTCTGAGACTGTGAGAGATTTACAGGGAGTAAGAAGGAGGGGAGGGAGGGTGGGGGGGGTGAGGGGAGGTAGGGAGAGAGAAGAGAAAACAGGGGGTGAATATCCCTCCAGTACCACAAATCTTGCTCCTGAATGCACCATGGCGCTGTCACCCTGCCCCATATAAGCCAGAGATATATTGATTGGCATTCGCAGCGCCAGCGGGCTCTGACTCCAAATGGAACCTTTAATTAACTAAATGGACCAGTCGCAGCTGTGAGCCTGTCCCATTCCAGCATGGAGAGGCAGAGGAGCTAACAGCGCTGACCCCCCACTATCACCCCCGGACGAATGAAAATGTGTGTGTGTGTGTGTGTGTGTTAATAAGGGGAACAGTTTAGTGGAATCTCAATATCCTTTACCTAGCCAGGACCCATCCTCCCATTACTGGCTGGGCACATGCTACTCACTCTGCCGCCTGCAGGAGAGAAGTTTGCTCCAGGCTGCTTTTTCCTCTCTTCTCAATCGCTATCTCCGTCGTTCTCCCCCTCGCCCTCCCATCCACTCATCCTCTCTGTCGAAGGTTAATTGGTTTGGAAATGATTCGATTCATTCCAGACACTAATGCTGTTATCGTGCTTTTGTTATTAAAAAAAGAAGAAAAACTACCCCACACATGCACTTAAGCCTAATTTAAAATAAAAAAAGAAAAAGAAATCCAATTTAATCTGCCATGCCTGTTTTTTTTCCTCCCTTTGGTTTTTTTTTCCTTTGGCCCAGTCCTGTCCCCACACGTCTTTCCTTTAAATTATGGCAGAATTTCATTACCTTGAAAGCTTTTTCTCAGCCCCCTTCCCTCCCTCCCACTGATACTCGAATGGATAGGCACCCCTAATGTCTTTCTTGTAACCTCAAGGTCGGCATATTCGGATTTGCGGAAGCGCTCAAGGGTCCTGGTGATTAATGCACTGTACAAAGTGCCTTGGAATTATGCGACGGCTGATGGCTGTAAAGATCTCAGACGCGCTGCGGATAGAGGTGCCCCGGCGATGCCCTTGTTGTGGATCACGGAAAGGCATTCGTATTCAAATCAAGTTAGCGCCGACTTTCAGTCTTCCTTTGCGGCCCCCTCAAGGATCTCCTGTGTTCCACTGTGCGCTGGCAGTTCATTATTGCCTCTCTTTGCTTGCTGTGTCTCTGAGGGTCTGGGGACCTGCCTTCGCTGTGTGGTTGTGTCGAGTAAATTTTTGAAATACTTTCCGCCCCTGCACCACCAAGGGTGTTTCACTCCACGGACAGCCTTCTGTTTCCTTCCTCTGGACAGTATGTAATGAGTGCTCCTGGACTGGCCTGAAAGAGGGACAGGAACAACAATGTCCATTCAGTTTTACCGAACAGCCGAAATAAAATGCAGGTTTCTCTTAAGTGAATGTTTATCAGAGGTTTTGATTCAGCAGCAGCCACCTGCAGCCGTTTTGCCCTCGCCTTCTCTCGTGGCCGTGCAGCCGATGCGGAGATGATTAAACGAGATTTCCTTTTTCCGCTCGCCATGTTGTGGGTTCACGTGCGCAGCGTAATATCGATTTGAAATGCGCAGGGCCTTTCATTGAATGGATTTCACCATTTGAAGATGTTATCTTGGCCTCATTATTTATTTATTTTCCCTACCCAGTGATCAATGCTTAATTGAGTCTGCAGGAGCCTCCTGTGCCCATCGGCTTCATCTCTCACCTCCCTGCCAATGGAAGGTTCTGGTGAGAGAGAACCGGCTGACACCCAGCCTAGCCCTCTGCTTCCATCATTGCTTCTTTTTGCCTCACTTTTTTGGACACAGACTCAGTTGTGACACATGCATATGACCCCCCCCCCCTTTTTTCCTGAGGGAAAAGTGTTATGTAAAGAAAACATGATAATCTCTTTTGCCATCATTGTCTTGTCTGTTCGGGTTTTTCACCTCAGGAGGCCAGAGTCAGGCAGTAAGTCCAAATCTTGAAAAGGGTAATAATCAGGCAGTGAATGGCCTGTGGACAAGGCCAATGAGCACATTTTTTGGATAAAACTGAATAAAACAGAGGAAGAATACTGCAAAAACAAAGCTGTGTTTTTCACCATTTTCTTATAGTCTATTCAATTCCCAGCCCTGCAGTAATAGTAAACGACAGCATTTAGAATAGACAGAGGGCCATCCTGCAGATTGAAATGCCACTTAAGGGGGCAGGCGCCAAAATGAAGTCAGTTATCTGTCTCTGGTGAGCTGGAGAACAGCGACAGCCTCCGGGGGGAGGGGGGCTCAAGGGGACTCCTGACTTTGAAAGCTGCCAGTCAGTGGAGACCGTGCGATTTCCTGCCGCGCACGTGTGAGTGACTGACAGGAGCTGATTACGCGCATTAACTCGGCTTCGTCGGTCCAGCCTCAGAGCGCCGCAAAGCCAGCTGAATCCGACTGCATCGCGAGTATCCCGCTACCCTGGACGCTCCCTGGGACAAGGATTATAATGATTGGTCCTGTTATCAGATACAGAAACAATCACACGCTGATGCCTTGGCCATTGGCTGATTGTCAGTAGTGTGCTGTCCAACTTGTGGTTCCTAGAGTGAGAACGAGAAAGAGAGGGAGAGAGGGGGAAGGAGAGAGAGAGAGAGAGGGAATAAGAGAAAGAGACAATTAGGTAGGGTAGGAATAGGGGAGAAGGGGAGAGACTCTCCCACTAGTGCAGAAGTGGCATCAAACTCCTCCTTGTTTGATGCTTCTTGACCATTTCGCTGTTTTGCATTAGGCAGAGGCAGTGTGGATAGCACATCTCTCAGACCAAAGTTTGCCTTAGACAGTTCATTTACAATAGCCTAGGCTGTCACGTTGTGTTCACAGTTGAATTGCGTATCACTCACTGTTTTTGGGGAAGATTTGTGGGTTGGTCAGCAAGGCTACTGATTGATTCCTTCCCTGGCAAGCATAGAAATTGCCAATGGACAACAAAGATACACAGTGGAGTACAACTGCATGACTCTTAAGCCCAGCAAAAATCATCTGTCAGTGAGGAAGGCAGCACCTCACCCCTGACATTGCTAAACCTCTAATCAAAAGCAGGGAACTCCTGCACATTCACAGAATAAAGAGGCAGTGGGCATTTAAACACTAAAAACACCTTTGTATTGGTAATTGTTTTTCAGATAGAAGTTTTTGTGGGAATGGAGAATGGTTATTTAAAAGATGGATTAGGAAAGCGCTGTGGGGTGCTGCTGTGACTCTAACTGCGGTATTGGTCTGACCTGACCCAGCGCAATTGCTAAGTCTGACTTATTACATGGGTGAAGCTGAGTTTCACCTCATCAAACAACCTTTGGCGGCGGTCTGGGTGTCTTCGTCAGCTCAAAGCAGGCAGGGCCCAAAACGCTGAGGAGGTGTTTTTTTTTTCCCTAAATCCAAAGATCAGCATTTTTGCCGTCGCCCATTTGCACCTCCCAGAGAGAGGGTTCCTGAACGGCACAGTAAAAGAGAGTGGGCTGCGTCATTTTTCATCGACGATTATCACCAGCCCTGCTGGAAACCGACTGTTAGCGAGTCAATGATTTGAAGAAAAAAAAGTAAAAAGGCAAAGGAAAGAGAAGGATGAGGAGAGTAGGGAAAATCCAGGGAGGTGATTAAGTGGTCTTTTGGATGCACGAGCGGCTAGCGAATCGGCAGCTCTTTAGTCTCGGAGGGCCCATCTCAATTACCCTAATGAGGCAGATTGACTTGCTCCCTGGAAATGGAGGAGGGTGCCTGGCCAGGCAGGAGGGAACCGGGTCTGCCAAGTGGCAGGCCGGGAGGTTAAACTGAGCGTGCTCAGGCCCTAATGAGGAGGAGTTAGCCAGCGGACCGACGCACTGAGCCCTCCTGATGTGCACAGGCTTCTCAACTGGCCAGACATGGAGGCAATTAACCCCCACCTACTCGCCAGGCCACGGCTCTCCAGGGGCCGACTTCTCCTGTGGCGAGAACAAAAGCATGACGGCATTTCATGCCCATTCCAGCATTGAGATGAATGCTAGGGGATCAACAAGAAATGTGAGAAAGTGGAGGCAGAAAGTTTTGTCCAGAAACTTTTGCCCTTGCACATTATTCACAATATACAGAGGCAAACACAGCAGTGTTTTTTTTTTTTTTTTTTTTGCAGAGTGTTCTATTAACAGCCATTTGCAGATTTCAAAGGTGTATGACTTAACCAACTAGATGGAAAAGTACAGTGACAATGCTACTTCAAACTAGAGTGTCACAAGCTCTGACCTTTCAAGCTCTTTGCCATATATGGAATTCCATATATACGCTGGAAAACGATTCAGCACTGCCACTTATTGAACTTTGGTATTGATCTCCTCTTCCATAACCTTGGCTAGAGCCCTGATTCATAAAAAGATTGTATGGCCAGTCTGTATTAAGCACAAACAAAGACAGCTGGCAATAGCTTTACATGTCCCATGTAGCACTCTCGGTGCTGAGCGATATATTTCTAAAGCATAAAGAAGATGTAACTTGCCATTCAAAAGCTTCCCTCAACTTATCAATTAATTATTCATTTAAAAAATTAAAATGCTCTAAGGAAAATCAGCGCCCCAGCGGTGTGTCATAGGATGTCAAATGCAAGGCATCGCCAGCACTCCCTGCCACTCTGAAATTGAAGCAGCCAGGACACAAAGGAGCCCATTGTGAAAGAGCTCCCCTCAATGTCACCATTCCCCTCCATCTTCTGTGTCGCCTGACATTCCATCGCCATGACTGTGCTGTGCAATTCAACACCTCCTGCTAAGTGCTGCGGTTGCTCCCCCAAGGCTAGGGACATATGTCAGTGCCTGCACAGGCTGATATAGATCTGTTCTTCCCTGTCAATCCTGCAGCAAGGTGGCTGCCTTCATTCAGAAAAAAAAAATGCCAGGAAGTTTACAGCCACTTGATTTGTGAACCATATTGCCTATATTGTCCCTTTTATCAAGAATGACAAAGGCTGACTGCCTTGTTGAAAGTTGTTAGTAGATTCTGCAAAACTCAGACGTCTAGATGCAGTCAGTCGTATAGATGTCATTGGCCTCATTCTTTCCTTTTTCCCTATAAAAAGAGGCACATTCTCTTCATTCTTGCCACTTAGGAGCTAACTATTATTTTGTAATTACAGGAGTGTTGTAAACAGTGAGACTAGATTACAGCATGGTCTGTGTCTTTTCTCGTAACGGTACTGTACATTAGCCTCATCATTGTAGTAGAATTTAGTGCATGAAAACTACTACAGGTACTGTTGTATGAACTACATAGCTAATCAGAAATTACCCATAGCTTGTCGTGGTGTTATGTACACCTACCTGTACATATTTCATCCAAATCTAGCACTCATTTAACAAAATCTTAACAATGTGTTTTAACGCATAATTTTTTCAAAAAGTAGTTTGCTGTTGTCTGCTGTTGTCTAACAGGGCTGCTGAATTTAAAGCTTGCTAGTTTGCTTAGCTAGCATCTATGTTATGTTTCCAAATATAAATTTTAGCTGCCTAAAATGAAAGAATGTATCTTCTTATTGTTTCATTGAGAAGTAAGAATTAACAACAGAAGCTGGTAGTTGTGAGCACTGATCCATTGTAGTGGTACTGCATTTAGCTGGTTAAGCTACACTTAGTGGAAAGTTTTCAAATACTTTCTAAACTCAACAGACATTTCAGTATATTGGGAAATAATACAAAAATACAGTTAGAATTTCAAATAATGTGTTCATGTTTTCAAGTATTATGACTTGAGCTGAGTCAAACTGTTCTGACAAATTGTATTTTTTGCAAGTGTGGTAAAGTAGAATCATCTGTACTGATTATGTGTTAACCTGTCTTATGTGTAAAGGTATATACTGCAATCTTGGCTTAGGTAATCAAGGGCAATACCACAAAATTCATAACTGAACATCTTTGAATTGAATTTCTAAGTGACTGCGCTGGTGCAGTCTACAATGTTGTAGTGCACTAGATCATTTGCAAGTGTAGATATTGTAATGTTGCATTTTGGGCATTGTTCTACAGGATTGCTCAGGCGCACTTTGACAATCGTCATACTTTTAGTGTCAGTTACAGCTCATGAATGTTTTAAAACATGTTCTCACATGCAGACTAAGTTTTTGTTTGGATGCTGTGAGATTCATTGATTCCATTAAATTTCAAGTCACCATCCAAACAAGCTACACTATGTACAACAGAAGTATTCCAAGAAAAAATATACATTTTGCAAATCTCTGCTGCATTCACCACACCACGGATAGACCAGATGTTGGGGTTTCCTAATAAAACCCTGTTCACAGCTGAGCTGAGTGTCAACAGATCAATATAATAATATGGTGACTACTGTACTCCTCACAGTTTATCTGAGATAGCAATATTGCATTGCATGTCTTTAGTGCGGCCGATAGCTAACTGCGGTTCCTGGTGTCAGGTACAGATCAACCTATCTACACTTGGTCATCACACATGGTGTTTCCAAAAAATGAAATATTTTGCTACTTTAAAACAATGCTGCTTTTACTTTCATTTAAAGTTTGTCACTGACAAAAATGCATACTTAAACTCACTTCATTGTACATAGCTATACATTTAAAACCACAGCAGTGCTGTGATGCATGTTGCCAAGTGGCTTGCTTCAAACCTGGGGGCAGATTTTTTTCTATTCATCAGTGCAGTGATTAATTTTGTAGGTTGCATTCAAATCCTCTCAGCTCATGCCACTGGACTGCTGGGTGGCATGCACTTACCTGAAATGAACAACACAGTACACACACGATACAATAACATTTATCAAAGCAGGGTGTGCTGGAGAACATGGCAGTCCAATGAGCTGATGGATGTATTTCACATTTGTAACATTTACAAGCTTTCATTTCTTTTCATACAGCTGTCCCAATTGAAAAAGTGATTGATTGATGACATAGTTCAAGTATGAGTGCCATGGTGGTTTTCTGAATTTGCTTAATTTTTGTACTGTATTTGGTCTCACAAAATGCAAAATTTTTGTTTGTTTGTAATTTTCTTGTCAGTTTAAGTGTTTAATTCAGAGCAGCTAGCAGTCTAAATGAGGTGTCAGATGGATATCATAAGGAAGTCATGCCCTCAGTTTTCAAGTCACTCTCTCACTGCACCAGATCTGAACATTGGATGTAATAATTCTGTAGTCTTTTATTTTTAATAAGATGAAAAATTCCCATAAAGCTCTAATTCCTTTGATTAAAAAAAGGGCATTACTCGCTTGCCCTCTCACTGTCCCTCCCTCCTCCTCCCGCTCTCTCTGTCATCGGTAAGAAATGGCCTCCATTTAGACACTCCTAACGACCTTTTCCAGTGGCTCTTTGTCATAGCCCTTATTTATGACAGAATTCATTTCAATCCGTCAGTCTGTGCGAAATGCGCCCAGGAAATAGCCGTGCCAAAAAGTCCCCGGTGGTACCTTGAATAACATTCTTCTTCTTCTTCTTTTTTTTTAAGATAGTTTAGCTTATTGGCAATGAGCTTTAGTCAAATTGCGATGCAGCATGCGGTGTACTGTGCGTGAAAATGTCAATAGCTGAAAGTGCAGCGCTGCTGCTGTCATCGCTGACTGAGGACCAACGGCCAGCTCGCCCACCATTAGTCATTCTGAGTGAGTTTTCTAATAACTGTAATGGCTCCTGCAATAAATTACCATCGGCCTGTCTGGAGAACATAGTGCAGCATTTAAATCTAACAAAGGGCTCCATCTACTTGCCTTTATTTTTAAACTTCCCCAATTCCCTAAAGGGGACTGTGGTGGATACTGTAGCTATTCACTGCGAGGCAGAGGAAATGAACAGCTAATGAAGTTACAAGCCAGATGAGCAGAGAATAGTGGAGGTTCGGGGGTAGGCTCTCAGATTTCAGCTCTCCCAAAACCTTAACAAAGTATTTAGCTGCTCTCCGCCTCATTGTAAATCTAGCACCTGACAATGGGAAGAAGGTGTTTCGATTCTGAAGCCATGGTGCTAGCAGCTCCATTTGTATCCCCTGACAGCGGCGCACAGGTAAATCATCAGATTATAAGAGGAAGCTTGTTCACAGTTACCCCTGACCCATCGCCGGTCCACAGGGCAGCGTCTCCGCCGAGCCGGCTGCAATGCCTCAGCGAGACGAGCGCGCTCCGTAATTTGTGCGGCGGGGAGCGATTTGTTCACGTCCGTTTGAGAAAGGCCAGCCGCTGGTCAGCCCTGGAATGCCGCCGGCCGTCCTGCTATTCATCAGACAAAGTGCAATTTTGCAGGCATCTGTTTCCCTCCTTCCGGAGGGTCAGAGGAACACAAGGTTTAATATGGGCCCATATCTCAACGCCAATGCCAGGCTCACACCACCCAGGCAAATTCCAGACGTCCTTGTGTCCTCGCTATTTACATTCATGAGTGACATGCGCTGCATTTCCAGCGATGTAGGGCTTTCCTGATATTTATTAGAGCACCCATGCCATGTGGGCATTGAGAGGAGGGACAGCATTCCTGTAATGATGGAATTTGCTCAGGGCGATGAGTACAGTTCGAGAGTAAGTGTCACTGTTCAGCAGCTCTGTTGTCTGATCCTCTCTTGTGGCTAGCCTTACCCTCCCAGGCCAGCTCCACTGCCATGGCATCTTCTCTGTAGAATAAATGTTTACAGTCATTCAAGCTGCTTCATCATATTACATTGCATTGTTGTAATGTAGCTGACACTCTTACCCAGAGCGACTTGCATATTTTGCGATTTTTACATGTTATACATTCATACAGCTGGATATTTACTGAGGCAATTGTGCGTTAAGTACCTTGCCCAAGAGTACAGCACTCTGGTGACTCCAGTGGGAAATCGAACCAGCAACCTTTCAGTCATGAGCCCCACTCCCTACCACCAAACTACTGTGCCACTTCAGAATACAAGCATTTGCGCACTCAGATTTCATGCAGAGCAATAACCAAGCAGCAAGCAGACATGTGTAAGTGTAAATGTTAAAATATTTATCATGTTTCCCATATGGAGCCCTGCCTGTGCCTTTCGGGACTGCAGATTTAGGGCATTTTTTCTGTCTCTTGTTGTCCATTCGAAAGGTATGATGGAATCTGCAAATGATTGCTACTCCATTGGCTCCTTCTGCATTTGATTGCTTTCTTATTTTTGAGCACCATGCTAAATAATGTCAAGCATGAACGCACCATCACTGCATGTTTGCATAAACCCCTGATTAAGATGTCCTTTTTTTGGAGGTTATACTTCACTTGTTACACCTAGCACCTTGCAAAGCGCCAAATTATCAAATGCAAATGGCAAAATATGGAGATTTTTTTATTTTACGTGCAATATTTACTTGACTCTTGTTCTTGATTGATCATATTGTCAGGTTTAACCCTTTAGACTCCACTCTTCATAACACAGCTGACATTAATTAAAAACAAAATGTAAGTAGCTAGCTAGCTCAATGGCTACATAGTGAAAAATCAAATGGTTAGCTAATGCATGGATGCCCATACATAGAAAAAAAGAGTAGTGAGTCTGCACATCATGCACGGTGATATTATATTTCACTTTATTTGATCAATTGTCATTTATTTGGAAAGTAATTTTAGCCATCTAGCTAGGTAGCTACTCTTAAAAATGCATTTTTACAAGGACTTCGGAATAGCTCTGCTGGCAGTTTTAGGAACCGGGAGAAATTACAGGAGAAATTACAAAGACTGATGAAAAGACGTCAATGAAGTGGAGTTTTAGCGCTACCATTTTCCGGGTTGATGCTTTTTTTTACGCAAGCTCATTATCCTTGAGAGTGACAAGAGAGTTGCATCACTCCCTTGTAATTAAGAACAGTGTGAAATGGAGAAGCTAGGCAGAAATCTCAGCTAAAGGTTTGCACATTCCTCCCTGTCATCTCGTACCAGATCAAGTGAGAATGTGGATGCCATGCCTCAAAGGATCTGTGCACATTTACCGAATGCATGCTGAAACCTCTCCAGTCTGTAGCTAAAAACAAAATAAAGAACTGTGAAACTCGATGTGCTTGTGAAAGGCTGTGCAGAATACAGTGGTTGCATTTACAGCAGTCTTAAATAATGTCTTAAATAATGATGTTCCCCACTGAAGGCCTTGGGATTCCCTGCCACTCCTGAGTTACATGCTGTAGCTTACTCTTAATGATTGAACGATTCAGCTCAAAGGAACAAGTAATTAAAATCAATGTAAGCTGTTGAGCCTTTGTCCAGACTGGTTGTCTCTTAGACCTCAAGGAGCATCTCCAGTCCTCAAGTCATGGAGAAATGGAGATGCTGTACTATATCATTATAATAAAAGATAGATCTGAGCTGACTTAAAAAAAAATGAACGAAAATAGAAAATGACACTAATGTATCCTCTATGAAGCAAATTGCTCCTCTTTGCGGTTTCATTTTGTGAGATCCAGAGGTTGCAGAATGTCAGCTCTGTGTAAAAGAACGCAGCTGCTCTCCTTTTCTTTCCAAAGCAAAGCTTCCTTTCAAAACCCTTTCAAAACGGTGTCGAAGGATCGTGCCTGCGGCTTGTAATGAGATTGACCAGGTGTCTGGGATATGAACCCAATACACAGAGAACATCCTTTTCATCTCATTCAGCTGTTAATTGAGAATTAAACGATTGCATTTTTCTTCCCCTCTTTCTCTCTATCTTTTTTCCTTCACTGAAACTGTAGTTTTTGCCATCAAGGACTTCCTTGTGGAAAGGACTGAAAAGAATTTATTCGTACGGCTTGTGAATGATGATTGTGTCATTTTTTAGGAATGACAGAGGCAAGATTATGTGTAGATTGCACCGTGCATTTAATTGAAGATTTGAATTAAATGGAAGCATCAGCACATTTCCATACAAAATAAGCCAAACATGTTGTTTAACTACAGGAGGCAGTTGGTTTGAAATGGAGACCTTGTCAATGCAGTTGACATTTAATTTAGAAAAGATAATTAAGAAGTGGTCTAGCTTTATTGTTTTCTGTTTCTGTGTTCAAATATTCGGTTTGAAGTGATTTAATTGTTTATAAAACCTGGTGTTAGAGTGTTTCTCTCAGTGCTAGTGGGTTAAATTAGAGAGATGGTTGAATGAAACATGCACTGACAAAAGTGCTGTTAATGCAAGAAAAAGCCTGCCTTTGCTCGGGGGCAAGTAGGGGGTATTGAGGGAAAAGCGGGGAGGTGGTGGGGGTTAGTGGCAGGCCATGACTGACAAGGCAATTTACACCTCTACCTAGAGACAAGAGCAGAAGAACAGCAAGGCTTTTTTGTGTTTTCATCTTTATTTATTTCTATTGATTGATTTCTCTTTGGCAACAGCCGTTTTGTTTCCTCAAGGTCCTGCTGTTGGAAGGCTGGAGACATGGTGGGTTAGGCGGCACGGTTTGTCCGAGGCAGCATTGTGGCTGCTGACATTGGGCTGTGTTGGGGGGGGGGGCGCGAAACAAAAGCGTGGGCAGAGCCACTGTTCATCTGTGGGCTTCCATATTGTTGTGCTGCTCGCTTTTAGTTTATTTTACTTAGTTCACTTGCCTTGGTGAGCAATTGTTGACAGACTAGAAAAGCTTGAAGAGCTTTTGGTGCAGTGTGATGAACAGAAAACAGGTGAACTCTAAATATCATATAAAGGCATCAGGAGGGGGGTCTGTCCAACCAGTGCTGTAACCGATGAAGTGAACCAACGATTGCGGCCCTGACATCTGAAGGGCCTCCCACAACTCTTCCTGTTCCCTGTTTGTTTGACAAAATTGGCTCCTGAAGACAGCTTATCTTAACTTGTTATTGAAGGGCCTTCAGGGTGAAGGACATATCAGGATGCCTCCCGGGGGGAGCTGGGACCAGGGTGGACAGGGGTTAGAGGGACCACCGCAGAAGAGGCGAAGAGGGAGGTTGGGCAATCTTCCCATGTTTGCCTGGTGATTATGTACGACCCACAGATGAGATCGATCAATAAGTCATGGAAATGAAGTGGCACATCGATTATGTTGATGACAGAGCATTTAGGGGTTTAATTTATTTAATGGAAGCAGCCTTTTTTGAAAAAAAAAAGGCTTCTCATTTCAAGGGACATGTCCCAGGACCACTGGGAATACCCTCAATAAAAAGGTCTAACGTGGAAAATTACACACGTCTTCAAGGATTGACATGAAGACTTGACACTACAAGCCACTAGGGAAACTGAACCAGTGACTCTCATGAATCACACAGTTTTTGTGGCCCAAACTGCTAAGTTGCCACAGTTTGGCCTCCATTTTGACTTTTTTCGTCATAATTTTAATTGTTCACATTTAGTTAATTTTGATATTTTTTGTACACTCTTTAACACCAGGTTGTCTCAGATGTGCCTAGAATTAGTTCTGCCACCATGCTGTTCTATGTGCGTGATCAGAGGTTTACATCATGTGGTCTTCTTGCCTTTTCCTGCATTGATCTCTCTTAATAAGTGTTTATTATGAGTTTGAAGAGGAAACTGAGTGTGGATGGCTTAAAACTGGATGCGTCAAGTATGAAGAAACAGAAAATACTGACTTCAGTGCAGATATCTCAAATGCTGAAGAGGGTGAACGCTCAGAGTTCTGACCTCAACAAATGCATGGCGATTCTGGGCATTTAGTCCCAAGTCCACATTACAGTGACAACTTGATCGCCCAACAGCTATCTTTCAGCTATCATCCTCAACAGCTGTGTGAAAACGTTTAAGATTATTTAAGCACATTTTTCTGCTAGCTAGCAAGCACTGAGATGTCTTCCTACCAATGACAAGTCACATGGGTTGAAATGCTGACATTTCATTACATTACATTGTACATTTGGAAGATGCTCTTGTCCAGTGCGACATAGCTTACAAGTTTTTTTTTTTTTTTTTTTTACATGCTATTCATTTATACAGCTAGATATTTACTGAGGCAATTCTGGGTTTATTAGCTTACTCACATGAGTAAAATTAAAGTTAATTGATAAGGTCCCTTTGGTCTTATTGCCAGAAATTACTAGTGGTACTACCAGCATGTTTTTGACTTTTTCTCTTCAACATTGTTTTGATGTTTGGAGCAAACCTGAACCCTTTTGTTGTGATCTGTAATGAAATACTAACAAGCATGCTGGCAGGAAAATACAAATGTCTGTTTGGATCTGTCTTATGTCTCATTACTTCACAGTCTCAGCATACAGTAGAACCATTGATATGACCACTGTAAGTAATGCCACTCCTGAAGCCAGCTGAAAAAATGAGTCATTTTGGACCAACTCAGTCCTAAGCGTTGGGTGCTAAATTTATCATGTGAAAGATTTATAACCCCGTTATGTTGTTGGTATTGGCCTTTCTATTTTGTTAGGATCAGTTTATCTGAAATAGCAGATATCCCATGCCTTGTCTCCACTGGGCTGTCCGTGACCTTTCCTGGCCAGACTGGACAGACGCGTTTGGTCAGCCAGGTTAGGCTGACCAACCCTCTTTATAACCCTCTTTAAGTGAAGTGCATCTCAAATGGACAGGATTTGCATTACGTAGCATACTTATATTTTCTCCCACCTGATTACGGTTCTTTCGATATGTTGTATTTCAAATTATGCTTTTTCTTTTTTAGGAGAGCACTATAGGCCTATCAACATGCAGAACAAAGGGAAAACCGGTACCACACCAATTTTCTCCAAAGATGCTGACAACGGATAAATGTTTTCATTTTCAGTAGTAACAAAATGTTATGTGTAAACATTAAACGCTGTCTGCTAAAATATAACTAGACCAGGTAGCACGTTTGATAAGTTTGATTTTAGAAATTTTGCAGTCATTATCTGACTAAGAGGGTGTTGTGTAGTGGCTTAGCTTTTGTACTATATAGACTATAACTTTTCATCTGTATTTAGTCTATAAACTTCAAGGTTTACGTATAAGGCCAAGTCTCTGTAGCAACTTGTACAAACACTACCGTTAGTGTTTTTATGCATTATGGTTTACCCGTAATAATTAATTTACAAAAGAACAAATGTTTATTTGTTTATTCTGCTCATACCATGCAACAGAAATAATTCAGCACTGTTGCTGTTTATCATGTTGTCATTTTGGTTATTAATTGAATGTTCAATTGAAATAGAATGTTGAACTGGCTTGGATATTAATATGGAAGGTGACTTTGTGGCCACTTTAACTGGAATGAAATATTTAAACAAGCATAGTATAATCTGTAATATATCAAAATACTGTATTTTCGTTTGCAATATGTTAACTTGAACTTGCATAACGTTCAATGTGCCTCAACCACTCGTCAGTCACTGGCACACCCCCTAGGACAGGTTAGATTGAGGAAGTAAAAGCTGTCCAGGTCAGCAATGTTACAGACAGGTTCAGACGGGTTTGAGTGACAGCGGAGACGCTTGTAATTTGTCAGATAGTCCAGAGTCAGTCTGTAACCTGACCAGTAGAGATGAGGCACTGAACGACTCTGTGTCCAATTCTGTACCAGTTAGGATGTTTCAGTAATGTATCCAATAAGAAAGTACAGAATTGCTGAGATAGCAAAATAGCTAACTTCCTGACAGTTTAAATATTTCAGAAACATGGTTTTCACTTGCATAGGCGGGGGTTACTGCAACTCTCTTTTATCCCGCAATTGGATGCACATATTCTTAAAGTGGAATTTGCCAAAATTTAATTTAATGGTTTGGACGTACGTTGCTCCTGTAGTATTTGAAACCTGGCGGTAAGAACAATCCAATGTCCTTTCAGAGCTGCGGTAGGTGGAAGGAGAGCTGGTGCTGTCTGGTGACTGTGGGTCAGACAGCCCAGGGCACTGAGAGTTTTTGCTCCTGCAACATCACAGGAGATTGACAGAGTTTTATTAAAGCTGATCGATCATTATGGAAATGAAAGGGCACTGTAGCTAAGATAGTGATATCAGAATGTGCTACTGCACAATTTAATACCTCAATCGATTTGGCTAATGACTAAGTTGTTTGTTGGCCTGAGCTATACAATCAGTCCTTTTTCTCTGATGGGAGACTGGCTAGCTATATTATAACATTTTAGCTGGGTAGCTAATGTTACAGGCTGACCTGAAGAGGCAGCTAAGACTGTGGCTTTGAACAAATTAGCAATTCTACAACTCAGGTACATATGCATATACACATACCCGAATAGCCAACAATGTCACGATGGACAAAATGGCTAGCTAATGTACTGTAACTGTCTTGTCAGCCAGGTTGCCATTAGGTTAAAATGTGAACAAGTTTATGTCAAATTCCTTGAGTCTCATACTGGGGTGTTCATTGAGCTGCTATCACTGCCCAATCTACCTGACCTACCTCTATGAACGCTGCCTCAGCGGGTGAAGGAAATGTAAATAAGGTACAAACTCTGCCTTTTCTAAGAGAAAACACAGCTACTAACATCATAGCGAACTGGCTGGTAGCTAGGTAGTTAGTTAAGGTAAGATGGTGAGGTAAGTAGACAACTAGCAAGCAGCAAACTTTTTTACTGGTATGTCTTTATCAATGGAGTTTACATTTATTATCTAGATAGTTATTGTTTCAGACACACATATTGCTAGGATTGTATCTGATTTGTGAATACAGAGGTGCAGAGCTGAAGCACTGTCACCACTATTTTGTTTCAACACAATGCAGGTAGATTAGGGGAGCCAAGGTATAGTAAGGATATGGTTATAAATCTAAAAATGGGTCCTAAGATAACAAAAATAGATGTCACTGCTGTTTGGTCTCTTAAAACATTTTACCTATTGCTACTGTGTGCATGTACACTAAAAGTAAAAAGAACAAACAATAACAGAGGGATTTTTTTCTCTCAGGACCCAGCAGAGACATTGCCGCGGTCCATTTTGAGTCGCGGTCCAGTGGTTGAGAAACACTGCTGTTGAGCAGTGCATGAAGGATGGGCTGAACGCACCATTGGTCACACTTGAACCTTGTATGTGGTTGTGGACTAACAAACAGGTGAAAATCTAGCCTGATTATTGTCATGTTTCTCACAAATGTAGCTCACTAACACATTTGTAGAAATGTAAGTAATGTCACAGAATGTTAGCTGCACTTCTTTGGAACAATGGAACACTTTGATTTCAGACAGAAAATTTGTTCCATGTCGTAGGGGAAAACCCACCACAGGAGCAACAAGGTCATAGTGTTAATTTTGACACCTTGAAGCAAACAAATTCTAGCTAGCAAGTATCTCAACTCAGATATCTTGGATCTTCAGCATTTCTATTGTTGTTTACTATCACCAATGGAAGTGTTCAAGGACTTCATGTCCACAGCTCTCGGATTTTCATATGAAAAGGCCTATAGCTCATTCTAGCTACCCGATCACTAGGATTTCACTCATCTCTTGACACCGCCTTCAGAAGCAGTCACAGTCCCAGGTGTTTAATACATCCATGTGACACTTCCTCTTTCACTTTCACTCTCAGACTCTTTCACACCCCTCCACTTTACCTCTCCCTCTCTCTTTCTGCGTTCCTCCTTTTATGAAATTGCTCAGGCATATACCCCCCCCATGCAGATGACACATGATTCATAGCAGAACTCCTCCTATCTACTCTCTGCCTGTACATATGCTGACTGCACAGTTTCCCAGTGCTTTCAGACTAGCGTTTCAGTTCAGTTAGGTGCTCCCCATTCTTCTCCAATGGCACAATATACTTTGCCACGTTTAAGCTAACGCCAATTACCGCAAGGCTTATCAATGGAATCCAGGCTGCTTTCCGCTTAGCCTCTCACGGGCCTGTTTTATGAAACGGCTCGTGTTATGCAGAGCCGGCGCTTTAGTAAGCGATTACGCCTTTGAAAGCCGCTCAGCGCGGATGGCGGAGCTGTGGCGGAACAGCCGCCCTGTAGAGAGCGGTCTCTAAGTCTCCCAGGGATGGGGGCTCGCAGTTCCTCATCAAGGGAACGCTCCGGTCTTTTATTATTTATTTATGTCTTTTTGCTGACACTCCCTAGAGGAATTGCTCCCACTGTGGCGGCTGGCTCATCTCCCAGAATTCTTGTAGCCCAGTGCACACCCCCATTTAACGCAGGCACTGGGGCACCTGAGGAGGGGTGTAGAGGTCAAAAGCACAGCGGCTGCTATGCGAGCAAAAAACGGGCTCTTTATCTGAGCGGAGTTTAACATCTCATGTCATTCATCCGGAGCGAGTCCCCTTCCCTGCCGCTTTGTCTCCCAAGGACAAGGAGACCCAAATCACAGGACGCAATTTATCACAGCAGGAACAATTACTGGAGACATTTCATTGTCAGAAATTCAAACCAATTCTTCTTCCCTCTGTCTTGTCTCTCTTTCTGTCTTGCTTTCTCTCTCTCTCTCTCTCTCTCTGGGCGAGCGATGTCAGGTGCTGTCCCTGTGCGTTCGTCACAGTGTGCTCTATTGCAGGTCACCCTGCCATTACCCCTGGCCCATCTCTTAGATTATAGTGCAGAGACGGCGCAGTATATTATATCTCATCTGGGGGCTGATGGTTTTTTAACAATGAAATCCTCTTTCCCTAAGAACGGCATGGAAAATTGCCTCTGATATCTCTAACCTTGTGCTTTAATGAAGCCTTTCAATGTGGTGTAGAGTGAAGGGGAGAGGCGTCCAATATCCCACGCTGTTTGATCACATATGCAGCCGGCAGAGCAGGAGGATTTGAATGCCAAATGTGGACGATATCTGTAATTCCTGCTTCCTTTACTTTTTTTTCTTTTTTCTTTTTTTTTTCTTGTGTACAGGCTGTATTTTTAGTGTGTGTGCGGGTATGTGCATGCATGCCTGTGTCCATTAGCATGAGATTTTGTGCCCTTTTGAAAAGTGGGGTCCTGAAAAGGTCATGATTGTGAGTCATTTAGTAAAGATAATAAGGATAAGTACAGAAGTATTTTTTACAAGATGTGCCACCAAAAGGTCATATCAGTTTTTTTTTTTACTTTCTCACCTAATGAAAATAGCATCAGGAAAGGCAAGACTTGATGGTCACATGCGTGGATTGTAACTGGTAAGTGCAAAGCAACATGATTGATAGGACATGGGTAATTTGGTGTGGTGTGTGTCCCAGAATGTTCTCATATTTTTAATACGTAATCACTTTAAAATTTTCTGGTTTTTTTTCTTCTCAGCTGGCCAGTTAGTCATAGTTCATTTTCTTCATTCCATTATGTTGCTGTGGGTACTTGCAAGGGCTAAACCTCAGGCTGTCTAGTTGTTTTGTGGTTCTGCAAACCTTTATCAAAGCGCCTGAGGGTTTCTTCACTGGCTGCTTTGTGTCCCTGACCGTTTCCACCTGGTCAGTTCATGTGATATTAACCTTATGCTGACGGAGTACCTCACCAGAATGCTTGACCTATGCAGGAGGCATTTTAGGGAGGTCCCGTGGAGGCAAAGAGTAGAGGTTAGGGGGCTGAACATGCCCCTCGTTAGCATGGACCCCTCATTAGATTCATTGCTCACTCATAGGATGGGCTTGTTTGCCACCAGATAGACTCACTGTAAATCTTCCCTCGCTCTGGGCTACATTTCCAGTGATTTGTCTGAATTCCCAAATGATAGACTGTGAGGGGCTTTTTAACAGTGGGGCACTGGCAGACAAGCCAGGGTGTGTAGCTGAAAGACAGCTAAATCACCTGCCCTTGGCCTACAGTGAAGGGTCACCAAGTTCCGGAGATCTGAAATTCAGCCTCCTTTTATCTGAACTCCACTGCAGCTAAATAATACCTGGCTTCATGGACAATAAATATATAAATAAATACATAAATAATTATTTTCAAGCCTTGTCGGGCATTTCAGGTGGCAAAAATAAAGCCTACCTTTCTTGAAAGGAGCTGTAAGGTCTAAGTGTTAAGTTTTAATATTCACAAATTTATTCTCCCACCTCTTGTTCAGTTATAGCACTATAAAATCTGAAGTAATTACAGATCAGAGTGCATAAACTGGCCAGTGTAAAGCCTCTAAAAGCTTTCTTCTCCTTATTGTAAGACATCATCATACCGCTCACAAACTGCCAGACTGCCTTTATAGAAGGGAATGTCATTGTGAAGACATTTGAAGTGATGGAGGAGAGTGAGTGCTATTCTGTAACGTGAAGGAGAAGTGAGACTGCAGAGAGGAGCCAGCATGTAACATTAGACACTTATCCACTTGGGGGTCATAGGAGCTAGGAGCTACCCAGCGCCTTGCGGATGTACCCAAGGAGCCCCGGTGTTTTTCCGCTGTCCTTCTGAAGCGAGAATGCTCGTCCCTGACGTCACGCGTAGGTCCTGCCCAACGTTATCGTTCCGGCACACACACCCTCAAGCCGCCGCTGAGCGTTTTCATCCGGCCAGATGGGGAGGAGAGCTTGCACCTCCTCTCGCCGTCCAGCGTTGATAAGAAGAACTGGACGGATTTGTGGATTCTGTAACTTCTCTAAATCTTCTTTCTCACAACTTCGCTAGAACCGGCACGCCAGGAGCAGCACAGTGACTGAGTTTCTCACCTTCGGACACAGCGCGCTTAGCTCAGGACTGTCACACAGTGCCCGCGGAGCTGCACAGCGCTGGCACTAATTCCATTGCTATGTATCGGCAATGGATCCATCCAGAGCAGGGAGGTGGAACTGCTGTTCAATACTGTGTGGTGACCGCTCTAGTTATCTTTGGCACTACAAATCAATGCATAACAAGGGAAAAGGCTGATGGAGTCTAAATGTGGTAGTAAGCATACTACTGAATGAAGAGGGGGTTTTTGCTTTCTGCTACAATTTAGTCACTTGTGTCAGTTCCTCTTTTCATTGTTTGTGGAAAGAAATTAAAACAACAGTACAATGAAATATATGTGTATAGTCTTTTGTCTTTTATAGTAATAGATCTACACATACATTTTGAGACAGATGTGCCTAACAGTTACGATTATTGTATGTCTTTGATGCAAAATCTGTGGAGGTGGGTGTGCTTTTGAAGTGTTAATTCAAATGCAGCCTTAAAGTGTCCAGATTCATTTTATTTCAACTAGATCTTTTTTAACAGTAATGTACAAGACTGATCTCTATTAGTGAATTGGCTGCGGCGAGGTGGAGTACTCACACAAGAGCATCAGTCTTTCATAATCAACTCAACAGTGTGGCCCTGCAGTACACAGTAGCACATAAAAGCTGTACATCCGTCAGAACAAAAAGCACATTGACAGTGGTGCTGCTGATTGTGGGAGGGTGGCTTTGTCAGTATAATTTCATACTGATGTGCGCCAGTATCTCTAGATTTAGCTTCCTCGCTGTTTCTCTAATTCCCCCACTCTGTCTTCATGCATATTTGTGTCTGTGTCTTAGGGCTGGCTTAGTCCTCTACAGTCTGTGGGAAGTCACTAAGTGAGTTTGTGTTCTCCTTCATGCTCCGAGCTTCAAGGGCTTTCTCTGTGTCTGTCTGTCTCTCTCTTTCTACCCCCCCCCCCCCCCCCCTCTCTGTCTCCACATTAATATGCTGTGCTCTTGTACGTCTGTAGTGTGTGACCAGTGTTTTACATCTGAAGAGCCAAATGTGTTGAGTAAAAAAAAAAATTAAACTGCAGAGCCAAGTTAAAGGACATGTACAATCTCCGACAACAAACAGTCCCAATTAGGACACTGTGACTGTGACCATTCCTTTTCTCCCCCTGGGGATACAGGCATCCGATGCAAGCCCTGCAAAGACAAGGCCACTTTATGTTTCTCCATGCACTGTTTGTTTATCAGTGTGGCTGACATCAATTTTCACACGTTCCTGAGCGCCAGTGATGGCTTGAAAGGGAGGCGTGATGGAGAGTTATCACTGAGCCCGTTGCACTTGTTGAAGGGCCGTATTCATCATAATTGAAATGGACTGAAGAGCATAGCGGCACTTCAAAGCCTGTTTAACTGTGCTCCTCTCACACTACCGTCAGCTCTCCTAACAAGGCCCGGTCTTACTTTAATTCCTTTTTCTTTTTTGTAAACCTGAATTGATGTGTCAGGCATTCCTAAGCAAAAACAGTTCCAAATGGGCTTTGACTGTGATCAAAAGCTGATGGAAAAAGACCCTGATAGGCAACATTTATGGCCCAAGACTATAACTGCACTGCTAGAGGCAGAGGCCATGACTGTCAGAGTAAAAAGAGTAAAGCAAGGCATCAGAGCAAAACCATCTGTGCGCTGTATGTGAACCGGTCAGGAAGACCAGCAGCGGTCAGGCGGGCGTATGCTGGCCTTATCCCCTCCTCTGGTCAGCAGCAGCACTTGGCACCCCTTGCAGAGAGACTCAGACACACGGAGTACCTGTGCTTGCCTGCTCATCCGCTTCCATATAAAAAAAAAAATGCCATCTAATTAATTAACCTTCCAATAAACACGCTCGCTCCCATTAAGTGCATCAGTTATTTATGTCCCTGGTCTGTGGTGGAGCGGCGGAGTGGGGGCTTAAAGCCAGTGGCGCGAGCAGTTAATCAGCCCCATCCACGAGCGCTCTCCTCTCACAGCGAAGTTCCCCTCTCGTAATCCGCCGCTGATGGGCCCCATTGATATTCCGCCGTTTACGGGTGAACAGCCTTCATTAGTATCAATTACAGACGCCTCGGAAACTTAAGGACCGGTCTGGTCCGGCCCCGAGGGGGACACTTGAAGTCCGGCCGGCTGCGCAGGGAAACGGCTCGCTCTTGACCTTTAATCGTCTTTGCTTTGTTTTATCAGAGCCATAAAAAAAAAAAAAACGGGAAAAGGCGAGCGGAGGGAGAGGAGCCGCGCAGATTTGTTACCCTGCCGCGAGCCGCACAGCAAGCTCCCTTCTGCCAAACTGCGAGGCTGAACAGATAAAAGCAGGAAGCGGAAACCTCGTAGTGGCACTTTCAGTGTCATGTCGCGTGGCATTTCTTGGAAAGAAAATACTTTTTTGCAGTCACAGCTTGATCCAAAAAAAAAAAAACAAAAAAAGCTCACCCTTTGAGAGAGCCTGTTGGGGCTTGTTGCTGTACATACATGCAGGTCCTGTTTGACGGCCAGTCTCATAATATAATGTTAGGGACACACCTCGGGAACATGGCTGCCCCCAATATGACTGTGTTTTATACCAGTAAGCTCAGAATTCCTTGGAGAATCATTGTACAAACGTCAATTAATTCAGGATGCAAAAGAGACATGTCACACGCAGTTAAGCAGGTAGGATGTGAGCAGATCTGAAGTTCAGAGTGTGTGTTAGAAAGAGTAGGCAAACAGTCGTGACGTCATTTAAAATTGCTGGCCAGCTGACAATTAAAACTTGCCCCAGGTGCCCAGTGGTCCAGCTGCCATTCTCACACAACCCGGTGTGTCATGCCAATCTGGCTGACCAGCGGGTGGCACCTCTGGGCACACTAGCAGCCCTTTTTGCTGAGAAGCTAATTAAAAGAGAGATAACGAATGCATATTTGTGTCCCCTTTGCCTTGCTCCTTGGCTTACCTTCCTGTGTCTCCTCCCAGCACTTTTTTCTTTTTTATCTGAAGCCGCCTGCTACTGGATCATGTGACCGCCTGGGGGAATTACAGCAATTATTTCCTCCACTCATTTTGCTTTGTTTTTTTTTAAATTCACAATTTTGTAATTCCATTAGTGGCGGTGAGAGAGCTGCGTGTCAGCTGCGGGGGCCTCTGGCTGTCTGAGGCAGGAAAGGCACCGCAGCGCGATAAGATTTCTGCAGCAGAATGAGACAATTGGGAGTAATTGGGAGCATGCAAGGAGGTAACACCAGTAATGGGGGGCATATGATGGGTATTATCAGCAACACTGGGGCATTTGGAAGAGGTGCAGAGAGGTAATACCTATAAGAGTGGCCCTGCAAAGAGGGCAAACCAAGAACGGGGAGGGATGCAGTCAAGAATAGGGGGAATTGGAGGGAATTGTGAGAGGTAATGTCAATCACTAGCCACATATTTAGAGTATATGTTCAAGGGGAATGGGTGCGGTGGTCGCCGTGAATGAGACCCTACGGAACTGTGTCTTTCCATTATGGATGTGGCATCATGTACTGTGCTCATTGCATCAAGAGACTAAGCCTGCTGGTTAACCATCAGCACAGGGGCAGAGATCGAACACAAGAAATTATGAAAATGCGATGTGTGAACCTAATGTAATTTCTTATTCCTTTCTACGTAATGTGATGGATTTCATTTTCTCATTTGCGCTGGTTTGTCTTAAAGTGCTTTGGGATAACTAACCTGCAGCATAAAATCACTCAGAGAATACACTGGAATATAATGGGAGTAGACTGTGTCAGCAGTGTGTAAATATGGATAGAAATGCATTAGTATCATTACCAGAATGCCATGAGAGGTTCACAATGTATTATTCTATGTTTATTCATTGGAATTAATGACAGTAGTAATATTATTGATCTTTTGATAGTTGTTACAGCTGGAGTGATAGCAGTTGGGTACCATTAATATGAATACCTGAATATAATTTTAGTTTCAGTGGAATTCAGTTGAACATTCATATTCAGTCTGCTTTATTGAAGAATTTTGCCTCCAAAGTAATACTGTTTTTTTCATCACTTTTTTGGTTTTATGAATAGCCACAGTGAATAGCCAGAAAAATGTTAATTTTAATTCGAAGCGTTAAGACAGTATTCATCACTTTCTGTGATGCTCTCTGACATGGGAACTTGACACTGTTATGAAAACAGTAAGTGTACCCCCCATGGCAGTTCTACGATTTTCATTTCTGACATGTATCAGAAGTGACAAAAATATTATACGCGGTAGTAAAAACAGGAAGTGCTCATAGTACACGGACGTACAGTTTGTTGTGATATTAATAACGAGTGCATTGCTGGTCTCCTTATGAATAGTAATGGCGGTGGCAGGTGTCCCTTTCCCAACAGAACTGCAGAACCGCAGCTCTACCAGTGGGATGTTTTAGTCTAAATTACCAGTCAATTTTCAAGTGTTTAAATTTTAAACTCTCATAAAGTGCTCTACATCGAGGCCACTGCATTTTCATTAAATAATAAATGAAGGCAATCAGATCAGCATGTGTAATGGAGTTGGATGAAAACTCCCTGATTGGTACTCTGGCGGCCCTCGGCCCGGTTATTAAAGCCTGTCCAGGAGGCACGAGTGGCGCAGTGGAACGCCGGGGAGGTCCCGGCACCACGTGAGCCCGCGGCCGCCGGCACCTCGAAGCGGGCCCGCGCCTCCCTCAGCGCTCAGACTTCGGTGTCGGACTCAGACACCGATTGTTGGAGTTGCTGAGTGGGGGAATTTTGAAATCACATTCGTGTCCCCTGACCCCACCTCACCCCGTTGCTTTTGTGGCTTTGAGCATGAACGGATTGAAAAGCTCAGCTGTATAGCTGCGAGCGCTCTGCAAGATGGGAGTCAGCCACCTTCTGCAGCCCTTGATGAAGACGTTTGCTAATAAAGTAAACCATGTAATGTTCTGTGACACCATGTAAATGCCAGGCCAGCCACTTCTTCCATTCGAGTCTAAGGGGAAGGGCCTGGGGTGCCGCTCTACCTGGAGCGTTTTGAAACCCACTGTTCTGCAGACCTGTTCTGATTGCAGGATGTATGCTGCACAGCAGAGAATTGAAGTGCAGTAGTACAGAAGGAAGGAGACCTGCAGAAAACTGCAATTGCAGCTTATACTGTAGATGCAGGGAAATTTAACAAGAAACATGGCATGCACGTTTACCACTATGCAGTCAACATTATATTTCACAGCCATATAAGCAATGTGTTGTTTGTATAGTTATTCCTCACCACTTTCATCCCTGGTTACCACTGCATACCGTATAGATAGACATAGATACACGCCGTATAGAGAGAGATTCCTCTCAGCCTGCTCTCTCTCTCCTCTTCTTTCTCCCATCATGCTGTTCTCTGTGGATGGCGCTGATTATGGCTAATTATGATGATGAATGAGAGTAAAGAGGGTACTCAATCAGGTTTTTTTTTTTTTATTTGGGGTTTCGCAGCAGAACTACTGCAGTGAAGAGGGCTGGTGACATTCCACGCCATGCTCTGGTTTGCCGCCATTCAGGCCCTACTGCAGAAGTGCAGTGTGTGTGTGTGTGTGTGTGTGTGATGTGTGTGTACATGTATGCATGTGTGTATGTGTACATTTGTGTGTGTATGTTTGTATGTGCTTGTGTGTCTGTGTGTACATGTGTGTGCACATGTATGTATGCAGTGAGTGGGTAGCCTCATTTCTTAGACATGGCTAAAGAGATCTACTTTTGCTTGGCCATTCCCCTCCTCTTTGGCACATAGCTTCCTTGTCTCATGTGTCAGAGACACGGGGTTCTGATGCACTGAGATTAGCATTATATAAACTTCAAATGCACATACTAGACTTTGAGTGCAGACAGAGACTAAGAGTCATATTGGGTAAAAGTTGCATGAGAATTGCAACAGAAAAAGTAGTGCAAAGGGAAAAAAGATAAATATATATATTATATATATAGATATATAAAATTATATATAAAACTATCACTACACACCTTTGTTCTGAAGGTTCTGAAGGTATGAAGATTTTCACATGCATATGCATTGCTAAAACCTTAAGAATGAGGTTAAATAATTATTCCTTTGAAATGAGTAAATCTTATTTTAAACTCATGTTAAAACCTCTGAAAAACAGGTGTTCACACCTCAGCCTGTTGTATAATAACCTCAGCACTATACACTTAAATTAGCATCACATGCTGAACTTTGTGCGCTTCCTTAAAGAGTTTTTGTGAAAATTACATCGATCAGATAGATTGCACATAACAATAAAATATGTTCCATTTCAGGTGCTGTGTTGGGTTCACCGGTTCAGCAGTGTACTGTCACTGTGTGGTCACCTACCTTACTGCTTCACTTAGTGATTATTTCTCTGTGTACATTTGTCTTTGTGGAAGCACTTTGTATGTAAAATTGAGATGACAAATAAATGAATCCATTGAAGACATCAGAACAAGAGTAATAAAGGTACTGACTAGACCTGTGACCCAAATACAGATATGAAGGCTTTGATGTAGGATTTGTTATTTCTGATACCATGTGTCGCCATAACTGTGTCTGTGTCTTTTGACTACAGGGCATAAAAAGGCTTTTTTTATTTCTTTTATGTTCCCCTGAATATATTGCCATATTTTATTTATTTCTACAGCTGTTCTTTTTGTTATTCGGAGTAATTTAATTTCACGTGTGATTGCAGTCTGAATTTGCTAGCGTTTTTTTTTTCTTATGTTGCTGTTGTAACAGCCTTTTCTGCTTTAGTTCTGTAAAATTTATGTTTTCTACATAGTGTCCACCTGACTGGTGCTGTACACTGCTATCCACTGTGTTTTACAGTGTGTAGGGACGTGGGATATTGTAGTTCACCTCACCAGCTGCAGCTATATGGTGTTTCTTTAGAACGATTTCAGAATTACCTGTTTTGCATAACTGATCTTTCTAAATTGGTCATTAAGTGAATGCTGACTCTGTCTGCATTGAAAATGTAATTTCTTCCTTTAGCAAATTCCCCCTTGTATGTAGATAAAATTGTGTTCAGCATGTACTTAAACTTAAACCAGAGATCACTACACAGGATATCTTTCTGTCCATCTTAGTCTCCCTCTCACTTCATGTGTGTGTGTGTGCGTGTGTGTATATGTGTGTATATATATATATATATATATATATATATATATATATACAGAAAAAGAGAGAAAATTGCACAAAATTCAATATGCTCCTCAATTATCATGTGTAATAGGCTGTAAAATCCTAATATCTATTCAGCCACTTGGAAAGGCGCAAGAAATGGCCTTGCCACTTAGCCTAGTTTCTCTGCCCCTTTCCAGCCGATGACAGACTGCTCTGTCTTCAGAAAAGAAAGGAAAGTAATATTTCATTCAGAGCCTCTCCCTGTATCCTCATTCTTTCTTATTAGCAGCACTTTCTGTCCAGAAATTCTTGAACTCTAATAGTGTTTGCCTCCAGCGAAGCCCTCGTCAAACCGGGCCTCTTCAGCCAACACGGGCAGGCACCCCCCGAGTGTGTTTAGTCCCCTTTCATACAACGTGCCTAAAACAAATTCACGTGTTTGGGTTGTTTTCATTGCAGCTTGTTGGCCTCTCTCAGAAATGCAAGAGCTTTGCAACTCCCCCAATGTTCCTAAATGTTGCAGAGCTCTTTCATCTGACAGTTAAAAAGCCACGCCTGGCGGACATGCCCCTGCTCCCCCCACTGTGAGACTTAGCTATGTGGTTGGACTGGATTTTCCTTTCTCATCCAGCCATGGGCACATTCCCCACCTCCAGATGAGCGCCCCCCCCCCCCCCCAACCTTAAACGCACCCCCAGACCAAGCAAGCAGGAGGAGGCCCCCTGCCCCTGCACCCATGGCCGCGCAGCCCGCTGTCAGGGTGGCTCTGAAGTTCCAGGGCAGCGGGAATTTCGATACGGGCGCGTTGGCACGGCCTCTCAGCCGGTGCCTGCGATCCCAAATGAGGGCAGCGTCTGCTGGAAGAAACGAGTAGGAAGCAGAAGCTGCTTCCCTTGTTTTTCTGCTCCATTCCTTCCAGCAGCTTGTGAAATAATGGCATTGCCCTGGCTGCCACTCACTGCGTGACTCAGGCCCTGAAGGGCAAAGCCACCCGAGGATGGTGGGATTACCTCCCTCATCTTCTCTTGCTTGCTGCCCATGGCCCGGCCTGGCGTCTGCGTCTCCTC